>NC_142216.1:12941562-13596875 GCF_049639895.1 Pseudopodoces humilis
AGCAAGGTGTAAAGTAGTTGGCATTATTAATAAAACTAAAAGAGAAGGGACCTGAAGGAGAGCAGAGAGAGGATTCTTGGGAAGAACATGCTTAAAGTTATTCCATTTCTGTAGCTGAGGTCACAGGGGACTGTCTTGTGTGGTAAAGCTTTCATGCCTTATGATCACACAGAAAGTTTAATCCCACTCTGGTTAAAAATGCCAGCTTCATGCCACTGCAGAGAGAAACACACAGCTTATGAATTTGCAGAATAAGTACAAGAAGAAAATATTATAAAATGTGTTCAAAGAGTCTAACAGATTTTTATTATTATAAGTTCATAGTAAATGTATGGATAACTGCTGAAATTTACTGTGTAAAACTATGCAAATAAAGAAATAGGTAGAAACTGTGAGAAGATAAAGTAATCTGTTGTATTGCTTATAAACCAGTTCTCATCAAAAGAGCTTTATACAGTCCTACCTAGCCTCATTATGGGTGCAATGTGTGGAAGACAACATACTCTAGTAGAATAGGAAAGAAATTTAGATGCAGTAGGCAAAATCAGAGGTAGCACAAACTGGAAATAATAAAGGAATCTGTATGTGTGAGCAAAGCTTTCTGGAACAATGTATTTTGTGTTACAGAAAAGCTTTCTCTAACAGCTTCCCCAAAATTTGTATCACAGTAAATTAAAAGTATAATGAATAATAGTTTTGTACCTGCAGACTACCCAGAATTTCAGAGGAGGGAAGGAAGGCAGGAAAAACCCCAATGCTTTAATTCTACAGGAACCTGCCAGAGGAGCGAAAGGGGAGGTCCAGGGTTTTTTTTTAACCTGGAAGTTTCACTTAATTGCTTTCACTTTGGTTTTGTTGAAGTCTTGGCATTTGTGACTCCTCAAGTCACTGCTGTGTCGGGCACCATCCACTGCCTGTGCTTGTCTCCACTGCTGGGGAGGTGGGGGCACAAATCCGTGTAAGCTGCTGCCCTGCTTCCCTTTCCTGTCACCATCTCTTGAGGTGCTTTATGAAATAAGAGTTATTTTATGACAGTAAAAGCTAAAATGCTTCCATTTCATGGTTGTTTTGAGTCAGTCTTTTTATGTTCAATCCCTTTTATCCACGCTGTTCTGTGTCACTATCTTGGCAGTTGTTCGGCTTTGGGTCAGGCAGGAGTCTCAAGGGACTGCAGTTCAAGTGTGCCCAAAAAAGGAAAAAAAGTGGGTTTTTTAATATGAGTGAAAACCTTTTTTTCTTTATTGTTGCCTGACTTAATATAAACTCTGAATCCAGGACATTACATGATTCAATTTCAAATTTCAGTGGGAGGTTGTTTTTTTCCTCAAGACAAATTAATTGACCTATCCCTAGTTGAAAGTTATTTGTTATTCCCAAACTCTCTGTTGGTTCTAAATGTCCAAATTATTTTCTCAGATTTCTTGGCAGCTAGGGATATGTGTAAATAATTGGTAATAAAAGGAAAAGATTGCAGTGGGTAAAGGGAATTAAATATCTTCCCATTTCATTCAGGGAATGTATCATAAAGATACTTAACCAGTTTTTAGAGTACTCTTATATACATCCAACAAGTTAATCTTATTTCCCTGCAGTCATTATAACTAACTTCTATCAATGAATTCAGTGATTAGTGACTACATCATAGCTGACAAACACAATAATGTAAATTTTGGTAATTCATGGTTCAGAATTCACCTGGTGGGATTCAAATATGATAAGTGTCAAAACCTCAACACATAGTAATTTTTTTGTAATTATGGACTATCATTTAAATTATATTTTTACATCTAATCTGTGAATAGGGCTGTTTTTTTTCTGATCATTTGTAGTGCAACACGGAGCTACAGATAAAGGGAAAATGAAGAATGTATTTGAAAATAATCTAATAAGAAGTCAGTGTTCAAATTGTAATTTTGCAATGAGTATCCACAAAAACCCCAAACCCTGAACAAGAGCAAGAGAAAGCAAAGATGCTTTACAAATATCTTTCCATTTGTAGTTTCCCTAGAAGAAATAGCAAGGAGTGTTCAACTCCAATGTATTTTAAGTAATTGATGAAGAACAATTTTCCTGGCAATTACTTTTAATGTCTATATCTCAGAGGATAATAATATTTGAGCCTCAGGCCGTGCAATTGTATCTTCTGCTCTCTGCATTGGAAATAATGCTTAGATTCATGTGCTTCATTCTCTAGTCCTTGCTCTCTTTGTAACATTCTGCATCATAGCAAAAATATATTTGAATAAGTATGTTCTCTTTTTTTTAAAGTTATTTTAGAGTAACTATGGTGTAGTATGTGTAGAGAGATAAACTAATCATAACATTGTGTGTGGTGCTAAAGGGCAACAGAAGTGTGCCTGAGTGGAGACAGATAAGCTTGTGCAGCTTTGAGAATTTTTAAAGCCACCATGTTTTTGACTTTTTTTTTAAAAATGTTAGAAAAATATTTCTGGCTTGGCCCTGAAAATGCTGCATTAATGAGATCACATGCAGCAGAAAGCTCAGATCTTGATCTGAGAAGCAAAAAGATGGCATGATTTACTCAAAATTCTTCTAACATCTTTTTTGTGTTAATGATTGAATGACTTGTAAGAGAATGGAGCCTCAGTGGTGTACTTCTACAGCGCTGTGCTAAATAGCAAGGCCAGCTAGAAGTCTACTCAGTGATCCTTGCAAATTAAGACTGCTTTAGGGATGTGACGTGTCCCTGTGGGCACCCCAGCAGATGAGAGCAGTTGGGAAGTAATAAGCCTCTGCTATTCAGGATCAGTGATTTATGACCCCAGAAAAAATGCAAAGAGTAACTGAAATCAGCCTTTCTAGACCATAATAACAACACAATGGACACTTTGCTTGGTATCAGTAGGTGTGCTTCTGGTTTCTGCAACAGCTTCCAGGAGATGCAAGCCCAGGTTTTCAGACAATCAGCAGCCTCTTGGGTTTTGGGGTTTTTTTTTCTGAAGGAGAATTTCCTTTTTCAGTTTGCACAAATGAGACAGCTGCAGGCAAGCATGGCTTTGCACACAGACATGGATAATGTCAATGGGTGTGCACTTCTCTGCTTGTAAAAAACCTGCAACCAGGCCTCTCCTTACAAAGCTGACAAAACACTGTGGGGTAAAAAGATGTGCAACATTTAACCATGATCTCTTAGAGGAGCTTCACCTATTGCACTGTGTGTGTGCTCACATCAGAAAAAAAGCTTCATGGATTAACAGAACCAACAGTGTTCAGGTTCACCAGGGGTTTTTGTGCTTTGGGAAGACTACAAATGAAGAGTTAATTGAACAACAACAAAGTAAGTATCAAGACAATCCCACAACCTATTTTTCGATAATTGTTTCTTCTCTTAAGAGAACATTACCTCTCTCACAGATGGTCAGAGTGATGCATTTGGGGAAATCAGCCAAACTTGGCTTTTTTCCTGGTCGCTCTGCTTAGTAACTGCAGCATTTAACCCCAGAAGTATTATTTAACTTTGCTCCAGATACCATTTTAATCAAAAGTACTTGACTTCACAGTTGGAAAACTCTTCTTAAGGTCTCTGAACACAAATTATTTATTTTATTATTTTTTGTGTGTGTGCATGTGTGTGTGTTTTGGACTTATGGAAACAAACCCTGCCAAAGAAAAGTTTCCTTACTTTCAAACCACTTGAAAAGAGATTTTTGAAATTCACTGGTAAAATGTTTAATGAATCAGGTTTATGTCATATTAGTAGGAGCTGATATTCCAACAGTCAAATCAGTGGAGTGGAGAAAAAATATTTATTTCTACCTCATACCTTGACATACATAGGAAGATTAAATTGTTGGGACACTCAAGTGAAGCTGGGTGGTTTGACTGTTAGAATGAGTACATTCTCTGGGACTTAAATCCAGGACTTAGCCTCTCTTTTCTCTAATACCTTATGCTTTTAACAATGTTTTCAAGTGATTTGGGTGCCAACTTGAATGTGCAGAGCAGTGAGGAAGTCATGTGCTAATAGTGGGGATTAGGTCAGGCTGTGTGGGTGCTGTGAGCGAGCAGAGGCTGTTCCTGACCCAGGGGACCTGCTCCTCTCTGTTCTCAGGCACAGGGATCCCCTTCAGTAAGGAGGTCAGCAGGGGAGGAGAGGGATCCATCCTTCTTGTGAATCAGGCAGAAGGAGCTGCATGTCCTTTCCCCTCTGTCATTTGTGAAGGCTCAGAGCTTCCACAAAGGTTGTACAAATACCATTTTTAGACATGAAACTGCAACTGAAATGATGATATTTGGCTATGACAGTTCATTCAGTGCAAGCTGAGCTCCTGTGAGATGCATGGAAAATCATTCTGTCATTATTCTTGGGAAGAGCTCCTATGATATTTCAGATGACCTGTAGTTTTGGTTTCTTACCCCATTCCTGTTCTGTACCTTGAAGGCAGAGTTTCTTCACAGAGAAGTTTGATCTTTTGCCAGTCACTGCATTTGTGGAGATTATTCTCTTTCCCACTGTTCCTAGGTGAGCTGGGTTTCCATGCTGCAGGATGCTTTGGGTTTGGCTCCATGCCCAGTATCTCAGCACATTCCTCTAAATGGACTAATTTTTTTTTTAATTGCTCTACTTTTGTCTTTGCTGTCTGTCTTTTAGTCCAAGCAAAATTTTATTTGTATGATAAGCATGAGTGGGCCAGCCCTCCTCTTGCAGAGCTAGAAATTTCATTTATTTCCAAACACACTTTGCTTCCCCTCCATGGAGCTGAGATGAAGCTGGTTCCCACACCATCACTCTGCAGCACAAGCAGGGATAGAGAGTCTAGAAAAGCAGAAAATACTTGAGCAATAATAGAGCCAGAAATTATTTTTTAAGAAATAATTCTTTCAGCTAAAACCATACTTAATTTTTAAAAAAAAATATATAAAGATTATTGTTTTTTAAATGCTAAAAATAAACTGTTTAAGAAATCTCTTGCCAAGAAAAACAATTTAAAAAAGAAACAAATAAAAACCCCATATTAACTAACTCCTCATAGTCATCTACCAGGTGCAGTTAGGTCTGCTTGTATTAACCCCTAAAATATCTTTGTACACATCCAGCATTCTTCCAGAAAATGAATAATTTCCTCAGAGAACTGTGTTCCATTCTGAGCACTTCACCCTGTGGACAGGTCTCCTCTACCAGGACAGGTTGAAGCAACCTTTCCCACATGGCACATGTTATCACTCTCTGACAGTTGACAGCAGAGCTTTTCATGTTTGTTCCCCCTAATCTATTTGAGTACAAAGATCTGGTTTAGTGCAAGTGAGCCTTTTTAAACTGCTTAAAATAACCTGCATGTTCCAGGTTAAGAGGTTATAGAACACAGAGAGGAGCAGTTCTCTGGCAAAGGCAAAGGACTGTTGCTCTGATTTGGAGTGGCAAGGCAAGTGTCTGTCCCACTGGAAAAGCCACTTGCATGGCTGCTCACCTGTTAACACCTCTGCTGGCAATTATCCAGGACTTACTGGGGGAGGAGATTGTTTGTTTGTTTGTTTGTTTGTTTATCTGTTTGTTTTTTAGTGTGGTGAAAAAGGATCTTATAACTGTCCAGCAGCTAAAGAAATTAAATCTATTTAGATATGCTAGAGAGGAAGTTTCTGCAAAATACAAGTGTGAATATTGTTAGGGTATCCAAATGTTAAAAATAAATAGCGTGGTTTAATGGATTAAAAATAAATGCTTCATTGTAGAAGTGTTGCTTAATGTTAAGTTTCTTGGTTTTAGCTGTAATGTATTAATGCATGATAGTTTGTGATTTGTTCATAATGAACAATTGCGTTAACTTCAAATTTTCATATCTCTGAAAAAAAGAACACAAACAAATAAATTCTACTAATTGCTTTTATTCAATTCCAATTATAATTATAGTGTTTAATGCCAGCTTACTAAAGCCAGTATGAGTTGCTCATTACCTATTTAGAGGACTTGTTCAGCTTTCTATTTATTATTTGATGTTAAGCACAAGTGGTGTCTGTTTGAAGAAGAAAGATTATTTCTGTCCCTTTACATGTAGTCATCATTCCACAAATATCTCTAAATCCCATGGAAATGTTTGGTGTACTCAGTAATGTGCCAGAGAGTAACTGTTGTAAGTAGTAAAACCGTGCCCTGCCTTAAAGTGACAACTGTGAGTCCCTGGGGCTGGCCAGGATGTACAGACCCTGGAGGGAGAGTTGTGAATGGGGCTGGGCAGTTTGTTCTGAGAGAATGGTTGAGTTACTGGGTAGCTCCTGCACCAAGGGGGATCATGGAAATGCTAAGTGGCAGCTGCTGGCACCAACCTGAATTTGGAATCCAGGTGGTGTGTCCAAGTGGTGCTGGCGCCCTGCTGTGGTTTAGTGAGTGTTGGGTTCTTCCTTTGGCAAACATCAGGGAACAGGCAGAATGATCCAGCCTTGTTATCAAGGCATGGAAACACCGAGACTCTTTCCCCCGTGTGCTTGTGGGGCTTGGTGGTGCTGGTTCTCTTACCTCTCCTCCAGCTGTAGCTCTCCCATTTTGCCTCTCTATCACTCAAACTCTTTGAGGTCCTTCCTCTGCCTCAGGAGTTTTTCAGGCTCCTGCCACGAGCCATGGTTGCTTCTGCTTCCAGTCTCTAGTGCTTTTAAAAGACAAGAGACTTTTCTGGGGTAAGCTGGAAAAACCAGGACCTCCATAATCAGAAACTATTCTGTTTGGCTAAAGGTTTTAACAGAAAACTCACAGAGGTTAACAAATCTGCAGACAGGCAGCTCTATAAGAATTCTTTTGTTTATTGAGGTTTCTTTCTCTTAGTAAAATGGCTTAAATAGTTTTGCCTCATCAGTTTGGCTTGTTGCTTCAAGAAGCTTTTAGAAGTTTGTTCATGCCCTCTGATAGCTTTATTGCGGAAAACACTTTTATGTTTTGACAAAGGAAAAAAAACTAAACTAAGGAAATAAATACTACTTATCAATAATGTGTATTCAGCTTCTTTTCAATTAGGGATCTTCATTTTCAAACTAAGGACATTGGAGAGCTCTCTTACATTCAAGTCATCATTTTTCAAAGAAACCAAGGCAGCTCTTGTATTGTCTCAAGGTTGAACAGATTTGGAGAAGGAAAAAAGTGAGATGTGAAATACTCTTACCTTTTTTACATATTTTTCTTTTTTACAAAAATAATAGAAAATCCATAAAGAAATTTAAATCTCTACAAGCTGCATAACAAATCAATTTGGCCTGAATATAAGAACAAAAGTATGGAAAAATACTTTTTTTTTTCCTGGAAAAATACTAGATTTTAATTAGGAAGAAGGTCTGAGCCAGACAGCTATTTTCAGGTCTGCACCAAACCAAGAGTTTTAATTAGTCCAGAAAGAATCAAGAACTTGACATGCTCTATCAGGATTAAAGAGGGGCAAGGGAAAGGCAGGGGGAATAGTCAGACACATAGAAGGCAGTTTTTTGTCAGCTAGGGGAATACCATTAATCCATTTGTCAAATAGCATACATATACTGCTCCCCAGGGCATTAACTAATTCTTCCTACATTAAAAATATTTTCTTGTATGAATTACGAATAACAGGAACTTCTTTTATTCTCCTTTGGTTGCCTTTTATTTTTTTTTTTACTATCACAGTTTATTCAGTTGTGTTTTTACATGTGTATTTAGCAGGTCAGTTGGACTCCAGATGATCTTCAGAGGTCCCTTGCAACCCCAACTGTTCTGTGATCTGCTTTGTCAACTATTTCTGCCCAGATTTTGGCAGATTGCCTTCACTAATAACATTAATTTACTATGTCTGTAACATACTTTGTTTACTATTTCATGTCTTAGAAAAAAAAATTGTCATGCAGTTCTATTTTCTTCAGTAGCTGTCAGAAAATAGAAGCTGAAATGAGTTTGTAATCAGTCCTCATTGGGAGGCTGAGCTGAATACTGGAGTGGTCCATATGTCTTAGAGGTTTAGGTTGCAGTTTTCTTAATTAATTGCTGCTCAGCTTTTAAAGCATAGTATCTATAATAAAGAATAAAAATTAGTGTGATGTGATTTTTGCACTGTACTGCTATTCCTTGTGGGTTTGTTTTGAGTTTTTTAAGTCTGTTTTTAAACATGGTGGGTTACCATTTTAAATCACTGTGAGCCTTGGGTGTCTTGCCATTGTGGTGCATGTTTAATTTAAAAAGAGGGAGTTGCCTGCTCATTCATTACAAAAAGAATGGAAACCTTTGTTTGCAAATATAACACTTTCTTCTGCATCTGTCCAATATATTCATTCCCGCCAGCATAACAAAATCTCTCCATAGCCCATCTGAGGGCTGCACTGATGAAGGAGTTCTCCAGCCCTTTGCAGTGCAGTGTCAGCACAGGGAGCTGGAACAGCTTCCTCATCATTTGAAGCTGAATTCTGTCGTTTGTCTGATGAAGAGGCATTGCACTCACATCTTTGGCTCTGCTGGACAGCAGCTCTAATGATTGGCAGGAGTGAGATAGCAAGGACAATGCTTGCTGCAGCATCTTCAGCCCCTCCTGACAGTGGAAATAGAATGTTTCCTTCCCCTGCTCCAGCTTAGCCAGTGGTGCTTGTGTTGAATGGATGATATCTTTGTCCTGACTCCAACCAAGAGCACAAATTATTGGAGAAGAAATGTGCTAAATATAGTTTACAGACCCAATGTCACCTGCATACTCTGTCATCACCACTGAAAATACACAAATTCAGGATGTGATTTTTTGGTTTTTTTCCCAGATAGGAAATGTCCATGTTCTGTAGGATTTAAAAGTTTTATCTTACATCCTTTTACTTTAAAAGGACCAGACTTCATGTGAAGTCAGAGAGTTAACTAACACTGTTGTGACTTGCAGTCAGAGATCAAATAATTTCTTAGCAAATATGAGTAATGTTAATTACAGAGTTTAAAGGTTCCCCCAGTTTAGAGTAGAATGCAGGGTGAAGTACTGAGAATTAATAAAGTTCGTTACTGAATGTGTAATGAGAAATGGTAGGAACCATCCCTATAATTTGTATAGGCAGGGAAAGCTGGAAAAATATTCATATGGCTGTGTGTTTGCAACCTGGTGGTTTAGAAATAGGTCCAGAAATGGCAGGTCTATATTTATATGGGCAGATTCAGGGTAAAAGAGGAAGTTTTGTCTCCAGAAAAGGATCTGTTAATTTATCCCATTTTGGTTCTTGGAAGGGTCAAAATTGCATATCTGTTGTCTTAGGTGTATCCAAATGCAATCTGAAATGCTGCAGCTTTTAAGAATAAAAAGATAAAGAAACAAACTGCACTTATTTTCTATGAATAAGCAGGGAAAAAAATTGTCCTGTAAACCACATATCTTACACTGTTTTTTTAGGACTCTTTTATATGTGTTTTATGTGAGAATATTCAAGGGACAGCTCCTCAGTAAAGCCACATCATTTTACATTTGACCCTGGAAAGGTAGCAAATTATGGCAATAAGGTTTATAATATTTTTTGTCCTACGGACTCATCCAGGGAAGAGGATTTCAACATGTCACATGAAACCAGCATTTCTCCTTAGTTCTAGCTGCTAAATGGACTTAGAACTGTATTGCAGGCTGGATAATTGGTTTACATGCCAGAAGAGGTAGGAAGGCTATATGTAGTAGCAGCAGTAGTTTGACCTTCCCTCTTGCTGACCCAAACCTATGATTCCTGAGAACCCAACACCTGTCAGAGAAAGCTTTGTGCCATCTCCAGGCTCAGCTGTAGAATGCAGCACCTCAGTGGCAGTGCTGAATGTCCTGCTGTACGTGAGTCCTCCAGGAGTGTCCAAGGGCTGGAGCAGCAGATGTGCTTCACGTTTGCTTCTGGTGCTACAGCAAAGCATACTGAGAAATTCTATTCTAACTGGGAGCCACTCAATCAGTTGTAGTAGACTGCTTGTCTTGTCTCAATTCCTTTGGCAGTATTTTCCTCTCTACACATCTATCTAGTTGTGTTTAAGAACTATCTTCTACTTTATCTCCATTTGGTCCAGGATGACAAACTATTAATTCACTGGGTAAGCTGCAATTTGGTACAAAGAAATTGCTGCTAGCTCCTCATGCACTCTGGCATGAATTCCTGCAGTGTGGAAGGGATCAGAGTTTCCTGTGTGCAGATACTCTGGGATTACCAACAATTCTTCCATTATATCCAAAATTATTTGAAGAGATTGCCCAGCTATTCTGTGTGTGATGAGCAGATTGAGAAAGGCTGTGCTGCTGTGGAAAGAAGCTGCAGCTCCCTGATGGAGCTGTTTATTCCCTGCAGCCCTGCCAGGGAAGTGAGTTAGGGTTTGGGGCAAGTCAGATCCCAGAGGTAATAGAAGCTTTTGGGATGATGATCACTGGCATTTTTACTGGTGGTGAATCTCAAATGTGTCTGATCCAGCCAGACTGAGGCCCCTGCTGACTGAAATACATGGAACCAGTGGGAGAGAATTTCTTTAGGCAGATTTTAATGTTGAGATTTTGATGTTAACCCTCTTGAATTACACCTACTTGGGAGAAGCAATGTGTGCAAAGAGACAAAAAATTCTTTATGTGCCATAACCAAACTAAGCAAAATACAGATGTAGGAACTGCCTGCAAATACAGTCAGATACAATTAACTTCCTTTGTAAGGAGCTGACATAGCTGTTAGTGAGGTTTAAGATCTCCTGAAGAAGGCCCATGCAGTTTGGAAAGGAAGGACCAGTATTTTTCAACAAAATAACAGGGGATTTGGTCGTTCCCTGTGGTAATGTTTTTCATTTTAAAGATGAGGTATCAGTTTCTTTATCTAGCCAAGTGCCCCTGCCTCAAACCAGAGAGGCAGAGTTTGTCTTGAGACATCTGTAATTTGAAGACACCCTATCATAAAAGATGAAAACATCCTCAATTTCATGTTGCTTCCTAGTTATCCTAAGAGCTTGTAAAAGTCATGCAGCCCTGGCCTTGATACTTAGAAGTAACTAAACAATTCTGTAGGGTATTTCATAACAAAAAAATCTGTTTGCCAGCTCTTGCCATGGCTCTGTTTGTATTTCACCTTGTTTTAATATCATTTTTTTTCTTTTTCTCACTGCTCTTTCAGTGATGTGCCTCTCTGCACCTTCAGATTTAAGTCAGAAAGGTAAAGCACACTGGAGTTTAACTGTTCTGCTTACTGAGTCTACTCTGTTCTGAAGGAAGAGCAAAAGAGATGATGCCAACTGTCTTGGCAGGCCTTTCTCAGCCAGGTGTGATTACAGGTGGATGTACATTTTCTGTCTGGAAGAATGTTTCTCCCCAATATTAAATTGAATTAGGAGATACTAAATCATATGGAACATTTCAGTCACTTCTGTTATGTTACAATCATGTGCTGCAAGATGAAAATTAAATACCTTTTGAAAGAAATAATAACTACTCTGTTTTCAAATTCAATTACCTTTCCAAATATATGTAAAACAGAATATACCTATGGGGAACAAAGCTGAAACTAGTGTGCTTGATTATTATACCACCAACACCTCCCGTGGCTTTTTGTACCTGGCTCTCAAAGTGTAGCATTTTGATTTTTAAATGAGCTAACCAGATATACATGCAAGACAGGCAACTTCTCTGTAAATGATGATATCATATGAATCCTTATCCCATCTGCTGTCTGTTTCCCCACAGCTCTCCTTTGTTTCATGCTATTCCTGTCACACAGCCCTGGACAACCCAGTGTTCACACAGTCCTTACTCGTCTGAGTAATCCACTTGGAGGCTTAGATATATTTTTGAAGAATTTAGCTTTTAAATCTTGACTTCTGGGAAAAAACAGGTTTTTGGTGGTGTTTTTTTTTTTCTTTTGTTTGTGTGTTTGTTTTTGTTTTAAAAGAAATTTGTCTAATGAGCACACTATTGATAATATTAAGAGCAGTGCATAAAGGGTTCCTCTGCATAAGGCTTTTTTACTTCAAGCATGTTGCCTTTCTGGTGTAACTTATAAGGATTTCCTTTGTTTCTTCTCTTTATATAGAACATAGTGCCATTAAGGACTCAGTACAAATAAAGAGGTTGTGGCATGTTTTAGAATTTATTGCATTTAATAAAGTATGCCAAACTCCAACTTTTAAATATAGTGATATCAATTTCAGATATTTAAGGGGATAAGTACCTATTGAGGATATAGGGTAAGGTTGATTGAGGAAGTAAATCTACTTTCCAAATGCCTACAAAGAAAAATCAAATGAGAAATTCAGTATCAAAAACATCAAAGACAATAATGCAGTTGCTTTCATCTCCAGTGTGTGCTTGCACTTCAAAGAAAAGCAAAATGCTCACCCTTCCGCCAGTACCCCCGAAGGAGGATGAGCCTATAGTTGAAGATAAGTCTCCATCACTTCTTTGAGAGTACAGGGGAAATAGAAGTAAAATTTTGCGCAGAAAAATAAACAGATTTATAGTATTTCTTTCACTGCAGTGGTTGTATCATAAGACATTTATTGTACTCAAGAATCCTCCTGTTCTATTAAGGTGTGGAAGTAATGCTGTACCCTTAAAGCCCAGCTCTTCACTCAAAAACTTTATTTTCTTTATCTCTCAAATGTAAGGATAAGATGGTGTTTTCTGAGGTCATGTTCTTCATCCTATTATCACTTCTGTAAAATGTGCTGATTGCTCACAGCTGAACATGTATATTTGCTCACTTACATCCTCCCATACTTTTTATCTTGGAGTTGATGGTGCTAGATTTAATTCTGTAAAGTCACTTTCTATTAACTATTGTGAAAGGGACATGTTCAGTAATTCTGGCAATGTGAAGAGGGAGAGGTGAATCAAATTGTAATGCCTGTCTAAACAGTTTGCTGTTAAACCAGGAAATTTTAGGGCTGTCCATGTTGTAGAAAATCATGCATGTAATGATTCCCCAAAATCAGTTGTGTGATTCAGCACTGTTGATTGGCAGTGAAAACGTGGTCCCAAAACAATCCCCGGAAATTAGAAGGGAAAAAATCAGGACATTTCCCTTCTGTACTCACTTTGGAGATTTTTATTTTTCAGGGAGAGGTTATTGCTAAAGATATGCAGCAAACTAAAAGCATGAAAATATAATAACTTTTATTTCTTTGAGTGAGAACAGGTTTAAAATGGTTGTTGAAATGAGACTAAATCCACTTTTGGCTTTTTCTCCATGCTGCTTTAGCTCAGTTTCAAAGCTATCACTGATCAGGAGGCTTGACAGGCACAGTGTTTGCAAATCTTCACCAATGAGCAGTAACAAGATTTAGAAGTGAAAACTCAGAAGAGAGGCATTTTGCTCAGTCAGCTTTATAAATTCAGTTATTTAACTATCTGCAAGCTAGGCTTATTTTATTTTTGTCTATAAGATATAAATCCTACCCAAACAGGAGAGTCAGAGACTACTGAATATCATCACACAAAATAATTGTCCACACATTCACAGTTGTTTCAAAACATACCAATCAGCTGAAAAGGAATTCATAGCTCAGTAGCCTGAACAGGTTTCCTTTTAAATGAGGATCCATAAAAACAGAAAAAT
Organism: Pseudopodoces humilis; assembly: GCF_049639895.1. Taxonomy (NCBI): domain Eukaryota; kingdom Metazoa; phylum Chordata; class Aves; order Passeriformes; family Paridae; genus Pseudopodoces; species Pseudopodoces humilis. The sequence goes on from NC_142216.1 coordinate 12,955,051, forward strand.
TTGGAAGTCACTTTAATAGGGAAATGTGTCTTTGACCTTTTTTTCCTTGTATTTCTGTGGCAATGAATAGAAATTTAATCCCTAGGGACAACCATTCTCCTTGCAGAACGTACATGGCCTGAACTGAAACCTTGTGGTTGCCAGACCACTGAGTCCAGTAAATAAGGTGGCAATTTTCAGGACTTAATGACAGTAATAAACAGGCCTTTAAACACAGTAGGGCTCCTGAGTTATATTTAAGTCACTGGTAGATTTTAGTATTTTGGCAATGAATAATGTATTTAATTTTTTTTTCCCCAGAGAACATGCCTCAGTTAGGGATCCAGGAAATTTTCTAACAATTTAAAGTATCATTCCCCTAACTGTGGTGCCATTTCTGAGTAAAGAGAGAATGGAATAGAGATGAGAATTGATGCAAACTCTCAGAAACAAAACTGCCAGGTTTTGTTGGGCACTCTTGCTGTTGTGTGAATGCATGGATATGTACATGAATTAAATAATAATCAGTGTTTCTCACAAGATTAATCATAATGACCAACTGTCATGGTGGCATCATTTCAAGCAGCAGCTTGAAATGTTATTTCTGAGATTGGACCTGTTTGTTTGGAAGAGAGGAAAGAATCTGTTGTTTCCTTTTCCACAAACTTGCTGCTTGTGGACATTTGTTATGTGAATTTTTCTAGTCTCCACTGCACAGGTGAGATGATGGCATGTCTCAGTTTGAATACGGTGGCTTTATATTATTATAATTAACAAAATATTCCAGTTGGGGTAGAAGGGGTTGTGCAGCACCAGTCCATATGGTAAACATGTGTAATTAGCTGGAGAATTACCATAAGAGTGAGGTATTTGGTCAAAGCAAACAGCTCATCTAGAATGGCATTGAATGATGAACAGTAATAAAAATTTAATGTCACTTGTTAAACTGTTGTAACCAGTTCAAATGTGAACATTTACCAATAGATTTTTCTGCAGCTGTGATACAGATCTGTTAGGTTATTTGCCTGAAATTTTCTGGTGTAGTGTTATGGATTTCTGAATGTGTCAAAAGCAAGGAGAATGCTATTTATGTCTCTGCACAATGGTATGAATTTTTTTTCACATCCTATGAACTGGTTCTTATTTATTGCATTATATTGTTAAGAACCTTGAATTTCTGTGCTTTAAAAATTACTTTTAAATCATGTCTTGATCTTCTTGCTATTCAGCAAGGATGTGTGCATTTTTCTGTGTATCTGTGTATTTATATGAAATAGGTATGCAAATATCCAGGTATTTCATACATGTGTAATGAAATACCAAACAGGTATATGAAGATATTTTATCTTAGAAAAAGTGTGCCTGTGTTGGTTACAATTTGAGCCTGCTGTGAGGGTAGGAAAAAAAAAGATGAGTTTTTCCTTGTTTCTTCCTCTGTTGCATGAATGTACTTTTTTGGATATGCTTTCAGTAACATAATGACATAGTTATGGCATTCTTCCTTCATGTCTGGAGCAAACTGATGACAGTCTGTCAAGTCTATCCTCAGTACTTTAAACTTCCAAAAACTGGAGGTTTGGTTTCTTTCGGTATTTTGTTTTTTTGTGACAGTAATACAAAATCACTCTCATCCATAAGAGATGTTTTTATTTTTCAAGAACAGTCATAATCTGCTGGTTTTCTCTTCAAAAATGAGTAATTTTGATACTTTCAATCACGTGTGCTCAGTGAATGCACAGGTGCATTTGAAAACATGTGAGCACCATGTTCTGCTCTTTCCTAGAAAATATCAAATCACTTATGTATCCAGAAGCAAGGAGCTGCCAGCCAGTCCACAACAGATAAATCTTTATCTCAGATAAAGAGAATTTTGTTGGGAAAGACACCAGTGGCTGCAGGGTGGATGTCTGGACCCAGTGGCAGAAGTGGCAGGTCCCTGGGCAGGTCCCCAGCCCTGGCTGCCTGCAGAGTGCAGGTCCTGGATGCTGCTCAGCTCTTTGAATATCTCAAAAGAGAAGAAAGCAGATAAACAAACCCCCATGGTGAGAAACCCTGGCTTCCTTAGAGAAGGGATGAAAGAGATGAAACATAATTCTGTTTTCTGAAAACAGAAAATCTATATCTTTGTTAACTAAAATAAAGTTCTCTCTGTACCTGTTACTAAAGGACACAAAATGATTCACAGGAACACCTCTCCATGTCAGAAGAGAAAAACCCAACCTTTATTCTCTGACCCCAGTATTTATAGATCCTCGACAATGACCAGGGATTGGATAATTAAGTTACCACCTTCCCAACTGGTCATACGAAACATCCATCAAAAGATGTTTCTTAGAAGGAATGTGATAAACAACTTGTTTATAGAACTTTCATGGGAAAGTAGCTAAAACTATGAAAACATTATCAGAAGGCCTTAATTCTCAGGGCGACATGTACCAGCCATGAGCCATTTATCTTTCTTGAATATATGAAGAACTACATATAGAAAACATGGTGGTAGAGGTAATATTAAAGACATTAGATTTCCCATTTTTATTTGGTGTTAAAGTCCTTCAGAAGAACATAATGCTTTGTAGCTTATCAGTGTGCAAGAGGAGCTACCACAGTCAAATATAAATTTATTGCTTTTCACTGAGCAGTTAGTGCATGCAGTCAGTAAAAACAAAAAGTCCAGTAGACACTTCACAGAATGCACAGATTTTGCCATTGTAATTTCAAAAGCAAATGTGGAACTTGAGTCTCACAATCATCACATTATTTGAAAATTTTATTTTTGTCTGTGAGTATTGAGTTGCTCTGGCATTTTAGTAATGCAAAACAGATGAAACTCTTTAAGGAGTTGGTGGCTGACACAAAAAGCTTTTATTGTTTAAAAAAAAATATTAATCTCTTCAAAAATGTTTTTTCATTGACAAAGTTGCTTGCAATAATTAAGAAATTTAAATTAATCACTCCCAGAGCTGTAACAATTGGGTATTATGGTTTCACAAGAAATAATTGCTTCAAATATTAAATGTTCATCTTGTGGCATGAAAAAATGCTTTGAGTCTTAAGAGTAGCTTATCTTCCAGTGGAATTAGCTCAAAACAATGTGCAGTGACTCTGATGCCTGGTTCCTCATTATTACTGGGAGCTGGAGGTCGCTGGGGCTTTGTGGCCTGGCTGAGCCAGCGCCGGTGCCAGATCTCTGAGACAATCAGGTCCCTCGCTCTGATGAGGTATTTCTGTTAGCTCTGTGGCAAATCGAGTCCCCAGACTATTTCAGAAACATTAGAGACTTTTCTTTGAAATATTGTGCACTAAAAGCCAAGTCCATGTCTAAACCAAATAAAGATAAAAATGCCCGTTGATTCCATCTATGCTTGATCATTCTGTTGCTTCTATTTAAGGGATTTTTCTGTTTCTCTCACAGAGACCAGTGCTAATCCCTTAGCAATTTTGCCCTATGATTAAGTCAAAAGGTTTCAACTATTACAACTTCATTATATATTTTTATAAAAATGTTTCAGATTGCTTGAAATTGGAGGGTAAATTCAGAATAAAACTACAGTGATTCACCTTATTTGTTTTTTTTTTCTTCTTTAGTAAAATCCAACACCATTGATTAATCTTTTTCTGCTTCTCTCCTACATTTGTTGCATTTAACACCTGTGATACGAGCCATGGTGTCTGCTGCAATAAATGGACCTATAGAGCGTGAGATTAAATTCAATTCTTGTGACTATGATTTTTGTGAGACTAATTGTGAAGGTCATGATTTTCCTTTGTCTGGGAGCCCCAGCTAAGAATGTCTTTGTTCTGAGCCCTTTGAAATGCCCCATGCACATCCCTTTTGGTCTTTATTAATGTTGCCTCAAAGCAATGCATTGCCATGCAGCAGACAGGCAGACTTAGGTACTGTATGAGAAAATAGCTTGTCATTTCGACAGAAAAGATTGATTATTAGTTACAAGGAAAGTTTGAGAATGACTTTTTTAATATTGGAATAAGTCGATCAGGGGTTAAGAAAATACATTAAGGCCCAATATAAGCAGGTACGGCATTTTATTTTTAATTTTACACACTTGTATCTTGAAAGAACAAGTCCTTTCTTACTCATGTCCTACAAGCTAAGGCAAACTAAACAAATGTAATTTAAAATTAACTGTATTAGATTTTCTACAAGAGTTTTAAAGGTGCTCTGCTATGGGCAGATTAAATTTGCAATGTTAAATTGAAAATTATTCACTGTTTGAATATATATATACTACAGCTATAAAAACCTAGTATGAAAATGTATTACATATGTAACCTTGATTAAGTCAGATTCTCTTTTGCAGGGGGACAGCAAATATTTTATTTGTCTTTAAAACTGTATTCCTTCCTGTTTCAATAATCCCCTGTGTCTGCATGAATGCTTGCACGTTAATGTTTAAATGCGTTTAAATGTCAGTTACCTGGCATTAGAAAAAAACCTCAGGAATGCCAGATATTAAGCAATTATCATAGCAGGGGAACTAAGGTTTACAAACACATTTCTGCATTCATTTATGATTTACTTGAGATCTTGATTTTATGCATATTAAAGCATGAATTAAAATAGTTGACAAATAGCATCGGTTTTTTAAAGGAGGAGAAAATAGCATTATCACTTATTTTAAAAATTTGTAATTGCAGTGACTGACATGATTCTTAGGCAGCTGAGAGACTTTGATTGTGCTCTAGAGCAGACACATCCTCTTGGACCTGAGCTTCTTTCTGCACTGCAGCACTCCATTGGATATTCTGCTCTCATCCTGGTACCCAGCAAATGGAGCTAATGGATCTGATGTGTGCAGTGTGAGCAATAGGTGTGGGTGCCACAGCCAAGAGCTCTGCTGCAGATCTGTTCTCTGGTGGGTGCAGACAGACACTGAGAAAGGTTCACCCTGGTGCCTTCATCCATGTGCCATTTTTGCTGCTTATATGTTTCAGCCTTTTGGAGAATAAAGGCTTTGGGCACAGTGAAATAAAGCGTGATGTGAATAAACATGGACCGAGGAGAATGTGAAACTCATTTACGTTTTTTACATTAGCCAGAACTTTTCGTTCATATTTGTTCAGTCTGTTGTCATTTTGAAAGATGGCAAACCAAGACTTGGATAAAAGGCAGTGGTGCTGGTAACTTCCCTTTCATTTCAGTTGCTCAGGTGGTGCAACACCTTTTAACATGCCCAGGAAGGTTTTTCCATTTGCTTGTATTTTTCCAGGGAGTTCAGCTCCCCCTGAAACAATTTGTTTTGGTGCCTGAGTGAGAACTAAGGACTTCTGGAAACTGGAACCCAAGCTTTGTGCAGCAAGCAGTTGCTCTGTGTCCTGGAGTGGGTGGGCAGAGGCAAAGCTGTGCTTTTATCCTGGAATATCCACCTGGATTCCTCCAAGTGCCTCACAAGGAGGATCACATCCCCATCCCGAGGGAACAAGCAGAACCTCTAATTCTGCAGGCAGCTGAGCCAGCCTTCCAGCCCTTCCCTTGTGTCAGGGAGAGCAGGAGGAGCAGGAAATTAAAGTACTGGAATGGTCTGCTGGGGGAGGTGGTGGAGTCACCATCCCTGGATGTGTTTAAAATAGACTGGATGTGGCACTCGGTGCCATGGTCAAGTTGAGGTGTTGTGGACTCAATGATCTTGAATGTATCTTCCAACCTGGTGATTCTGTGAATTCTGTGAATTCTGTGAGTTCTGTGAAATTGCCCTTTTGATTTCAGGGAGAAGTAAGTTGACTCCAGATTGTGGAACAACAGGGAACACACAGCACTGGGGGCTGAGGATGGGAAAAACTGGACTGTGAGCACAGAGTTGAACATCTGTAAAATGTCTAGAGCTTATATAACAATATTAAATTATCTAGAATATCCAGTCACTATTTTAAGGTTAAAGTCTACACACCCATACAATAGCTATTTTATGTTATTTATTGTCTGAGATTATTTTCATAAGAAATAATCTTATTTTAAAAATAATGTATTTCTTTGCATTTTGGGCCTATCTCAGGAACTAAAGTCATTGGTAATGTTTGATCATTCTTTATACAGGGGACCTAGAAACAAGTCATGCAAGAAAACTGCTAAGCACAAAAGGCCTCTAATTCTGGTATTCCCAGATACTTTTAGTAAGTTTGGCTTAGCTGAGGTTTTAATTTAGCATTAACAAAGGATTTTGTGATGTTTTATATGCTGTAATCTAATATTCAGCCTGTGATTTCATTCAGAACTACTATACATTTAAATCTCAGTTTGGAAGTAGATACCACAGGAGAATAGTCTTGGAAAAATCTAAATTATCAGTTACGAGCTGATCTAAAACTTACAGTATTAAAACATCTTTTGAAATATGCATTAGAGAATCTTTAAAGAGATCATACAAAATTCATCAAAACCCACTTTTCAGAAGCAGCTACTTTTTCATCAGGGTTCTACATGTCACTGGTTGTAGTTCCAAATTTTTTCAGGCATTTACATATAAACAAAATTCTGTATATGCACACATACACAGAGCTCATCTCTCAGTTGTATATTGGGAAAGAGAATGCAGATGTTCTGCTCTTGAAGACTTGGTATGGAATGGAAGACTGGGTTCAGATCTGAACTCGTAGTGTCTGGAGTTTAGGGATTGTGCAGGAACCTATTTCTGCACCACCTTGTCAGAGTTTCAGCAGCAGATGGGGCAAACACAACAAAGTATTTTGCTAATGGCCATCCATACTTGAGAGGTACAAATGTGCTTTTCTATCTTCCATAGATTTTTTGTATTTTTAACTCTTCTCTTGCTGGGACTCCTGTACAAGAGCAGGCTGCTCCTTCAGTCAAGCCCTTGAGTATGTAAGAGCATCTGACCTTACCCATGGTGTTCACAATTTTGGGGCATTTGTGCATCTGCTCTCCTCATTCTTGTATTTACTGTGCTGCCTCCATGTTTCCCTAGATTTCCCCAATCTCTACCCTGCTTAGCAACTCACATCTGCTGAGACCATGTTACTCCTGTACATTGGGCCTGAGTGTGGCCCTTTTCCTGTGCATATATAATAAATCCAATATCTGCTTTGAAAAGAAGACCAGAGAGGGAATTATGGTACAAGAATAATTCTTAAAGCCTCTCTTAAACGTCACTTTGCAAATTATGTGCTAGTTATACATTTTTAGCTAACATAAAATATCAAAAGTTTAACTGCATGGAACTTGACATTTAGGCACTTGTCCAGGAGACAGAGTGCCCAGATAGATATTAACTTAAACATCCTCAACTAATTCATTATCTCAAAGCACCCTGTGCTGCAGCCAGACCAAACAGATCTACCTTGCAGCATGCCTTGAAGGTAAACAGGAAAGGAAAACTTTGACCAGCTTCATTTTTTCCAAATCATTATGAAACTATTTTGACTCCTCTTTTTCATCCCTAAGGCATTTAAATAACTATCTAGTTGGTAACTATTTTATTTCACGTAACAAATTCCTTCCACATGTAGATTTGTATTTCCTTGCACGGCATATGATTTCTGGGTGAATCACATTTTGAGGCCACCATGTGTAGCTTAGAATTAAAGGAAAAGTTTCATCTTGGGTCAGTTCTGTACAGTATCAAGCACAGACAGCTCATATTTAAAACAACCAGGGAGGGAGATGCCCAAAAAAATCCTGTCTTGGTTTGATAAAATCTCTGTGGATTCATTTGTGCTGGCCTTTCCCTGAGGCAATAGAGAGGGTGTTTTCAGACAGAGGGTCTTAATAACACAAACATTTTGTGGATGCTGGAGAGTTGATTGTCCCTTTCCTGACTTGCCTTAGGAAGTATAAGTGATTATTTTAGCACTGCCATCATTCTGAGGGATTGCAACATATTTTACTTTGTTAACCTTTCTTATTCCATTGGATTACTTGGTCAGAGTCAAGAGACTTAAGATGGTGGTTTTTACTTCTATGATTTGCCAACCCTTATAACTGGTGAGGTGCCAGGTTCACTCTGAGCTGTCACTGGGCAAGTGTGTTCCAGCTACATCCACCTGTTTGTGCTCTGGCTGCCAGGAGAATGATTGCTTGTCAATTTGGCATCTTTGCCAGCACTAAATCCACTTTTTTCCCTTTCTTTTTTTTTTTCTTTTTTTTTTCTTTTCGTTTATTTTTTTGTGCGTGGGTTGTGGGAAGGAAGGTAATTAGCATTGGAAGCTTCACAGTTGTGTTTTATGGATTTTCAACAATATCAGGACAGGCAGACCTTACACAATGGCTAGTTGAATTATCTTTTTCTGTGTGTTTTAGTGAACACATGGATATTTCAGGTGGTACTTGTAACTGTAAATCAGAAGATTACAGCTGAAGGCATTCTATCTTTTTTTTAACTGGCTAAGCTGTTAAAGGCAATCAATTCCTGCCTTCAGTTTGTTCTAATCTATGTTATTGCTTAGCTCACACAAAAACATTTGATCACATGTAGAGGTCTTTTGTTGGTTTGTTTTACCCAAACAGTAGTGTTACAGAAAGAAATAAAATCAGTAGCTGATCAAGACAACTTTATCTGTCACCTTTGTCATTAATGAATTCAATGAAGTGAGTTTGCTTGATTGTGTAAACCTGAGACAGGATGATATAAAATGAAATGAAATAAAAAACTTCATCTAAGGCATATCGGCCTCCCACTGTGTCTCCTTTAGCACTGTGATTTGATGTGTGCCTTAGTACTACTTTTATTTGGATTTTCTATTCTAGAAAACTGGATGGCCCTGTCAAGTTAGCTTTCAGATTGTTGTGGATTATGTCTGTGCCCAGTTTCTGGGGAGTTTTGCCTGTCACAAGTACACTTAGCACTAGAAAGCAAAGGAATTGCACTTTCTGCAGCCTGTAAGTCTTGATAATGTGTAGAGTATGAATTTCCCTGGCACAGTACACCTCCGTGTGCTCTCATCACAGGTGAAGTCAGGCAGCACACAGGGCAGGGCCCTTTCTTCTGCCTTCATATCATTAGTGTGGGAGAGGGAAGAAGAGATGGGGCTGAAGCAAGGGAATCATCTTAAACTGAATTTTCAGTGTGAACAGGTTATTAAAATGGACAGTTCTTTAACATACAGTTCAAGTAGGTCAGAGTTACAGGAAATGGACAGTGAATTTCTTTTTCTAATTGCAATTCTGCAGAGATTTTCCCTTTTGCAGACTCTCCCAAGCATCCCATTGTAGTCACTTTCAAAACAGGAAAGAGGGTTCAGTAAGGAGCATTGGGACTAAGCAATGGAAATGTCCCCATTCTCAGGGGACACATTTCCCCAGTGAACAGCAAAGTGTGTGTGTTACCTGCCAAGCTACAAACTTAGGCAAGCCTTGTAAACTGAGACTCTTCTGATACAATACAGTTTCTGATTCAGTCTTTAAAATGTTTTTCACAGTAACTGGTACTCTCTAGGTTTGATGCAAAGTAAGGAAGTCCAACCAGTTTTAATATTTAAAATAATTTATTTTTTTTTTCATCTAGTAGATACAACTCTATAAAGCTGCACATTTTTCATAATTGAGGAAAACAGAAGGCAGAGTTTAGGACTACAGTGTTATACCTAAGAGTGGGGAGAATCAATATTTTATGGCAGCTGGAACAGGCTGCCCCTCTTAGCACCTAATTCTAAATAATGATCTTCCAGGAAACTTCAGAATTTTACTCTCAAATTCCCTAGGAGAAAGGAGGAGTTCTGACAGTTGTAGAAGTTGTTCCTCTTAATACCTGTTATTTTAATGTTCCTCTCAAAACCAGCTTTTTTAACAGTGAAATAAGACATAATTTGAGTCCTTTCAAACAATACATTAGCCAAGTTCAGGGAATTAGTTCTCTTGGCCTGCCCTGGAGCTGGCTGGGTAATTTGCATTAGGCCAAAGAAAGAAATAGGGAAAGGAATTTCATGGGATGTTTTTTCACTAAGCTCTTCATATGTTATGCTGCCTTTCTTCACACTGAGTTTGTCCCTGACTGCAGCTCTCAGTGCTGGGCAGGTCCATGGCGCAGGAGGTGCCCGTGGATGGTGTCCGAGGGCTCAGCTCCTCAGGGAGTGACACAGTCCTGAACACAACACTCCCCTCATCCCTCTCAAAAAACAGAGGTGTGAGGTAACCTTAGAAAAGGGAAATCACTGATGAACCAGCCATGGAGACCCTGTGGTGTCAAACCAGCCCCACAGTGCCTCTCTAGGAGCTCCCAGAGGAAAATGTGTCACCGGCACGTGAAGCCAGAAGGCCCAACCACTCTCCTAAGGTGTCTGCCTTCAAGTGCAGGCAAGTATTAAATTTTCATTGCCAGGATATTGTTTTCAGCTAGAATGCTTTCTGAGCACACCAAAAAAGGACAGGCTGCCATGATTCCAGGCCAGAATTGGTAGCTGGGATAGAAAACAGAGGGCTCAAAATCTTACATCTGCTCAGACCAATGGCATCCACCTTCTTGTCTGACTAAAATAAATATCATATTCAATTTGTAATTATTTCTACCAAGAGTACCACCTACTGAGCAAGGGGATAAGTGCCAGAAAGAAGCAGTGCCCTGCCAATGTGACCTTAGAGCAGAAGAGGGAAGCACATGAATGTGAACATATTTTTTCTAGAGAGACACAAAGCCCCATGAGGACTGGGGGGAACAGCACATGCTACAGATGTGCCCAGATGAGTATCAGGATGCATTAACTTGTGCACTATTAATTTATTATATTTTGAAATAATAGTATAAAATAAACATAATTTCATCTTGCACATGAACTCTGAATTATGTTGTGTGGGTCATTCCAAAGGACAGAAGTGATCTTAGTCTGAACTACCACCACTAAACATTATAAATATGCCTAATGTCTGGTGTAATTACCACACTTCTATTTCTGTTCTGTTCTGAAATCAGATTTGCCCTTCAGCTTTTGCACTGCCAATTATCAAAATAAATATGAAGTTGAGAAACACAACATTGGAATACTGCAAATAAAATAATAGTAAGAATCCAGTCCATGTGGGGTCATTGTATGTATAGAGAACAGTGCAGCATGATCTTGCAGCATAAGCACCATTATACTGCTTGCTCAAATATTTGGAATTCATGGTGACAACACTTGAAATTAGGAAGGTTAATGACTAAACTGATTAGCAACAGAGAAGGCATTTGCAAACAAGTGAGTTATAGTCATTGCTTTACAGTAAAACTCTGAAAAACATTTTAAATCATCACAGAGCTCTTTCCTGAAAAAGTGTCTTGACTGATCATAACAAGAAGCTCTGTCATGATTTTTCACCTTATGGAGCCTTTGGAAATGGATCCAGATGGATGGGCATGAAAGATGTTGATTTGGTCACTTTATGCAAGCTGGTATAGCAACATTTGAGCAAAAATGAAATGTGATTTTGAGTGAACACTGGTAGTGCATTCGAGTCATATTTGGCTACCATCTTTGAAAGCTGAATGACCTGCTGCTTTATTTACTTACTCTTGGACACAAAAATGTAAAGTCAAAGTCTGATCCATTAACCTCATGTAAATTACATCCTGGCAGCTGTTCCTTATGAGCAGGGCATGTGAAAATAGAGACAAATTCTCAGTCTGGACTGAACAGGCCTTTGTGGATGTGAAATATAGCAATGCTTTCCTAAGGGAAGTTTATCTCTGCCTGGAAGACAGGGATTCCTATCCCTTGTTAGGGATTGTAGCATAAATTTACTGCTTTTCCATCTGGATGCATTGACCTGCTGCAGTTTTTAATTTATTCTTATGTACAAAGCCTAGTAACAACTGTAAGCACTACCAGAGAAAGGAGAAAAAAAGAAAAACCCCCAGAGTTGTCAGCCCTTGAAACATAAAGGAATTAAATTTAAAGGAGTGCAGTCTCATTATTGCATTTAAATTTTCTAAATGCCCTTATTTATCCCTTTCTGAGCCAGGATTTCTGTGTGTCTCATGCATAATGATATTCAGAATTTATAACAATATTTTCTGCTCCAGCCCTTGCATTTGTTGTGAGTTTGCTGTTTCTCTCAAGGAGGTCCTGCCTCGCTGCTGTGCCGGCTCAGAACACTGCACCATGCTGTTCTGCAGGAAACCAGCCAGCACAGTGTCATGCAACCACGTGAAAACTTGTATATTTGAATTGTCCCTGTTCACTACCATCAATTTAGTTCAGATACCTTCTGTAAAATAATACCTCAAAGCTGATCAGAAACTTTGGAGGGTATTTCCAGAGTTCCCTCTCTTCATACCTGTCTTTATAATACATGGAAATAAAGACAGAGGAGAATTGCAGCACAGCTGCTCTCCATAATGATGGAGTTTGCAGGGTACAATGCTGATGAAGTTGGAATTGGCATCTAGTCCATCATGTTGGAAAGCAGCTGAGGGAGGATTTGCTTTTGGAAATTTCTTGTAAAGAAATGAATCTCTCTTTTGAAACAGTATGTTTTATATCTTCTCAATTTTCTTATGTGGGATCACTGTCACAGGTCTCAAAACCTTTGTGTTAATTTATCCTTAGACATGTTAAAAATGTGTTCACATGATTTAGTTAGTTCAAAAAGAAAAAAAAGTGAAGACAAATACGTGCCTGTAGATATAGAGTAACATTTAAATTGATAATAACCTATTAAAGATCATTGGTTCATCAAGGGTGAAAAAAGTTTCAACAACTGAGCTACTGCTTGTTCTCCTAGTCCTGATTTATGTTCATAAGCATGAACACAGATTATTGGAATTAGGAACAACACTCTTTTCAATGGATTTTAAATAATTTTCAAGTTGTGATTTCAACCTTAAATTTACAAAGGAAGACTTTGGAGCAACAGTGATTTGGCTGATACTAAAGGTTTTCTTCAGGTTTTTTAAAATTCATTCATCCATTTAGAGACAATATATTGGAACCTTATTTTCAGAAGGTATTTTCAAAAATGTACATTAGAGAATTGCGGTTTCATATAGTTATATTTGATGCAATAAGTTAACTTCCATGATACATCTGGAGCTACTTCAGTGTAGTTCAGTGTGGAACCAGTTGTTAAAGGAGCAGCCCATTTCATACCCAGGTGCTGAACCTCTTCTCTGTTCTGCTCCCTCTCATTCTCTCCTGCCTCCTTGCATCTGTGCTGAGGCTGTGTCCCCATGGCTGGACCTCCTTTGCCAGCCTCTCTTTTTGTATCGACAAATCCACATATATTTCCTGCCTATTTTCAGCTGCTATTTACTTGGATAGAAGTTGTCTTCATCTTCATCAGTGTTAGCTCAGAACAGGAGCAGGTTTTTCCCTGACTGCTCTCACTTGTGCCACCTTGACCTCACTCACTGCTCCACGTCCAGAAAGGGTTTAGAAGTGTAAAGTAGCCTTTTTTCAAAGGAAACAAATTCTGAAAATTCCTTCCATGGGGGCACAAAATGCATCCCCGCCTATAAAAGTTCAAACAAATAACTGGCCCCTTGTGTACTTCTCAGATGTTTATTTAGGGATTTTAGCAGGGTACAGGGCTGAAGGCATCCCGGAATAAGACATGGGAAGTACATAGAGTGCACATGCAGGATCCTCAGCTACTGGCTGCTGCAATAATTGATTGCACCAAATGTCAACGTTGCTAATGTGGATTAAAGCCTTAGTTGCTCACAATGGTGGATATTTAAAAATCCATCATTCCAAATCACATTGATGACTGAGGACCATTTGCCTTGCAGACCTGGGTTAAGGATGTTAGCACTCAATTACAGCACTAGAGAAGGTAGAGTCTGGCTGGCTGTAATGGCTTTTCGCTGCTCTGTTGTAGAACAAGTCATGGCTTCCTCAAAAACAAAAGATTTTTCTGCTCTTCTAGATTCCATAATTACAATAATTCTAAACTGAAAGCAGACATAGAGATCACTTTTATTATTTGTACTATTTTACAATGTAAAGGCTTTTGCTCATCCTTGGTCAATCTGTTGTGTAAACACATAAGAGGATGGTTGTTTTTCCACCCCAGAGATTAAAGTCTGTTCCCATTTTCTAATTCCTTGTTCCATCCATGTATCCTTGAAACAACTGGGCAGAGTGCATTGTTTGGATTTTTACTAGAGTGAGGCTGGAGATGGGCTGGACAGCAATGAAGCTTTGCCAGCATCTACAGACCATTAGCATAAATTTTAGAGAATAGCTCAGTTCAAAGTCTGAGTCTGAGAAAACTGATGTGCCTGAATCCAAGTACTACTTTCACACAGAAATACAAATTTTGAATATGCATATGCAAGAGAAAGATTTTACTTATTCCAGAAATCTGGCTAAGACATTATTCCCACCAGGACATATGATCATTGAAAGAAAATGGAAAAGCATGGAAGCACCAGCTGTTTTTGAATGAATCAGATTTGGCCTGGTTAACATCTGAGATGAATCAAATATGGTTTTGTTAGGATGATAAAGACTGATGAATTGAGGAAGGTTTAGAAACCCTCTAAGGATTTCTCTGAAGACAGTGTTTGGCTAGTAAAAGTACCTATGCTGTTAAATAAATACGGAATCATTATTGGGCTATTTACTTGTTCTTCTTCAAGTTAAAGGCTCTTTATCAGTTTCCTGCTGGCATCACCCTACAGCATCCTAACAAAATCAAATACCCTGAGCCTCCCTGTTTCAGACAGGAGGTCGGCAGTCTGTGTGCAATGTGGGACCATGTGCAATGCTTATGTGTTATGCAGGCTGTGTTTACCAACGTAAATTGTCTGCTGGTTTGCTCAACTTAGTTTTCAAGAGGAATTTGGATGTCTTATGTGTTATATAAGCTCAAAAAATATTTTATGTAGGAGAAGGTTGCTTCACTGACATTAGATATACTGTGTGAATTGTGTGCAAGCTGATTTGGTTGAATTTTCCAAGTAAATGTTTATGGCTTGTTTTAAAATGGGGAAAAAGGTCCAGTGTATAACTACTCCAAAATGCTTGTTTTAGCATTGGATACACAGCAGTGCATGGTGTCTGGTGAAGAAAATAGGTGGAATATTCTGTGTTTGTACTGTCACCTGCAGAAGGCTCAAGTGAAGAAGGAAGATCCTATGATGTGACTTCAAGTTTGCAAATAGATTAAAAAAACCAGTTTAACAAATTGAAATTTTGTCAGCCATGGAATAAATGGTTTAGGGAATACTTCTTGCAGATTTTTAATGTACATGGGTGTTATGTTGGGTCGCAGTTTTGGACAGGCACACGACAGAACACGCTGAAGGTCGTGTGACACAGCTGAAGTTTATTGCTGGGCACCCCCATTTATAGGGGGCTCAAAATTCCCACACTTGAACATTGGATTGGTTGGGGTCTCAGCACTGCCCAGCTCGCTGCCAACCACTGCTCTGCATCCAGGACTGAATGGGATTGGCAGGGGTCCCCTGTTTGGGTTCAAATCCAACCTATCATTGCCTCACCCAGGGACTTGTTTGCTCCTATTCTATAATGAACTGGGCTAGCCAAATTGAGCTTCTGTTATGGCCAAATTTATCTGTGCAGCCTCAGACCAGCTGTGGCTGTCACACATGGGTGCATATTAGCAAGCCCAGGTAAATATCCATGTTTAGATTTAAAATATCCTGGGAATATGATATGATACATGATATGATATATTTGATGTACTTTTAGTACCACTGACACTTGGCATTTGCTGTTTTCAGCAGAAGTATTTCTAGTGTTCCAAACATTTGGAAGAATTCTGGCAGTAGGGAAATGCTGTCGCTCCCACTGATTTTTATGTCATACATTCAAAAAAGAATAACCCAGAAAAGTAGAAGCTTACACTTAACAAAAGCCAACCTAATATGGGACTTTTAAAGAACCTTTCTGAGGGCATCCACTCCGTATTATACCTCTGCCTCAAAGTAAAATTGCGCTTGAGTTGACTTTCTGCAAATCAAAGATGCCTTCTATTTAATTTCATTCAAATGTTTAGCTATGCTTCATTGTTACCACATTAGACAGCAAACTCAAATCCAATAAAATGTAAACCTTGCTTTAATTAAGTTAAAAGCAGCTTGCTTGTTCAAAGTCTTTGAGATTTACTCAGTTAGAAAATAGTTTGTTCTCGAAGATAAGCACCCTTGGTCAACTTGAAGCTCTACTTAATCATATGGGAGTGATTGATTTGGGTTTTTTCCTTGCTTAGTCCACTGTCATGCAAATCATGAATTTATTTGATTCTGAGTTTATTTACTTTGATAGACTAAAGACAAAAGGTTGCTGGTAGCAGTTCTCTGTTTTCAAGGAAAAAACCATATGGTAGCTCCTAATATCACAATGTTGTTCTTATTGTTGTTCTTATCTTAATTGATGCTTTTAAAAATCAGTATTTGATAGACTGTGTTCTTCCAAGCGTGTACTCACTCTGAAAACTGCCATTGTCATTTGAGAGGTAAGATGATGCAGATGATTTAGGTCACAACATCTAATGCCACTATGTTTAGATAAATTTAGATTATTTCAAAATATAGGAGAAAGGTTGAGCATGACATTAAGTCTAATACATGCCTGCAAGAGTTGCTTGATCATTTCCAGAATTCTTTCAGTGATAAAATACTGTGATTTTATTAAATGAGGGAAGCTTTTAGAAAAAATGGGGCTTTGCATCTGTGTGTGCTGCTCAAAGTCCTCTGGTCCTGAGGCACTCCAAAGTCTGTTGACTTTGATACAATAAAGCATCCAAGGAATGCTTCTGGACTTGGGTGTTAATGACTGAGCAGGTCCCAGCCCTCACCCTGCTGTGCAGCACTGAGAGCTGAAGTGTGCCAGGTGTGGATAAGCCCAGGATGGTTTCTGCAGCCCAGCAGCTCCCCTGTACCTGCTGCTCACATCCTTGTACAGTGTGGGGCAGTCAAGGATTCTGTGTCTTGTCTGTTGGGTCTGTGGGGCCGTGCTTAGCATTTAGCTTTATTTTGCCTTCACATGGTCACAGTGTAGAGTACACAGTCCCTCCTCAGTCCTATGGAATTTTCTGTTTAAAGTCTGGTCACAATGGTAGACTCGTTATTGTCCCAGCTGGTACAATGTGATGTATTTTAAAGTCTATTTTACTGGTAACCATGAGAGTTTTGTTTCCGTGTTCCTTCAAATATTTACACACTTAGATTTCTTTATACAAGGAAAGTTCAATAGTTTTATTTGCATTTAATAGAAAAAATGAAGCAAGAACATAAAATTCTCTGGTCTGTTGGCCTGGGGGAGTCTTGTGAGCCACCAGGGAATTTACAGGAGGTGATTGAGAAAGGCAAACTATTTACATCTCTAACCTCACTGCCTCCCTCCCCCTCTCTCTCTGAGCCAGAACCTGTGCTGGAGACGTCTTGTTTCCATAAAATGGAAAGATGATTGACCCAGGACAAGAATTACCTATCTATTACAAGTTGCATGTGCACAGAACATACCAGAGTTCATCAAGAGTAAATTCTTGGTGTTATTTCCTGTGTTTGTGTTTGGAGGAACAGGGAATAGAGAAAAACTGAAATATATATGTATATATTTCAAAGAAAGATGATTTTGCCTTCAGGCTTTTCAGATGTCCCCACCAAAGGCACACTTCTTCTGGTGGTCAGAAATAATAAAAAAAATTAGGAACTAAAATGTTTTACTGTCAGGTTAATAATGCCTTTTGACTGTAACATGAAAAACAAGCTTTTTGTTCTACCAGTCATTCATAATAGCCTTTTATTAGGTTTACTAGAAGAGTTCTATCATTTTTTTTCTGAAAAATGGGCAGCCACTCTGACATAAATCAAAATCTTTTTGCTACTGCTTTCCAAATGGATTATTTCAAATTCTCTGATATAATACAAAGCATTTCAGACAATGTGAATCATGTTATTTACAATGATAAGCACAAGAAAATAAAAGGGTAATATCAACTGGTGGGTTTCGTATTCCCAATTTTTATTTTTGAGTTATTAATAGAAAATAGAGTTACTGATTAGTGTTGTATAATAAATGCTTACTAAGGTAATTTCTGTGAAAGAATACATAGTTCTGTTATTGCAGTATGGAAAATACACAAAGTAATTATTGGATGGAAAGACATTTTGATTTTTGTTTGTTTTTTTTTTTCTAGTGAAAGCCCTGAAAGAGTACAATTTTTAGGTTGGCTGAAGTGTTTTAACTGGTATGAACTGGCTTGAGCTGTCTCAAACAATAATAAATGACATTGCTAGAAGGCAACCATGGTAAATTGTTTGCTGCACTGCTATGCAGGTTACTGTTCCTTTTCCTCCCTCCATAATCTCAATACTAATGACAGTAAGGGAATAAATGAAACAATTTCTCCAGAGTATGTCTAATTATGTTGGATTTTATGTCTAAGAAAATTAAGATATAATAGTATGTCAGCAGAACTGAACCTGATACCACAAAGACAGTTTTGTTAGTATTGATCTCAGACTTGTTCGCAGCAGATTGGGGTGAAGGGAGAAATTGAATGAGTAAGTCCAGATTAGCACTGTTTAGCACTTTGTATTTATTAGAGTGGTAAACCACTGGAGTTGTAATTACTGGTCTGCATTACAAATTGCATCATTTTTACTTCTTGGGACTCACATGTTTCAGTGAGAAGTCTGGGAAATTATTTTTTAATGTGCTTGTTAGCAGAGCTGTCTGAAAGCTTGGCTTACATTACTGGTGACATCAGAGGCTGTGCTCTCATCCAGGAGTGTTGGGCAGTGCATTTACAAGAGGGAAATTCTCTGCTCTGGAGGACTCAGTGGATGTCTTTGAGGACACAAACGTCCTTCACTTACATCTTCCTTCCTTGCTTCCTGAATTTTGAGAAAGTGCCAAAGATATTCTTACCCAGCCTTGTACTTCCAGGTAAGTAGAAGTCAGTGGGATTCACTGTCCTTCATGCACTGATAACTTCCATTTTAAAAGCATTTATGTAAAACTGGTAGAGATACATTTGAGAACCCAGAATCCAGAGTGCTGCATCAAAAAACAGGGAGATAACTGACAGCTTGAAAAACTGTCTAAATTTAGCCTTCTGAAAATTGTGACATAATACTTTCTTTTCCACCTCTGATAACTCAGTATTAATGTGCTTAAGCTTGCAGCCCCATCTACCAGTCAGTTCTCACCTCCAGCAGGCTTCCTGCAGTCTTCTAACACACAGTTTTGAGCAACACTGCATTTTGTTTCTTTTTTCTTCAAACAAATTACTTATTGGTTATTTTTAAGAGAAGCACTGCCTAGTTTCTTCATACATTTCTGTATTTTCTCATCTTCTTTTTCTCAATGCTCCTGCTGTAGAATAACTTTTTTTTTCACAGAGGATTTTTTCGTAGCAAAAGAAATATCTTGTAACACCAACCATCTTTGTGTATATTTCACTTCAGTCTAGGACAGGGTCATATAGCTGTATTCTGTGGTTTCTGAAGAACAGAAGATGTTCACTAAAAGAGCACTCTTGTGATGAAGTAGCAGAAACTGTGACTTTAGCACAACACTTTTTTGTATTTCTTTAGCTATTATTTAGAGACAAGAATAGCATAGTCGTGCCTGCAGACATGCACACCTCACCAGCAATCATGGGTTTGATTCCTTTCATTTGAAGCTGAAACCCTGCTCTCTTTTCACGTTATAATGTAGGATGTCTGTTCATTTCCTGCAGTGTAAGAGCAGTTGACTTCCTTATGTTGGGCTTGTAAGATCTTTGGAACCGTATTTTACAATGTGTGTAGGCAAGACAATAAAGTGTTTTTTTCTTATAAATGAGCAGAGCTCAAATAGGGAGAGAAGGGAATAGTGTGTTCCTGTGTACTGTTCCCTTAATTAGGGCTCCAACCACAAGTGGGAGTCAGCAGAGGTCATTCCATTAGTTTTACTTTCCCAAGTTTTTTTCATACAATTAGATGGGTGAAGAATTATTTCTCAAGGAAAAATGAAATCCAAGATGCTCAAAACTAAGGGGTAGGTTCTGATAACAGTCAGGCAAGCTACTCCATCCAAATCTGGTCTTAAGCCTTGCCTCTTTCAGAATTCAGGACATTTCAAAATATCATATTCAAAAAGTAGAAATTTTCAAACGGTCTGTGTCATGTCAGCTGCTTCTTGATCAGGGTGAGGTGACTGCATTTTTGATAAGTTAAGAAGCAAACCAAAAATTCTCCATGTTTTGTTTTTCTGAGGTATGGAGATGTTGTTTCCTATTATACCAGAACTCACAGGACCATGGATTCCCCCAGGCTGGAAAGTCCTCATGGGATGTCAAGTCCATGTTCTGCTCAAAGCAAAGTCAGTGCTGCATTCAGACCAGGTTGCTTGGGGCTCTGTCAGGCTGACAATACCTTCAGGGATAGGGATTCCACAGCCTTGCCATCCTGCTCCAGTGCTTTCTAACCCTCACAGAGAGCACTGTTATTATGTCCTGCTGGAATCTCCCCTGATTTGTGTTATAGCCATTGTCTCATGGGGCAGCTCTGTACAGAGCCTGGCTCAGGCTCCACTCTGACCTCCCCAAGGGGATGGCAGATGACTCTTCAGTGTTCCCAAAGCCTTCTCTTTTCCTGGCTAAACCAGCCCTCTTCCCTCAGCCTCAGTCTAGGTCATGTATTCCTACTCTCTCAAAAAAGTGAAGAGATTATTTTTAGCCTTATTATTATTTTAGTTAGTTTCTAAATTGCAAAAACTGCCATCAGCTCTTTTTCCAGAAGGCTCATAATCAGTGTAGTTCAGAAAGAAGCTACACAAAATAAAGATGATCTTTTCCTTGTAAGTCACTTGAAATCTCCCAGCTGGGTCACCCTGCCAGAGTGTGATATGAGTTGTGGTATTAAAATAGCAGAAGTGGAGCAGAAAGCTCAGGCAGGGGTACAGCTGCCTCTCCTCTGCTTCGTGTCCCTGGAAGTGCAGTGCCAGCTATCCAGGGCTGATGGAGGACTCTGACAGAGCTTTAAAAACCCTCTTCCTTTTGCCATTCAGCAAAGAGAATGAAACAAAGAGTTCTGGACTGGGCAAGAGAAGAAAGGTTTGAAGGAGCAGAGGAAAGTGCATGCACTGCTCATAAGGGGTTTGGAAGGTTTGGGTCAGGCCTTGGAGCCTGGCCTTGCCTCTGCTCTGAAGGACCTGCTGCTCACACCTGAACATCTGCGTCTTCCTTGCTGCATAGAATAAAGACTTCATTTTCATCCATGTAGGCTAGGAAAGGGATAGGTATAGGACAGGAAAAATACGTAAGAATATTGAAATTTAAAAAAAAGAAAGCTCTTGCGGGGGGAGAGGTATTTTAAAGACTTTAGGTCTTTATTTCTATGAAGGAGCATTCTGTCCTCTCTAAATTTTACTTTATAACAAAACAGTTTAATAATGGTGGAATCAAAAACTGAAAAAAAAACAAAACCAAAAATCATTCAATATCTTTTAAGGCATTAGAAGACTCTTTTTCATTTTTCAAGCTTTTTATGATGAATTGAAATGATCTCACAATATGTCTTTATTTTGATGTAGCTAGATTTTTCAGTGAAAATATGTTGTCTTTTCCTGACAGGCTTGATTCAGGAGAACAATTACAATACAAGTCTATTGTTTTCAATGTATTTCTTACTGAATTTCTAATAGTTCCATAATATATTGCAAAATTATTACCATGTAATCTCTGTAGGAATCGGGCAAGCAATATTCCTCCAGGTACAGCACTTTATAGGCAGGTTGTCAACTGCTGAAAAATAACAAGTTGACAATAGTTTGAAAAAGAATACCAAGCTAATGGAGCAGTGGCAAAAACTTGAGTTGTTAAAAGCATGATATATGAGAGAAGGAAAGAATGGGCAGAACAGTGTAACATGAAAAATGAATGGGCATTTAATTATAGAGGACTTCCCTCTTGTTTTCAAACACTTTGCTGCTTGCAGAACCCTGCATGAATACTGAAAGTGGTTTGTTGGCAGCAGCCAGCCATGTCAGATGCTTATACCTTCTCTTAGCAAGAAATCTGTATTGATGTGTCTTCTGTAAATTTTCAAATTGCAGGGCCATGGTAAATAAAATGTCATTTCCTGAATAAATTAGGATTTTTCTGCTGTCATCTGAATTACTAATGTCATCTTGTGTAATATAATGTTTCTGCCTCTCCTGAGGCAACCTCTTCAATTTTGCTTACACCTGTGGTTTAATATAGGACAGAAGGTCTTCCAAAGACTGATGCACCCAGTGGAACCCTGCTGATTTTCAAGAAAAGGCTTGAAAATTATTTTAGTGTTTCTAGATATACCTCCAGGTCTTCTAGTTTTTAATTTGAACAGGCTTGAACACATTTTGATGTGCAGGTATGAGCTCTCACTGGGAGCAGCTTTTGTTTTATAGCTCATACTCTACACCTTGTAACCTCACAGAAGACAACTAAAATTGGTTTAATGTTCTTCAGCCTGTGTGACTGCTTCAGTGTTCACAAGTGGTTTGATGTAGAGTTATCTATCTCCTCTCTTGCTAGAATAAGTTCCATATCACATAGAGCTCAATGGAATATAGGAATATTACAATATAGGAATATTACAATATAGGAATATTACAATGAATGATTTGGTAAAATAGTTGTGAGAGCTTTTTAAAGGCTGAAGATGTATTTTACATCTGATGCATTTCATCTCATCACATTTAGGATGTTTATATGGAGCTTATTTGGAACTATTCAGAACTTCTTGAGGCCATACTGATATTTTCTTATAAACACCATTTCTTCATCTGGGGTCCAAACTATGTATGTCAAAAAAATATAAGAAGTGCACCAATCAACTGGTGTGCAAAACAGTTTAAGCAAATGTCTAAAAATGATTCACTTAAACATTGTACAGTTCTATTTCAAACCAGGGAAAAGCTGAACACTGACACACAAGCACATTGAATGTGTGCTTAAGAACTGCATCTTTTCACAGAAATATTCATCTCAATAAGTTACCAAATACACTAAATATTAACTCAGAGCAGTCATGCAGCAGATCAAAGCCTTGCATTTCATGGAATGAATTTTAAAGTAGACATTTGTTTGAGAAAAGCAGTAAAAGGAAAATCCTGAGAAATTCTTTGTTATGTAAAAAAATTAATTAAAACTGAGTTAAATTTTCCTAGGAGTGTGCTACTTGCCCAAAAGGTAAAGTTTTGAGTTTTCCATGACTATAAAAGTTAGGTTTAATATACTGTACTACATTTTTTGCTGGAAAAATGTAAGACAAAACTCTCTGATAAATGAAATATTTTCTAAATTAAAACTTGTAGGTTTTAATTACAAGTTTTTTTGGGGTTTTTTTTCTCCTTAAATTATAAATTTAACTTTTAAAGAAGGAAAGCTTTGACAATAAAAGCATTTTATCTGGAAGCAGGCACCTCTTACCAAGGCAAAATACTTTCATGACAATTTTGCTGAGCAAAAATTTGGGGGAAATAGTTTTTATTTTATCCACGATAAAACCCCAAATAAACAAACAAACAAACAAAAAAAGCCCCTACCTTTTACAGAAGCCTGAAAAAGTCCTATTTGCACATCTCTCAGGGGGATGAGGAGTCTCAGCATTTCAGAGGAACTCAGTGTAATGCACTGCAGTTGGGCAGGCAATCACTCTGAGAACAGGTTGGATTTTAAAGCTCACAGAGTTAATGCCTACAGACCAAGGTAAATCCTGTTTATCCTCTCAGGTGACGAGGTAGATCAGACAGATTGTATACAGAGATCTTTCCTGAGTCCTGCATTTAACTGCTTGGCAAAAATTGCCTTCTTGGAATGACTCCTGGTAATTGTAGGAGTTCTGAAACAAAGCAAAATGAAGTGATTAGAAAAACACTCCAGAATAAGATGATGACTGAAATTAAGTTCAGTCACACAAATATTCACAGTAAGATAGTTGTGTGTGTTGAATTGTTATGTAATCAAATATATTTAAATTAATATTTTGTATTACAACTGATTTCTATTGGTAAAGTTGTGTCAATATTACCACTTCTTTGTTTGGGTTTTTTAATGGAAATATTGACATGACCAGGAACTCCTAAAGAAATCCTGCTGTTTTCAGTGGGTATGTAAAGGAACAAGCTTTATAAACTTATGTATTCCAAGAAAACCACGTACTGCTTCAAGCACATGGAGAATGCTGGTAGTTTTATTTGATGGTCAGCATTGGACCCAGGGTAAGCGATGCCATTGGACTCCTGCACATCAGCCTTTGCTGGGAATGCTGTCAAGTGAATCCAATTGCAGTTCAAGGGTGTCTGTGGTTGGTACCATTGGGAAAAGGGTCTGTGCTGGATAAAATACTGCTGAACATTCAGATCTCTTTGATTTGGTTCCTAACTTTGTTATTTGGGCACCCTCTTCTCCTGGGTTTCCATGTTCTACAGTAGGAATGCTGACATTTGTCATGTGAGATTTAGAGCTGGAAAATGCTACCCAGGAGGAAGGTATCATTCAAAGACTGACAGACTTCTTATGTAGTTTTGATCTTCACTGAAGGGCTGGACATGCATGGTGGCATTAGAGAAATTAAATCAAAGTAACCAGAAAGTACCAACATTCTGCTTAGCATAATGTTGCATTAAGGATTAAGCTGATTTACAAATTTACAATGTGTTTATTTCTAAAAGGTTTTGATAAATAGAGATGTTTATCTCCTTGCATCTTTTTATATCAACATCTTGAGCCTACTCAAATATCAAGAAGAAAAAAAAAGACATAAAAATATTGTATGCTGAAGCTTCCAGTCACATAATTTTAAAAATTTTAAAAAATGTACTATGAAGATCAGTTTAAATTTTAAAAATGACAGCTGTATGAGTAAACATTTCCTCACTTTTTTAAAGAGAGCTCTGGAAACTTAGATATGCAAATGAGTTAAGACTTTTGAAAAAATAATTATTTGGAGAAAGGATCCCTGCAGTCCTAAGTCACAAGGAGCTATTTTGTCCATCACAATGGAGATTATACATGAAAGCCATAGCAAAGCAGTCTGTATCATCTTTCTGATTGTTTGCCCACTATTTTTGCTTTCACCTGATTTTCTCTTTCTGTTGATTCTTCAGGTTTAGCTTCTGCAAGCATAAACAAAAAAAAAAATGTAAGATGTCACCACACATTTTTATAAAAGCTGTTAAAGAGCTTTTTACAGAGTTTCATCTCTTGGAGAGTTTTGATTGAGGATCTTTGAACCTTTACTATTGCAAAATAGACCTTGAAATATTGCTGGGATTTTGAGTCATTTGATGGAAGTGTTCCACTGGGTTGAAAATATCACTGTTAGATTCTTGTTTCAAGAGAAAAAAATATTTCTCATGATTATCAAAATTAAGACTTCCTTGTAAACTTCACTGAGAGAATAGTTTCATTACATTTTTGTTGTTTTCTTGTTCTTGCAATAACTAGACTCCATTCTGCCTTTGATTGGTCTCAGCAGCTACTGTATTAAAAAAAGCTTTCACTTAAATATTATGAAAAAATTCATTTCACAGTTGCAATGTAGCATACATCCATTATTTTTCCCTAAGAACTGTTAGAAGTCATCATAAGACTCTCAGTTCCTCAACCAGTAATGTCCAATTCCATACATTTTGTTTTCTTTCACAGTTCTTTTATTTTTAGCAGTACAACCCTGAGGACTTTTGATTATAAGATCTTCTGACTACAACTTATGAGCTTAATAGCCATCATGCTATATTTATGATCCTATATTGCACTTCAGGGAAAGCTTCTGTGGCTTGATTGCTGGCTTTGTTTGCACTAGTCAAAGCCCCAGAGACGTCAGCATTTAGTTGTGCTCTGAAATTGCTGAAGTGTGTTGTTCCACCAGACTGGGTGGCCAACACAGCAACTCTAATAACAAATGGCTCTGGGTTTTTGGTGAGGAAGTAACAGCACGGGCATTGTGCTAAGGTTGCCTTCTGACTATTAGACAGTAATTTCTGAAGAAAAGAGCCTGCTTTTCTCTCACTTCTGAAATGAAACATGAGTTTAACCTGGAATGAACCCATGTCTTATGTTTTTATTCATTGTTTGTTGACCCTGTGGTAAAGCCTCTGTCACTATGATTAATCATTCAGAGTCCAGTTGTCCAAATTCAAGCCTTTTCTTCAAGAGAAAGTGGGGAGTGGAAGGAAATAAGACAAAGTATTAATGAAAGGAAATGGGTTAATCTTTGACATGATAATTTATACTTGGGCTAGCAAACCAACAGGAGTGCTCTTGTATGTGAGTGATTAATAGCTGCAATGGTTGCGTGTGTGACAAGTGATTAATAAAGTTTGTGATTAAAAAAAGTACTTTCTTTTCTTTTCCTTAAGTGTGCAAATCTTGGAACTCCACTTCTGTCTGCACAGTGGTTCAATTACAATGCAGACCTATTTGTAATTCAGATGTCACTCTCCATTACTCATGCAAAAGTCTTCAAAATAGACTTCACTGGATCTGTTAAGTACTGAAGAACTGGGAAATTGAGCATGTCCCCAAAAGACTTTCCAGCCTACAGAGAAAAAAAATGTCTGAGATGCAGCAGTTGCTTCATGTAACCTATCAACATGGAATTTATGACATATAAAACCAGTATTCTATTACTGTACAAACTAGTTACTAGATGCAAATTGAAGGTCTTGAATTGAATCTGTATTTCATAGTTAGGGCAATAACTTGCATTAAATCTCAAACCTATCCAGATACAGCTGAGGTTTCATTTTTTTCTTTCCCAGAAGTTAGATCATGCTATGAAGAGGTACATAATCTGAACGGAAATAATTCAGAGTTGCAAATGTGACAGCTTCAACCAAGTGCTGCTTATTAAATCCATACTTTCCCTTCTCCAAAAGTTAACAGTATTAGATGAAAATTTGCAAAAATTTGTTTACAACACCGCCTGCTAAATGACGTCTTTCAGAGCTCATTTGCAAATGCATCACATACCAGGCCCTAGACTGTTCAGACTGTCACAGAATAATTAAATGGGTGTGCTGAGATGTAATTATACAGGAAGGTAAGAACGGCAGCAGTGATTCAGACTAAAGGTTCAGTTTGCTCTGTAGCCACTCTCACAGCAGTGGGTGGATGGGAGCAGATGCCTGGGGAAACAAGATTGAGGAGGAAATGATGCTTTGTGTGTTATATTTCCCTGGTTTCTGGTAATCTGCAGCTTCCAGAGATGGAATTTGAATTTACACCATCAAGTTTGATAGCTATCACTATATCATGAAGTCACATAAGCACTTCTTTAAACCCACTTTTATTTTGTCCCCCATGACATTCTGTGGCAGTTCCCTTTACAATTTCAAATATGAATTGCATGTTTTACCATTTTAAATTTGCTGTGTGAGCATTTCTTTGCCATTCTCCTAGTTCCTATTTCATGAGGAATGGTGAATGACCTTTTTTTATGTTCTGTTTACTGTGCATGATTTTGTAGACCTGTTTCATATTTCCCTTAGGTCATCTATTTCAAGATGAAAACTTTTAGTCACTTCATCTTTTCTCCCATGAAATCTGTGCCACACATTCTAAGTATCTTATTTAAGATAGGGATCAGTACCTGAGATAGATCCATCATGGATTTACACTGCGGTGTAATGATGCTTTTAGGGTTCATTCCAAATTTGTTTCTTAATAATTCCAGACATTCTGTTTGGCTGCCCCTGAGCCCAGAACATGAGGCATTTTCAAAGCATCATGTACAAGGACTGCAAATTACTTTCTTTAGCAGTAATAGCTAGTATAGAAAATTTTAGAGGATTGTCTTATTGGTTTTTTTTGTTTGCTTTTTAATAGTTTATACTTACGTAATAATTTTCAGCATTTTCATCTTCTAGTATTTTACACAAAAGTCAGTAAAATGGGGGTTATAATTTTATGCATCTTCATTTATGGATAGCATACTTATTTTCCTCCTCTACAGATATACCCTGCTTATCAGGAGAACGAAAATTTAATCTAAGGCTCCTCACAGTGCCCCCTTTGGCTTGTGTAATCTGCAATTTAGAGCTGCAGATTTACAGGCTTTACACTTTTCTAGAAATATAATAAGGTTGGACTGATGGATTGGCACAAAACAATATTAAAGGCCTTTTTCTTGAAATACCACCTCAGTTTATTATAATTTGTTGCAGCAACATGAAGTGAGATTTGTCTTTTATGCTCTTACAGATTAAAGTGCACAGAGAAAACAACACTTGCTCTAAAGTGACAAAGTAAGTGTTGTTGAAAAATTTGTATGAAAGCTACCAAATTTTATTCCTTTATAGGGATTAATGTAATATGGGAGAAAAAAAACATTTTCTTCCTGAATGATGGTAATGTAATTGCTAATTTTGGGTAATGGTTTTTGGAACGATATTTGTTTTTTTTTGTTCACAGCTATGTTTTGGTTGCCCTAAAAAATTTCTTCAAATTATTTTTGACCAGCATAAATCACCTTTGGTAGGACAAGACACTTAGGTTAACAGGAAGACACAACATTTTGTTTAATTTTTTTATAATTTCAGAAGTGTGAAATTATTAAATCGAGGAAGTGAGCCCTAGGAAGAGGAGGCTGGAGTTGTTCTTGGTGATCCCTGCTGGTTCAGTTCATTGTCTCTCTGGGAAAGTGAATAGCAGTCTGTAATTGGAAACACCCATCAGAAAAAAAGGAAGGACACAAGTCTGAGTCAGTATTCCAGTATGTAGTTTTTAAACTAAATATGAGCTTCAGCAAAAACCTTTGTGGGTAGTGTGTGCTCGCTTGGTATTTCATCGATAAATTTCTAATATTTGGCTGTGAGATTTTTTTTTCTTCTTCAAACCAGTTTCTTTCCTAAAACACAATTCCCAAAACACAGTCTCATGTACTTTGCAGAATGAAGTTGAAGTTTTTGATGCTTTGACCATTAAATTATTATTTTATATTTCTTTTTCAATGTTAAGCCTAGGAGGAAAAGGTCAGTACTCAGAGAATGCAGGCTCAAGAGGGCCTTTGGCTTGTGTGTTGAAAACTCCACAAAACTTGATACCATCATGTCTCCAGATTCAGATTTCTCCTCTGCCAGGAGCAGCCTGCCTCATTATTTTTTCAGAAAGGTATCTCCAAACAAGCTGTGAAGTGGTACTAAACCCTGTATGGGTCTGTATGTCTGTGGGCTCCTGAGATGTGTAACCACTGACAGTGATTGCTGGAGAAGGGTCCCTTCCTTTCCCTGCAGCAGTATTTTGATTTACAGCTTTTCTTTAAAACAGAAAATTGCTGGGACTATTTCTTTCTAAATAAGTAAACATGTGTCAGTGTACTCGCAGACACCATAGTATTTACATTTAGCTGTTGATATTTTAATTAACAATTTAAGCATGTTGTTTGCCCTGCAAGTTCAGTGGGAAAAACTCTACAAATAAACAGCAGCTCCCTCTTGGACAATCACTCTGTAAATTAGCTTACTTTGTCAATAAAGCGCATGCCTATCAGCCCGTTCACGGCAGCAGGGGGCAAGGATGTTCATTTACTTAAGCAGTAGGTTATACTATTAGTGTGTGTGATTGCTGTTAATTAGAATATGTGTAGATGTCTCAGTGCTGCACAGTTTGTAATATAAAACCTTTAAGCGTTTAGGCTATTAATGAAGTCAATAAATGGTTCTATTAGGAGACATTTTTTTTGTTGTTGTTCTCATTACTTCCTCTCTGTTTTGGTGTTATTTATTATAATGATAGCATGGTAGTCAGAAATATAGCCAAGGGTTATACAGAAACAGTAAAGCAGGGTTTTTACCTTGGGGAAGGGAGTGCAAATACCAATGTTTACCCTGTAAGTCTGAAACAGGAATGCATGGATAGTCTAGCTATGAATTCTGACTTCCATCATGTCCATTTGATATTCAATTCAGTGTTAAAATATGCTTTTCATATCCCTTTGATTTGAAATAATTTAAGCATTTGCTTAGTTTTCTAAATCCATCATAAATGTTCTCACATTTCCTTGTAAACAAGGTTACATGAATATATATATTTGAAAGATCAGACTGTATGAATATTCATTTATAATTTTAATTTTAAACCCAAATATCTACAGCAAATCCTAAATTAATATCTTGGTTGTGCTGTGCTATTAGCTGCATATAACCTCTCTCTTACAGCAGCAGCAGGGTCAATTCAAACTCTTGTCACAGTGAACAGGGTTTTCAAATGGATAATCTAAAGGCAAGTTTCTATTTACATGGAAAAGATCAGTTGATGGGAAATACTGTTCCAAAAAGATAAATAATAGATTTTTATATAAAAATCCATCCTGGAAAGCAAAATCATAGAATCAGTAGTCTTGCATCTTAGTCATGATAACATGTCAGTTAGCATTTTGTCTGTCCAATGCCCACACAGAAGCACAGCCAGGCAGTGCAGTTGGCACCTGGACTAGCAAAAGGGAGACACTCCTGTAGGCTCATGGTGGTTCAGAATTTCTAAGTGAGCTGAGAGTTTTCTGCCCATGCTCTGCCTGA
Source organism: Pseudopodoces humilis (assembly GCF_049639895.1). Classification (NCBI taxonomy): domain Eukaryota; kingdom Metazoa; phylum Chordata; class Aves; order Passeriformes; family Paridae; genus Pseudopodoces; species Pseudopodoces humilis. The sequence continues at coordinate 12,985,435 of NC_142216.1, forward strand.
CTGTGACCAGAGGGGGACTGGGACAATGCCCAGCTTTCTGAACTGCACTCAATCCCCTTGCCCATGTGGTTGATGAAGACATTAAACAGCACTGATGCCAGTGCAGACCCCTGAAGGTCACCACTTGTCACTGATCCCCATCTGGACATTGAGCCACTGACCAACAGCTCCAGCCTTGGCCTTCCTCACCCCATCCCTACACAACCAAACACATCCCTCTACTCTTTCCAGGATCCTCGTCCCCGCTTCCACTGCCTGTGAATTTGCTTCTTGCCCTTGAGTTTGTTGCCCTCCTTGCACAATTTCTTGTTCTATATGGAAAGTATCATTAAAGACCTACCAGCTCAGTTCTTCTTCTCCCTGAAGGAAGTCTCCCAAGGCCTTCTCTTGACTTTACTCATCCAGGAGCTGAAAGTTTGCTTCCCTGAAATTCAAGGTCCTGACTTAGCTCTTTGTCTGCCCTGCGTGCCTCAGGATTGCAGACTCCACCAGTGTGGATCAGGATGCCCAGGATGCCTTGAGTGGACTTTAATGGTCAGCTTGGCAGTGTTGGGTTAATGGCTGGACCCAATGATCTTTTCCAACCTAAATGATTCTATGATTCTATGAAATGTCTCCTAGAAGCTCCTTTTACCAGAGTCCTTTTGGAATTTTCAGGCAGTGCCAGGCACAGCAGCAGATGTATTTGCAGAGGAAGTTCTCCAGCCATCAGCAGATTTGATGAACTTGTACTTTGGCTGAGCTGCTACAAAAAATGCTGGGCAGGGCTTCAAAGCCATCTTGTGGAATTTGCAAGATAAACAGGACATTGTTGAGCTCAGGAAAGACAACTAAGTTTACAAAGATCATTAAAGATTCCTACATCTAGTGTTGAAAGTCCCTCCCTCAGACCTTGTCTTGAGACACAGTGTTCAGAAGCTGAAAAACATGATCAGTGTGAGACAAAAAAAATTAGATTAAATACTGTAAGCCATCAGTGCCCTGGAATAACTTTTAAATTTTTTAAAATCTGTACTCATGGCCATTTTTCTTTTCAACAAAAACAAAATAATGTTTTTCAAGACCTGTATTCTGAAACACTATACATTGTGATAGACTCTTTTCAAGCATAGAGTTAATTTAGTTACAAATTTCACATCAAATTGAACTGAATTGTTGGTGAGATGCAGAAAGGCAAAATTTGGGTAGTTTCTGAAAATATTTTCATTATACATATTTTCCTTGTAACTTTTCAGTCAATATGATCTGCAAAGTCTTTAGATTATGCACTGTAGCTAGTCCAGCTATACCTACACACGTCATTATTGCATCGATCATGATCTCTTAAGAGATGGGTTTATACTTTCTAGGATGAATGGAGAAATGATTTCTGCATGGATCAGTGCAGATCTCAATAACTGCCATAAGGCTTTTTCTGCTTTATGCAGCAGATGCAGGGACTGTTCTGACAACCTAAGAAAAAAAACCTGATTATTTGAAACTCTTCTAGCAAATCTTCTAAGAACAAATTTCTTGTTACATTTTCTTTGTCAAAAACCTGAACACGTGGGAGATGACACAGAGACTGCAGAAATCTGGCACAAAAGTCTACTGTACCTGTTAGAACAAGTACAGATTGCTTAATTGCAACAGTAAGTGAAATAGAGTTTTGTGGGCTTCAGGCTGTTATTGATAGCTAAAAATCATAGGAAAAGCAACTTTGTGAATTTGCACAACAATTTAATTCTGCTTTAAATTTGAGAGAAGAATGACATTCTGTTTGAAAAGGAATTTTTTTGTATGGTTTCTCTGTGGGCATCCATGCTCCATGAGCAGTTCCATGGAAACAGTGATGTGCATGGAGAAACCACCAAAACAAAACCAAAAAAATAAAGTGCCCAAGCTGTGAAATAACCCCTCCCAATACTTGTACAGCATTATTAAATGGATGAGAAATGGTCCATTGTCTACTTAATTATTTTCAATTCAGCAATGTAACTCTATTAGAAATGTTTGTACTAAACACAGATTGCTTGAACTTTGACAGTGTACTAGCAGCTTATAATTTTATCTTTGAAAAACTGCCATCTGTATGCAAATATAAGGATGCTTGCTCCTATTCAGTTTTGCAGTGCAGCTCAGGCATTTTCTGAGGTGGTATGCTATACATGAGAGAGCTTTCAAGACCAAATGAGATTTAGCCAAGTTTTCACTCACTTCCTGGCAAAATAATTTCAAAACTGAAGAAGACACTTGATTTTATCAATCCCAAATATTGATAGAATGTTGAAGAAAGTTCTCATGGGATAAGATATATGTGTAATCTTCAGCTGAAATGCTTGGAATATGTTTTCCAAATGCAGGAAAGTATCTTTCTGACAACTGACCTCTTGCATATTTATTACATTTTCTTGTGAAGCTTTTCTATGTTCCTCTTTATTTAGGTTTTTCTTTTTGACTTCCCATCTTTTGAATAATGTGTAGTACTGCTTTTGCTTCCTGAAAATCAGAGGAAATGTAGAGCTAGAACTGATGTCAAAGTCCAGGAGAATAAGATTGAGTTGAAGGTTGTTGGAGTTGACTCAGTTGTTACAGACCAGTAGACAGATAGGGAGGTGGATGCAGCTGAATATTCTTGCAGAACTTCAAGGCCAAAATTTGTCTTTCATTAAACATCAGAAAATTGAGTTACAGCCATGTAAAAACTCATTCAGAAAGGGCAAAAGGGGATTCTGAATAATTACACAGATGAAAACAGAATTATGCTGTTTTCTGATGACTGAGAAACAGGAGGAACCTTACAGGTTTTGAGCCCCTAAAGGAGTCTACTCTTTGATTTCATATCCAATAACCTGAGATACAGAAGCAAACTGTGCTCTTGGAAGCTGATCAAACCCACACCAACTTAACTGACAATGACAACAGAAAAACTTATTTTAGAATTCTGCTGTATTATTCAGATCCTGTTTCATACACACACACACCTATGTGACTCTTATCAATACTTACGATTTTATAACACTTGTGGCTGCCCTAGCCCTGGAAGTGTTCAAGGCCAGGCTGGATGTGACTCTGACCAACCTGGTCTAGTGGAAGGTGTCCCTGCCCATGGCATTACACGATCTCTAAGGTCCGTCCCACGCCATTCTGTGATGTTAAAATATTTAAGTTTCTTCCAAAGATATCCATGACTTTGGATTTCAGAATATTTTTTTTCCTTTACCATTGCATGCTATCAAAGCAGAGGAAGTTAACTTTACATTATCTAAAACATGTGATTTGCCAAAACAGATCAAGCTATGAATCCCATTAACTCTGCCTATTTCTTCCTAAATGGACTGGTGGCTGATGATTCAGATGAATATCAACTATCTGCTGTGCTTGGTTAAGCCTTAGGTCAGCAAGTTACCTTTTGTCAGCATCCAATCTTAGAAGTCTGAGGATTCTGTGCTTTATATGATCCTAGATAGCTGTTCATTTTGATATTTTGCTCTAAAATTGAGTCATGCTGTAAAACAATTTTGATTTTCTCTTTCACAATTTGTACCATAGTAATGTTAATCAGAAAGTTAAGCAAAAAGGAATTAAAAAGGCAGAGAAAGAAGTAAACTAATGCTCTGTACATTGATAAAAATATTTTACAGATCTGTTGTTACTGCAAAGGACTGCCATGTAGCAGCAGATGTTTGAAATCAGTCAGTGCATGGAAATGCTTTACAGAAACTTCTGAAACAGGAGCAGCACCATCTAATCCTCAAACAAAAAATCACATTTTGCATGTTTTCTCTAACATTTGGAATTATTGACTTCATTTTCTGACCTTAAATAAGACATCCTGACACATGGTCCACTTGTAACAGTGATTAATTAGCGTTAATGTCCTTGCTTGGTGTTCTGTCAAGAACGGCAGGGTATGGGCTGTTAAACTTGTGATCTCCCCACTTTCACACTGACCAGTGCTCAGAGGGCAGAGACAAACACAGGAAAAAGGATCAGTAGGTTTATTTTGCTACACCTTAGGGGAGAAACTGCGTAAGGGTGTCAGAATTTTTTAGTTCTATTGGAATTTTGGGTCAGGTCTTCATAGAATATAAATTATATAAATAAATATATATATATGGTTAGTTCTGCTTTGTCAGTACTGTCACCACACTGTAGGAGTTGAAGATCATTCCATAATAATGAGTAAAACTGAATTGTATTTATTTGGTGCTTTTTATATCAACTTTCCTTCAAAGTTAAGAATTCTGACTTTCCAGTCTTCTTTCACCCTGTCTATTGTTGGGGGTCTGGGGGTTTCATTGGTGGCAGTATCAAAGATCATCAGTGGAACAGGGTTTGAATATATAGTTTATTTTTTTTATAAGCCTGTTGCAAGGCTTTACATCAAATATTTTTAACCTATAGTAAAAAAATGCTGGTGACAAATAGCTTACAGTCCCAAATATCATTATTTATTTTTACATTCCATTTTATCTACATTAGTTCAGTGGGCCTATCCATTTTATGCCTGTGCATTTCTGTATTTAAGCACTAAGTAGGTTGTTATCATCCTGAGGCATGTAAACATACAATATGGATTTCATTTCAAGATAATTTGTAAACAAGTGTGTACGAAGTACATAAAAGTCCTTGGAACATAATGTTTCACAAAGTCAACAAAAGAGTTTATAATAGTTTTAATCAGTGTAGTGTATGGCAGTAATACAACACAATTTTGGGTAATATTAAAGCATGCTTTTCCCTCTGTTAATTTTGTTACCAAACCCACTTGTGATGACTCTCAGCTCTCTATATGTTGGTTATTGTGCAATGTTAAGTTAACTGCAGGAGGATAAAACCAGTTATGAAAAAAACATTTTCAGATGAAGCCATTAAGTTATGCTGATAATCACTGCACTATTTTCTAATGTAAAAAGTCTCTTGTCTTGCAATGTTGAAAGTATCCTTTGCCTTAAAGGAACTCATTGGTGGGGGAGGGAGGATGAAACCTTCCCATTGTATTCCACCATTATTTGCATCAAAAGTATAATCAAACCTCAAAGTGATATTGCAGCTAAATTGTAGACTGCATAAAGTTTGTATGTGTCATAGTCAAGAGAGGCTGGAGACTTGGAGCTGGCAATTGAAACAACATGAGGAAGCCAATTTTCATGAAGTGCTGAGTACTTTTTCTCTGTACTTTTTTGAGTCGGTTCAAGATTGGCACACAAAACCTAAAGCAATGTCACTGCTGAAATTTCTGTCCATAACACACGAAAATAGCAGTGATGATGTTCAACCCTGTTTCAGAAGGAGACAACAACCTTGAGGGATAAATTCATTTGTGATTCTCACTAGTACTAAGTTTTAGTGAGTGGATTAATCATAGATAAACTTCCACCTGTCTGGAGCCTCTGACTTTGAAGCTCACTGTTATTTCTTTTGTGATACTCACAGGAAAATTCTAGTTCAGATATTCTTGTACCTTGTAAGCCACTGCCTTTGGGTGCAACAAACTAAGTCATATTAATCACAGTTGCTGCAGTATAATACCAGGCCCTGTTGTTTGTTCCTAATGCACCCTGTAGACCTAAAACCCTGTATTTCAATTCTCTTAAAAGCACTTACTTTTGGCAGCACCAAATCGGAAAAGGATTAAAAACAGTACAATATGCAATTCCTGGTTGGTTTTGATAGATTTTTTTTTACATAGAGGAGGTAACAGATACTTCAGAATTGTCAGGCCTATCAGACTAGGGAGAAATTAATTCTGGGGAAAAGGTTTCTTAAAAGCATGAAGCAACTTAAACATGGAGATTGATTTGTAGAGCTTGCAGGCCTGCTTTACTTCAGCTCCATTGAACTGTCTCCAGGTATGACATTTTACTGTTCTTGACAGAGAAATGAGGGCTGATGGGAATGTAAATATCTTGGAAGAAATAGGAGTTGTAACAGAATAGACTGTAATAGACAAATAGTTTGACAGAATAGACTTGAGAGGTGGAAGTGCCTTCTGTCAGGAAACGCTACTGCAGAGCAGGAGCACCCCAGGATTGCTGTTTTCCTGGTGCCTCTCATTTTACTAAGACATATAAAAGGAAATGATTAGGCAGGACTTAGTGTCAGCATCTCAAGTTTAGCTATGAGTAACTACCTCATAATGAAAAATGTCTATTTGCATTTCAGAGCTGGTCTTGATACTGTTTAACATCTTTTCACACTGCATGCAGTGTGTCATTCAGGTTTTCAGTGTTCTGATTTCAGCTATGTGAAGGTGCTAAAGGTAGAAACAGAGTACAACCACAAAGATTAGGTACTTTTCCATCCCTTAGTAAGAATTATGCTTAATGTGGTCTCGTTCTCAGTGTCCATGTACCAATAAATTCTGACAGGAATAAAATTCTGAAGAGTAACTGAATTCTTCTTGTGGACTACTAATGACAAGAGAAAAAAAATAAAAGATTTCTCATTGGAAATGTCAAGTGGAGAAACTGGGTCGTTTGTTGAACTAGATCTAGTATCCAGACCCAGACTTATTTTTCAGACAGTACAGAAGATTATTGGGTATCAAAAGAAAAGTCATGAAAAAGGAGGCAGTGATGGCAGGGGTGCCTGTTACAAAAGTTATCACCTTCTGACTTAGAAGGTTGATTTTATTTTACATTATTGTTCAGTCTTGTCTATCTGGTCTGTAACATCAGTATAGAAGTATCTCTCTTCTTCCTCATTGATCATCCCTGATACACGGTTAAACACCTTATTCCTGTAAATCCTTCTGAAGTATTCCACACTGGCTTCACCCCATTGTTATAAAGCTGGCATGGTGTCTTTGAGTTGGGATCTAAAACTTATCAAGAATGTGCTTCCCTCGGATTCTTTAATGTACTTTGTGAAGGGCCCTTTTTATGGTACCTAATGAGCTGTCCCACAAATGCACTGAACACTGTCATCAATCCCTTCAAGGTGCTCATTATTCACTTTCCCTTTGCCTCTAAGAAACAGTTAAGTGAGAATATTTGAGTCCAGAAAGAAAAGTGCTCCCTGTGTAAGCAGCCTTTCTCAAAGCTATGAGAAGGATGCATGTGATTTCTCTGAGGCTCCAATCAGCTGATCCTGCTTATACAAAGCATAGTCTTGGTGGTCTCCTTTCCCTTACTGAGGTATTACTGCCTTAAAAAATTTCAGACAGGCACTCCAGCATTGAGACAGCATAAAATTTCATTTCTTGTGTCCCCTGATGTTGTATCCATGCTACAACCTGTCACGATCACACAGGAATTTCACAGAAGTCATGGTCTGTAGGAGGTTGTAGCCAGCAAATTGTTTTTATTCTTGCAGTTGTGCAAAATACTTGGCGTGTTAAACATAGCAATAAATAAAACATAAAATCTCAGAAGTGGACTGCAGCAATACTGCAACAATCCCATTTTCCTCCCAAAATTAAAGATAAGAAAGCTAATAATCTATGGTTAATTCAGAGTTAGAAGTTTCAGTTTTAATTTAGGTTTTCTTGTTTGAAGTAAAAGATGTAACTTATTCTTTAAAAGGAGGACAATACTTTTTCCTGAAGGGGATTTAAGAAATTTCTATAGAGCTGTAAGCTGTTGTAGCAAGAGCAGTAGAGGGACTTCCAGGTACCAGATGCTGTGCATGTAGTTTCTTCTACCTCTTGACTAGAGCAGTCAAAGAAGTCAAAGAATAATCAGATTATGGTAAAGTTTCTAAATTTGTACAATCCTCTGTTCAAATGAATCCCTGTTTTGCAAACCAGCCATCCAACAAAGACACACAAGAGAACAAAATTGACCAGCATGGGGGATTAAAATGGCAGTGTCCCTTCTGTGCAGGAGCTCTTGGCTTGACTGATGATCTGCAAAATACTGATATGTCTTAGTCACTGAATGAAGAAATGTTTCTCCTACAACAAAGCCCTTGGCCTTGTAAGTGACACCATTTCAAGCCTTAGCAAAGAATTTCAAATTTGGAGTAGAAGAACAGAGTCTTATTGTTCCTGAATTCCTCTGGCTTGCCACTATTGGTGGTCTTCTTGGAAAAAAAGGGCTGCAATTCTCAAATTCAACATCTCAGAGGATGTTGCAACTGCTAAATATTTATGCCCATGTACTACCACATAGTTGGCTACACACCCATGGATCAGTGATAATACATTTACATTCAAGCATGGGTTAAATTTGTTACATTTAAATTGCTGAAAGGACAACATTTCTTCTGGTAGAAAAATAAATCTATGAGTATCTCCCTAATTCAGATTGCTGCAAGGCAGTTTTTATTATTTTGCCTTAGGAGTGGTAACAGCTGAAGTCAGTGAGTTCAAATGCAGAAATACACCATTATGAATGTAATTTCTAAGTGCTGGATACATAAATGGATTAGCTAACAAAGATGATTAAGTGTGGTTTTGGATGCCAGTCTACATATTGTGATATGCAGCTCAGTCAACAACAATAACAGCAGCAACAACAACAACAACAACAACAACAACAACAACAAAGAGAGATTAAAAAAGGAGAGGTTTTAGCCCCTTAGGCAAAGCTAATGTTGATGCTAATTAATTCAATGGACCTTGGATGAGGCCTACTTTCCTCAGGGAGGTATTTGTCCTTATTCTTCAATCCTGAAGTTTGTATTCAAACTACTGTATCTTTCTGTCACTAGGAACAAAGTTACCTTTAAAAAGTCATCTATGAATATCATCATGGTGACTGACTTTTATCTTAACCCTGTAGGTCAACAGTATGAAAAATAAGAGCATTCAGATTCAGGTCTCTTTGACCTTTTCAGACTCCATGAATATGCTTAATTTTTTTTACAGCTGAAAATCATTTCTCTGGAGAAGAAAAAACCGAATTATTGTAGAATAGATCTATTAATAGAATGTGTTTGTTGTAAATGGTAATATCACCCTTTAATTACCATTGTCAAAAGAAGATTATTTAACTACGTTGCATTATCTTCACGTGCTTTATTTTCCCCACAATATTATCAACAACTTTGTTATTTGTTAACAAAATATTACAGGGAAGCTAACCTGCCAGGAGTTATTCTGGGGAATTAGTGTGTTGCCTGCTGCTGTTGGTTCTGACTGCCCACACACTCCTTCAGCAGATTCTCTGTTTTTCCTGCCTTCACTGTTGCACCTGGAATTGTGCTGTGGCTCAAAGCTGTTTCCTGTTCATTTGAATTTCCATTAGATGATACAATTAGCTGGTTGGTGCACCCTTGTTAGCCAGATAGATTATTTCCATTTGGATTCAATGATTCTGCTGAAAGCTCATGAAAATGCAGATTGAGAAGCTTAGCAGCTGAAATAAATAAATGGAAGTAAAGCTATGTAGCCGATCCACCATGCACCTCAGTCTGGCCTTGCAGCTTCTTCAGACTCTTGTGTCCCAGCCTGAGAAGGATCTCAGCCAGCTTTAGTTACATCTTGTCACAGACACAGCCAGTCCTTGGGCAATCCAGCTCTGCTTAGTGCTGCAGTCAGACAAAATGCCCTGCAGTACCAAAGGGAACTGTGTGCGTTGTTAGCAGTTGATTTAGTGTCTCTAAATTCTAAAGCTACTGCACAACACTGTAATTACCTAGCCAGGTATATTTGATAGTATAATTTAATGTTTTCTTAAGGCTCTCACAAAAGATTTCGTTCTGTTAGCTAATTGACTGTGCACATTCAAGCCATGATTATCACAGAAGAAGCTGGTACACATCTCCCACACTGCATTGGGTTTCAGAAAGCACTGGGGGAGGCTCATTACTTTTCTGAAAAGAGCTCCACAATATAAATGTCTAAAACTATTTTAATAAGTAACTGTGTGTCTCCCAAGTGTGCTCATTCCTTCTGCTGTCCCTTGGTTACTCTTCAGCACACTCAGCATCAAATACAGATGATTAATAAAAGCATATTCATTAATAATTAGAAGCAAGAAGCTGTGAGTAAGCAAATACTGTAGGATTTGCTAATTCTGTTTGTTGTTCCCCAACTTCAGCATGTGGGAGACAGAGCAGAATGGGGAATGTGCCACCACAGCATCCATTCCCCACTGTAAATGCGCTCGTACAGCTCTGGGTGATGTGAGAGTCCCCAGTGGAAGCTGCTCAGTTTGACATCCTCACCAAGGCGAGCGCAGCATCCTCAGGGCACCTCCCAACGTGGGCTGCTCACAGGGGAGGCAACATAAAGCAAAGAGCTGTAACACAGCTGAGCTAAAACGAAGGCATTTCTCATTTATTCTCATTTCTTTTGCATCACCCGAGGCTGTTGTGGGGTGTGTCTGTGCTCAGCCCCCCAGGCAGTGCCACAGCGCAGAGATGCCCAAACCATCACAATCTCCTCAGGAGCCAGGGGCCATCTAAGCTATAAAAGCTATTAAAAATCTGTACATGTGCAGATCTGTGCTCTGACTAATCCAGATTTAGATTTGGTCTCTGGAGCTGTTCTAGAAATTGAAACTCAAGTCATTAATACATAGTGCTGATAACACAGTGACTAAATTAATTTGTGAATTTATGTTAAGTAAATAAATAAATAGAACAGTAATCCTTACCAAAGGAAAAAAAAAAACTAATAAAACCAAAGTCTCCCAGTGTATGGGGATTCCTGTCTTAGCCACTCTTCTTCGTAATGTTTTTCTCAAGTGTGAAGGAGAGGATCATCCAACTTATTGGATTAATAATAAATTTCCTTGATACATTAATGGAAGCAGAAGGTACGTACTAGGAGCAGGCAGAGAAAAATTTCATCCAGTGATTAATAGCTCCAAGGAGCAGTTCTGAGATAGGATGCTAAATAGTTGGTTTGTACCTAAGGATATGATCATATTTATTTATGTATTTTAGTAAAATTTGGAATACAAAATTCCATGTTTGCTTTGAACATGTATTATTGATATTGGGACAAGTAATTTCATTGCAATAGTTTGACTGCATTGAAGAAGGCAAAGCTTTTTGGTAATGAAAGATTTTTTTTCTTTCAAGCACCTTTATCAGAACTTCCAACAAAAGCAGTATAGCACTTAAAATCCGTGTAGACATAATTTATCTTAAAACCAAACAGAGGAACAAGAAACTTTACACTCAATTTCTGAGAATATTTATGTCTTAAGGAAAAAATTAGGGTCTTGTAGCCATGTAATGTGACTTGAAGGATCAGGAGTGAAAGGAGCAGGCTCTCACCTGCAGAGCTGGGATGGATGAGGAGAGCCATAAACTGATTCCAAAGTGTGGGGGAGACCCACCTTGGTGGGCTCCACTGGCATACCCTCCTCAGACCTGCCAGTTCCAGAAAGAGAAAAGCCAAAAAGGATTAGTTTTGGTGGCTTGTATCATCACTGCAGTTTTAGAGAAGAGCCTGTCACAGAGGGGAATTGCAAAGATACTTTCACTCTTATTACATATGTTTTTACTGAACTTACAAAGCTGCCAAACCAACTACTTCCCTGAGCCCTGGAACTGTGTGTGAGCATGTGTGCACACAGCTTTTCCCCTTACAGATGCTGTTTTCCTTATGCCAGAAAGACAGTACAGCTGCTGCGTTGTCATTTTTTTATCACTTCACTCTATACTTTGATTGAATCTTTTTCGAGTGTCTCCATCCTTCTAGGCACAGGGGAAAAAAGGCATTTCTAAATATACTCAGTTAAGGATTTATATTTGAATCTAATAGCTATTTATGTGTACTCCCAAAAGATGCTGTTGTGTGGAAGGTAAAATACCGGAAGTGATGAAGTCAGATATTATCAGTCCCAAAAAGGCTGTGAGGAAACAGTGAAGCGCTCTGGCTGAAATCATATCAGCTCCTGCAGGGCATTCTCATTTTCATCACTGCTGCTGCTCTTTCCTTCACTTTTTTCCCTTAAATTTGTGTCTTGCACAGAACAGAATAATTGTGTTTGGGAATTAATCTCTGACACATTTTGCAAGCTGTAAAAGGTTACTTTTACACTTAGAGTTATACTGCTCTTCCTGGTTGCAGTATAACTCTAATCTGAAGACAGAGGTGGAACTGGAAGAGCTGGGTCTGAGATCTTAATCACTCTCATTTTGTTCTTATATTACAATGTCTTTTAAAAATTATTGGTAATATTGCTACAATTTTTTATTATGTTATGCCTGGTACAGCCACCAAGGGTTGGTAATTCCACTTCCATGTTCACAGCCTTATCAACTGAATATGTTTTGATCACTATCTTTGGAACAAAGGGATTAATTTCATAGTGTGATTGTTTTATTTCCCCTTCATCATGTTAGGCTGCTGAACATAGAAGATGTAGAACAAATCAACAAAAAAGAAAAGTAGAACTTAAAATTTCATAGTTGTGTAGTTAGAAAAAAAGTTGAAGATGAGAAAAAATTCTGGGGCTGACTACAAGACAGCCTTTTCACAGAAAACCACAGAGTTATGGTCTGTGTGTGTTGCTGGAACAAAGGTCCAAAACAGGCTCTTGGGGGAGCCTGGATTTCTCTTTCCTAGTCTGTTTCCTGCTCTTGCCATTTGATGGTCATACCAACAGCAAGGCCAGTCTCTGTGTTCCCAAAAATGCAGGTGTGCATGAACATACACACAACTCGTTCACATGCTTGGATACACAGATCAACACAGAGCATTCATTGCCTTTGTTGCCACCTAGAGCAATTACAGGAACATGAAAAACACGGCCCAGGCCTGTTCCTTGTCTCCAAATTCTCTCTATCTTGATGCACAGCCACTCTTATATTTGCACAGCCACTCTTATATTTGCAAAGCCCTCAAACCTTGGCTATAAATCCACACAGAACTGTTGCCCTGATTATTGGCCTCCCTATCTCCAGCCTGGGTTGTTTTTTTCCCAGTTTCTGGTTTATTCCAGCTTGCCAGCTACTGCAGCTTGACTGAAGTTCTCATTTCTCATGTGTCTTAAGCCCTGCACTGGACCTTAAGTCCTCACAGAATCCAAACCCAGAACCTAAGCCCTGTTTATCCTGTCTCCAGTCCCACATCTTTCCAGGACTTACTGCTGAATGAAACCTCAAGTTTGCTTGTGAATCACACATAAGCAGAGAGCAAAGTCACACAGAAAACAGGTGGATGGATTTTCATAGGATTGCAGCTATTAGGGACAGGGTTTGCTAGAGAACTCTACTGAGCAAGCAGCTTTTTTTTTGCAGTCATCCTTTCTTTTTCTCTTTTCTATCAACCCTCCTCTCCACTTTGTGTGCTTGTTTCTCCCCAGTCAACTTGATTCCTTCTCATGTTCCCAAGAGCTGCTTAAAACACCCCATAAACTGTGCAGGGTCCCACAGCCACCCCTGCACTAAAATCACTCATTTCTATGACACACTAATTCACCTCTTCCTATCAGTTCTTCAGGACCTGAAAGGTTCCTTCAAGTTCTGTCTTTGGCATTGTCTTCACTATCTCCTCTTTGTTAGAGTTTGTGTTTCTGATTGTGATTTATTGCTTCTTTTCTGTCTCTTGTCATTGTTTTTATGCTGAATTGCCTTTAACCAGGTACCCAGTCAAGCCCAATGTCTTTACTTGCCAGGTTTTCTTGTTGCAGCAGCAATTTACTATCAATTCACATTTAATCTGTTCTTTAAAAGCCAAAACAAAGGCAAGGGGAAATCATAAATCCGAATGAACCCTGGCCAAGATGACAGAGATGTGTATGCCTGCTTCTGATATAAATTAGCCTTGTGTAATAATACAGACAGTACAAATTTCACCACGGCACCTTATTTCCCCTCCGCGTGTCATTGTGAGCCTGACGTGTACATGTGGTGAGGAAGGAATAAAGCAGGATGAAACAGAGAAATGCTCAGATTTCAAATGGGTTTGTGTGTACCACTGGACTGAGGTCAGGAGGAGCATCAGGCAGGAGTGTGAGTTCCTGCTCCACAGAGCCCAGGGCTGGGAGCTGTCTGTGGGATGGAGGGTTCTCTTCCTTGCTTTGTACAGCGTGGGATATGTGCCATGAATAATGCAGTATTCAACAGAAGCTTTATATTTTCTGCAGTCCTGATGGCTCCCTTGCCACAAGGACCAATATGCAGGATCACAGAGTGATTAAACTGAAGAGGAAAGGAAATGAGTTTGAATGTAAGGAGAGCGTCAAGATGGAAGGAATGGCACAAGTGACTGAGGTGAAATGAGAAGCTTTTTAGTTCAAGGTCATAAATATGAATCTGGCAGTGACCAAAAGCCCCAACTGTCTGAAAGCAACATCATCCAGCAATGACAGAGATTGGAAGCAAGAGAATAGAAAGGCATGAAAAGCTTTTGAAAGTGCCCTTGTGGGCTAATACTGTTACAACAGTGAATAAGTCTCTTGAAGGCTGTGAGTCTGTGGCCATTTATCTGGTAGGCTTGCTATTCATCTCCTTTGAGTGTAGTGTAAATGCACTGTATTAGGGTCATGATGAGAGCAAACCTTAAACGTTTAAATATTAGAAACGATAGCCAGCTATCCAGCAGGAAAGTACAGACTATTGCAAGCCAAACACAAAGAAAGCAGGGAAACAAAAGATAACATTTGGAAAGAGGTGTCTGCACTGAGACTTGTGATCTTTCCACCAAGTCTGCTAAGGAGGAGGGACTGTTTGATGCTATATAAGACAGCTTTTCTTTGGCAAAATGAGGAGACAATATGCAGTGTTCCTTTAGAAAGTCTTCTCTCTGCTTGCAAAATATTTTACGGACACAAAAAGCAAGAATGTACAGAAACAAAATCATGTCGAGATTGCTCAAAAGTTTAAAATGTAGATAATGGGAATTTTCTGTAGAAGTAACTAAGGATAATTTGTGCTGCTTCTATTTCTGAAGTCTGAAGAAGGAAATATTGAGAGAACAGAAAGTAGAAAAAAAGGGTTGAAATATAAGACTTAGAGTATATTTTAGTATTGAGATAGATAAAATTATCAAAATTATCTTGCCTTAATATCTCTAAAGAAAAAATGAGATCAGGTTGAGGAGCTTGCAAGAACTGGCAAAACCCTGACATTTGTTCATAGTTCACCACTGAAACAATATCTCTCATTTCTGCCTGTGTCCAAATCCAGCTAACAGCTTGAGTTTCAGAGTTTGTTTCTTTAGCAGAAACAGGAAAGCCAAGCACCCATCATTCAGAAGTATATACAAAAAGGAGATAGGTCTTCCTGCCCGCCTTCCTGCCTTCTTGCCTTCCACCAGAAAAGGAAAAAAAACACCACCTTTAATAAAAACTAAAACCCCTTAATTCATAGCCAGTACTGAACAGGAACATTTTTCTAATCTTGAAAAGGATGGGAGAATTTCTCAGATGTGAAGTTGTAATCATAAAGGATTGGTAAAGCTTAGCTTTAATCCAACAGTATATAGCTTGGTTAAAACCCATTTAAATAAGCAAGGTGTATCACTGCTGATGGGAAATAGGATGAGAGATTGTCCTCCCAATTGTGTGTTTCAGTATCTTTCAAAAACTTCAAAACAATTTTCAGAATTTTGTTATGTGGATTCCTTGCTGTATTCCTTAGGGTACATCTTCTTTGGAGATGCATGCAACCTGTATTTGCTATTCTGTTTTCTGGACAGCAGCTTTACCGAGCTTTGAAAAGAGGATGTTAGCATTTTTTAAAGCCTTTTTTCTCCTTTTTATTATATGAATCAGTGTTCTTGAAGGAGTCAAAGTTCAATCCTCCTGCTGCATTACAATGCCTTTCAGTCTAATATTAGAGAGCGAGTCCCATTTTACTTTGTAACACGGAGCTTCACTTTGGCATTAATTTCATTCGGAAAGCAGCTGCACTTATAATAGATTCCTTTAGAGAAAAATGGAAAATATACATTTATCAAATGACTTTCTTCCAGTAATGCTGCAGCAGTCTTTATTGCATCAAAGTTGTCAGCAATCAGCCCATCTTTCTGAATAAAGACGTGCCAAATCATCAAAGCCCGCTTTATATTGAATAAGCAATACATGAATTCTGTGGTAGGAGGACAGACAGACAGACACTGTCTCAGCCTGTACAACATGATGTATTTATTTGTTCCCACATCACACAGCATTAGCAAGTCTGGAGAATATTTCCTACATGTACACAGCAAGTGATATTTCATAGTGAAAAATCATGCTTTTGAAATTGTTTAGCCTAAGACACAAATAATATCTTATTACAAATGAAAGACTCTTAAAACCAGCCTTAACAGCTTTATCTTTCTCTCCTGAGACTGACTTTCTTTTTGTCTTTGTGCTATTTAATGACTTCCATTTTCATCAGTTCCACAGTCCAGTTCAACACAGTTTTTACTGTTTGTCTCAGTAATCAAACCAATATTTAAATTGAATTTTTTTGGGGGGGGGAATTTTCTGTATTGTGGCCCTGAAAATTAAGCCTTCTGATAATGTTTTCATAGTTTTGTTACTTTCCCATGAAATTCCTGTAAATATAAGTTGTTTATCACATTCCTTCTAAGAAACATCTTTTAATGGACGTTTTGCATGATCAGTGTGCTCGGGAAAGTGGAAACTTAATTATCAAATCCCTGGTCATTGTCGAGAATCTATAAATACTGGGGTCAGAGAATAAAGGGATGGAGTTTTGTTCTGACACTGAGAGTGGTTGTGTGAATCATTTTGTGTCCTCTGGCGACACTGTATTGCTTGGGAAAATGCCAGGTTCGATTGAAATGTTAATTCAATTATAAATTTTTACGTTTAATTGTAACTACTCTGTGAATCAGAAAATCCATTTTTAAGATGAACTATTATATACTATTTTTTGGTTATGCAGACACACAAGAGTTAATCACTTGATTCTTCTCTTTTGACATGAAATAAGGGATAGTTCAGCATTTATCAGAGTTGGTTCTATGGTTTTAATCTATTTAACATATTAAATATAAATGACGTAGACTTGTTGTAGTGAGTCCAGAAGAGCCCATGAAGATGCCCAGAGGGCTGGAGCCCTTCTGCTCTGGATACAGGCTGAGATTGCTCAGTTTGGAGAAGAAAAGGCTCTGGAGAGACCTTAGATCCTCTTCCAGTGCCTAAAGGGGCTCCAAGAGAGCTGGAGAGGGACTTTTTACAAGGATGTGTAGTGACAGGAAAAGGGGGATTGTCTTTAACCTGAAACCTAGGATGTGAGGAAGAAATTCTTCCCTGTGAGGGTGGGCAGGCCCTGGCACAGGCGCCCAGAGAAGCTGTGGCTGCCCCTGGATCCCTGGAAGTGCCCAAGGCCAGGCTGGACAGGGCTTGGAGCAGCCTGGGACAGTGGAAGGTGTCCCTGCCCATGACAGGGGTGGGACTGGATGGGCTTGAGGGTCCCTTCCAATCCAAACAGTTCTAGGACTACAGGACCTTCATGGACACCTATACTTGTAGAAATTCTGATGTAGGATTAGTCAGTGTATATAGAAAGGGGGGAAGATATTTTTAGTTATTCCTGATAGTAAGGCTGTAAGGTTTCTAACCCTGCCTATTGCACAAAAACAGATGATCAGATCATTATATGTTCATGGCAAAATCAATCTTGAAGTGTCAAAGTAAATTTAAAATTTGGACAGTATATCATATCCCTAGTATGATTTTTACCCCATTTATTTAAAAATAACAGTATCACTTCATTTTCTGACATAAAAGGAAATTGCACATGATTAATGGTAACAGATCTGAAAGGGAGTGGGGAGATCTTTGCTCTTCCACAATTTACCTTCCTGCCACCAAGATCAAGCCTGAGCTGGAAAATAATTGAAATATTACTGAATATCTTTTCCTATAATAAACTAAATGAATCAAAGTAACCACAACCATGTTGTAATCATCTGGTTTCAAATTCCAGTGGTCTGAGTATTTCTCTTCTGTGCTCACATTAGGTACAGCTAGCTAGTAAAACAGCACTAAAATCAATGGAATTACACTGCTTGGAAATCTCAACAGCTATATTGGTCTAGGTCTTTTTCATCTCTGTAGAGCTGAGAATCATGATATCTTCAGTTTAATGTGTGCTGGCTAAACCTTGCAGCAAAACA
This sequence comes from Pseudopodoces humilis, assembly GCF_049639895.1. Classification (NCBI taxonomy): domain Eukaryota; kingdom Metazoa; phylum Chordata; class Aves; order Passeriformes; family Paridae; genus Pseudopodoces; species Pseudopodoces humilis. Next base: position 13,003,397 of record NC_142216.1, read on the forward strand.
CTGAGGATTTGCAGCAGCAATCAGGAAACCCCACAATTAGGGTAAAGCTCCGTTGCCAGCTGTCTTCTGTGTTGTCACATATTACATGATGCAGCAAATGCCATACATTGGGTTTTTTACTGGATGGTGTAAATGAGCAGAAAGTAAGGCAGGCCAGAATTCATTGAAGCTATGGTAATTCTGTTCCCAAACTTACACTTGCCCAAAATTTTTATGCAAAGCTTCAGCTATAGCTTCTTCCTCAATGAGCTCCAAAAGCTAGAAATTAAAAGGAAGAAAAAATACCACCCCCACCAAAAAAAAAAAACCAACTTCTTTGGTCACAGTTGTGTGAGACTGACTGATCTAAATGATCTTATCTCCCTGGGGAAGTATCTCTTTCCTTAATTAAGAGCACAGCCACTTGCCTGATATACTGGTATTCAGGAATTCTCTTGGACGTGCCCAGCAGCAGGATGGGGGCGACAGTGTGTCTGTGTAATTCCTCTGGGGTTTGCAAAGAGTAACAATCACCTCTAAGATAATGCATAAAAAATTCCATGTGAATTAGAAAAAAGAAAATAAGCAAGGATGCAATCGTAATTATTTTATAGAATATATAGCACATGTTCTGTATTACATATATAGAACACACACACATATATATATATACACATATATATACATATATATATACACACATACATATATACATAGGGAGGTGTGTGTATGTTTATGTCACAGTGGCAGCTAGCCTGTAGCTGCCAAATAAATTTGGCCACATCAGGCCCCCAAACTCAACCAGCCCAGAAGTAAAACAAGTCCTGCATGGGGCAGGGGTGGGTTGGATTCAAACCCAAGCAGGGCCCTCAGCCAGTCGTGTTCAATGCAGAAAACAGACACAGCACAGGTCAAAGAGCTGGAGGTGCTGAAACCTCCACCAAACCATTGTTTACACCCAGGGGTTTTGAACACACTGTGTAAAAAGGTTCTGAACAATAAAACCCTGCTTGCTGATGACTCTCAGTGAGTTCCTGTCATTTCTGTCTCCAACCCACAACCCCTACCATAATATGTGTACATACATATATATACAAAATACACAGCGATACATAAAGCAGCATATACAACCACAAAATATCCTGAGCTGGAAGGGACCCACAAGGTGGATGTATGTACGTGTGTATGTGTATATATATTTATAAACATATTCATATATGTATGTGTGTGTGTGTGTGTTTGTTTATGTGTGTGTGTGTGTGTGTGAAGTCTTGAGTATTTGCTTTCACCATCAAATTACTTCAAGGATTTTGTTCAGGGATGTAAGAGTGGTCTGCCAGTTTGTTTCACAGAGAACAACTGTATGATATTGAAATGCCATTGGTGGAGCAGGCTTCCATCAGGTACAACCAGGCCAAATTACCTTGGAATCAAGGAGTGCATTTCCCACTGATCCATGTTCATGTCATTGAAGCAGTCAAACAAAGTAGCAGTAAGTATCACATCTCTCTGCATGACATAGGGAAATAAATTGGGAGATTCAGTCTGGTTGTTAGCTACATGCTTAGAGACAGAGAAATGGAAATTAATAATCTAATTAATTTGAGTGTCTTCAAAATACAGGTGAATTAAGAAGTGATTTGCCTCTTACTTGAAAAGATGTCAGTCCTCCTCTGTTAAAGCTCCCTAAGGCATGACTATATTAGCCTCAGATTTCAGGTTTCTAAAAAGCACTTTATCAGCAATGATGAGAACAGCTAAAATTTCAAACCCCTGGTCTTCCAAACCTTGGTCAAGAGAAACCCAGGATAATTTCAGACAAGGAATTAATGATATTTGAGGTATTTTGTAGCTTTTGTCTGTCTTGCCCATTTCCCCAGCCCCACTCTCTTACGTCGCTGAAACCTAAGCCCAGAGAGATTTCACTTAGTGATGAAGATTGGAGTGTCACTTGGAGATCAAATGGCCACTCCTTTTGGATAAGGCAGGTGTTATTGGAAAACTGGTGTATTTTGATAATGCAGAAGCATTCCTTTCATCCTTCATGGGCAGAAAGATTCCTTAGCCAAGTCTAACATCCTCCTAACTCCATCTCTCCAGGCCCTCACAGACTCCCTGTGACTGCCCTCTGAGAGCAAATCTGTTCCGGTAATTTACTTGGAAGACAAATGCCATGACAAGGCCCTCCCGCTCCTATTTGCACCTCTTTCATCACTGGACACAGACACAAAGGATGAGCTGTCCCTGGGGTCACTCTGCTGTCCCCAACACAGACACAAAGGATGAGCTGTCCCTGGGGTCACTCTGCTGTCCCCTCCCAGCTCCTTGTGCTCACTCTGTGTCACTGCAAAAGCTGAAACCTCCCTGTGTCACCAGACACAGCCACACACGAGCTGCTAGGACAAAAGTTAACTCCAGTCCACAATCCCTGTTACTTTATTCTGTGTGAAGAATAACTCAGATCAAAGGAATGTTTTAGCTGTGCTTTATTCTGTACCATAACTCAGACTCCTCACACTTCAGTGTTGGACCAGCTTACAAATGCCTGCTTTCTTTTTCAGTGCTGTTCTTAGAAAAGCATAATATCATACCAAGATTTCTAGTCACGGCAGGTTTTATGTTCTCTGGTTTGAGAAAGAACTCTGAGGCTTGTTTTACATTCCTGAGAAGTAAAAGTAGCTTTTACATGAAGAAATTAAAACAAGCAAATCAAGAAATTACAGAAACTTTGAATCCAGGCCTGCAAAGGCTGTGTTTTAGATAACTATTTGTTAGGTGTAATTTTTTGGCAGTTGTCTGCAAGTTTTGAGCTTTGTGTGAAATTGGGGGCACATTGCTGCATTAGGTGCCAGCTCTGTATTTTGCTAGATGCATCTGAATATTATTAATTGTTCTAGAATTGGGCACAGCAAAATTGTGCTTATTAAATTAGTAACTAAAAAGAAAAAATCAGGCACTGATTGTGCCAGCTGATTATTGTGATAGGAGTACAATCTATGTTTATTAAGTGATTATTCCATAACATGATAACTGAAGGAAAATGTGGGTAATTTTATTTATCTGTTTATTTGACTTTCTCTTGGCAAAAAGTATACAAGTGTAGAGGTTGAAGATTTTGAGCAAAACTTCTAATAAGTCACAAATGCTACTCACAGTGACATTTTTCCCCCACTGGGAATCATGTTATGCATGTTTCTTTTTTTGAAGAAAAACGTAGAAGGTTACAACAACTCCTTATGATTTTCTACAAGTTACTATGTATTTATTATGACTTTAACACTGAGGTCTATACTCTTTTTTGACATGAGAGGAAAAATGTAAGTAAAATGTTGCTTTCATAAGTTTAAAAACCGGAATTCCCACAGCATTGCACAGTTAGGTCTTACATTAAGCATTTATGGCAGCTACAAATTCACAGCATGACTTTTGAGGCAGCAAGAAACCAGAATGAGTCCAATTGACATTTTACATTCAGAACAAAGGTTTGAAAATGTACAGCTTATACACAACTACTTCTGCATTACATATTAGCCCCTTAAAATAGAACTAAACTCAGAATCACACCTTCATGCAGTTAATTATTAGTAAATTAAGTCCTTCAATCATTCTGAATGTTGAAGAACATTCAATTATATAGTGCTTGCTAAATGATGGCCAAAATCTGACTTAATTTACAGTATGGAGTCAGTGACTTTCAAGAGGTTGTGGGCAGAGTAAGAGGGCAGAGTCTGGCCCTCTTAATAATTAATAAAGTAGAACAAAAGTAAAGAGCTCATTTGGAATGTCAGTGTGAATCTGCAAAGCCGTGTGATACAGGAGTGTGCACCTCTGGGAACTCAGCGCTGTGCAGCAGTGTGACAGAGAGGGGAGGAAAACTCACTCCACTTCAGGGCCTTTCTTGAATAAAAATGATTTGTATGGATGTTCTGCAGTTTTTCTGTGAGCCTTGGGGAATGCCTTTGATGCACTTGATTAGGGAACAAGATCTCAACCTTGTAGACTCAGTAAGATCTTCACATGTTTAAATACAGATAATTAGTCTCAGTTCTCTCCCTTTTTTTCTATTTTTTTTTTTTTTTACTTTCATCCTCATGATTTTGGTTTGAGTGGGTATACTTTCCCCTTTCTTGCCCTATTCATTGATTATAAATATTTGTTTAAATGCCAGCACAGTGCCCTGTTCCTAATTTATGCAATATAAATGACCATGTCTAATTTTTATTTTGGAATATAAGTTGATGCATGTTTTTAGGAGGATTTTAATAGGGAGTAGAAAATTCCTTCACATCTCTCTATGTAGTGCAGTGGAGTGAAGTGCAGAGATGCCTAGTGGAGCTGCAAGCTTGCTGACATGTTAATATCCTGCTGAGATACTAGCTCAGGAGCAGCCTGGACAAGGTGGGAAGAGGTGTGTGCTTACAGGACCTGCCCAAAGGATGAGCTGCTGCTGGGCTCCAGCTTTGCTGCATGTTCAGCAGGATGAATTCCCTGTGCTGTGCTCTGCTCCGTGGCACAGCTCCCAGGGATGTGCTGTAAGCAAAGTGGGAAGGAAATCAGGGGGAGCAGTGACCCTGGCCACAGCCAGCAGGATGGGTACAATTATTTCAAATGTCTGAAAATGGTGTGATGACCCCTGGGTTCAGAATCTGATTATCCATCATGATTTGGCCTACAGATTTATTTCAGTTTGTGATTTTTTGCTCTCTTAAAACATGGTGTATTCTGCTAAATCAGCATATGAGTTTATGGAGCTGGCTAAATAACTCACGATGAAAAAATGGCTGAGCCATTTTTTTCTATCATCATGGATGAAAGCTTGATTTTGAGCCTTATTGAACATAGTTTTGCTCTGATCATGAAGCTCTAAAGAGGCATTGGTCCAAGGTAAATGTTGGTCAAAGTGTATTCCACCATATCTGGAAAATATTCTGGTAGTTTTCTCTCTCTGTTGGCAGAATTATTATTGACTGGTTCAAATTATTTAACAAAGGATTTACCCATTTTCCATAGCTGTAAATAAATTCCCTTTCTCAAACAGGTGTTGCAAATACAATTCACTTGCTTATCTCATGGACTTCAAACCTAATGTGATATAAGCAGGATATTTTAGTCTGTTTGCTGTTTTTCAGCATGTGCCCATTTTGTATATGGAAGGAAGATTCACAGATCCAGAAGTCTGGCATGTTTCTGTTTCAGAAACTTTTGATGAAGCCATGTGAGAATGATTTTGTAGGCATTGTACACTCTGTTAATTCTGTGTCAGATCATTATATAAGGGATGTATCAGGAGTTCACTGTGCATATTTGTCCAAATTCCTGGTGCTGTTCTAGTGTTGAGGTGTTAAATGCACACATCAGTGTCTTACCTTTAATCACTGTACTGTGGCACAGGCTAAAAGGAAACAAACCCTTCCTCCCCCAAAAAACAAGGAAAGCTGCTGTTTGTGTTCTGCTCTGGTGCACCAGTTCAAAAGGGCTTTCTGTCTCACTCCACTGGTTTCTTGGAGGTGGGGACTGATCTGAGAATCTCTTGCATGATATGTTTGAAATATTTCTCTGAGGTTGAGCTGTCAGGTGGTGTCCAAGTCACTCATTACTAGGCAGCAGAGGGAGGCTGTGTTGTCAGGGAGTTTCCATAACATACATTTCCATTTCCATAACATACAGCTCTGTGTGTTTATGTGCAGCGTGGTCTGTGCTTTAATGAATTTGGCAATGGGAAGAGCTCATTGCAAGGTATTTGATTTAAATGCTGAAAATTGCAATCTGAAGGTAACAGTAAATGATACCCAAACAATATCTGTAATATATACTTTGCTTTCTTATTTCTAGATGCACAATTGTTCTTAGATTTATTTTTTTCTTCTTCTTTTCTTCTTTTTCTCTTGCCTGAAGATTTTTAGTCTCTAAATATGTCAGTGACTGGCTTGCAACCCAGTATAATTGGTACCTAGTAAATGACCTGTGTTTTGTTTCTTGATCTGAATCCTGCCTGATCTACCTGAGCTGAGTGAAACATGCCTCCAGGGTGCTACAAAGTTTGCCATGATCAAAGAACTGAGGGCTTTTCTCATGGTATACCCAGGCACCAATAAACACTTGTCTTACCTCCTACAAATTGTAAGTTCAGCTTTGCTGCAGATTATTAGTATGAAATAAACCATCAGATGAAATCAGACTGTCATTTTTCCTGTTGTGTTCCTTCTCTTGTGCCAGCATTATGCCACCATACAATACTACAGTGCTATATACAGAATATATATACCAATATGAATATATACCAAGAATGAAAGGTTTCATTATATTTTAGATTCCAGGGCATGACAGACATTTTTTACATTATACAAATACCTAAAATTGTAGTTCTTAAACATTTTCATTGTCTGAAAGGCACATCTTGTAACTGTGGGATAGGAATGTTATCTTTAGGTCAAATTAATGTGTGCTGAAGCATGACCCAATTTTCAGTTTAATGTGAATCCTATTTTTGATTGTGCAAAAAAATATATAAGAAATACCCATTGACTATGAGGTGCTTATTTCAGTTTTATTAAAGAGTTGCTGATTGCAAGTTATAGGATGCTATAAAATTGAAACTGCCTTATTTAAAAACATTCTCTCTTGTGCAATGGGATAAAGGTTGGTTTTGTAGCTGTGTAGATATTGTGTGATGTTATTTAGATAATAGTTCTTCATCTGCAGATATTTTCTGTTCTTTCTCTTAAATAAAAATCCTGACACTTTTACATTTCAACAATTAATCTTTAATTCTTCACCATACCAATTAACTGCAAACTATTAGAGAAACAATAAGCCATGAATCATCAGCTACAAGTAGGCAGAGTTTAACAGTCAAGAAATGGAACATTTCTTAATCTTATATACCCTCAACATCAAAGTGAGTAAATCTGAGGTTAAAATGAAAGGCTGTCTCATTCCCCACTGCTTTAGGAAACAACTTATTTCTTACTCTCTTGTTTGACTGCCAATAAAACACAAAAAGGAAGGACCTGATTCTGTGATCTTTGATTTGTATAGGATATTTCTGTATCAGCCACAATAAGCAGAATATAATATTAATAGACATTATCCACAGTACAGAAAATTCTTGAGAACAAACACCCTATTTCTGTAAACTTCAAGTTCTTTGGAGAGTCCTCTCGAAAATGAATACTCCCTTTTCAAAGGTATTATGTGATGCAGTACAGCTATTCAATTAAGAGCCTTTGAATCCTTTAAAAGCTGGTATTCTGCCTAACCAGGAACATATAAATATCTTCAGCTTTCACAGATTTACTCTTCTGTCAGAAGTTAAGCTGGGGTTCGTGGATGTTGCTGGATCAGAGCCAGACCCTCCTGCATCTTGCAGAACAAAGTTGTGAGATCAAAAGGCTGAAGACATGTCTGTGGTCAGAGCTGCACGGGCACTGGGCTGCTTCATCTTAAACCTTTTGAAAATGATTGGTTAGTGCAGTGCTTCCTAAATGCTGTTAGCAACTGCAGAAGGGTTTGTAGAGAGAATAGTTCAGGTCATATTCAGAATTAAAACAGTTGTCACCTGCTAAACACAATTGGAGGCTGGGCATTTTCAGAAAGCCAACTGTTTCCAGAGCAAGAGGCATTTCACACAGGGCAAATGCATCTGGGAGGGTTTCACTAATGGGGTGTCTGTGAGTCAGGATTTCTATCCAGCCTTGCAGAGCATTTCACCCTAATAGGGATCCTGCAATGGAGCTGAGTTTCAGATCACCGGGAATGCTCTGCCTGCTTGGAACATTAAAATTCTGAGTGAAACAGGCTCAGATTTGGATTTCTGCACCTGCTCACCAGATTGGCAAGCAGAGGTAGACTGGGATATTCTGGAGAATATTTTTCTGTGGGAAAATACTTCCTTATAAAAAGTGACAGTCTGAAGGAGAAAGGAGTAAATGAAAAAGGCTGTCTCAAACCTAAGTTTGGAAATATTGTCAATTGCTAGGAGATATTGTACAAATGGTTTGAAAAAGCCTCACATCTGTCAAAATGATCCATTTTGTTGGTCTTTGAATATTTGATAGGAGGGGTCTTAATTCAGAGTAATTTCTTATTTCATAATCCATACTTAATTTGCCTAATTGGCATATTTTACAGATGTCTGTGCAAACACTAACAAAATATTCAGTCCAGCATTAAAGTACAAGATTGAATGTAGTAGCTGGCGTAGCCAAGGAATATCAAGTAGCATCAATTTAGATACTTCACAAAGAAATGATAAAACTTCTAATTTTATGTGGTTTATATATTTACAGTTTTGATAGTGTTTCAGACAGCTGTAGTGTTACTGCATCCCAGGCCAGTGCTGCTTTCTTACCCTTATCTTTCCTTTCTCAATCATTTTTAGCATAATTCTAGGAAATCCTGGTACTGTTTCCTTGCTCAGGTATTCCAGAAAAAAAAACACATTTAATCCAAAACTCACAGGAATCAATAATATTCTGCTATCATTCTCTTTTCCATGCAGTTTTTGCCAATAGAATTTCCTCTATACCGCCAAAGCTTCTAACATATTTAAATAAATTAAATAGAAGAATTAATCAAATTCTATTCTGTATCATTAGGAGCGATGAATAGCTAAAACTCCTACTCTGTTCAAAATGCAGAACTCTTTAATTCAAATTTCAGTATCAACAATGCTGATATAAGAGAAACAAGTAAAAACTGTTACAGGGCTTTTTAAGAATCATCATGCAATGTAGTGGTAAGAAGATAAAAGTAAATATTGATATACAGTTTTATCTGCATTAAATTACTTATTTACTATCACATTAGACATGAACCAGAATGAAAACATTTTCTTCTGATCAGAATGACTGCAATCAGTGCACAGGTTTGGAAGGGACCTGAAAAATTCCACTGGACCATCCATGATCTGGGGGCAGATGTCTGATACATCCCTTCAGTGAAATTTCCTCATAATTGATATGTTTTCAAGGAGCCTATCAATTTGAGAGAACAAAGGCTTTTTTTTTTTATCAAGCAACCTCAAAGATGTATTTATTTAAGTTTCTGTGAGAGTATCTGTAATCAAAACTAGTCAGTAGTTATTGGGAGGGAGTTTCTGTGTATTTAAAGTCAAGGGAGCTTTGAAAGGAATTGCAAAGAGGAGTGACAAGGTGGTGTGAAGGGTTTGAAGCAATCTGTATTTACAGGAATTCTTCCTTTGCAGTGCAAATCCTGTGGAATGGAGTGGGTTGTTCAGGGTACAGATTCTCCCAGGCCAGTGATTTCAATAACCAGGCACTCAAGCAGCTCATACTCTTGTAGATCTCTACTGCAGCTTTTCTAGTTCAGTCTCCTGAGAACCTTGTCCATGCACAAGCCCACTCTATTCCAGGATGAGCAGCCCCAAAACTAGCATGACCACAAAACAGAGCAGAGAACTATCCCTTTTCTTTTCCTGTCTGAATGGAAAATAGCAGACTGTGGTTGGTATTAGGAGGTTATGAAAAGGAGGCAAGAGGTACAGAAGTAGTCAGTGTGGCTGTCAGTTTACTTTTAAATTCTGGAAGGATAATTTCAGTACAAGTGGTGGAAAGGGAGGAGGAGTTGGAGAAGTGAGTTCTTCGGGAGATTGTGCCATGAGGACATTGCTGAAGCACTCAAATGCCATTTGGAAACACACTGGGAACTGAGCTGGGAACTTCCAGTCAGGTAAGAGATGTTTCATTTTGTGTCAAAACAGCAAAAACCTCTCCCCTTTTCCATCTCACTTTAGAGGGAGCTGCCGTCTAAACCACAAGTGATGGTGCTAGCAGTCTTTTAATGGAGATTTATACAATAAATGGAAGGGCACATTAAAGAATACTACAGACTAATTTGGAGTTACCAGCTGTTTTTAAAATGTTGATTCCCTCATTTCTGTCCTTTCCCTTTCTGAGCAATGGGCTGATTCTCTGCTGAACTGTGAAATGGAACTATTTTCTAAAATCTCAAATTGGTATTTTATTTATCTGTGGTTTTACTTTTGTATGGGAAAGTCATAAAACAAACTTGAGTGAAATACTTTCCCCTCCTTAAAATATATAATTATAAGAACTTTGTATTTCATTTCTCCTGGAAGTTGAATAACAATAATACTCCTCTAAAAGCATTTACATTTGAAAGAACAGTCTTGAAATTTTGATGCCCACTTCATATACTTTTACATCTCAAAGAACATTGAATTTTAAATTAAAAGTCAATTTTATTCAGACTCTTTTCCACCATTATTGTTATTTATCTTTTTATATTGATGAGGATAGTTATATATGTACATAGGGTTCTTTTCTGCATATATAAATCAATTGAAACCTAGATATATTCCTTGGTGGCTTTTGGAGGAGGCTTTTCTGAGTTACAGTTTCATTTCTAAAAATTTTTACCAGATTTTTCATCTCTCCACTGTCCAAAACAATCTCGATGGTATCTTGAAACTTTTTAAGGGGCAGAAACAGTATCCATCTGGAGCATTACTGTGTGGCTTGGCAGTGGGGCATTGTTTTGTTGTTTTTTTGTTTGGTTGGTTTTTTTTGATTATTTCTTTCTTGCTCATTATCTATGAAAAAGTTTTTAAAGTTGCATGGATTTTTTGGCTATTATTTTTTGCATGGAATATCCAGCACTTTATTTAGGGAACATAATTCCCTAACTCATCTTGTAGTTTGGACCTTAAACTGATACTTTTTTTTGTGTGGTGAGGACCTTCATCTTAACTCCCCAACTAATGCCATATTTGCACTGTTGTTTGTTTTTTTTTTTTCAAATGGGCATTGTATTGACAGAAAATAGTGATTTACTGAATTGTTGACTCTGAGGTATTACTTTGGTCACAAAAGAATTTATATTCTTCAGTTGTGGGATTCAACATATTGTATTTATGCAGTAAGAAATTACATTTTTAAAATCAAATGCAATTACGTTTTTCATCAACACTGATATTACAACTTTTAGGACTTTCTGAAGAGTGGTGATAGGTAACTGGCTGGAGATGTTGAGCTACCCACTTCTATTCAAGGAATAAAGACAAAAGCTTTAGTCCATGTGTTTTGGAAATATACTCTTCTGGTTTCATTAGAAGTTGATACGTAGTAATACTCTGACAGTTCCAAATAAAATTATGTCACCTTCCCTTCTCCTGGAATTACACAAAGTGGGATTATGCTTGTCACTAAATAAGCACTTACATATTCCCTACCTTCCAGACTACCAGGAAATTCTAATAATGTCATAGTAAATAGAGAAGAGTAATGCAAGAGTTTCCACCACACGGAAGCAAATAGGAAATTGGTCTCATGGGATGTTCTTCTGATCCAGTCTGACCAATCCAAGCTTTCAACCCCTGAATCGTTACATGTGGATAAAACATCAGATGTTTAGTTAAAAAAGAAAAAACAACAACAAAACTCAACAAAAAATTTTAAAAAAACCAACTCAACAAGCAAATGTAATGAACACGGTTGTATTTTTCATGGCAGTTACTGCAGCAATGCATGATTTAGTAAATCCTATAGAATTAGGATTTAGCAATATGGTTTGGCAAATACAGTATAATGCCATTTAAATCTCTCCCTTGTCTCCTCAGAATCATCTTGTTATAAAGTAGAACCATGAGTGGTATTACAAGGTAAATATCACCACATTCCATCATCAGCTCCCCAAGCCTAAGCTCCAATATATGAACAAAGCTGAAAATGAAGAACTGGTTTTCAGTTCTGTTTAAAAAGCTGTGATGGTTTTGGCTGGGGTACATTGTGCCAGTTGGGGTTAAACCACAACAAAAACAAACAAAATGAAAAAAAACCCAAACAGAAAGGAATGTAAATGTGCAGTCAGAAGGGATTCTGCAGTTGTCATCCCTGGAACCAGCCGACTCCCACTGTGCCCCAGCATACATAAAGCTTTCTTGCTGCTGTCTTTCATTAAGTCCAGTTCACTACCTTTTCTTTTTCCCTTCTGCCTTTGGTGTTTTCTATGTTTATTTCTGTTATACTGTTTCTAAAACAGCCCCTCAAATAGCTGAAGATGAGCAAATTGGCCTAGTTGTGAGAAAAAGTTGTTGAAAAACATGGGGGTGGAATTTTTTTCTGATGACTTTCCCAAAAGAAATGTCATTACTATTCCCAGAGGACATCATTACATCATTGTCATGTGAATTAGCACCTACTGTTCTCAGTGGGGAATTCACATCTTCTGACTCATGTGGCTTCCTTACAAACCAGCATTGGTTACACAGGTAACTTTTGACAATTTTGGTTATTTTCTGAGCACTCATGATGTTTATAAATTACCTATGCAGTTTATTCAAAGTAAAGCTGAGGTTGAAAAGTGGTGCATTATCCCAAACTATTGCTCTTGCCATACTGGTGAAGGAACATTTCTTAAACTTTGGGAAATGCTGCTGAGAGAGAAGGGCACCCATTCTAGTGAACACTTTTAGCATTTCCTAGCCTTTGTTGCTGTCTAACATTTGAAATAGCAAAAGTAATCAGGGAAAAAACATTTAATTTATATATGTGCATAATTCTGGCCTTACAGAGGGGATTTAGAATTTAAGCATATTCGTGAGTATGAAAACTCAAGGGCAAAGCCTACCACTCAGTTTATACAGCTGCAAACTCCAAAATACATTTCAAACTGCTTTGTACTCTGATTTCAAAGCCTGAAAACACAATGAAATACTTGAATTTTGGTCCTTGGAGAGCACTGCTCTGCAGTCTGGGGTCCTGCACCACTTTCCAGCGCTGTCTTTAGTGTGAAACTATTTGCAAGTAGGGACTCGGTGTGGAGAGGAAGGAGGGACAGTGGGCTGTGAGCACACAGACAAGAATACACTGACACGGGAGGTGACAGACTGATATTTCAGCCCTGAGCTCAGGCTCTAACATTTGGTGGATATGGCTCTTATCAGCACCAAAAACTAAATAATTCTTTCCAAAACTGAATCCTACAGTCAAGAAGTAACTTCCATGTTGTTTTACTCACAAGACACAGTAACTGTGAATCTTGATCCAGATTGTAATTGAATTGGAAATCACTGTACATCTACAAAGTTCAGCAGAGGGTTTAGATTCCCATCAGCTGTCCTGGGGTGACTTTATGATACTGGTATCCCCAATCGTCTGGTTTATGTTATATATTAAGTTCTGCACCTTTAAGTCTGGCTTTGAGAGCAAGAGAGGGGGAAGAAGAAGCGCGCAGTTTGTGTTAAGGAAAAACATCACTCCCCCACATCCCGCTCCTGGACTGTGGTGTCTGCAGCACGGACAGACAGCGGGACAGAGCTTCTCTCTGGCTTTTAGCTAGTTTTAGCTAGCTGAGGCAGAGGAGTTCCCTGGACCTTTGTTTGTTTTTTTTCCCAATTTTCTTGGATCTGTGCAAGCCTGCTCTGGACTGAACACCCAGCCAAACCCCGGGAGCTCACGCCTGTGGCCCACCGGAGCCTGGGCCTCGGCACTTTCCAGCGCCGGAGGGACTGATAAGAACCTGAGCGAGCCGAGCTACACCACATGAAAAGGACTTTTCTTCCTAGACTTGCCATCCCATCGAACAGCAAGAGGTTTTATTATTTAATATTACTCAATTTCTGTTAAATAAACAGCTTTTTCCACTTCTCTCTAAGGAATTTTTTTCTTTTCCCGGACCAGTTAGTGGGGAGGGGCATTTCCCTGGGGAAATCCCCATTTGGAGTTTTCTTTCCTAATTTGCCCTAAACTAAGACATCAGCCTAGCTGGGTATTATTGGAACTGGACATATATGAGTAGACTCACAGCCTTTTTGGAACAATAGGATTTGTAGCAGAAGAAAATGGAACCAACATATAAGTCATATTAAGTTTTAATCCTGTGCTCCTTCCTTTTAGAAGTGGTTCACTCAGTCTCCTAATCACAGAGTATTATGTTGCTGCTTTACAATCACACTCCAAATGCAAATCACTTCATTGGTTTCTTAGTGACAGCAAGCCCTGACAGCAGTAGGTACTTGGAATATGCCAGTAAGATTTTAACTGCTTTGAAATGGTTGCAAGGGACACTGTTTTGGGAGATTACAATCAGGGCATTCCATCAGAGTGTTTTATTTCCACCACCAGCCCATATGCAATGAGCTAATAAGTGATTACTGTCTTTGTATCTATATATTTGAGCACTAGGTAGAACATTTCATTCCGTGAACAATGATTGTGTCTTCTCAGGGCATATGTGGCTCATTAATATTAATGAAGCTTGCACGTATTCATCTAAAAAGGGCTTATATTCTACATAATCACTATTTATCTAGCCAAATTTAGCTTCATCATTTTCTATTTACTAAAAATAAGTCTTGTGCAGTTGATATATAACATCTTCCTGATTTGTGTTGGGAATAGTTATCATTGTCTCAATGCCTGAGAGTGTGTAACCGCCTTGTGCTCACTTAAGGAAAGGAAAGTAAATGTGAGTTCAGAAGAAGGATGTCCATTTGGCAGCTGCCCATCTGCCATGTAGCGAATCTGTGGACAAAGAAGGTGAAAACTTAGAGATTAACACAGAAGTTCAACAGGTTTCATTTTTGTTTTCCTGTGAGCCTCATTCTGTGTTTCAAGTGTGGTGTAAAATGCCAAGTGTGGAGTTGCAGCGGGGATCAGAAGGGAGCAGACATTATTCAGAGCACTTTCCACACAAGGGCTTCTGACAAACCTGTTCCTTTCATTCCAGTTGAACTGTTGGCTCAACAAGCTGAGTTTCCCTTTAATCACTTAGAAATTATATTTGTAAAGAAGAAATGAGAAATGGAGCTTTGCCTTTACAGTACTGAAATGTGTTCACTGACATCACAATAATTTTTCTAAGTTCTTTTCACCAGTTCTATTAAAAAGTCATGCACTTAAAATACTACCTTTTTGAATATCAGCCAACTTTCAGAGATAAATGTCGTAGAAAATGAAATAAGAAATTTCTGAAACTTGGTGAGATGGGCTACTTATCTGTAGCCCATTTGTAGGCCACCTCTAAAGGTGAGTACACTCATAGCAACAGTCCTGTGGGAAACAACCCTCACTTTTAAAACTTTAAAGGTTTATAAACCTTAACAAAATACAACAAAAGACTGAATAAGGAAAAAGGGCAGGGCTCTGACAGCATGTGGCCAGCTGCCACGTGCTCGTTCACAGAATGGCTGCTCCACCTTTTACACCCCTGGTGTTGCATCAACCCTACCAAAGTCTGCCAGTCAACTCTTCTTCACCATCCACTGCTGGAGACCTTCCTGCAGTCTGACTGGGGGTGAGGTGCTGTCATGCTGCACCTCCCCACAACAAACCTTCCCCATTGCCAGCTGCCCATGCGAGGGGCACGTGAACCCCTCCACGTGTCCTGACCACCAAGGCTGTCCAGGGCAACAATACAGGGGGAAAGGGGACTATGGGGAGAGCAGAGGACATCCAAATAACAAATCACAACATAACTGTACATCAATAAAACTGAACATACACATAATAGTCATCTCTTAATGGCCAGAGCCAACCATCGCATTCCTCATCTGTAACAGTCCAATATTTGGGAATTACAGTGAAAAATTAGGTGAATCTCAGCTGCGTGCAGTGTCCCAGGAAAAAGGATGCATGTCATTCTTTGGGTGTACATAAAGAGTTCCAGAGGCATAAAATGTTGGTCCTGTATCTTATTTTTCTGACTCTGAATCAATTTCTTCATGATTGCTGCCAAAATATAAAAGGGATATAATATACTGAAATTAACCTATCCTGTTTCTTGAAGTTCTGGAGTTTCTGAGAGTACAGCTCTGGGATATTCTGCTCTTTCTTAATATATCCTTTTTAAGCAGGTGGCAAAGCTAGTGTAGTCCCTGAGCATGAGAGGCTGCAAACAGAATTTCTCATTCAAATTTAAAAGAAGACCTCTGATCATCTACTATTATTTTACTCTTCAAATAAACTTCTTTTATTCCTCACTTATATAATCCTTTGTTGCTCTGTGAATAGAGTCTGACAAAAACGTGCAGTCTCTTGGATGAGTTGCTTTGCCTCTGGGTTAGTCAGCTTCCAAGACTACCAGGTTTCCATATCATGGGCTAATTTATACCATTCCAGATTATCCCAACCTGAGGCCATTCTTTCAGGGACAAAGGCTTTCCCAGGAGCTCAACTAGCATAATTTTAAATGCCTTCTGGCCTTTTTGGAGCATTCTGCTTGTTATAGGCAACTTGATTGAATTCCAGATATCTTTTAAGTCCAGCTAAACTGGCTTTAGCTGTCTTTCACACAGTGACATTTCTCAGTTCATACAATTTCACCTTTTATTTAGGTAACAGTCCTTTACTGTGCCCATCTTTGCTAAGCACCAGGGTTTTTTCTGTGAGTTTATGCCCTTCTAGTTCTGTAAACCAATGTCCCCTTGTATTAGTGTTCTTTTGGCTAAACCATTCATTAGGTTACATGCATAAAGACCAGAAATCAAGTCTTACATGCTCCCAAATGCCCTTGATGTTCAAATGTTCCCTGCAGTATTCTGCTACGAGAAATCTTTCTTTTAATACAGCTTGACAGCTGGAGACAATTCTCTTGGTCCTGATCTTTGTCTTAGCCTGTTCTTTAGGATGCTTCTATAGATTTTATTGTCTGATTCTCCATTAGGCATCTTTAAGTGCACTTTTTTGATACTCTGACAACCAGGTTTGGAAACTCAGAATCTGGTGTTAGGATGTCCTGATGCTCAGTTTTTAAATATAACTGTATAACAAAAATAACTGTTCTTATGAGTGACACCTGCCATTGTATTTCAAGCAATGAAATACAGAAGAAGGTGAAGAGAAGTCTAACACACCTTTTGGAGAAGGATATTTCCTAGTGAGATAGGAAACACCTTCTTGTGTTTGGTGTTCATTTTACAGTTGTGAAAAAGAGAACTCAGTCTCTGCTGAAGCACTCCACCAGAAAATCTCATGTTTTCCTTCAATGGTTCAAACTTCCTTATGGATTTCCTTCTAGATTGTTCCCAGTAATCACAGACATTGTCTTTCTCATATATTTATACTATTTGGATTTATTGCACTGGTGTGGACTGTGATGCTTTTCTCTTGGCTAAGCCTTCCTGTACTATTTTTTTCTTGAATAAATGTTAAAAGAAATGTATCAAGGATGATTTTTAATTATAAAAGTGCTTTGAAAAGATTTTTTTTTTCACCTGTATAATTAGAAGACATTTTAAAAGAAAATTTTCCAGTCAATTAGTCCCTAGTGAAGCTCAATTTGTTTTACTAATTAACCTTTTCTTAAAATAACAGGGTGATTTAATGGAAGAGTTATTCTGCTTCTTTCAGTCTGCACTAAGAGTTCTCTCTCTTCCACAGATGTACATCGCTCCAAAGTCAATAAGAGATACAATTTAACTTAATAGGGTTTTGTTCCCTAAAGCTTAGCTTAAGCTTATATGTTGACTATGTAACACTGGAATACTAAAGCTGTTTCTAGAACTTTGAGTTGAGCTCTGGCTCAAAAATAAAAAGTGTTTAATCTTGTTGCTGAATACTGCCCATGCATATTGGTGGCTTTAACAACTTAGAGGCCACATTTCTTTACTGAAAGTGAACATGTGCTGCTCCGCCTGTATCCCACTGTGCCTGTGTGATGGTGTGCAGGGGGGAAAATGGGGAAGGGTGGTGGTGTCCCACCTCTGCTCTGCCAAGGTGGCTGTGTGGCTCACTTCAGCTGTTTTTAATGCTGGAATACTGCTGGGAACTAAATCTGGAAGGAAATCCTGGGGAAAATCCAATTTAGTTGTGTTGTTGAGAAAATATGGCACGTATTAAAAGATCCTGGGACTCTGACTGGTTTGCACATCTCTCCTATCCTTAAGAAAGACTGTAGATGGACAAACACATCTTTCCTAAAGGCTTATTACTCTGTGCTTTGAACAGAGGTGATGGTTGTAGGCAAACTGAATTCAGCTGGAGTTCTGCTACCTGCAGGGAAAATACTGACTGGATCTTGAAAGCACCTCAGGAGGCTGGGGTAAGAAAGCCAGTCTGTGTATTACTCTCAAGTTATTCTAAAAACAAAACCACAGCTAAGGGTTTTGCTTTAAATTATCTCTTTCTGCAGCCAGTGATAATTTTGAAGTGGCTTAGAACAGGAGCTGGTGTTTTATTCATTTATTTTTTGATTTGTAATGTTAAGCCATATTTAGGTGTAGCTATAAGCAAGTTCTATTGAAGTGAGAAGTCTAGGGTGGGTGGGTAGTTAAGTGAACTTACATGTTGAGAGTTCTGGACAAAATCAGCGATTGGAAATTTTTTTCCCTTGATCCAGTCTCCTGGCATTAGCTCATGCTATGAAAGAAAGAAAATACTGGTTAACAAGATTCTTCAGAGGTGGTTAAACCTGAAACCAGCAGAAGTATTTCAAAACAGACTGATCACAATTTAAAGTAGTTACCTGATGCATACAGTGATGTCTGTTGTCTTAGAGATGGACACTGCCTCTGCCCTGGGTTCTGCACCATATTCATCCTGGCTGATTTCATCTGGCACATAAACCAGATTATTCAGTGTATTGTTCACATAACGTGCCTGTCTCTTTTAGTATGCAGGTTTTAGAGCTCCCTGGCTTTTCCCCCAACATGTCACATCAGCAAAAGTGCTGTGTGTGTCTGTGCACTGCTCTGCTCTCAGCTGTGTGCTCCTGGTGTTGTGCTCAGCCGAGTATGGATTGCATTTGTTCACACCTGACACGGCGTGGCCCTCGCAGGCGCGGGGTCAGGCATGAGCATCATCCTGAGGAGGGATGGTGGCAGCACTTCAGTGGAAACAGGGAATAGCTGCAAGTGTATGCAATACATTGTTTAATGATCTTATCTCTCCTGGGGGATATTTTCCAATATCTTTTAAAAAGTTTGATCATTCACATTCAAGGGGGGAAACAGAGGAACAAATACAGTGCATCTCTGTTAAGTGCCCAGACTTGCCCAGCTCCCTGTTTCTATTAGAAACTCCAGGTCTCTCTGTGCTGGATCCATTTTGTGAAGGGATAAGTGCACTTTCAGATTTTCTGCTCTGGGCCAAATAAGCTCTTCTGTGTAAGAACTGCAGTAAGTGGTGCTCTCTTGTTTCCACCCTTCTGGACTGAAGTGACTTTGTATGCTGCATGTGGGCTGTTGTAGCTGGGTCAGTGCAAGGTTAGATATCTCACCGTGATTACCAACAAGATTTTTCAAAAAATGAATTTACCATGGTGGTCAAAAACAAAATAGCATGCAATATTGTAATTTGTCTCACCAGAACATGCAGTTTAAATGGGCAAGAAATATGTCATTAATGAAGTATAGTTGATTTAGGTGACACTGGTAGAAATTTGAGAAAACTTTTATTATGTTCTAATTCTTCTATGTTCATTCTTCAGTGCAAGTACTATACTTGGAACTAATTTTCATTTATTACACATTTCATAATAGTATTAGTCTGATTAATTAATGCATAATACATCCTGGAGACTAATTTGTTTACTCCTAGAGGGCTCATTAGGAGTTGCTGTATGAATGTGAGATTAGATTTTAAAGTGAGCCACCTTCTAAAGATTGAATCATATGTCTGCTTTGCAGTAAACTGGCAAATGAAAATCTGGTAATCTATATCCCTCATTGAGATGCAGAAGTGTGTTAAAAGTTTACTGAAGCTAGACACGTAGCTGGACATTTCTCACAGCTAAAAAATGCCTATTTCCTTATCACAGGTACAGCTTTACATATTTTGAATTGAAATACTGATTTATTAGGACAATTTGTCACTCCTGTGAATCTGAATGGAGTAGAACTTGCATTTTTATTTTGCATTTAAATGCATGCAGTATTCTCATAGGGCTTCAACTTTGTTATTTTACTTTTTAATGATGTTGTCTAACCAAAATGAATGGGTAACTCTGTGCTGAGGTTCAGCATTCACCAAATTCAGTAAAATTTGGTCCAGTTCCCTTAGGTGCTGTGAGTCAGTCTAGATTTTGTTGCCCACTGCTGTATACAAATGTCATATTGTTATAAGGTTTTGACCAAATGACTTAATAGGAACTTTCATTTTTAAACCTTATTTTTTTTGTCCTAGCATGAATTCTGAATGTTTTGCAATACTGGTGCCAGCAGTATGAGAGACTGAGTATCATTACAGAAAGAGTCAGTGGTAGCTCCTCTGGGAGTATACATACTTATATAATTATACATAAGTTCCATATATAATTGTCTGGGTTTATTTATATTGTGTACATATGTTCATAAAAATGCCTTATTTATTGGTACCCACCTAGTTCAGAACCAGTCATTAAAGCTGTTTTAATTCTTTCTGTTTTCTGTTACCCTTTCAAGTAGAACAGATCGATGCTTTTCCAAAAGCTTTGTTTTAAGCCATGTTATCCACAGACAGTTGATTTACAAATAATCTGAAGTCACTTATGATCAAAGTTCTGAAAGAAATCATTATGCCTTTTATTTCCAAAATCTGGATTGGAAAGCTTACCAGTCAAGATTGTGTAATGACAGTTCCTACTTTCTGTTAACTATGCCTTTTTATTGTGAAAAACTCCCCTTTTCACAATATTGGGAACCTTTTGTTTGAGCTCTGCCTTGATTGGGAAGATGTGAATCCACAAAATGAAGAGAGTGAGTTACCTGAATTTTTCTTTCATCCCCCTGCACAAAGAGTTCAAGCTAAAATAGCAATAACCTACAAGGTCTGAGTTGTGATTTAACTGTCTTTATTCTTCTTTCAGGAAGAATATTTGCATTCCTCCTTATGTTACTGTGAAATCACAGATGGCCTTAAAGTTTTTAGGTGGTGTCCTATTCTTTCTTTTCATCTTTTTTCTTCTCCTCACAAAACCTTTCATCTCACTGAATAGAGATGATCTTCAAGTCAGTCTTTAGACTGAAATCTTAGCCCTGCTGAAGGAATTAGATTTGTTATTTATTTTAGAGTCTAGATTCTGAGTTTTAGCCCTTTGTCAGTTATAAAATGTTCTGTGGATTTGTGCCTTTTGGTGATTTTGTGGATGCTTACCAGAAACATTCATTGTTTATGGCCAATCAAGGCAGTCCAGTTTGTGAATCATCCCAGAAAGACCAGCATACTGCTTCACACATTTGTTCTATGTGTCAGTAAATATGATGTTTGGATTTGAAAGAACTTCACCTCGCAGTGGAGTAAGTGTCCTTTGACAGGTGCACACACAAAACAGGACCCCCCATCTTTTGCCAGCTGCTTGTTGTGTTAGCTGAATACTCTGTGTAAATCCTCAGCACCAGGACTTTGTCCTTGTACTCAAAACAAAACAAGTCTTGCAGAAAAAAAATTGAAGTGTTTCTTGAATTATGGAGAATGGAGTTGCTCATTAATAGCTCTCAGTCTTATTGAGGTGAAGATGAAGTAGTCTCCCATCACAGGAATGATAGCACGAGTGCTTTTTGCTTGCAGGGTTTTCTAGCAATGGGGAACAAAGAGACACAGACTCCCCTATGCATCCAAAAGAGATCACTTTATTGTAGAAATCTCCTCCCTTTTATGCCTCAGATTTCCACTGGACATAACCAAAACTTAACAGAAGAAGGGCACCCATTGCCTGGCTCAGCTGCAGTGCTGCTGTCCACAAGTCTTAGTTATCTCTCACCCCCCAAGCCACTTCCAGCCCCCCAGCTCCAGCTGGGCCTTCCCACAGGGCCTTCTGGTCAGCATAAACCTTAACAGCTTTAAATTATAACCTTATATCCCACAGGGCTTCTCTCTCTAAGTTTTGGAACAGAAAAGGGTTGAAAAACTAACTGTATCTTTCTAAATCACCTTCCTCCTAAACCCCATTGTGAGGCAGATTTGCTTCTCCAGCAGAGGTTCTGCAGCAGTCAATAAACAAGCAGTTCTGAATTGAAATTGTCATTATAATATACATAACCTGTACATACAATCTTGTCAACACTATTTTGTTTCAATAGTTATAGCTAAAGTCAATTATTATATGTCAGAGAAAAAACTTGTGTATTTTATTTAAAACCCCTATTTTTAAAGTGTATTTACTATTTAAAACTCCCAGAATTACATACTACTTATTGACATATATCACTGAAAATTGGATAGAAAATAATCAACGTTTTTGGAACATCACTGCACTCAAATTGATGGTCAGTTTAAAAGAAAAAGTCTTATTGAGAATTGTCCTATGTTTATTCCTCTGAGCCTTTTGAGTCATTCTAGGGACATTCCAAGAAAATGGAATGCACTGGAAATAGGACTACTGTGGTAAGGAATAAGCTGATTGCTGAATTACTTATTATGGTTCAAACCCTTTTGCTCACAAAATTCCCTTATTTCTTACCGCCTGTAAACTCCAGCTTCAGTGACAGGGAAATACAAAGCCACCTCTTCTCCAAGGATTGAATTTCTACTTTGCTGCTATTGTGGTATACAAAAGATCTTGATTTATGCTGCAAATTAAGTTTGAGACCAAGTTTATGCACTTGTGGTGCGTTGGCAGCTGCCCAGTGAATACATCAAGAGGTGCATTGGCTCTTTAGGTGTCAGGGTAGGCGTTGTGGAGAGAAGCATTTCTTGGATGCTTCTCCTTGACAACACTGTCGAAAACACTTAGAGTTAAACCTTGATCCCTGGAATGCAGTAGAGTTTTGTTTTTCACTTCAGTGGGAAGAGAATGTGCCCCTGAAAGCAGTTAGTGGAGTGCCCAGGACAAGCTAATTTGTTTTGCTAACACAGTTCAGCTATGTTAGAAAACACTTTTCAAATAGAATTAAACTTTCCTCTGGTATGGACAGGCTTAATGAAACTTCCTTCAGAGCCCATCAGCACCATTCATTTATAATCAACCAGAGCCACTGCTGCCTAGTGACAGGAGACAGTGTCCAGTCCTTATGGAAACCAGGAGGATCTGCTGTGTCAGTGGGTAAGCAAAGCCGACAAGTTGAGATGTCCTGGGAGCTCTTTTGCAGCAGCAGGTATTTTATGTGATTCAAAACAGGGTAGGCAAAGCTTCTCTTGATGAGTTTTCAGCATCTGTCCTTATCTGTTACTCCACAGGGTTGAGTAAAGTGTTTTACCTCATCAATATTGCCTGGAAGTTCAAGTTATAAGACTCTGGGAATCTCTCTTGCATGACAGTTTTAGAGAAATGAATTCTTTATTATTAAGCACTTATTTCCAAACTTCCTGAAACTATGTACAGGATAAGCAAAACATCTAACTGTCCTTCAGCAGTGTTGATTAAAGCCTAGATTATTTCAGCTGGTTAGAACAATTTGTCTTGCCATTGATATTCTCTTGACAGAGACCAGAGCTCATGTACAGAAAGCAACTCCAGCATCACACAGAAGGTTTTGTGTTCAGCACTCAGTACTCTGTGCTGGGCTCCCTGCAAACCATCAGGAAAGAAGGGGACTTTCAGCACTTTTCCTTCTATTTCAGCAGTTTACAGTCTTTTCAAAAATTACATCATCAGTAATTATCAATCAAGGAGTGTTCTGCTGTGTTTGTGGGAAGCAGATATTCGTGGGTCACCTGCAAACAGGTTTTGGCAAGCTGCAGGTTTTACAGAGCTGTTTGCCTCTCTTGCCAGGCTGTGGGGTAGCACCAGCTGGAGCAGGGATGTACCTGTTGGCTCACTGAGAAATGTGCACTACCTAGAAAAAGTGTAATTTACAGGGACCTGGCAATCTTTGACCTGCAGAACTGAAGGATCCATAAGCAAGGGAGTATACTGGGGCATAGGACATTTCTGCCAATTCCTGACCCTTTGTATTGCTCAGTCATATTTCTACATATTTTATGTTACTTAGGTGTACTATGGAGACATATAGTGATAAATCACATAAAATATAGTGAGAATAAAAACTAATTATCTTGTTTTGTTTCACTTTTAATTCCAATCCACATTCAAACACTCACCACAAATTTTCCATTCTTTTCCAACATCACAGCTAAGAAAAAGGCCTGAGATGTAAATAGAGGCAAGCATTGCAGGATTTTTTTTTTCCTTATTAGTATTGCTGATGGAAAGTTTACTCCCCAGCTAACTCCTTAGAAGCTTGTCCAATATTATTTCCAGACTAGCACAAGCTGGGAAGATGTATTCATCATTTGAGATGAACAGTGATTAAAGGTAATAATGAAGAGTTTGAATAATTTTTAATGAAGCATATTTAACAAACTTGGAATTTGGATTTGATATTATGGCAATGCATGGCATTATATGGTGTTGGAAAGCATCCTTCTCTTATGGGATGGAGGTTCAGAAGCATTTATCAGCAAGGAGGGAATGTGCATGTACAGCAGTGACCCATGGGATTAATTTAAAGGCACTGGAGTTGCTGGAGTTCTAAATTATACAACTGACTTAGAAAACCATAGTCAGTAATCTGCCAACAATTCCTTTATTCTGAAGATCACCTGTGCAGCTGATGAAATGTATTTCCAAAGGAAAATTACTCTTTTTGTTTTTTAGATACAGAGCGCACAGTAAGTTGTAATGAGCATGTGCACACTAAACATTTAATTTAATTAACCTTCCATAAGCAAAATGCAGGATGAATTCAAAGATAATCATCATTACCTCTGGTTGATTGCAAATATGTTGCAGCAGAATAAAAAGGCTTGATGTTTTCAATAGCAAGATAACTTAGGTCACACATCCAGCATTGCTATGGAAAAAACCTGTCTGTCCTCTCCTATGTTTTCCAAACTGTCCATTCACACCAGCCTCTTGCTCTCAGCCACTACAAGCATTTGTGCAGCTGTACCATGAAAGGGATAAGGGAGTTAATCTAGATAAAAAAATAATCTAGTATCATCTAATTTCAGAAAGCTTTCTTTCATTCATTTATCCTTTTTAATAGTAGCAAGACCTTAAAAAAACATTGTCAAGTGCAGCAATGTTCTTCTCCTAAGTGTAGACATAAATGCTCTTATAGCAAAGGCATTGGATTTTGGCTCTTCCTACACACAAAGCAGATTCTTTTCTGTGTTCTAGGGCATTTGTATGACATTATATTAGAAAACCTATTGTTTACATCATCACTTGGCTTCTCATCCTAGTTCACTTCACATCATGTTAGTTTGTCAGGGGCTGGCTTTTCTCCCATGATGGTTTCTAATAAAATAAAACACAGCAGCACTGCCAGGCGCTCCAGGTTGGGTTTTGTGGAGCTCAGCTCGGGGTCCCTGGCTGCGGGCTGGCAGTGCCTGTGCTGGGTGCCTGGCCAGGGCAGGGACTGCCTTCACAGCAGCTGGGCTCTCCCTTACTGTTCACCTCAAATCTGATAATCCCATGAGATTTTCTGTGGAATTATTCTGGGTTTAATTCATATAGTATTCTCAGTTCACTCAGCTCACTTAGCATAGCTTCAGCCAGAACACGAGGCCGGGTGATGCCGCTTGGGGCAGGGCTGGAGCCGTAAGTCTGCAGTTGCAAGCAGTGTTCCAGAAGGATGCTGTAAATTCAGGAGGTTCTGTACCAGCTCCAGCGAGGGGAGTGCCCAGCACAGCTCAGTGTCTGCCCTGCAGGGTCCTGGCAGTGTCCCTGAGTGTCAGAAAGCACCGTGCCATGGTCCTTGTGATGGGCACAGCAGAGGTGAGGCCTCCCTGAGCCCCAGGAGCTGAGTGGAGGTTTGGGGATCTGCCTGCCCTAAACTGCACAGCCTCTAACAGCAGAATTGCTATGGCAATCAAGGGAAAAATTCACTCTGATCTTATGTAAATCACCAACATGAGGTGTAACCCCGGCTGACAAAAGCCACAGAAACATGGCCATTTACAACAATAAGGACAAAATCTTTTCTCTAATCTTGCAGTCCATGTACTAAATTAAGATGAACTCTTAGTGGTGTACTAATGAGAAACATGACTTACATGTTTCTTTTAGTTTAAAAACAAAATAATTGGTTGGATCTGAGTTATTGCTTGACTTGCATCCTTTAATGGGTATTATAAATTAAAAACTTTTTCTTAAAAAAAAAAAATATTGAAATTTTTCTCACTCCATGTATTTAATATTTTCACCTCTCTCCCAGGCTGCCTTCTCTTTGTCATTGTGAGCATTGCACAAGGACAGCTTCAGACAAGAAATATTCCCAGCTTTAAACAAGACTGCTTAAAAGTCCTCTTTGGGGAAAAAACATACATAGAACATGATCCTTCATAATCACATTAACAAGAGACTACAGTCCCTTCTTTTCACCTTGGTAAATTAAGATTTCGTTAGCACGCTTTTAATTTCTTCCAAAGCTTGTTTTAATGAATACTCCAATCTCAGTAGGAGAACATGGTAAAAATGTTGTCAGAAGATATTGATTACACTCAGCAGTAAGTATGCATTTGACAATAATATTTTAACACAGGTGAACTGTAGCTGGTGAGGAATCAAGAAAAAAAAAAAAGAGTAAAAAAATGTGATTCTTTAGAGAATGATCTTTCTAAAGATTTTTTCATTTAAGAAATGTGAAGGTAGGCTGTAATTTTGCTTATCAACTGGGTCAATAATCCATTCATGAAATTATTTCCAATTTCTTTTACTTTGATGTTGATTTGGAGGGAAGATGACAGGAGAAGAAGAAGAAGGACAGGGAACAGAAAAAATGTCACTTTTTCATCACTACAAAGCAGTAAAATAGTAATTTTTTCTGCCTGTTGATAGACTAAAAATCTTTGAATATTCAATAAAATTTTGAAAATGGAAATATAACAGAGAATCTTCATGCTTTAATTTTTCTGAAATATATGATTTATATAAAACTGTCACAATTTTTTTTCAAGGTTTATCCTAATAAAAGAAAAAAGAATGAAAACATATTTACTTTAGATAGAGCAAAACTAGGTTTGTATTTTTTACAGAAAATTTGTATTTTTAAAGAAAACTTCCCTCCATTTGTCTGTGCTTCCTTTGTGTGCCCAGAAGGCCCCAGTAGGATATGAGAACTTAGCTAAGATTTTCAGAAGTAACTAGTAATTTTGTGTTCTTCATTTGCCAGACATTGAAAATTACATACAAAAACACCTTGATATCCCAAATGCTTATTTTTTTAGGTTCTTTTTCTTCTCCCTCTCCAATATGAAAGTTTCTCAGAAAACTGTGTGTCAGTTTACACAGCCAGATCTAGTTCCTTAAGCAAGGTAAGAGGATTTATCAGCTGACAGTTTTAATTGGTATCATTCTCCAGAGCAATAGCTTTCTTCATGTTTGTGTGGATCAAAGTTGACAGGACTAGACCTTAACACCACAGAGATGTTTTCCAGCTGCATAAAGTGCAGTGAAAGGGGTGAAAATGAAACGTGTGCTGGACATCACCAGGCTTCTCACAAACCTGCTGTGAGTTAAGCACTTTTTCTAATAACTTCCAGCTTCTGGGGTGATAATTTAGCAGTGGTTTTCAGAAAGTGCTTCTTCCCAAATCCCCAGTCTTGCTCTCTGCATTGTAGCTTGTGGAGGTAAATGGGGAGAGCATCCCATTGCTCTGAGAATACTTTGGTAATGCTGAGTTTCCTCAAATACTCCTTAGAAGTGTTTGGGTACCCAGTGCTTAAGGGTTGCTGCTTATGTAGCATGTTTCATTTTCTGTTTGCTCCTACTGGTAAATCACCATTACTACAGATTGAGGTAATTATTCATAAAATTGGAAACTAAATCTTTGAAAGAGCAGCTGTCTAGGACTTGTAAAACATTCAGTTAAACTATGTTTATTCAAAACCTGAATTTAAGAGGCCTCTTTCTATCTTCGAGTTTGGACCTTACAGACAAACACATCCCCCCCCTGGTGAGGCTTTGTCACAGTACACACACACCTTACAGCCCAGGTGTGTTCAGAGGAGAAAATGACACCTTAGCCACACTGTGCTAAACATCCTCTGTATTTCTAACGTGCCTTTGTTACATTTCACTTTGCTGATAAATCTTTTCTCCTTTCTCCCATTGTTTAATCCTTCAAAGATTTTCTGAATCTTTATTTCAGTTAAAAAGGTTTGTCCCTTTTTCCTCTCTTTGACTCCTCCTGGGAGTGCTCAAAGCTCAGGAGCAGGTTCAGTTGCAATATTGCATATCTAGGCAGATGTGGAACAGGATCAGTGATTAATTGCTGATGGGCTGATGGCTTTGCAGTGGCTTAAGCAGCTGTGCAGCAGAGTGCCCTCTACACAGGGATGGGGAGTGCTGAACTAAGTCCCTTCACATTTGTCATTTCCTTACCATGTTTTAGATATTAGCATTTGGAATTAGTAGTAAGTTCGGGTCTGCTCATAAACATGGCCTGTAGATACAGAGATACAGACATTTAAGTGCTATGATACTCTGGAATGAGGGCTGGGAGGAATGTGAGACTGTTAAGAGCTTATTTGGACACTACAGCTGGTAAAAACACTTAGTTTTTCACAAAGGGAAAATAGAAATCATAAGTGCTTTCTTTCAATGAGTATTTAATTTGGAGCTTACCTCAGAGAAATGTGGAAAGTCAAAATAGAGACACTGTAAAAATAAAAATAAAAATGAATTAAATTTAAATTAGATGCTATGCCAGCCTTTCCAAAAGGCTTCTTTTTGCAAACCCTTTCCAAAATGGGAGCTTTGCTGAAAACCCAGATACAAGGTGAAGGACAGACTGAAGCATGCAGCCTGCTGATCCAATGCTTCAGTGAGAACAGATGGTATTCTGAAACAGTCCATTTGTGATCATTCCATAATAAAGATTAAAGTTGTATATTCCCCAACAGAGGTGCTTTCGGCAGCCTGCCAACCCATGAGCAAGTTCTTGGACCTCCTCTTCCAGCATTTGACTCCTTTTTGTTTTTTTCCACTTATCTGAATCATACAATTTTCCAATGATAAATCTTTCTATAAAAAGTCAAGATAATGAAAAGGTTTTATATTCCCATTATTTTCCCGTTATAATAGTCTATTAAGTACAGTAGGAAATAGTTTTATTGTTGCAGCCCATAATCTCACGGTAGTGTTTTTAGTCATACACGTGTTGGAGCTTTCTCTGTTTCCAAGGTGTGTGAGGTTGATAATTACACAATGAATGCAGGCCATTCTCTCATTGAACGTGTCCTTGTGCTCTGAGAAGTGTGGGGGTGTTAGAACAAGGCAGCAGCTGGAACTGACATTCTAATCGCACTTGGGAGGCAGATAGAATTTTTTTCTTTTTTTTTAAGTTGACTGCAAAATGTTATTTTACTGGTTATAGTGGAGCTATACCCTGCCAGGCTGTGCAGGAGCAGACAACCATCTGATAACCTGGGATGGCAACACTGAAAAAATTTTACACTGTTATAACTACCAGGTATACAGGTATTGCATCACACTTCTTAGCTTAGTGACTTTTGATGCATTTCCTGTAAAATTGATAAGTACATTTTCAGAGGGCCATCCTTTTATGTTTTTGTTTTTTTGTTTTTTTTTTTATTTTGTTATTCTTCATGTTACTATGCCATGTCAGTTTTGGAACACTGTCCATGTATCATCTTATTGGCATTAAATTTGAAATAGATATGTGTGCAAAAACAAAGTTTTAAAAGCAGGGCTAGACCTTGGAATGCTGATACCAGTGTTTCAAAATAATGCATGAACAGATTCAGGCCCTGATTCACTCAGAGCTGTCTGGAAGTCACTGAGTTCTTACTGTAATTTGATCAAAGTAGATGTTCATTAAAATTGTAGCAAATGCTTTGCTTTCACCCTTCCTCAGTTACTTGTTGGTCAGTTACCATTCAGATGAGGAATCTTTCTTTGTATTCTGTAGTTCTTATAACATTTTCTGGAATTGTGCCCGTTTGCAATCTGTGAGATGGAGAATTCTGATCCACTCATCAAGGCTGCAGCTGAGGTTACCGAGGATGGATGTGCACAGTGCTGTGTGCTTCCTTCTCCCCACAAATACTGCTTTCCTTTTATGTTACATAACAAATGTAAATGCCTTCTTACTGTAACTGCCATACATTTTCTCTGACGAGATCTTCTCCCTTCCACTACTATTTTAGAAACCATTAGAGGAACCTTTTCAGCATTTAATCCTTGGTTGCATTGCTGTGTCACTCACAGCATCCCTCTCTCTGAGCCTGGTGGCTGTGAGGCCCCTGTAGGGAATGTGAGTGGTAGGGCTTTTGTAGATAGCACTAAACACTTCTTGGGAACATGGTCCAGCATAAAACAAAATACCAAACAAATACATTTGGAGTAATTAATCGGTAAATAAGAGTTCTGGGTAATGTCTTTACTTGTCTTCATCTCTAGCAAGAGGTAAAAAGAAAGTAAAAAGTACTTGGATGCTCCCACAGCTTCTTGTCTAGTGTAGCTTAAATTATATTTGATTATAGCACATGGGTGTGCAGGGCCAAATGCATTCTTGTATTGTGTTGTTGAAGACAATTTTGTACCTTGAATATACCGTGGCATGTTCACATCATCTCTGGGCAGGCAAAGAAGTAATCCCAAGCAGGCCACAGCCTTAGGAAAAGCAAGATCACTGAAGATTAAAAGGTCTTTGAAGACTAGGCTTGGGTGGAATTGTAATATTTTGTGCTGTTGAAGTAAATTCTGTTCAGTGCTAATCAGAGAGAATTGTAGCCACATTATTAAAAATAGGATATGATCATTTATCGGGTTTCTCTCTGTATGCTGTCATTTTCTCACTAGAAGAAATAAACATTACTTTGCTTTGCATGTTTGAAACTGTTCACAACAAGGTACCATTCTTTGTTCTTTGACTGCCACAGTCTGGAGATCCTTCCCAGAATAATTCTATAACCAGGTCTCAACTTATTTTAAGAGGTGAAGATGTGCAAAACTGTGTCTTTTGGGACCAGGCTCACATAAACAGTGCTGTTATCAAACTAGATTTTGATTCCTGATATTAACATCCTTGCTCTAAGTGCAGCATCCATTACTAGTGCTCCCTTTCTTTTTTTCCCAAGAGCTAAGTACCCCTACTAAAGTTGCAAAGGGCCACATCATAAAAGAATTTGATAGGTTTTTCCTAGGAATTACAATTTTTTCTTTTGCAGTGGTTCCTTGCAGACCTCCTTCCTAAAAAGTTATCCACAGCCCTCTGCCACATGAGTACATGAGCTTTGTTATGTATCCCTGAAATACATCATGATCATCAGCAGGAAGGAGAGCTTAAGTGTTCTGCCATAAGAACTATATCCTGCCATAGCTTAGTTCCTCTGGATGTCATAGAATACTCTGGTCTACAGACTTAAACATTTAAATTCCTTGTGGTTATAACCTAGGAGAAACTGGCAAAGTACCTGACAGCTCTGCCAGGCTGTACTTCTGGAGCAGTTAGAAAAAGTGTCACACGAAGTTTTAGTGCATGAGCTGAATTAAAGAAACAGTAGAATACCTGTATTGCAGCGTGTACCTGTGTGTACATTCTTTTTTACTGCTAGATGTAAAACTAGAATTTTTCTATTCTAGTGTAAACTTTGGCCTCTTCATGCTTCCTTTCTGCTTTTCTTTCTTGTATTTTTAAACCACTGTTAAATTATAGAAAGGCAGAAAGTATTGTACTGCAGGATCTTTAGTGTTATGCTAGCAGATAGCAGCGTTCCCACTTACTGGGTTTGGCATTCTTCTTTTTTTCTCTGTTCCTCTGTCTGAAAACATTTGCTTTTGGACATAAATGCAGTCACATTGGTATCACATGAAATTTTAAGTGTGGCAATATGGTTTGTGTAATTCCCAGAGGTGTGTGCTGTGTCTAAAGCCAGCAGTGATCTAAACAACTGAAACCTGGGTAGGAGCGTGTCGTTGGAAATGACATGTAAATATAAATAGTCTGACACCAGCTCTTTGGTGAATTTAAAATCATTTAAAGGGCAGTAGCAGAGGTCTAGTAGAAACAGGTCTGAATGATTGAAATGGTTTATATCTTCTGAGATTTTAAGTCCTGCAAGTTTGATTTAGAGAGGGGGGCAGAGAGGGAGTCACTGATGGCAGCAGCAAAATAAACTGACTGTCCACACCTTCACCTGCTGTTGCTTGGGAGGAATGTGATGCTGTGACATCTTCCATACCTCTGTTTTGAAATTCATCCAGGGTTACTCAAAAGGGAGACTACTTGAGTGTCTGCATTTAAATCTGGGGAGTGGACAGTTGTCCTGTTGTGGGTGGGAGGGAGGGGAACTTCCACTGTTAGAAGTAATTTTCTCATGGCCACAAATTGCCTTTCGTTATCACATTCAGGCAGAGCCAGAGAAAGGCTGTAAAACCATAAAAATGCACAAAGTGGCAAGACTAAGGGGTAAGAAAAACATTACAGAAATTCTTAACTGTATGTTTGGTTTATTAATTTAATCTTTTTTTGTTTGTTTGTTTGGTTGGTTTTAGTACTTCTGTTCCATCTCTCCTTTTTTGGCTGATTCGTGATTTTTTCTTGCTGTATACTTTTCAGTTGCTGAGCAGCAGGAGATGTAAAACTGATACAGATAACAGAAATAGCTGCTCCTCCCTGGATTTAGCAATCAGTTAGGCAAACGTTTACATAAAGAGTACCTGCATTTCTTCTGAGGTTTGAACCTCTACATAAAATCAAGACTGGAATTTCTCTGTGCCTTGAAGTAGACACTGTTTAGCTACATTAAACAAAGTGTTTGCCAGGAGCCCGGTGTGAATCTTTCCCCTGTGTGCTTCTGTTCTTCGTACAGCGGGGATGTGAGGAACTTGAAAGCAAAGGGCTCTGCCTGGGAAGGGCAGACCCGAGCTGGCAGTGGGAGATGTCCTTTGGGCAGTCACTGAGAGCACTGAATGGAAACTACAAATAGAAGGGTTTTGTTGCCTTCCTGTTTTACACTGTTTGAGTGTTAGTTACTGCAAGACGAGTGGCAGTAGGGGCAAGACATTCCCCATTGCCTCTTTCTTGTGAGAGCTATTAAACAGCTTTTGAACGTGCCTGTACTATTCTTGGTTTGTTTTCCTTTAACTTGGGCTTGTTTCTCTCATCCCTGTGATTTCATGACTACTGTGAGATCACTCTGTGCAAAGACTGATTTAATAAATGGAGGTAGGTCTTCAGCTGGCATAAGTCAGTCTCCAGTGTTTGACTGATTTACATCCTTTATGATTCAGGTTTACCTCCAGGCTTAAAATTTAAAAACCAAAGAATTTAGGTTGCAATCATTTAACACTGCTTTGCATAACCAATATTTTGAATCAACAGTCTCCTTTGGTCCTGATTTTGAGGTAAAGTTTTTCAGTTTTGTCCAAGCAAATGACCACAGTATTAGTGATGGTTTGCTTTTCCAGACAGTTTTTAATTCATGAAGTTGTTTGAATCCAGAAGCACTTTCAAGAAGCACAGTGTTTGCTGCTTCATGCCTTTGGCTGCTGCAGCTAATTACCAAAATGTGCATTTAAAAAAGCATTTCTGTGCTCATCATCCTTTCCTATCTGTGATTCATTCCAGGTTGCCGCAATCAAGCATTTGTAGCATCACGGTTCGTTACTGCATAAGTGGGTTTGATGTCACAGAATCATTGTTTTCTTCCTGTGCCTGTAGCTGAGAAGGAACAGACTGATTAGGAGGGAAGTTGCTCCTGTGATGCACAGGCACAGGTGAGGACCCAGACATCAGAAGTGAACAATGAAGAGAATAGACAAAAATAAATAATTTTAAATAGAATTGTTCAAAGAGACAATTTAAAGGCGATGACTGAAAAAAATTATTCAAATGTGATGTTATATGAAAGATGAAAGGCAATTTGTGCACCTAGGATATATTTGTCCTAAAGAGATGAAGTAGGATTTAGAGTATTTATACCCAACTTGAATTAGTTGACAACTTCACTGCAGAATATTTTGTTGACTTATAGATATATGCAAAGAGATTGAATTTCAGTGCGGAGGAAATGCAAACACAAATCCAAGAGTTAACATGTAAGAAATAGCACATGTCTCAAAACCACGTGGTGTTTTCAGAGGTCCCTCCCTGCTAATCCTTGTCCACCTCCCCACTGGGTTGGTGCAGGTGCTTGTTGAGTTCCATCATAACCATACCATTCCATTCCCAGCTATAATGTGACTACTAATGCAAATATTACTTTTTCAGAACCCTGTGAGAATTATATTATTATCAGCGTTAGATATCCAAATATTAACTTTGAAAATGTCAGAAGATACACATGGTGACTATGATTTAATGATCCTGAGAAGCCATAACATATTTTGAAGGTTAAAACTTTAGTTTAATTAATGCCAGCTCTTACTGAATGTGCACTAATTTTTTTTAACAGCGTTGCCTGAAATTTTGCCAGTATTGTTGTCAAATGACAGTGTCTTTTAATTTTTAAATAGTTCCTTTTTACATTCATTATTTTACTTTTCCTTTCCAGAAGGTTGATTTCCATGGAAAACAAAGCAAAAAACCCCAAGCCAAACCAAAGAGATGGAATCACGCTAAGCCTTTTTGGACAGTTTTTAGGACAACTAATAAAGAGCGTGAGGAAATTCTCCAGTATTTTGCACACTAGCTGGAAGTTCATCATGCTGTTTTCTTTTGATTCTACACCACTAAGGAGATATGTACTGAATTTTACAATCGGTTAATTGGGCTCATGATACAATGTTGAAGCCTTGTCAGCACTCTGAGAACTGTTTCTCCAAATGGAGTTTAGGCCAGATTCCAGACCTGATGTTCCTGTGAAGGTCACCAGATGATTTCCGTGGTGCCAAAAGCTGTGGCTCAGTGAGCCCCTCTGTAGTTCTTGTTCCTGCTGTGACTCCTTCATTCCTTGTTTTGATTTCCAGTCCCAGCTCCTGTGACAGGGATGATGAGCTGTACTGTAGGTAGTTGTTTGTTCAGGGTAACATCTGTTATGTCCAGAATTACATGGTGAAGCCTCAACAAGTAAGAAACGAGGAAATCTCCATGTCCAATTTGTGTGTACTAGTATATTATATTTTACAAAATAACAAAAAAACCCCACCACCACCAATTAGAATGATAATTAGTTTCCCCAGCTGTGCAGGGGGATTGGGCATTTGTTAAGGCATTAAAAAGCAGGGGAACATAGACACAGTCAGTCAAAATCTGCTGTTGATCAGTGTCCCTAGGATGTGCATTTTTACTACTGGATTCAGTCCCAGAATTCTTTGGCTCTGTTTTGTATATTGTAGAGAACTTATTTCTCTGTCTTGCTGCCTTACAGCATCACAGCTGTGGCTGGGCTCCCACTGCAGGAGCATCCCAGGGTGTCTGACTGGGGCACAGCTGGTGCAGGGCACTGAGACACTGCCTGCAAATGAAGCCATCAGGATCTATTTTGTGTACTACCACTGCTTTTATAAGGCTGTGAGATGATGGGAGCACAGCCCATGTGTGGGTCCTGGCAGCAGTTTTTCCAGTAGGTTCTAATTTGTAGTGGGTTGTAAGGTCCTGCAGAGGGGGAAAGGGAGGGTACAGCAGGTACTGAGCAGCAACACAGACTGGTAGGAATACAGATCAGCTCAAAGTTAGACCTGGGTAGAGGCTTGAAAGTGATAGAGATGAACTCTATAAAAATTCGCTTTATGTTTCAGTAAGGTTCTATGAAACTTATTCTTGTGTAGAGGATATATTGTTAGCACTTCACAGTGGGAGCAAAAGCAGAAAAAAATAGACTTTTAAATAATTCTTCTGAGGTCAAATTAAAAGATTTCTCAATCTCCTCAACTAATCATACACTCATTTATTAAAAATCTATTTAAAACATTCCATTGTTCTCTATAAATATTAATGTTTATTTTAATAAGTGCTTTACAGGTTTATTTCAATTGTATATAAAACCCTCCAGTGGCTAGAAAACTTCATATTCAAGTCCAGGTGTGCAGGCAAATCTAGAATGCATCTCTAAGATGTGGTGGTAGCACATTTACTAATACCATTATTAATGACAGCTATTTTTGTTGTTGTTTTTGATTGCCTCAAGAGAACACAGAAGCTTGCAGCTGGGATTCTTTGAAGCAGCATTCCATTCCTTAGGGAGCTGTTATTTCTATAAAAACAATGAAATCAGTTAGCATAGGTAATAAAATAATTATACTAATTTATTTTGGCTATTAAGTGTTGAATCCCATTAGCTAATCATCCACTTGAAGCTGTTACTCAAACTTCCCTGGTTGCTTTTGCCTTAGGGTTAAACATCATGAATTCTTATTCACTGATAAATCTACTTTTAATAAATTCCTGCAGTGCTTTTCTTCTCGTGCTAATTTGAACACTGTCAATAAACTGAGGAATTGTTACCCAAAACCAGTAAAGGATATTTCCCACTGTCCCATCAGTTATTTCTTGACTTGTTTGTACCTGGTTACAAATGTCCTTAAGGCTCACCTGCTTCCAGCTGGGAAAAGCTGGTTACTCACAGAGTGGGGTGTCAGGAGACTTTGTTCACGAGGTGTTGGGAAAACCATCTGGGAGCTGGCTCCACATCTCCCACACAAGGGCCCATCTTCCAGTACAGGGGGAGTTCTCTTTGATTAATTTAAGCTTTCTTTAATTTTGTGTGGCTGTGGCTTCCAATAAGCCCTTTAAATGACCAAATCAAAACAAAGGTCAATATCTGTCTTAACTCAGAAAATGTTGTTAGTCTTGCTTAAGAGAATAACTCTAGGTCTATCTTTATTTTATAGGGCAAGAGTCCAGGGAATCTGTAAAACTCTGATTCCAGCTCCCCTTTACAGAATGCCTAATTATTTAGAGATATCAGGATTTGATCCCTCAGAATGTTAATGCTAAAGAACCATTAAATAAATTGATCATTTTCTAAACTGAAAACATTCAAACTCTGTCATCTCTAGATAGTTTTTTGTGATTTAACATCCCTTCCCTTGAACTGACTCCACTACTGCTTTCCCCAGTAGATGCTGATTCGTTTTGATCTGGATGCTTTGTGTGACAGAGATAAACACATGAGCACACAGAAATGAGATACTGGCATCATGTCTATGAATGTATAATCTAAAATCATTTGAAATCAGTCAAAACTCTTCCACAGACTTCATGAAACATGAAGTCCATGTCCAGCAGGAGGTGTAAACATGACCAAATCTAAGGGTGGGAATAGTTCCAGCAAGGTTTGCCCTTGTGTAGAGCAATCTCATTCCTTTTCTCAAAGTCAGAGCCTTACAAGCCTATGAAAAAATGAAAAATGTCTATCTGTAGCAGCAATCTATGTTGAAGTTGGAACTACAGTGGTAATTTTAGCTTCTTTACTACTGTATTTTATCAGTCAGGTCACAAAAAGCAACAGTTTCTAAAGTAGTAAATCCCCTCAAAGAACAAAGCTGAATTTTTCTATAAGTGGAAGAGAGATTCTAGGATTTGTGCAATCCAGAGTGTGGTTTCTTAGGTGCATGTGATTCATGGTGACCACAAGGTTTAGGAAAGGTGTTTGGGATGGCAGCTGTTGGGCTTTTCTGTTTGTTTCTATGTTTGGTGTTTAATAGCAGTGACTCTTTTCAGGCAGTTTCACTGATTTCACTCCCAGGAAGTGCTGGGGCAATCTTCCCTTCTAGAGGCCTCTAGAAGGATTGAGTTAAATTAAAGTCAATCTAGAAGGATTAAATTAGGTTAATTTTAATTAACTAAAGATGCACAATGGTTTCTTCTTAGAAAGAAGAAGAAAACCGTTCTTCCTCTTTCTTAGAAGAAACCATTGTGCATCTTTAGTTAATTAAATGCAAATAAGGAAGAGGTAAGATTTATTGGAAAAATAAAAAACTCTTCTAGTAATTAGTCTGCTTCAAAAAACAAAACTTTAAAGTCTAATTAGATAAATACAGGTGTGATTAAATTACAGTAATGTTAGTAACTTATTTGACTTCATTGGGATTAATGAAAGGTTAAATATGTGTAAAATTGTTCATTGCTTTACAGCATAAACTAGTTACTTTAATAGTTTACAAAATGCCTTCCATATTCTATTATTTGCAATTTTGTTGTATAGAAAAGTGCAGGTTTTTATTTACTCTGCAGTAGCAATACAACTGGGAAGAGAAATGTTAATCATACATTATGCGATGGTTTTCTTAAAATCTCTGCTGTGGAAATTATTTGATTATTGAGCATCAAAGCTTTCACGTGCATAAAGAGAAAAGCTTGAAAATGAACTAAAAATATTCTATGGGGGGAATAAATAAGATTACAAAAAAGGCTTGTTTAGAAGTTGAACTTTGGAAAGACAGTTTAATGTTGTCAAACAGCTTGCTAATGGTTTTGACTGCTTTTGTTCATCAGTAGATAATTCAAGGTTTTCTTTAAATCCTAGAGCTTTATTTTCTATTTTGACAAATGTAGGCAATAGGAAAGTAAGTAGTACAAAAATAAGTTTTGAGGTCAGGGAGTGTTTTCACGTGGTGTCTAATTCAGGAATATCACTGTACAAAATCTTACATTAAATAAAATTAGAACCAAGGCTCTAAGCTCACAGTCAAACAGTACAGTGCCCACAGACTTTTTCAGTCACCATAAAGCTTTTCCTCTCTTAAAATGCAGCAAAATCTATTCATTTAGAAGCAAGAAAAGAATTTCTGTAAGTCATGGATTTAACACACTGGATAACCTTTTCATTAGACAATTATGTGTTTCAGTCCATGGGATATGAAGTATATATTTTTTGTAGTATGTTTTCAGATGTCAGTGACCCTATTTCATGGAATATAAGTCACACTGTGAATTTAAAGATCTGAAGAAAATCAATAGATGAGACATTGAAGACTCCTATATCAACTGAAAATATTTTTTGCCTTTTTTTTCCTCTCTTTTCTAATCTTCTTGCCGAAAGCTCAGCCCAAACATCAAAAAATCATTGAAAGACTTGGATAATAGTTACTAGAGTCTTGGATTTTACTGTAAAGAGCTTTTGTGTCCTCAAAGTATTTGAAGTCCTAATCCACTAGGTACGACACCTTTGGGTAAGACACCAGTAATGTGAGAGAGTTAATCCATGGAGCAATAATAAATATTGCTCTACATCAATACTGAAAATCTTCTCTTACCTCCACAATCAATGAAATCCAACTTGTACAGACACCATCCACATTAAACTAATTAAGAGAATTACATTTTTAATAACATGTGTGCATTTGGTGTTAATAATGGGGGACATTTTCACAGCCATACCTTTCGTTAGAGCTGAAGAAATTGGGCCATCCTTGAGTATCTTTCTCCCCATCATCCTCTTATGTGTGCACCAAAAAGTCACCTTGTCCTGTTTCTCACCTTTCCCACAGACTTGAAAGTCCAGGGTTGGAATTTTAAGAGCCAGCCCCATTCCCAGAAGTGCACGATTAGGCATCTAAACACACATTTCTCAGAAAAAAAAATCCTGGATCACCGTATGCACTGATTATATGTAATCCAACAGGTTTAATCCTGAAAAAAAGATGCCATTTATGAATACTTTTGTGATTATAGGGATGCAATTTTGTATTCTCTTATTAAAGCTGTTTAGGATTTGCACAAAATCAGAGCTCTCTGCTTAATTCTGTCCGGTGCATGGATATAAACTATGAAAGTCACTTTGATAGTGGAACATGAGAGGAAGTGAAGAATACAACAAAGTGAAACAACAGCCCCAATCAAACTATCACAGATTTCAAGGACACTTACCCTGCTACTCAGAATTAATAATCATTTAACCTTTTTGAATGAACAAAATACCAGAAAAAATGGCAATTCTTAATGCAATATAAATTTAAACGGAATATTAAGAAAAATCAAGCAGTGCAGGTTTACAAAGTAAATATTTATCAAATATTATTTGTTCAATTTGTTTCTAATCAAGTAGAATTGTGCAGAAAAAAATTGTAAGAATTCATCTTCAGGCTATATTCAGCTTAATAATGCACATGAGGGCGATTATGCATCTCCAAAATTGCTGACAAGGTAATTAATAAAGTAAAAATTCTAAAAAATCAACCATAAGTCTCAGGCTGACTTGGAAAGCATTTTGACTCAAAAAATTTGCCTGGGCTTTTCTTCTTTTCCTCTAGTTTGAAGCAACAATTCATATTTGACTTTCAGCTTTAATGCAGTATCATAATTTGGTTTGGTTTACAAAGTGCCATCCTCCCTTCACTTACTTTAGAGGTCTCAGAGGTTTTCTGAAAGGCCTTGAGAGGTCCAGGCAGGGACTGATGCTGCCTCACAGGAACCATGTGGACAGCATGGATTGCTATAAAGTTGGTGTAAGATACCCAGAGTTTAGTGCTGCACGTTCTTCCAGCTGAGAATGTACAGTGCAAAACCCCATCCTGAGCACCAAATGGGAGAACAGGATAAAAAGTTGCCCTAGATTTGTGACAAGAACAATTTGAGCATCAGACAGAGTGGATTACTTTGGGAAAGAAGGTCTCAAACGTGTCTGTGGCTGTGAAATCTGTGACCAAGGAACATGAAGGAACTTCCTTAAGGTCAGAGTAGGACTTGGCTCTCCCATGCACCTCCATGCTCCACCTCTCACACAAAAATTCCTAAATCTTATATGCCCAAGTTACCCACTTTTGCTTATTTGGTTGATCTAATACAATCTGGATACTTTTCAGTATTGATTGGTGAAAGTGTGGCTTAGTGGCAGAATCATTACTTTTTTAATCTTGGAACTGCCAGCCTTTACTAATCTAAACTGAAATTCAGTTTCTTCGATTAAGGCCTGCCATTACTAATTGTTTTTAAATGTTGCTTGGATGGTTCCAGTTCAAA
The DNA here is from genome assembly GCF_049639895.1 of Pseudopodoces humilis. Classification (NCBI taxonomy): domain Eukaryota; kingdom Metazoa; phylum Chordata; class Aves; order Passeriformes; family Paridae; genus Pseudopodoces; species Pseudopodoces humilis. The sequence goes on from NC_142216.1 coordinate 13,044,087, forward strand.
AAGTTTAGTTCTTCAGCAATATCTTATAGTTCTACACTCCTAGTAATTCATTAAAACTCTATGTTCTGAGGCATGACCAAGGCGAGGAAAGGGAGGGTGATGGAAAATCCTGGAACAAGAGCTGGGTCTCAGAAGATGACTTTCAGTAAATAGTGGCTTAATGACTTCCTGTGCTGCAGATGAGCTGCATCTTTATGTCCATTCATCTTTGCATTAAACTGATGCATGTTGGGTGGCAAGCAGGACTGAGCTTGCCTGCCAACCTCACATCTACTCATGCAGCTCTGGAAGAAAGGTCAGACAAGGATAATATGTCAGAAGGGTGTAATTAAGATTCAGAAAGATTAATACCTGTGGTATTTAGTGAAATTGCCTTCTAGTGGAATGCTCATCTATTACTTTGATATTTAACATTTCTGCTGTTAAAATGTTAGTGCCTGTAAAAAGTACAAAATTGGCGGCAGACGTTTGGTTTATATACTCTTTTATTCCAAAAAGGAACCCTGTAGGAGAAGCAATCAGGTTGGGTTTTTTTAACCTGGAACTTTTCTGTGTAAATCTTTCAGTATTTCCACTACAAATTTGTATTTGATAAGGTTATTTAAATGATGTCAGTCAGTTTGACAGGTGGTGCCAATTTGGGAGGGCAGAAGAGAACAGTATCTGAGATATGTGGAATGGTCCCCAGTGAAATGAAAATGATACATCTGTAGGATGAAGAGGAATAAATGTATTTAATTCAACATTAAGAGAAAGATCTTTTTAACATGATTCAGCACATACTTAATACATAATTGAAAGCAGATGAGCAGCCTCACTGGATTTTGTGGTATGTAGGAGCTACAGTTCCTCCAACTACAGCTACACAAACACATAAAAGATGGCACACTTCCCAAAAAGTTCAGTTAAGGTGAGAAGAATAGTGCAAACAGAACCCAGAGGAGTTAAGGTTAAAATAGTAACTAGACAGGTATGAATATAATAAAGGTATAACTTTCTCTTTTCCTTACTCATTAAGAACATCAAAGGTTTTCTTTTACACATTTCCTTTAAGTCTAAAATAAATGCACAGTACACTGCTGAAAATTTTAGCAAAACAAATTGGAATGAAAATGGACACTATTTTCCTGAATTCTTGTCCATGTTTTAAGCCTCAGTTTCTTAAATAAATGGAAATTTTTCCATATGGAGCATTACATCCTGCAAGACATTTACATGAATCATTCTTCTACAGATGATGCTGATAATTAAGTGAGTCATATGTAGAGAATGTTTAGATTTAGTCAGTAAAACTTCTACAGGACTTTGCTACAAGTTCAACAAGTCAAGGTTTAGAGTACTGGCAGTACTAAATATGCTGCATTGATTGTTGTGACACAACATGTCTGGCCATTAAACTAAAAAAATCCCATTTGTATAAAAATAGGATTTAAATTGCATTCAAAGCAATAGAATTCAGAACAGTCACTGGCATCACCACTGGAGCAAGTCATGTAAGAATTTACAAGATGACAGCCCAAAATTTCTGCAGTTCTGAAAAGAGTGTAATTACTGCATCATATCACTACTTCATGCATTTTATTGGGGGGATGTTTTATTTACCAAATTACAAATATGTTTAGATAACATAATGAACAGTGTGTGTCTATCTATCTTGGCCTGGACCTGACTGTATTTCAGCTGAGCACAGAAGGATATTCAACTGTTTCAGGATATTTTTATTTTAAGGGAACTTTCTTTAGATATATTCCAAAGCTTTTGGAAGGTCTTTGTACTTAACAGTCATGTAGGAAAATAATTTATCTATTGGTAGAATTTTAATTCTTTTCTTATACTAGGAAGAAGTGTTCAGCCTTCTAAAACTGAAATACAATTTTTAAATTCTCTTGTGGTTCTGAAAGCTGAATAAAGCTATGATAATCACTTCTCATAATCACATTATAAGCCACAACAAAACATTTTGTAAGCAGCTAGGATGGGTACAGGTTAGACACGGTGATGTAGGAATTCAGAAGACAGCATCTCTAGGAATTTTTAACTAAGTGCATTGGTTAGCTTACTGGAAGTTTCACTGAGTAAATCTGGTGGTTGGATATTATATGATAATTTTATTTTTTTTCTGATCATTGTAAACAGATATGAAATCAGGAACCAAAACAATTACTTTGATGTCTTGTAAGATGCTGACAAAGCTAATAACTTTGTACTCATATAAAAGACAAGGTTACCCCTCAGGCTATTCTGAGAAAAGTGTGCCATTTGTTCACAACTGTGCTGTAAAGACTCAGAGGCCAGAATTATGGTGTTCTTTGGGGTTCCATCTTTATTGTTTGGGGTGTTTTCATATTTGGCTATATAGACCTACTGACTCTACTCAAATTATTCACAGAACAGTTTGTGGGATCACAGCTAAGGAGCTTTGCTGTTTTGTGCAGTTGCTATGGATGTTAAATTCCAGGCTGCACTTTATTTCTCCATATCTTCAGATGGCTCTTGCTGTGACCTGCAATTCTCCTGCACATGTTGGCAACTGCAGTGTGACCCAGGAGCTGCACTCCCTGTTACTGGTGACTGCGCTTTAAAAAGTGGAATATATTTAGGGTTGCCTTCAGCCCCACAGCTGCTGCTTTCACAGAAGTCTTCCTGAGACCACAATGAAAAGTTCCCATCACTGTTTAGCATCACCAAGTTGTTTGTAACTACCAGGCACTGCTTTGTTTAAAATGTGTGGAAATGGCGTATTCATCATTTATGGCTTACGGGAAGAAAGTAACAAAAAAAGGAATTAAGGACTAAGAGAAGAGCAAAAGGAAAGAGAGAGAGTAAGATGAGAAAGTGGAGAGATGAAAATTTGTTTGGAATAAATACAGGTGTGCTGTTCAAGATTCTTTCAGCTGGCTGTAATGGAGTGTTGTGACCACAGAGGCCTCGATGGAGATGGTGGCTGAGTGGGACGAGAGAAAAATACCGTGTGTGGGATGGGATGGGGGAACAGCTCCAGCTGGAAAGGGCCAAGGCAATCATTAGAGCTCAAAGGACATTTCAGCTGATGGGTGCTGAAGATACAGGGAGGGTTAAAGGGTTTGCAACCCTTCTTGCTGCCATTTATATTGATTTTGGAACAGAGGGAAGATAATAGGATGGGGCTATAACCTGGAAGCTGTTCTAGATTCTGCATCACCCAGAGCATGTAAAAGGCCAGACGTGTCTTTTCCTGTCTGCTGCTGGCCAGGAAATGCTGGAGCTGGGCCTTTCTGCTCTAGACACAGCACCCTGCTACTCTGGAACTGCCAAATACATATATTAAATAAAATTATTAAAAACCTTGCTGAATTTTTCTTTAATTTGTCAGCATCTGATGGCAAAAAATAAATGTTCAGAGTCACAAACAACTCATTTTTAATAATAAAGTAGACTGGATAAAACAGCTAAAACACAAAAGTTTAAAATTCATTCAGTCTTTACTCAAGCAGAATATCCAATGAAGAAGGGAGTTCAGTAAGGATTGAGAGCAGTAAAATCATCTTTACTTCAGTGAGTTTGGTCTCTCTGAGAAGTAGTTAAAATATAAACTCAAACCAGTATTTAATTGCCAGATACTGCAGAACAAGGATAAATTCTGTAAGTACATCTACTGGGATAATGGATCCTTTCACCCCTCCTTTTTAAGCAGAAACAAGAAATAGAAATACTAGCCCAGGCATCTTAGCCATTTAGAATCAGAGATGTTTTACCTGCACATACCTAGGTTTTCTGTGTATGCAGCAACTACTCTTTGAATTATGTGAGTACTTGCTGGTTTCTCATTACTTCTGTTATCCACTTAATTAACTAGTTGTGCCTCTTAGCTCATTATAATTTTTTTTTATTTTTTTTTTTTTGTGTGTGGCAACAAAGGCAATTGCATTGAAGACTTAAGAGGCAAGCAGAGGATTTTTGTCACTCATGAAGGCATGATTTGCCTTTGTAAGCTGCAGGTATCAAAGCAGTTTTTCTATTCTGTTTGGACACACCGCGTAGTAACAGGGGGATAAGAGGCAGCTGTGCTTCAGACCACATGAGGTAATTTGCAGACACATTTTAATTGCCTTTTAGAGAGCATGAAGGAGTTCCAAATAGTCTAATGAGTTCCAGCAAACACCTGTGAAATGCTTTTAGCCCACCATGTAAAACAGAAATTAAGGAAGAAATAATGCACAAATCTAGCATGTATGTTCTAATGGAGGTTAGGGAGAAAAAATGGATTTTCTTAAGTATTATCACAATCTCTAAGACAGAAATAAAGAAGACTACAAAGCATTCTATATATTCATACCAACAAAAAGCTAAAGAGACAAATTTTTGGATATGGTCTTTGTAGATCAGTTAATATACGAGCCTTAGGAGCAGAGGCTCATTTGATGTTGAATTATAAATGGTTTCAATTCATAAGTCTGTTTTTAAGGATTATGTTGTAACTCAGCAATTATGATCTGTCTTAACTTCACCTGTAAAGGACTGTACCCACTTAAATCAGATGTGTTCTGGAGTGCTTTGGCTTCTTTAGGGCTTAAAAATAGCAGTAGAATCTCATTGCAAAGATCCTGCAAATGACTTAACATTAATTTTATTTATGACTATGTAGTGTTCTGTATACACATTTTTGTTGGAATTGTAGGTTGAAAACCTCTGGTGATAGTGCCTTCGTTGTTTTAACAGTTTTTACCATTAAATATATTTATATATATATATATATTTATATAAATATATAAATAAATAACTATATTTTAACAGTTTAATGGAAATAGTACATGAAATCCTCAATGCAGTTGGAGCCTGGAATAACACAAGTTATTTACCCATTATGCTTCAGCTGTATGAAATACAACTTATCACCCCATCAAGAGTACCATGAGATTTTTAATGGATAAAGATGAGGAATTTTTCCAAGTTGAATTTTGAAACAAAAAAGTTCATAAATTTAGAAAAAAAATATTCCAAACCATTTACAGTTGTGAGCCTTATAGGAGGGAGAGATTGTGGGCATTGTTGTGTGGTGGTTTGTCTTTCAAAATCTATACTGGGAGGATTTACAGAAGAAAATTCTCCAAAACTTTTTTCTTTGGCATTTAAAAAATGCCCAACAGTAACTCCTTTTTGCCCCCAAGAAATCCAGCAAGTTAATGGAAATTATATAAGTTGTACATTAAACATACAGTAGAAGAATATCAATTTGACAAGCAAAAGAGAATGTTTAATACTTGGGATTTGAGCATTTTAACTTGCAATACTGATTTGTGGCATGCAATAATGCTTTCTTAGACCTCTTTGGAGATGTGACACTTCTCAAATGATGAAAATGCTGAATGTTTGGTTTTATAGAGAAGGGAAGTTTGCTGTTTGAATGACATGGATGAAATGACAGTTCATCTCTAGAATAAGACATTGTGCTCTAAGGCTGCTGTATCATTACTTCCTTAGCAATGAAAAATTCCATTAAAATAATCTGTGTCACGCACTTTTTCATAACTTCTTCCTCACTGGCAAGGACAAAACTCTTTAGTGTACATGAAGGAAAAATTTTATATGTACAGTGCATGCAGTTGCTTAGCAGAGATAGTAAACTGAGGGAGAAAGTGTGGAATATCCATTCCTCTCTTCTGGTTAATCCTTTAGGATTAATGTCCTCTGTTTTTCAGAGGAAGTTCAGGCATGAGTAGGAGATAATCCATTTTCATTTGAAATGAAGGGTATCAACACTGAGCAGAAATTATCATTGGAGTTCCTGCTGAACAGCAGCAAGCTTCAGCATCAGCAATGATCCACCATGAAACCACAGAAACTGAAGTGTGCCTCCACACCTCAGGTGTTGATACTTCCAGTAAAACTTAGGAAGGCCTCGCAAAAAATATTAATTTCTTTCAGAAGTAAAATGCTATGTCCTCATCTGCATATAAAAAGGTCTGTGGATTTAAGAATGAGCAAGGCTTCTTATTTTTGTGGAAAGAGAACAAGATTTATATTGACCAATGGAGATGAGTAAAAGTGTAGGAGCCCTGTGGTCATACAAAGGAATTGAAGCATAAGAAGTTTTTCAATTGTATTGAACTCAAGGAATCTTTAAGTTCTTTTAAATTGCTGTTTTTGAGAAAACTCACTGTTTTCTAATGAGTAACTTTTTTGTGACATTTTGAAATGGAAGAGTTAATCTGAATAATTTAGATGATAATAATCTGTTCATTTCAGTATTAAATATATTTTACTGTAAAATTTTTGATATATTGTGGTTTACTTGTTAATATAATTGTTTATTTAGTATTACGTGTCCTATTTTATAATACTTTCAAGTTATTCCTGCTCAGCATTTGAGTCCTTTTATAATGTTGATTTCAACCTGATTTTCTTTGGTGTTTGCAAAAATACTGCCAATGATTTAATGATAAAATCCATGCTGAGCAGTAAGTTGCAAACAATAAAGTAACATGGTAATAAAGATCTGCCCAAGAACATTGCACATCATTGAAGTCAAGGCTTTGCAAGGTTTGTTCTTTAAAAACAATAAACTTCACTACAAATAACAACAGCCAGGATTAATTAACATTTTTATACTCATTCTATCCACATCCTCCTCAGTTTCATTTTCCTTTCATTTTTATCTACTCAGTGTGTTCTTTTCTTCTTCTCTTCCCTTCCTTCTCTGTGCTTCGAACAGATTCTTGTATATGAAGACAGTTCTCTCTGTTCTTGGTTAAAAATTGAGGAACTCTTATGAAAGGTTCCTCTCTTTCATCCAAGCATTTCTTTTGCTTACCTAATCCTCCTCCTCCCCTGGCAGGTCTGAACATCTTTCACCACCTTTCTCTAGATTTTTTAAAGCTTCAGAGCACACTTTGCTCCAGCCACACCTCTTTATATCTCCCAAGAATTTTCATCTTCTTGCTCTTATGTACTTTTAAAAGGGCTAAACACTGCAAGAACATTAAAGATCAGTAAAACCATTATTCAGAATTTCATTATACAAGTACTTGAGACAGGCAGGTTTGGGAGGCACTTAGAGCCTGCTTGTTTTTATTACTTAAATGAATACATATATTTATTTTCTGGTATCTTTTAGAAATTAGTGTTTTATCTCATTGTCATCATAAATACACTGCAGTATTACCAAGCACCATTCAGAAACATTACCTCCCTTTGATAATGGCATCACCACTTTTGAGGATAGCCTGAGGAGTTCCCTGCAGCCAGAATGTGCTGGAATTCTAAGGAAAGCTTTACTTTGGTCTGTGTTTGCAGCAAATCCTCCTTGTATAGGGTGACTTTTGAATTGTTTTCTTTAAGGTGTCCATGTTCAATACTTGGAGACTCCTAAGGAGATTTAAGGGCTTTTTAAACAAAAATGGTTGATATCTCCTAGTCATGTTTGTGAATAAAAATAGGAGGTTTACTTTGAAACTTAAGCTTTCCTTTAGTTTTTCTCTAAAATTACAGTAGAAACTCTGTCAAGACTACAGTAGCATGTAACAGAAAGATAGTCCTAATTTCAGAAAGAGTTTGTCAATGCTGGCTCTCTGGAGTCTGTGGACTGCAAAATTCAGTCGGGGAAAAAACTCTAAACTGATGCAGATTTGATAGGAATTGCCCAGGCTGAGGAATTGCTGTGCTGGGAGCCTGGTGCAGCAATTCTTGCTCTGGTCCTGCCAAGTAGCAGATGTACCTGTTCTACTGCTCAGGACTCAGGGAAAGGAGAGATTATTTGGGAGGAGAGGATACCTTTATGTTAAATAGGAGCTGAAGAAAGAAAAACTCAGCATTCAGAAAGCCCAGTAAAACCTTAAGTAATCAAACTTAGGGAAAAGTAATCAACGACCAAGAAAAAAAGCTGTGAAATACTTTACACTTGCCAAAATTCTAGCAGCTAAGGAGTTGTAGCATTTGGGTCTTACAATATTTATGTCATTGTAGGGTGTAGAAATGAACAAATAGACAGAAAAGCATAATGAAAAGTGGTGGCCTGGTTTTATTCTATGTACTAAAGTACAGCTGCTAGTGATGGGTGCTCAAAGCCAGAGCTGGAAGAGAGGGAAAAGGTGTTAAGGGATCTAATACTGAAGGTTTATCTAAATTACACAGGTTGATCTAAACCCAGCATGCTCTATATATGCATCCTTAACGGGATAGAAATATTTGTGTGCAGCAGTGCACAATTGCAAGCTATAGCACTGTCCAGAAGTTTGTATATCTCCAAAGAGGGTACAGGAAAAAGCCTGTTAGAATCAAAATGATTTCATTCTTCCTGAAATTTCTGATTGTGGTAAACTAAGAAAAAATCTGTCACTTGCTATGAAAATGCCTTTCTTTTCCATTTGCTTCTTTATTGTGCCCTACATATTGCAGAGTTGTCCCAAAAGAAATATTCATGGAGTGTAATAGGTGAGAGGAAAAGAAGGATTTGCCCTGCTTTGTTAAGGCAATCTCTTTGGATCTTTGGATTCCCTCCGGCTAGAATGGATTATTTTTTCCAGGCTCAAAGAAGAGCCTGTGTCCATAGTAAAGATAGAGGAGCTGAGTGAATTGAGTAAATGACTGCCCAGGGTGTCAGCAGAAATCTGACAGTTTGGCAAAGGCTTAGAGAGGGAGAAAGGCAGAAAATGAACAGAAGCCATCTGCTGTTCTTTGCCATGGATGAAACAAGCTGGTATAAGTGATAACCATCCTTGCTGGCCTTTGCCTGCTCATATCTTTTGTCTCCCTAATTTACATTTATATTTTTGAGTAATGAGTAAATTACATTTTTCTCCGAAGATTCGTGTCACTGTAAACCCACCACAGGCTCCTGGGAGGAAATTCCCATGGATGGCAAACCCCTACTGGAAGTTGTTGTCACAGACACCGTGGGGAAGATCCTATGGATGCCAAAACCCCAACTGAGACACTGTCACTGACATGGCTGGAAACCAGACAGGTGTGTTCCTGCTTCAGAGAGGGCTTGGAGCAGACAGATCTTTGCTGAGCACAGGATGTGAAACCGAGTGTCAGAATTACACTAAAATAGAACCAGGGAGAGAGGGGCAGATGAGAGAGAAGCTGCTGTTATACAGCCAGTCATAATTAGGAAAAGGACATAAATATGAATTACTGCTCATCATCTTAAGTAAAGAGTTCAATTATCTGACTTTTAAAAAAGTAACATGTTTTTCTATTAAAATCCATTTCTATTACAACGTGCATAATGTTTATATCAAAAATTTAGCATGTGAACCTTCTGCCTCTACATTTTTTGTTTAAACATGCTGTCACTCAGAACAAAGTAAATATTACTAAGTGCTCCTAGTGAGAGCAGAGTAAACGTAGGGCAAATGTTTAGAGATGTTTCATGTCTTTATGAAGCCTGCTTTTTACCTCTGTATGAAATGTTAAAAGTTATGGTGAATCTCTAACACAAAGGAAGGTGAGTTTTATTTTAATCAAGGTAGAAAATTTGAGCTTTCTAAATTACAGGGATAATATTGTAAACAGTTTGTGAAAGTAGGCTGCTCTAGTGCTGGAATTGGAGTCAGACCTCTGTTGCTCATCTTCCACCATCAGACGTTTGGAATATAACATTAAGAATTTATGAATAATGAAGCCAAACCAAAATATCATCTTACACCACCCTAGATACGAGCCTCCTACTTGTATGGTCTTTATTTGTATAAAATTAGCTGTCCACATGTAGTCCTCTACCCACCATTGATTACCTAATTACACAATCACTCCATCAGTAAATCAGCACAACATCTGTGACCCTCCATGTCACTGCAGTCCCCCCGTGATTCCCCAGGAGCTTTGCTGAGGCGGTTCTGCTGACATAATATATTCATTATCCATTAGATCTGGCACACGCTCTGCAGTGCTCAATTACAATACAATCGAGCGCAGGGCCCGGTGTCAGCCCATGTAATGACTTTCTGATTATCTGTCTTTAAATGATGAATGAAATGAAAACGTACTATTCAAACCCAATGGAAGATTGCTAAAGATGCTAAATGAAAATTTTACATACACGCTTTATGGAAGGAGGGATGAGGTTAGAGGGCAAGGGTTTGTCTCACATTCAAAAATAAAAGGTAGAAATCTTTTCTTAAGCCACCATAAAACTATCTGCTGAAACGGCACTGTGGTCCTGTGCCCATGTATTTTCTGACCATCTCAGATGTTTTCAGTCTCACAGTAATTCATTGGAAGGATTTAAATTTCAATAATTTTTTTTCAATTTCATATTTTCCTTTTTTCTTGGAATGATTTAAGTGCTGAGGTTAACTCTGTGCGTAAGAAAATTTCCTTAGACTGAAGTTTATTATAATGAAGACCAGCAGAAGGAGTCACTTCCAACTTACTTTTTAATTTTATGAGTTATGGGGAAAAAAATGCTCTGCACTATTGCACTGTAAAATACATTTCTACATGGAATTCAGAATTTTATAGCTTATTCTTAAAGACAAGCTTAGGAGCAGCAGACCTGGCCTCCATTTTATCTTCAGGTAACAAAATAAAATAATTTCTTTTATGATGAACATCTCTATTGCTGTGCAGTGCTGTAAAACCTGAGATAACCAATAATGTAGATCACTGCCAGATGTGGTTTCTTAAATAATTTCCAAAAAATCCCAACTTCAAACAGCCTCTAATCAAGTCTCAAAGAGACTGTTGTCCCATTAACACCACATATCAGTGTGGGAAATAATATTTTAACTGGACAGAATATCTCTAAGTAAACTAGAACAAAATGAGAGGTATCAGGATATTCCAGGATTATAACTAGATGGGAGATTTCTAAGCAATCTGCTGTTCAAACAATTATGAAGCAGATGTTTGATGGTACAGTTGTTTCTGTCTCTGTTTACATCTTCACTAATTTTGGTTATAATTGAAAATCCCATAAAGCCACATGTTGGAGTGCTCTTTGACTCTTGCTTAAATCAGAGCTTTCCCATTTTACATCCTTCAGTTGAATAGTTCACATTTTTAAGTGGTATGCAAGTTTGATGGGAAATGTAGCTGTTTTTTTTAACCACAACGTGACCAGTGGAAGGGTTAATTTTTTGCCAGAATACCATGAAACTTGTTTAAGACTTTTCAAGTGCATCCAGATATGTTTATCAGCACCCTGATATCTCTATTCTAGAAATATTTTTATATAAATAATATATATAAATAACTAAGTTATTTTCACCTAATATACACTGTGGACAAATTGATTTTGCTCCTTGTAAATCTTGTGTGCACATTCTAAGTATACACTGAGTGAGCAATAAATACAATTGCAATACACAAGTTTATGCTGTACAAAAACAAAGAAAGGCAGTGGCAACCCTCTGGAATTGGAAACAATGTCCAGTTCAGTTATAAAACCTGTGCTGTGTAGAGCAGCTGAAATAAATTTGGGTTTAGAAATATTGTCCTGTTTGGGGAGCTTGAGGGAAGGAATCAAAAGGTATGGTGTGTAACTCACTGGTTCTTCATGATTTTTGACAAATTTATGATTAAATTCCAGATAAAAACGAATTTGGGTTGAAAGTGGCATCACTAACTGAAAAACTACCCAAAGATTTCATTGCACTCAGGTGTATATTTGGGGTCGAGTCAGCCCATTCCAGAAGCAGAAGCATTGAAAATATTTGTAGCCCCTTAAGAACTTGGAGCCTTCTATTTCCCCCAGGGTCTCACTTTGAGTAGATATTCAATAATAAGCTTTCTGATCAAATACAGAGAAATATGCCAAGATAACATGAGGTAGAGAGATGGTGTCAACAAAACAAGAGACATTCATCCCTTACAAATACATCAGTTTAATCTAAACCAAGGGCAGAGTTGCTCTGGGCTGGTCTCAGAAATCCAGATGGATAATACAACCTCATGAAAGGAAATTGTGGAATCTATTAAATAGAAAGAGGAGACCTACTGGTGAAAGAACTTTAACAAATACATTGCTATTTTTCATCCTGTTCACACCATTTTAATCACCATCATAGGACGATCCTACACCTCTTTTATTTTAGCTTTTAAGAAGCCAAGGGCTGATTTTTTTAGAAGCCAGTAAATTCTTTCAGTTGAATAATACTTTGTCAGATGACAAAAGAGTTGACTGCATGCAAATTTTTATTTTGAATGATAAAGACATTTCCACCAAATTTATAGTACAGTCCTATCCTTGCATTAAAAAAAAATAGTAAAAATTCCCATGATTTGCTAATTTTAATTGGTTATAGAACCAAAAAACTATGAAAGGCTGAAATGTCTGAAAAGTAATTCTTGTTTTCTTCATTTAATTTTCTCTACTCTTTCCTCATTGGATATAATCCCCAGCAGCTCTGGAGATTTGTAGTATCAGGTAACAAAGCTGGGATAATGCAGCAGAGCGCAAACCCTAGGCTGTTCCTTAAAAAGAGGATAGAGATGACCTCTGGAAGAATAATGCAATTTAGTGCTGCTCCACTGGATTTACTCCTGTTTGTGCTTGTTAGCGTTAGAAGGCAAAAAGCCAGACAGCAAGGAGAAAAAAAAAAGTGTGAGGAAAGTCAAATAAAGGTAAATGCTCAGGAAGATAGTAGTAATTTTACAACCTTTGTCTTAGATTAGAAAATCTGCAAGTTTACAAATTAATTGGCATAAATACACATACTAAATTAGTTATGAATTATAATTATATTGAAGGCTAATTACAGTATCTCTTTCTTCTGTAAATCAGGTGCTGATCTTCTGTAAATAACTCTAGTGAAATCTTGTGAACAACATATATTTAGTATTTGCTAATATTTTAATATTAACCAATTAGAATACAGATCAGAATTTTGTCATTCCTAGCAATTTTTTTTCCTCACATTTTTCTTTCTTTTTTTCCACTTCACACTGGAGCTTTTCCTCCCTGGGCCCAGGGGCTCTCCCAGGATGCCAACCTCTCTGGCTGCGGTGCCTCTGTCCAGCCAGGGAGGTGCTGGATGGAGAAATTCCTGCAGTGAGCTGAGGAAATTTCACATATGGGGGAATTTCACTGTCAAGCCCAAGGGCTTTGGAGTGATGTGAGTGCAGACTGAAGCAGGACTTTCCTGCCCTCCTGGTCCTGACACTGTACCCACAAAAGAGCTCAAGATGTCGCCTTTGCTTTAAAGGAAGCCATCCAATGCTTGGATTTATCCTGGACTGGCATACAACTCCCCTTGGGCTTGGAATTACCTCAAGTGATTTACAGCTCATGCTGAAAGGCTCCATTATATTCCCAGGCTTTGTTAGTGTCTGGGCTGGATGATTCAGGATGGAGGCTATCAGAGGTTATTGTGTTGTCTGGATAACGTGAGGAGATTTCTGCTTGTGTTTCCCACTCATGTAGTTTTCTCAACCTTTTATCTGCAGGCCATATAGACTGATCTTTCAGGAAAGAAAGAGAGGAAATCCATTGTGGCAACCTGGTGGAAATGAGAGTAATCTTTCAGTGGTCAGTTATTTGTGTCCATTTTGTTTAATCAGGCACATGTAGAAATATACTCCCGCTATATATATATATATATATATATATATATATATATGTTTGTATGTAAGTATGTATGTATGTATGTATGTATATATATTTAAACAGCTGATTACCACCTTCTGACATCTTTTGGCATGTCTGCTTCAGCAGGTAGTGAGGCTTAGAAGCACAGCCTTCAAGGATGCTCTGAAAAGTTTAAGACTGCTTTTCATGATATCAACGACAGCTGCTCAAAGATGCTGAAAGAGTCTGAAAAGTGTTTTTAGTCCCCCATGAGTAGCTGGAACATAGTGTTGATGCATTTCAGTGGTACTGGACATCATCTGCTAGCCCTTTTATTCTGCTTGCTAGTGATAAAAAATATTTACACAAGTAAAAACTACAACTGTAAGGCTTATCTCTGATCTTTGATAGAATAGTGATGTGCTCATTCCTGATCTATGTGTGTGCACACATTTGAGAATCCCAGAAAAAAGCAGAGGTGCTTTCCAAAGGAGTTGTAAGCTGATAATACTGGGAAACAAACAGGCTTTAATTGGAAAACGTGTTTTGCTACTAACTGGAAATAGAGTTTCAAGACTCTTAGTAAAAATAACATTTATTCTCAAGCCTCTTACAGTATCAAGCAGTAATTTAAATACTCTGGAAGCCCAGAGTTTAAAAAACAACTGGAAGCCCAATGCTTTTGCAAGGCATGTGGGGTTTGTGTGAGTGTCTGTCATTAATAGTTGTTCTGAGCAATCAGCACATTTCAAAGCCTGGTTTAAAACATTGGGCGAGTCCAACCTTTCCTCTCATTTTCCTATTTGATCACTGCTTCCCTGCAGATAAATGACAAAGACAAGAGGGCAACTTGAAACTAAGAGAAAAATAAAGTTTTCTGGTTTCAGTTATGATCTTTTAAAAGAATGCCTTATAATTTGATAAAAGCACAAAGCATGACATGCCTCAAGAGCTTAAGAAATAAAGCTGGGTTTCTGTTTTCAAAGTAGCAGGGATTCCAGCCTCCCTCACTTGGTTGTCAGGTTTTGATTGACAATGATTTTCCTACAGTTATCCCCTGCTTCAAAATACCATGGGAAGGATATTATGCATTCCCAACCTGTCAGCTTTGGCTGCCTTACAGAGTGTTCAATTATGCTCTAATCGAATAGCTGCCCAGTGTAGGCCACATAATGACTTCCTGATTATCTGACTTTAAATGATAAATGAAATGAATATGTAACATTCTTTTCAAACACAGGATAGTCACTGAGCCAAATGAAAACTGATTTTGTGCCCTTTTGTCTGAAAAAAAATAATTCTATTTTATTGCAATTCCATTCAACAAGTTGTTCTGTTGCTTGTTTTGCCTTCATTAAGATAAACAGGGAATGAGTTTTCTAGGAAAATATTGGTCTTTTTGATTTCAAACAGATGCTGAAGGTGCTAAACTTTGTTTAGATTGTTCTCCTTCCTCTCTTTACATTGACTTGTTATAAAGAGCAAGGTCAGATTGATATGATCAGTTCCTATCGGGAATATTTCAATACCTGCTGGCACTGCAACAAGTCTGCTTCAAGTAATGTTGTATAGACAACATTAAGGTCTGCATAAATTATTTAGAGGCAATAGTGCTAGGTGGTTTTCTTTCCAGTCTGTGGTATTAGTATTAAGCAACCAACACAGCCTTTGAAATCAAATAAACCTCTACCACCTCATTGGGACAGCACACATTTATTATGCTGAAATCAAAGGCTTGTTGGGGAGGTTCTTCAGCCTCTTTAGCCAACAGCCCATGATGGGCAGCTTTCTGAAGCACTTCAGATTAGTTTTAGAAATGATTGATTGTGTCAAAGTCATTTGTGAAAAGTTGCCCTGATACAAAGACTTAATATAAAGCAGCCTCTGATTTTTGAACACAGTCTGATACTTGGGACTTCTATAGCACTAGGAATATCATGTGATGTAATAGATAAAATGAATATTTGTGTGAAGTTCAGCTCATTTTGAACCTTGTTAATTGAATAAAGACTGGAGCCCAGGGCCAGCTCTTCAATGAAAGATGCACTTTGACCCCATTCTGAGCAATCCATCCCTAAGATCTGCTCCTGAATTTGTATTCTTTCTGATTTTCAGCCTAATGTGAAGATGCATCAGCCATGTAAAATTCTCCAACTTGGCTGCAGCAAACTGTCTTTTCAGTATAATAATTTCACCATTATTATTCTTATTAGGCAGATCATGTCTGGGAAGAGGATCTCAAGGGCCACTTAATTCTTGAAAATGCTCTAGTGATTGAAATGTTTGAGAGAAACAGCCCCTCTTCATAAGTCAGCATTTTGGGAACAGCCCTTTCCCTCAGAACTAATCCCTGTTGTGTCATGGAGAGATTGATGATGATCCAGTCGTGGCTGTGTGTTGAGACACATCGTGTGCCTCTGTGGCATTGCAGGTGACAGAGGAGGCTGCACATCCCCCTCACCTGCTGGGATTTCACTCCCAGGTGCCAGGCATGACCAGTCAGGCTGAGCAGGAGAATATTTGTGCAAACCAGCAGATCCACTTCCGAAATACCTGCTGGATGTTTATATTGCCACCCCAAGAGCTGCCAATTTGCATTTCAGTAGGTGATGTTGCATGCTTTAAAATATTATAACATAGTTCTTGCACTATTGCATCTTTGTGTCATGGGAGGAGCAGTGACTCGAGGAAGAATGTGTTCTGGGAGGGAAAAGCTTAGGGACCATGTCCACAGTGTGAGAGCCTGAGTGAGACAGAAGAATCTGGACAGTCAGAGAGTCTGTGGATGTTGGCAACAACTTCATCAAGTCAGCAGCCTGTCAATAAGAGATGATAGTCCAGCTCAGCTTCACTTGATGTAGCTGAACTGCCTTCCTGTGCTATACAGCCCTTCTAGCATGTGCAATGTTAATTCAGCTTTAGACTCGGCTGTATTCCTGTAATTTTTACCCAGTTACTGTCCATGTTCCATTTCTGGGGACTGGTAATATGTTTTACCAAATATGAGAATTGAATTACCTAAAGAAAACTATTTAAGGCTTGAAAACAAAGCTTGTGGCTTAGTAGGTTGTGATTCAGGAGATCAGAACACTTGTAACATTTTTCTCCTGTGAGTTGAAAGGGACTAAAGTGATTTTATAATAGGTATAAAATAACATTTGTTTTGAAATGAAATAACTATTCCTGGATTCTGGAAATACGTGGGGTTTCTAATTAAACTTCTTGGGGCTACATTATGAGTCCTTCTAGCTACTGCTTCACAGTTGGAACGTACAACACAGGTGAAACTAAGGGCTACCCCAGCTCTTGCACAGTTAAAGTACTTTCAGCTGCCCAAGTTCACTTGATTTTGTACTGCTGTGCTTGTGATTCTTTAAATTAGCTACAGCAGAGCTGGCTGCAGCTAATGAATCACTGCTGTGAGCATTGTTATTTCCTTAGTAGATCCGAAGCGACGTGGGGGATATTTCTGGGTTTTGATCAAGTAGTATTTATACATGCAACAAATAAAATTAAATTAAATTGTCTCTTTTCTTTTTATTTTCTTCTCATTTATCTTTTGTGGTCTTTCTGCACTAATTGTTATTATGCCAAACTGAGGTAATTATAGAGTGTGTCTATACTGCCGCAGTGACAATTCTTAGGTACAATGCAGGCAGGCTAGTTCACTGCTCCTAACTCTGCCCCTCAGTACAATCAATTACCTGAGTGCTTGCCCTGGTTATTTGGGTTTTTGTTGTAGTTATTTTCTGTCCTTTTCTACAGTTTTATGTAGCTGCAGTGTTCAGTTCAGCAGTGCTGGAGCTGCTTACTCAGAAGTGATGTCTGTATGTCACACTAATACAGGCACACTTTATCTAATTGTCTCAAATTCGGTAAAGATGAAAGAAATACATTTTGAAAATCTAAATTATGCAAAGTTAAGAAGAGAGAAATCTAATTCACATGTTTCTTAGTTCATCTCTTGTAAACACTTTGAGCAAGAAAAACTATAAATACAATTCTGAATTTTTTTTTTATTAAACAGATGAGGAGAGTAGGAAAACAAACTAAAATGCATTCTGTCTCTCTTCAAAAGTTGTTGTGGGAAGAAAGTGCCAATATACTTTGCCATGGTTTGTGAACTGTACTGTTCTCCCTCTTTTGCTTTCATTCCTCCCCTTGTTTAGCCAGGTAACCTCATGCACAAGTATTGCTGGTTAATTCTTAAAGAAGCAAATCTAGCTAAATTAAAACTTTCTGCTCTGAATTCAGGCAATATGAGTTGTTTTATAAAATGTTCAGTTTTGGAGCTAAAGTAGAACATAAAATAGAAGGAAGGATGAAAGGTGGCAGCAGAAATACCCCTATGAGACTCTCTTCCCGAGTTCTGCAGTATGAAAATCTCAGCTAGACCAGCATGGTCTTATTGTCCTTCCTAGTTCTGTAGCATCTTATTGGGCCCTAGAAAGGCTAAGTGAAGGTGGCATGCAAACAGTTCAAGGCCACTATAAACACAAAAACAGAAAACTTTTCCTGAACCTGTAATAAATTAGTGTGTACTCTGATGATGCTAATCAGATGGGCAACTTGAGATAAATTTTTCATTTTTGAAGCCTGATTGCACAAGAAGAAGAGTTGGTGCAGACAGAAAGAATGGAAACATCAGTAATAGGGAAAGAAGACCTGTTGTTAATTCCCTAGAATGAAGGTGTGTTGCTCCTTGATTATCAACAGTGAGAGGTCAGAGATGATGGTTCTCTTAAGAGTCTTTTATTGACTCTCTGAATTCGGATGAGTTAAATTAAATATATAACTTAGGGTTGTACCTGTGTGGAAGAGGCAGGGATATTGCTGGGATACGTGGCATAATGGCTAATAGAGCTGTGTTGGCAAATTATGCATTTCTAATTGTATCAAGATTGTTTCCTGTCAGGTTCAGTTACTCCATGGGAAATTCAGGCAGGAGCAGGAGTCCTGCAAGCTCACAGCAGTGCTCCTCCAAGGCTCCATACTGGCCTGCAGCAGTTTTCCCACCAATTAGCAGTTGTTTAATGTTTCATATTTGTTGGTTGTTTTTTTTTTTTTCCTCTTCTTTGTATTGGTTACTCTGCAGCAACGTGAAATTATTGATTAGTGTTCCTGTGGTTGGTCCACCAAGTCCTCGGCATTCAGAAGCATGTTTTGGATACACATTGGAAATCATGTGTTGGTAAGCAGGAGGCACAGGAGGCAGTGCAGTATATGGAATAGTGAGAAGGTTTTGAGGAATTTATTCTTAAGAAAGGGAAAAAAAAAATACTGGGGATGTCCCTGAGTCTTGATGTATACACAGGTTTGGTTGTTTTTAAAAGGAAACCCAACGTGTCTCCTCTCCCAGGCCCCCCTGGCATGTGGGGCAGTCTCAGGGATGGTTTCTCCTGTGTTCAGTGAAAGAGCACACCAGCATGGGGACACTGCAGGAGGGCAGCAGCAACCAACATGAAATTCCAGTCCAGTGATGTGAACTGTGGGGTATGAGGATACGAGATTGCACTGTGAGGCTGAAGCTCATCAGCTGGACACAGAGCCTGGGGCAACGGGGCTGCTCTGGGGGCTGCTCCCCACCACAGCAACCTGCCCACGGTGTGCAGCTGGCAGGGGACGTGCTGCACACAGGGAAGTGTTAAAATGACCTTGCACTGGAGTACTGCTTGAAGTCTGCTCTTTCATCTTAAATAAATGCATGGGGAAGGGGGGAAGGATGGGTCAGATGCTGTACAATGACAATTAGGATAATGGGTAACCTGTCATGCAAATGAGACTAAAAGGCCTTTAATCATTGGGCCCACAGGATAAAGGATCTGAATTTATAACTACTTGTTATAAATGCATTAAGAATAAATACTGGGAAAGGAAAAAGGACTATTTAACCTGAAGGAAAATGTGAATAAAAAAAAACCTGGGAAGTACAATCTGGCCATGATCAAAGTGGCTCTGTCCAGCTTACCAGGGATTGAGATTCACCTTTGAAAAGTTCCATGGGGTTAGCAGAGCTGACTTATTTCAAGTCTTGGAAAAGACTGTAAGAATGGGGGTAATTGCAATAGCAAAGGATTGTCCAGTTACCCAGAATCTTTTCCAGATTTTTTCATCTTTTCCCTCATAAAAGGATGCATCTAAGTCAAGACATTCTACCTCCTTTGACAAAAAAGAAGTGTAGCTTTGCAGAATTAAATGTGGTGGGAGAGTAGTGGGTGGCATCTTTGGGAGCAGAGAAAGGCTATAAATAATCATTACAGCCTTGTGAAGCTCAAAGGACTTAAGAGAGAAGAGTGAGCTGAAATATTTGCTTTTTTCCATCAGCCCTGTCAATGCTGACATTTGACATAAGGTAGGGGAAGGGCTGGGATCAAAACATAACGTTTATAAGCAGCAGCAAAATATATTTAATTGCACAACATTGTTGAATGTGGATTGTCTCACCGTGTGTTAATGGTACCCTGAGTTCTGGGATTAAGTAGGACAGCCACTAGACACTGTTTTTTAAAGAGGAAAACCAGCTTAATTACAGCTTAATGAAGTTCTGTATTTGATTACTGTAGAAATTTTATCTGAAGCCAGTGCAAGTCAGCATTGGATTTACCCTGCAGTAAACACAGTTATACACCTTGCCCCCGTTGCACACTAACACATCACTTACCTGTACTCATCTGCTTGTGCTCTACATAGACAGCATCTGACAGATCAAATCAAATTATTTCTCTTTTTTCTGATGGTCATTTGAAAAACATGTATTCAAGAATACAGTTTGATCACAGTGCTGTACATAATAATTATACTTGGAAGCAATTTGTCCAGGAAGACACATGAGCTGTGAAGCACTTGCATCAGCAGTTGACATTCTTTTAATGTGCTTCAAATCATCAATGAAAAATGCTCTACTTAAAAATCAAAGAGAAGATATGGTTATTCTTATGTGGGATATGAAAGTATCTGAGTAACATAGAGTTATTACTGACTTTTTTTTTTTAATTCTGAAATTTTCAACCATGTATTCTTCTGTATCCTGTCTGACTTAGCAAGGTTTGAGGGCTCTGGCTATTTCATTACAAACTTCTATTTTGATTATTGGTAATGAAAACAAATTAAGGCAGGAAATGCAGCTGGGCTATATACATTGAAAACTTTCTAGGAAACCACAAGTAATTTTTCCAAAGCTAAATATATGTAGCTTATCTTAATGACATTTTTTCAGAGAATGGGATGTCATCTTGCAGTCCCTTACAGTATGTTTACTGAGAAAAAGCCAGGATATTCAAATATACAGAAAAGAATCCTAAAAGTCACTGTCGTTTCTGAATTTCAAATTAGGAAGAAGGGAAGAGTTAAATCAACAAAGCCATTTGGTGTTTGCTTTCTTAAGGAACTGGTAGCAATGTACAGGTAGATTGTACAGAGGAAGTCTGAGCTTTGTGCTGTTTGTCTGCAGATTTCAGAACAGGATACGTGATTTAACATGAAATATTTTCATACCTGCTCCTTCAACCCCCCAGCCCCCTCCCCTTTTCTGGATGTACGTGATAAGTGACAGATTCTCCCTGATGATATTCCTGTGGTACTCCAAAATAATTCTGCAGACATGGTAAAAGCTTTTAGAGACTGTAAAACTGATTATCTCTTCTGTAGCTCTTTTCATCTTCAAAGCACTTACCAACATTAACTAATTAATCCTCACAACATCCCTCTGAATTAGATATCATTGCCATTATACAGATGGAGGAATTGAAGCAAACACTTTGTGAGCAGCGCCTGAGCCCCAAGACAGTTGGTGACAGAGATGGAATTAGAATGCACAGACCTGTTTGTCCAGGTTCTCTGGCTGAACTGCCCCACCACTCCTCTCTTGAGAAATGTACCTATAGGTATTGGTTATACAGTTTCTGTTAATAAAACCTGGTTAGGAATGGCTTTGATGGGAAATTTATTTATAGTCAGACAATTATCTTTTTAAATCCCTCTTTTGCAATGTTTTCTGACTGGTCCAAGTTTGTTGAAAGGTAAATCTCTCCTGTAGGATCACTCTCTGCTGACTGCAAACTCCAAAATTAAAGAGCAAGCAATTGTGGTGTTTAGGCAGGAAGCAGAAATTGGAAAACAATCCTCATTCCTCTAGTCTGAATTTAGTGGCTTGTTTATCAAAGTACTTTGTATCATTCAATTGAACATAAAAGCATGCCATTTTATACTCTTGCTTTAATGAAATAATCTACACAGTAGAAGGCTTAAGTTTTAAAAGTCCAGAGAACAGCCGGAAGTTTCAGGTGTGGTTGAAAACTCTCCCATCTCCTTTAGGGGTGTGCTTTTTAACCATCTCAGAGGCTGGTGAGCTGCATTTCTGTGGTGTCTGTGGCAGCCCTTGGCTTTTGAGGAGTTGTTTGCCGGAGCAGCTCCTTGGGTGTGGAGCAAGCACAGGGGCTGGTGAGCAGAAGTTGTTGGTGTCAGGCTTCAGCTGTCTCTGGTTGCCACTGCTGGGGCTGGAGCTGCTCCTCAGCAGGGTGAGGGGATCACTCTGCTTCTGTGGGAGCAAAGAGAGCTGCTCTGAGCAGCCCAGGGTGGGGGCTCAGGTGCTGTCAGTAAATACTGCTCTAAGTTCAGCAGACGTGCTCTTAAATTAATATTTAACCAGATTACTACATTTTGTCTGCTTCATTAATTTTTTATTAATTTATGAAAATGCTGTTGATGGAAGTAATATTGACAGGATGTGTTTTTTTGTTTTGGATGCTGGGTTTTTTTAATATCTTCTGGTAAATGGAAACTTATCTTCCTTATGAACACAAACCATCTAACAAGCCATATGGGGCAAATGTTCTAATAAGACAGCAATTATTAGGGCATGATGCATTAATGTTTTATGTTGTTCATAACTCAGCTTTAAGAGATTAATAATGGAGATATGAGGGGAATGCTGTCTTAAGTGTTTATGATTATGTTAATATTAAGACATAGTGTAGGAGAGAAAATTGCTTCCAGGTAGTTACTTCTATTGTTTGTAGAGAGAGTATTGTGAAGGAAATATTCTTTTTATCTTCTTCCAATAATTCTTAAGCAGTTTTGCTGAACTGAAGTTACAGGAGCAACTCTCCATGACTACAAATCTATGAGACTCTCTTATGACTTAACTTTCTTAAAGAATAATTCTAAAGTTGCCAGAGCTGAAACTCTTTACCCCCAAATTACTGGGGAGTAAGATTGCCAGAACTTTAATTAATTTTGGAAATTTCAATTTTTCTTTCTATGTCTGAAACAAATCCTAATGGCTCAGAACTGCATTATGATCTTACCCGTGCATTTGCATTTGGCCCACGCACTCAGATTGACAAAGCCACTTATGGATGAACAGCTGTCCTTTCAAAAGGCAGAGAAGAATGCCTGGGAAGTTTGGAGGTAGTATTTCATTTACAAGGATAGGTTGAACAAAGGTAGTAAGGAGAAGCAGGGAAAAAAAAAGAGGTGAGTGGAATTTTGTAAAGCTGATTAGTTGTGTGCATAAAAAACATATTCTGAATGAAGTTTTCTTTTTTTAGCTTTTTTTAATCTTAAGCAATTGCTGAGTATTCTCCTTGTCACTGAAGTCACTGAAACAAAACTGCCTTTTGTGGGAGAATTCTTTGCTGTCTATTTAAAAACAACACACTTCAAAGTGATGGTGTGTCATTTTGTTGCCGTAGGTAGAATGAAAATGTGGTATTCACACCTTTATGGAGCAATTCTGTCTGGCCCTCCTCTGTCACAGAGTAAATGTGTCTGTGTGGTCTTCACTTGGCTCCTTTCTTCTGTGTTGAATTTTTGTTCTCTGCCCCTTCTCTTCAAGTCTTTATCCTATTTTCTGATCAGAACCTGAACCCTGTAACAGTTGAGTTGAGCTTATGAGATGCTGAAATGAGATAGAAGTTGTGCAATACAAGTTCACTTATGCAGAATTGCTCCTACTCCCAGCACACCACGAAGTTATTTGTGTCTCCCTGCTGCTCTCGAGTGCCTGCACGGGGACTGTCACTGCTTCCACCCAATGTGTGAAACACACGGCTGTTTATCACAGCCCAGCAGGCAGGGTACAGATATTTCCAAACAGCACTACTGCACCCTTATCTCAATAGCACTAATATTATCCCCTGCCAAAACAGACATGATATATTGAAGTATCTGTAACCGTTATAGGATCTCTGCATATTCCTTGAATTTAGCCTGCAGCAAGTCTGTCATCCACGGTGATCCTGATGTTGCAAGAAGCAGCTTAAAAATATCATCAGGGCATTGATGCTGACTTAAAAGCAGTGTAGGCACTACTGACCTGTGAATTGAGACATGTCCATTAAAATAGGCTGCCTGCTTTTCCTCCTTCCCTACTGCTTCTTTATGTGCTGGTAGTAGTCCCCTGTCCTGTTTGTAACCCCCAGTCAGCAGTGGAGTTCAGATCATAGCCACAAAAGATCATAACTAGGTTAATTAATTTTTAAACAGTTAACAATAGTTAAGAAAATAGATTCCAATCCAGCAAATTCTGTTTAAGTTTTGAGAACATATTCCTTTCTTTATTTTTGCTGGCTGAATTAAACCTAAAACCATAGTGTAGGAAAAAGGACAAGTCCAATACTGCAAACTCTTTTATGTTTTATTACCTACGATATTTGTGTACAGCAGTGCTCAACTACACCACAACAGTGCAGAGATCCAATCTTCACAATGTAATGACTTCCTGATGATCTATCTTTAAGTGATAAATGAAAAGAATGTGCTGCCTTCTAGCTGCATATACAACAAAGTTTATTGCCACCCAAAATTGCTTTTTATTCCTTGGGTGGGTGGGGAGGTATAGAAGGAAGGTTGAAACCAGACTTTTTCTTAACTTGTTCTCAGGTTATATTATTGGGATATATTTCCAGTGTTGCTCAATCTCCCTGAAATACATCTCTCTGAAATTCAAAGGGGAAAAGTAGCTGTATGGGGTTAATCTTGAAATTTTACAGAAGACTTTAGATCAAATCAAAACCCTCGGCTATTGGTGAACCATAGGTTCTCCTTGATCGTGTAAGTCCTTCCATCACCCACTCCAGCACAGCACTTCTGAAATGCAGAAATCTGTCACTTCTGAGATAAAGCCACTAATCCACCTCTCTCCTTGACACATTCTCTGTTCAGTGGGCAGATTTCTTATATGGATATTTTCTGTCACTTTTGCCAGTACTACCTCTGTGTCATAAGCTGATGGCTTTAACCAGTGATTTTCTGTTTTTCAGATTCAACACAGAAATCCAAACACCTCTCTGTGAAGTGTTTCCAGAGTTTATCCCCTGCTGAAAGTCTCCTCAAGGTAATGGTTGTGAATGACAGCGGGCGTATTGTAAGCTAAATTGTTGAAGAATGTTTCTTGCTCATCCAAAGAGCTTGTGAATTCTATAGTCTGCATTATTCCTCTCAGTATCAGCATCAGTCTTGCTGCTTAAATATCCATAATTGTCCTTGTTCTGATCATTTTGGGTAAATTTTTAATACACTTTCTCTTTCCATGCTGTTGTGCAAATTTTGCAGTTTCATATCTCTGTGCTATCTTTTCCTCTTTTGCAGTCACCCTGTCTCTATATCCTGCTTGATTTTTTTCTCTCTCTTCTCTCTGAGAAGTCACCTTGCTTATTGCCTTTAACTGCTCTTAATTTTTTGCCACTTCTGCTCAATTATTTAATCTATTTGTCTCTTAGAAAACATTTGGTGTTCATTGTCATGAGCTTGTACACTTTATTTCTGAAACAGGTCTCAATCTAGTTCCAGTGTGATTTTTATATAAACTCATTGTGTGGGCTTCTAAAGGATTTCCAGTGTAATGGTTCCCTTTGAATTCTTTTGTGGAAGGTTTATAAGTTCAAATCTTTAAGACTGTGTGTACATTCATGTGAATGCATCTGAATACCCATTTCTGTACATATATATAAAAATGTATATGTATGTATACATACTTGTATATATACACCCACAACTTTCACTGCTGCAGTGAAAACAAACCATATATATTTGCAATATCACTGAGCGAGGCTCTCTTTTGAGAAGAGAGGACATTGTGATGACTGTAAGGTTCATTATAATCTATTGATCTGCTTCCTGAGCTGTGGTGATAGTTTTGTGCTCTGCAGAATGAACAATATCCGTTCCATTACAGGCAGCAGTCGTGGGGCTTTGAGGTTCCGACTGACACTTGCAGCAGTCTGCTTGCCTCATCTTGGGCTTTTGTCAGGAGGTCCTATTATTTGGGAAAATAAAAATGTATGTGTTATTCCCAGTGCTTTGGCTCCCTGGTGAAAATTCAAGACCTAGGATGTAATCAGGAGTCTTTTCAAGTGCTTGCCTTGGTTGCTGCTACTTTGGTCTTGCTTAGGTCTGGGTGCAGCAAGGTGGCCAACTGCTCACCCTGTCTCTGCTGCTCTAAGGATGACTGAGGAGAGGTTTCCCTCTTCCTGTGGCTACCCCAGCACTTCTTAATTATTTATCTCTCAAGGTGTTTAGAAGCCTGTTTTACAATATGGTTCCTTCTCACAGCAGAAAGATCTTGTCAGCAGAAGATGTGGCACATATGAACTGGTGTCTGTCTGCAGCTTCCCTTTCCATTTGCGAGTCAGAGATGTACTGAAAGACCTATTTCTGAGTTTTGAGAGTCAATATGGCAACACTCAAGGATGCTACTTCCATGATTTCACTGTTTGATTTCACAGTTAAAGATGATCACAGGGTTGCCCATATGTGCAGGTTACACAGAACTGCTGGAAGAAAAATCTGTAGCACATCCATGGCACAGACAGGCAAAATGTTGTGTCAGAAGACTGAAAAATTTAGACTGATTATTCTGGGAAAGTAGTAGTCAAATTAGAGAAAATTAACCCACTTGTCAGGGGTTTATGGTCAGAAACTTAGAGAAACATAAGACTTACACAAATTGACAATGGAAATTCCCGATTCTTTCGCTTGGCACATTTCATTTGGTCATTGTTGTCCTGTTGCCTTATCCCGGTGACTCTGGTCCCAAAGGCTCTGGCATTTGTGATGCTAATGCACCATGGTAAGCAAGCTGTTGGATCTGATCTCTCACTTTCTTACCTGAAAGGTCATCAGTCTCTAAGCAGGTCTCAAATATTCAAGTGTGCTGTTCAGCTATGAACTCCGGTCTTGTGCATGCATAATTATTCAGCACTGATAAGAAGAGGAGAAAAACAACTTGAGAAATTGATGTTTGTATCATAGGTCATGCCTTCAATTGTATTAATTGTATTTATTCTTTCAGATCCCTAAATGACTTGGTCAGATTGCTCAAAAGGACAAAAATTTGGAATAAAGAGTTCTGCTAGTAGTTTTTTAATAATAAATGTATTAAAAGGAAGTGAATGCAATCCAGATGTTCCCCAAACAACTGGATTAGAATATACAGTAGCAATATATGGGATATTTTTACACACTGTGTATCAATAGGGTGTGTTAATCCAGTTTCTCATGAGATAGTAATTATTCTTAATGAAAATGGAACATAAATTTCAACAGTTCAAGGCCACGTTCTCTGTGGGTTTTTTGTTGAGATTCAGTTAATACGAAAGTTCATGGTTTATGCAAAATTGTTACTTCACACTTTTTTCCTGTTTGGGAATTCTTTCTCTGCATCTTAAATATCATTAAATGTGATCAATTCCGCTTGTAACTGATACTTTAGTTTCAATCCTGGAGTTTTTTGGGTTGTTTAGGTCCGCAAAAAACCTTGGAGGCCAGTTGAGGAAGGAATATTGGGTAACCAGTTTCTTTTGTCTCTAAAAGTTTCCACTGCTTCTGTCTTGCTTTGCTGCCTCATGTAATGCAGAAAAGAACACTTCCAAAAGTGCATATTTGTGGAACTGCTTTAGAAACTTAAAGTACATTGTTCAGAAACTATGGTAAAATAGCAGAAAAGAATTTAAATACAAATGCAAATATTGAAGTTGGTACCTAGAGGGATTATAAACTAGGATTTTGCCAATCATGAATAAAAACCAAATCTCCTGTAATTGCTGCTGTCCTGTGAAAACACTGGAAGGAAAGAATAAAGAATTACACAAGTAATTTGGGTTTCTCAGTGGTAATTCATATTTACTCACTAGTTGTATTTGGGCTGGTTTTTTTGTTTTGTGGTGGGGTTTGGTTTTTTGTTTTTGTTTTTTTCAGATGCATCAAATAGACTGCTTTATAACAACTTTCATCTAACAGTGCTTTGTGGTGTAGATTCTATGATAAAGCATTTGTGGGGTTTTTTCATCCTCTGAGCTATTTTTCTCTCTATAAGTCTTTCAGAAAATATCTTATTTCACTTTAGTTCCTGCAAGTGTACTACCATTGTAGTACTTTCAAGAAATTTTGATGAGAATACTTCACAGCCAGCTACAACTATTTATAAACTTGAGGTTGCCTTTGATCCTAAATCAGCTTTCAATTACCATTTTAGTTATGCTTGGGGAAAAAAAAAAAAGGATTTTTATCATATCCAGGATACAGCAAACTTGGGAGGATGGAGTTATTTTAAGGCTTGTGGTACTAATTATAGCTAACTCATTAGCATACATTGTTGCTGGCATTCTACAGTACTTGTTTATCTAGAACTTGTCTGGCCATTTAGCATGTTCTAATGTTGGTTCTTTCTTTAGCAATATATGACTTGCTCAATTACTTGAGTTGTGCTTTTTAATAGTTGCTAAGATTTGGCTATCGAATGCTGTCAGATTTTCCTTTAATGTTAATTAGAGACAGTAAAGTAGTAATAATTTTGGGGTTTTTTATTTTGCTGCCTGGTGTTTCTCTTGCTCACTGAATAAACAACAAAAAATCCATCTTGATGTTTTAACTTCCCCTATTTTAACCTTTTCATCAGAGCAGGGAAATTAATTGAAATAGTTGTTCTCTCCAGAATTACATCCTGTATTTTAATGCCAAATACATCCTTGTGCCAATGTCTAGCAAAAGAGAAAAGGGGGCTGTCTTTGTAGCAGAATATTGAGCACTGATATTATTTTTTGCCATTAAGCCAATGGACATCTTAAAAATATTGTTGAGGAATAGGATTTCTCTGACTCCTGTAGCAAACCTCTAGTGATTTTCACAGCAGGTACTCGATTAGGAGACAACGTTCTCACATTAAAGTGGAGTCACCAAACTGTTCACTTTTCTTCCTGGAGTTTTCTTATGGAATTGTGAGGAATCTTTTTCATGTCAGAATAGGAACCTTATGATCAAGGGTTGCATTCACTTAATATTAGTCTCTGTTTTAAGTACAAAGAGAAGAGACCTGAAGTAGATATGAAAGTACCATGATGGTAACTGTAATCTCTCAAGGTGTTAATCAGAAAGTGCCAACAGAAATCTTGAAAGAGCAAAATGCAAATAAAGAAAGAGAAAGTTGTGTAAAAGTACCAGAGGGTTGTGGGATATTTTGTGTTCCTATTTTAAGCTCAGGGTAGATTTTTGGGAAAAGGTCTTAGAGCAACATTGCTTTGCCTGTTATGTTGGATCAGCAGCTGTACATCTCCATTCACACCCCAAGTTCCTGAACACACCCGCTCTCCACAGCCTGATCTAACAAGTATCTGTGATAGTAAGACTGAGTGCTAGGCAGAAACATGGATAAAATGATGGTTAGTTGCACAGCAACTTCAGTGTGAGTATTTTTGCATCCAATGTGTATCTGCATTCATGAAGGTGCAGATGTGTATTTCTAAATCCAGCCAGAAACTTTCACATGCTTAGAAAGGACACATTTTAAATAAGAAGGAAAGGCATTATATTCTTAATATAATACTTAAGGTTATTTACATTTTAATTCTTTTTTAGAAAGCTGCAAGTTTTCTCTAGCAGCATTTACGTATTTGAATATAAATGTCTTAATATATAAAATCCTCCTCACTTTCTACAAACTGAGGAGTAAACTCTCGTAATTATTTGCTCAAAAATCTTCTGTGTGTAGCTTGGCTGCAAGGCTGGTCATACCCAGGGTTCTTTAGGGAATGTTTACATAAATAGTTTGCTCACATATCTATTTATAAATATGATTTGTGCAAATGCTGAAATAAATATTTGTTTTCCCTTACAGTATTACTATTTCTATTTAAATTAGAAGAATAATTAATGTGTAAATATCCTTCAGCTAATACAGCATAACTTTACACCTTCAAATTTTAGTTTCAAATTAATAACCTTCAGTCAGTACGATTTCTTTAACTATCCATAATCTATAGGTTGTTGCTTCTGTATGGTTACACCTTGGCCAAAAATGAATGGAAAAGTGACACATGACTGATGCTCCCATATGCAATTATGTTCTTGCCAGTGAAAGAAACCAATAGAAACAAGGAAATACACCCTGGAGCTGAAGTCATTGGTTTTTTTTGGGTGAGGATCCTGTGATTTATCCAAGAGATGTTGTACTGCAGCACAGTGTGGCTTTGAGAGACAGCTCATCGTAATCTCTGGGGCCATGACCTAACAGATTAAACAGAGCGATGAGTTTGTATTGCCAGAGCAATTCTGTCTAGAGGACAAAACATTTTATTTAGAGGGTAGATTGATGGGATTAAAGCTTTGCATTTATTTCCTTTACACACTCAAATTTACTGTAAGTTGTTTTTTATTAAAACAGACACTGGATTGCTAAAGGAATTATTTTAGGACAGATGATTTCATTTAAATGAATATTGAAGGATCAAAACCCTAAGAATTTATTAGTAAACTAAGTCCCTGCCATTCCTTTGCACAAAAGCAACTTAATCTTTTCTTATTTCATATTTATTTTAACTTTTGGACTATTTCAAAGAATTGGAGTCATGTAATTCTGTCTCTTCATTCGTTTTAGCATTAAATAAACTTGGAATGCTGCAAGGTACTGGAATAATCAGAAATTCAAATAATTCTTAAGCCTGTTTTCTTTAAATGCTTTTGAAAATGGCACAAATAGATAGTATATATTATTTGTCATCCCTTTAAGTAGCTACCCAGCTCTGCAGAATAAACAGATGAATACATGTGAAAGCACATAGCCTTTTCACAAATTTAATTCCTCACTGTAAGAAAATTACCTCAATGTTTAAATAACCACTTTACACAGAGAGCCTTTTCATTGTCTTTCCCTTTCCCTGTAGTTCTCAGCAGGTGTTTAAATGTTTTATTTTTTTTTAGCTTCAAACTATCAGTGCAAAAAAAATACCAAAAATGTGTTAGTTTTAGATAATCCAAAATTCCCTTTGCTCAGCTTCTTAGTTCATAGTTATCTGTGTGAATTAGAAATCTATTACTGAGTGTTCATTTTTCACCCAAATCTATTCACCAAGCATCAAAACTCATCAGTAAGATGGAGTAATGCCATTTAATTAGTCTTTGATATACAGTTAAATTAGGTCTTAATAAGGGGTAGTGCATCCTAAAATCAATTATCTCGCTCCTCTTAATAAGAGCAACTAATTAGTAGGTAAATTGCCACAGTTCCCCTTTTATCCTACAGTTTTTACAATCTTGTGGAGGAGATTAGGCTGAGGAAATTACTCCCTGGTAGCTCCGAGAAATTTTAGGGCATACCTTAGAAAATGTTTTTCTAAACTAACTGCAGTACAGAAAAAAAAAAAATAGAAATGGAGAAAAAACCATTTAATTTCTTGATAATTTTGCCCAAGTTGCTTGTGTGAGGACCAAAACAAACACAAGCAAGGTGTTGCCCTGCCTGATGCACCCTGTTAATGTACAGGGAGTTTCTGCCCTGGCATTTCTTTCAGTGCAGTTACCCAAAAATATCTGTTTTCTTCATGGAAATTTTTCCAGCTGCAAACAAGGGATAGTTTATGGACCATAAGTACACTCTTTACAAAATATAGTTTTAGGTGGAGAATCAGAATTCCAAAGCTGAAAATTATTGACACACCATACAAAAGTGGCGCGATGCTTATGGGAAAAACCAGGCTTTATCCATAGCTGCCAAAATTTTTACGTGTTTTAAGCAAGAAAAATGTTGCATTTGAGATTCCAGACTTTTAGTTAAGACTTCCAGTTTCCCTAAATGAAAGCTTCTTCCATTTTTAATCTCTGTTTCTAGTTACAGCAACCTAACTGCTGGAAGATACTCATGGATAAAGGAGAGTATTTTGAGGATGTTCAGGTTTTCTCCACAAGATCCATCTGTCTCAAATTACTACTGGACTTCTGACTTTGACAGCCTCTAATTTCATCCAGTCATGTATGGCAACACACAGTATATTGTTTTAGATTTGTCAAATTTGATGGTGCCTTGTTGATGTTTTGCTCTCAAAACATGGTGTCATTCTCTTTCCTTGGATAATTATTTTTGTTGTTGTTTTTTGTCATGGTTAAAAGTTTGAAGGGAACTCAAGGACACGCTTGTGATTAATCAACAAATGCAGAGGCTTTTTTTCATTCTTTTTCTGCTGCTACTACATCCTGCATATACTAGTCCCTTCACACTAAACTTCCTTGCCAAGCATGTCAGAGAGATTTTATAACTGTGAAAGTGTGATGTTTTTGCTTCGTTCTCCCTTATGCTTATTGTTGCAGCTTTTCTAGACACTTTCTGGTGTTAGTCATTAATGACAACACAGTGCCCCCGTTTAGGGAGTGAGAGGTTGCCGTCTGTTCTTTGTTTTTCCTCCCTGCTGCATTACTCATACTTTTTGTGGAAGGAAACCTTCTGCAGGCAGCCATTCCTCCCTGAGAGACTTGGTGAGACAATGTAGGCTGTGACATCTATTTCCAATTCAAACACTTATCCCAGCAACTCAGTTGGTGACCTCAGCAGTGCCAGAAGCTGGGAGAAGCAGCCCTCCTGTTTGACTTTGACCTGGGACAGGCAGTGTCAGTGGGGGATATCTGCCTGTCCAGACAGTGACACTTGCAGCAGCATCTCTGATATTATGGCAGTGATCTGCTTGGTGGTGACGGGCTTAAGCAGCAGAGAACACCAAACATGTCCAATTTCCTTCTGTGTTCCCTGGATATAACCACAGAATCCATACACAAAATGTTCCTCAGAGTGGAGGAACCCATATCTGTGCCAAGGAAATCAGAATACACCTGTAGGTAGTGGGATTGAGGGGGCTGGGACAACACTCAACAAAAACCTCCAGTTAACACTGCTTTGGACTTGGCTCTGGTACTTCAGGTGACTTCTCAAACTTTCTTATCTTTTGTGACCTTCTCAGCAGTGGAAAATTTAGGATGAGGTGGAGATTTCTGTAACCTTCTATCCAATCTAGGTGCAGTTTAAGCATCTACATTAAATTCTGCTGATGACCTCATGTTAAGAGGACTGAAGGAAATAAAATGAATTAATAGTGTGGTTTCATGGCTGTGTTTTCTATAGATATGCGGATGTCAAATTTCTGGATGGACACTAGTGGCAAATTTTAAACTATTTTAAAAGCATATACTTTTTTGGTTTTTGTTTAATTGAAGTTGGAATCGTGGATTAAAGTCATAGAATGGTTTGGGTTGGAAAAGACCTTAAAAATTGTCTAGTTCCAACCCCTCTACCATGGGCAGGGACACCTTCCACTAGAAGTTAGACTAGTAATTAGTAATGGAAAACTGTGGGCAGCTGGGGGAAAAGCCATTAAGCTTATTCCTCACATTCTTACTTGTATGCTGAATTTATCATGTGTGCAAATTCTCCGTAAAAAGTAAAAAAAATCTCAGCATGCTTTGAAATAGAACTGGAGAATACAAAATATCAGAAACCCTTTCCTTGATCTCTGCAGGTTAGATGTGGTTCAAAATGGGGACTCAAAGGTCATCACCTCCCACTCCTCCTTTTCCCCAGCTGTGCATTTTCTGTGAAGGCCAAGCTGGAGCCCAGAGGGGTCCCTGGAGCAGAGCTGGGTTTCAGAACCAGCTGTGCCCCCACACCTCAGAAGGGAATTTCTATTACAGCATTTTCTGAATTGCAGCAATAGGTTTGGATCAAACCACTGTCACAATAAGTATTAACAATAAGTATTATATAATATTAACAAGCTCTTTAAGTGGTAACAGAAGGTAATTTTACAGAGTGAAAATGAATGTTAGCTCCTAGTTTTTTTCAATTTATTGTGTAGCCCTGACAAAATTATTGTACCAATTTTATGTTGTCTTCTGCATTTCTCTCCTTTTCCTGGTTTAGGTAGGAGTCTTTGTTCTTGCAAAATTTTGAAGGGCTGGTGGCATGCCAGTTTGAGAAGTATCTAAGTTAGTATGTTTGCTTTTAAATTAAATTCAATTTTCCTTAATGAAGATTAGGTGAAGGGAAGTAAAAGATATCTTTGTCCTCTTGTCTACTCCCTATTTTAATAGCAATGCATCTTTACCCTGCCAAAGGGCACGGTGGACTCATGAAATCAGCAGACAGGACAAAATGTCATGTCCAAGGGCCTTCTCTCTTTGCCTCTCCTTTGACAGCTTTTGTGTGACCCACAGCTCTGTGTAGGGAGGTGGATTCTCCTCTTTGATTATATTTGTAAATCACTGAAGCAATTTTATGTAAAACTGAAAAAAATAATGGCTAAAATCAGCAACCTATGTTTGGTGTCAGGAATTATCAACTGAACAGGTCTGTTCTGTTCCCTGTCATCTTGTCTCCTCAAAGGAGCTCGGACATTTTGCTGCTGTCACATTGCCATGGTCGCGTCATGATTTACATCTGCAGCGTGTGAACAGCAGCACTGAGAGCTGTTTGACAAGTGGCAGTTTCCCTGGTAAACAAATCAGGGATGCACTTAGAGTGATTAACAGGGACTGCCAGCATTTCACATGGGGTTGGTGCCTGAAACAGCTTGCCCTAAGCAGATCTTCCTCTTTAGGATTGGTGGAAGAATGAAGAAATAAGCAAACAACAGCAAAAAAATAATCTGGCTTCAGGTGTAATACTTGTGTAAGGTTCATGTTTAATCAGTAGTTCGTGCTAAATTATTGGTGGTGTTTGACCCACTGGCATTCTGTGGGTATTATTGCAGAATCTAAGACCAGGGATCTTTATTAAATAAGGTTTTTCTGAGGCAGTCACTTGTTCTGTTGGGTAAGTAGAGGAAAGGAAATGTCAATAAACACTAAACCCTTTGCTGCAGTTACAGCTCTGACTTGGTGCACAAGAAGAATGAGCAACTTTGACATTGAGTGACAAACTTGCCCACGGGTACTAATTTTTATCCTATCTTTGATTATTTGTTATATGGATTTTTTTATGCATTCCAACACTTAATGCTCGTGTAAGTCTTGTCTGCTGTGATCTTGAGGTAACTTTTCAGAGCTTCACCCCTGGTGTCAGAGGCCTGTTTTAAGAGCAATGCTTTGACTTAAGAAAACACACAGATGCTAAAGCAAAAAGAAATTTGAATCATTAGGATGAAATCTCCCTGACATTAAGATGGAATGATCACTGTAACAGTTGTTTATCATGAACTGTTCAGAATCCCACTCTTAATCTTCTATAATTAAACTTACAATGCTATTTAAAACCACCAGACCTCAAACCAGTGAGTTTCCTGTCCTTTTCCATATCTGATTTGTTTAATCCTGCATCAGTGCAAAGTGTGTGTAAAACACCACCAAAGAAGAAACACTGTGCAATTTCAGTTGATATAAAGCACTACACAGAGGAACTGGTGACAGAAATAACCTGTATGGCTGTAACCTGGTGTTTATTATTCATGAAGGGTTGTTAGTTCATCTGGAAATGTTCTTTGCTAGGTTTGCTGCTTCCCTACACATACCTGTGTGATTTGTCTTCCTATTCCGTATCTTCTCCTCAGTGACAATGAGTTGTGCTGATTTAAAGGCTAAGATTGAGATCAGAACCAAGAGACATCACAGGTTGAATGTTTTTATGTATTCATCTTTTCAAGAAGAATTTGATTCCTGTCCTCCCTCTCTTCTTTGAGATAAAGCCTTCTAACCTCCCTGGGAGTCTGGGGAAAAACAAAAATGTCAGCAGCTGTTCAACAAGTTATAAATTTTGCCTGAATTTAAAATTTAATTTAAAATAATCTAACCTTGACTTTTTAAATGCTAGAAAGTTTGATGTTTCTTTCTACATGAACTTGAATTTACTTTCCACATTGATAGATGGCTGTAAATATTCTTTACTCTGTTGGCTGTTAATAATTTCATGTTTCATCTCTGTGCTTTGGGTAAACAGAGCCATGTAAAACAGCAACTGAAGAGTAACTTCCTTATCCTGTTGTTTCCTTGCTACTGCAAGTATTTCATTCCTTGGTGGTTTTTTTCCTATTGTTTCTCACTTTCCTATTGTTTCTCACAGATCTACAGTTCGTCTTCTCTTTTCCCTCTTCTTTTAATTTTCCCTTTTTTCCTCACAATTTCTCTTTAATTTTACAGCCCCTCCTCAAAACACACCCCCGTAGTAATATGAACATGAAACAAAGTTCCTCTGTATTCATTTTTCTGCCCCAAGCCCTGGGGATTTGCCCCTCTCCAGAGGGAAAGCTCATTACAACCTGAGCCAAGGGCAGCTTGTTGCAGTCAGATTAAATTCAAACCTCTTCTATGGCACTCCTCTGGGGAGGGTAATTTTGGCACTACACTGCTTTATTCAGTGAAATAATAACACTTTCCACGCTACTCAAGCTCCTTGGCTTTGGGGAGAAGGCTGTGGGGAGCAGGATGGAGGATGGCACAGAGCAAAGCTGGGAAGGGAGATGGCTGTGGCAGTTCCTGGGTTGTTTTTCCACTCTCAGCAGCCTTTTCCCTTACACAAGTGTGTGCTCTACCTGTGGCTGCAGCTGTCACACAGCTGGGTAAATGTGTAAATAGTAATTGACTCATCTTGACCCATTGTTCCATTTCAGAAACAGCCTATTTAACAAATGAATGTCAAATGCTTTCCCCTAATTCATGAATTGCACTGCTACTGCATGGGAAGTGTTATGACTCTGAAGTTAGAGTTCCATAACAGAATCATAGTGAGTATGTTACCATCCATTATGTCCATGACAAATCCTGGCTCAATACTACACACTCACACAGGAATCTTAGAATATCAGGTTTTTTCCTTTTGGAAAGCCAGGATGTGTTATACATTGCCCAGTCCCATTTGATACCCCCAGGAGAGTGAAAATACTCTGTACAATTCCAGTTCCTGAATGTTAGGCTGGATGTTACCCCTACTGCTGCAACGCCTTTAGACTTTCATTTACAGAGAAACACTTATCAGGATAATTTATTCAGCACTTTTCACTTCATGTTACAGTTGTATTATCTGAAGACAGAATTACATAATGCACTCTCAGATATTAATATGGATTGTTTTGCTGCAAAATGTGTGTATGCTTTGCCATCAGATATGGGAAATACAAAAATAAATGTAGAAGGGCAAATGTATCAGACATAAAGCTTTTATCTTGCTAAGGAGTTCAGAAAAAAAAATAAATTATTGTAATTCATGTCCTTATTTTGATATATTTCCACTTTGGTCAGTGGCCAATTTTATGACCTAAGCACCGAATGTGTGCAGTTTTCTAAATGACGTATTTAATGCTGGATGCTCATCTCCTTTCATGAAGACCCCACGATGTTATGAAGGATGGAGAGGTTCTGGACTGTTTTCACAGGGAGAGGTCTCACAGCAGAAGTTGTTTCCCTTTCACAGCTTGTGGGGCCTCTCCCTCAGCCAGGTCCTGCGTCACCACGAGCTCTGGGAGGCTCTGCTGCCATCAATTTCGCTTTAGCTGCACCACTGTAATACTTTAAGCTTTCTAGACTCCTGCTTTATTTTATCTTTTGAGTACAGATGCAGATTACACATCTCTCCCTTCTCTTCTGCTTACAGTCTGCTGCAGAGAAGGGGGATGCACACTTCCACTAGTCATGAGCCAAAAGCTGTCACAGCAAAGATGTTTTTCACCTGTCTGTATATGTATGTTTGTATGTTTGGGTATATTACCCAAACTCAGAAAGGAAACACTTTGCTCTTCCAGCTCTGATGACTTTGAATCATTTATTTGCTGAAGCTCTTTGTGTCTGTCTGTCCTGTATTGCTATCTCATTTTGAGGGCATTCTGGTAACAAGGAATCATCAGTGTGAGTGTCTGCAGAGCAGTTCCTTTGTGGAAAAGTGATGTTGTTTATTCCAGTTCCAGTAATCTTTGGGCTATCATTTTGTTTAAAGAGGTTTTTACCCAAAGGGGAATTACAGTCTCATATTATAAGGCTCATTTGGGTCCTGATCCAAGGGAAATTATTATTGTGATGCTCTAAAGAACTGACAGATGTGGCAGTATTGCTGTCCTCACTTGTACAAAGTAATTTTCATGTTTGCCCCTTGACCTTTGTCTTTATCATTGATGTTGGATTTATCCTTGCCAGCTGCCCTGTCTGGAGTTCTCAGCTTCCTTTAAATGTTGCTTGACATTTTGTCCATTCCTTAACCAAGTCTGAAAGGTCAGGGACTACTAACACATTTAAGGTAATATTCTCCATATTTTTGGGTCAGAATCTTTCCTTCTTTCCTCTTTTTTAAGCACAGGATTTAGTGAGACAAAATCAGATACTGTCTTAGCACAGATAATCCTGTGTACTCAAAGAGGAAACAAATGACTCTGAACTTTAAGAGGTGTGGAATCATGATTTAAATACTATGGATTTATTTCCTTTTAGTTGTTTGAGACATAGGTGTTCACATTTCCAATACATTCTTCACAACCATGATAACAAAACAACTTCTGTTTCTATCATGCAAGTTTCCATCCTGCGCAGCTGTTGTGTAGGAGAGTCTAAGAAATAAAACCATCCATTTTGTGAATTTGCAATACCACTATGTGGAAGAGAAGCAGGTTCTGTCCTGCATTAGGCTGTGGATTTTGTTTGTTTTACAAAATTAACAACATAGGCAGATTTGTGTCTTGAGTAAATTTGAACATTCATTCTAAACTTGCCTCTTGTTTAGGTCAGTACCGCATTTGAGCTTCTTGATTTTTAAATTTTTTTTTATTATTTTTTGCTCAAAAATTAAGCACAAATCTACTTCTTTTATTATCTATGGGGTTTATATTCAGCTCAGAAATGCAAATAATATTAGGAATGAAATGAAGAGAAATTATATTTACTATAACAGCTTAAACACAACATTATTCTTATTTGTGTAACTCATTTATGTAAAACCTGGATATTTAAAATAATTTAGCCATATTTCTTCTGTTTATTGGCCTAAAAAGAAATAATCTATAATTAAGTGAGGTACTTAATTTAAATATCTCACCTTTAAAAATCAATTCAGAGTCAATTACTACTGTTTGCTTTTGGATTCAAGGATTGGTTGGATTTCAGCATCCTTGAAAACTATTCAAAAGAAGTCTGCCCATTTTAACTTGTGAAATTTTATGTACAGATCTGCATATGATTCTGTTTTCTGTGTATTCTATTGTGGAACAAAGCAACTAACCACAAAAGAGAAGCTGCATTTCTACAATAATTTTAACTTCATGGTAGATTTCTTCCACAGTTTTCCTGCAAAAAAGTCATCATAGCTCAAGTCTTTAGAGCCATAAAATGGTCCTTTTCTATGCAAGCCTTGCAGTTTCAGATTACAGTTTATCAAAGCAAGGATATGAGGGACTGAGTATTTGCAGCATGGTCATTGCTCATATGATGTGGGAAGGTTCCTTCATTCATTAGTCAGTACACAATTTGTAGGAAATTGGTGAATTAATGTCCATTAGCAATTAACAGATTTTGAATCTTTAGGTATCTATATCAGATATATCAAGCTTTTTCTTCAGTCTTATAAGGAAACAAATACATGGTATTCACAAAATCAGCAGTAATCATACTGACAATTTTTTTTAATATCTTTTCAATGGATTAGCTTGGTTTAGGTATTTTTATGAGGTAGGAATATTCTGCAGTGTAAATCTAAATATGGAGACAAAATTATGCTGAACAATGAGGAATAGTATCTCTCATGTCACTGTAATGAAAGCAACAATAAATTCTACTTGCCCCTTCTGACTGGCTGTAATTACAGCATTGGCTGCAATTCATTTGAAGAAAATTGTTTTGGGTGTTTTACCAATATAAATTATGACAAAAATATTTATGAAACTACTTAAGCGGCTTGTCAAAAATGTGCCTTCTCTGATAAAGAGAAAAAAATGTTGTTGCAGAGTTCACATGGTGATTTTTAGGCTCTTCTTTTTCAGCATCCCTGCTCAGGAATTTAAAATAAAAAAATAAAAAAAATAATAATAAAAAAAGATTATTTATTGTTTTGTTTATCTTGTCAAAAGATTATCTTAGTGAAATTTCATAATGAACATAAGAAAGTTCATCAGAGGAAAATGGAAACTCATACAACGGAGAGGAAATGAGTGTGGAGTAACAGCACTAGCACTGAGAGACCTTGAGGCAAAAGTGGGAGAACAAATGAGATGTTAATCTGCACTGAGATAGCTGAGAAGTGGTCAGCAGCACATATAAAATGTTCTCAGTTCGGGGCAGGGGAAAAACCCTTTCAGCACGAGCTCATGAAATAATAAACTCAAGATAGCACATTACTGATAAGTCTGATCAATTATAATCTGCTTGGAGAAAAGCACGGTAGATAAGGGAGCTAGAATCAGATTTAGAGCACAACAATGCTTGGGAAATAGCAGCTTCATTTGACATTTTAAGGGATGCATTGTTCGTCTACTCAACTACCCTGCAATAAAGTGACAAGCTTTGTTATTACAGCATGAAGATGCTGAAGGCCACAATTTTCTAAACTTTACAGGCAGTTTCTTTGAGGTGTATAAGATGAGCTGCATGATATATTCCGTTTTCATATAGTGCCCTCAGAGTGCAGCCACATGCACAAGTATCTTCACAGTTTTCCTTTGGTGTATTGGAAGGGACTAAATGTACATTTAATGTTGACTATCCAGGTGACTTACCTGGTTTTATTCAGAAGAAATTAAATGGAAACAGCAATGAAGGCAACTTAGATCACACACACACATATATATATTTTACATACCTGCATGCAAATTAAACTAATGGTCATTCTTCCTATATGTGATATGTATTTTGTGCCCTGGTTAGAAACCAGATTTTTCAAACTGCCAGGGAAGTATATCCCCCAGAGGAACAGGCACAAACAAACTCTTAAACTTGAGTCTGTAAAAATAACAAAATTGCAATAATTTCATCAGTGACAGAATTTGGAATCTCTTAATAAAGAATTTAAAATATAAGGGCAACAGGCATAGTTCTTACCCACGAAAGAAAATATTTTTATAATCTTTTATCAGCAATCTCTTGAAGGTAACATTGATTTTTCTACGCTATTAACAAGATTTAATCTCTTGGCACCATCTCTGGTAACTTGTTGGGCATTTCATCAAGCAATAAATATAAAAGTGAATCTATTTGACTCAGTTTGTCATATCTCATGTTTGACACTGAGTTGCCTAGTGCTGTTTTATTAATTATGTTCATTGTAATCCAGCAGCAGCACACAGAAAGCATATTCACAGGGAATTCAGCTTCAGCTGCAGTACCATAAGCTGCTAGGTAAATGAAAATAACAGAGTTCAGGAAACATTAAAAATGTAGCTGTCAATTCAAGGCTTGTTCATCACAGAAAAATGCAAACTAATGAAACAGAGAAATGATGACGAATACAAGCAAATCTATTTTAGAAGTCATCCAGAAAAGCTCCCACTCGGTAATTTCAGGAGTGATTGAAAGAAGTATGTGTAGTTCAGCAGAAATGAAGGTGGTGGTAGCATTGTTTGGATAATTGGTTATGTCAGATATGAGGGAACTGGATATAGAAGAGGCTGTAAGCATGAACTATACCTTTGATTTTTTTTCGCAATCAATGCTCCTGAAAAGTAAAAGAAATGAAAATCTTACGAAAATGAAAGTAAGAAAAGCCCCATTATATTATATGAAAATATATTCTTGTATAAAAGCTTGTCAGACCAAAAGCAAAAAGGTACAGGTTTCCTTTCTCTGTTTGCTGAAGTGATGTGCAAAGCTGTTAGATTAACCAGTAAGCAGAACAGTTTACAGAAATCATTACAGCCATAGGTGTTTCTTACAAAAATACTTGTTCAAAACATGCTTGTTCTATAAAACAGACTGGCTGTTTGTCAGGCTTTGTCAGAAAAGGACCAAGATAGCAAACAAGCTCTATGTTCAGACCAGTCTTACAGGAACATGCTTTGTCTACAGTTTGAATTTATACTTTTTAAAAATGTGAATTCTGAAACTATAGAAGAAAAGGTGGTAGCAGGCACTGGAAATAAAGATCTAAATATTATCCTATCATTTTAAATTGTTTCTTTCACACTGAAAAGTGTTGAATAGGTTGTAAAACTAACACTCCTACTCTGACCTTTCTTCTTTCACCTAGTTTTTCTGTCTCTGGTGTGTTTTATTGACTTTTTTTCGATATTAATCATAGCCAAAACAAATAAGGCAGTTAATATCTCAGCACTTCGCCCTCTTCTTCCTCACCCCTCTCAAAAAATCAATTATTGTTCAGATCTGCAAGCCAGTTTGGGACTTGTCCTTTTGCCTGTTATGTCAAAATCTCTCAGTATATCCCTCAATAGAATGTCTACGTGATTTGCTTCATCTTCATTGACATCATCTGTACTGATACTCCATTCTTTGCCTTGGTTTCTCTTCAGTCTCTAATAAAGGCAACAAATTACTTGTCTGACCTTGTAATTTGTTAATACTATCTCAGTTATTCTGGTCTTTAACTGTGTGATAGCAAACCCAGCCTCAATTCTATGTTGTTCATGTAATTTATTTTTTTCCCTTGAACCTGCCCCAAGTTCCTTCATGAATCTTTTTTAGTTAGTTTTATTTGTTCCTGAAGTTTTGTTCATTATCTTCTCCTATTGAGCCCCTCAATATAAAGGACCACTTCTTTTTGAATCTTTGGAGAATACCACCCAGATTTAATGTAGACAAAAAGTTGAGTATCAATTCCAGTCCCAACAGCTCTGGTGCCTTTGCCAGTTTAAGACAGAAGTGTGAAAAAGGACCTTGTCTCCTTACAGAAAAGTTGTCTGTTCTGCACAGAAGTGTTTTGGGATGGCAAATCATGTCCTGAGTACCAACTTTTAATATTTCTATGGCACTGCAGTGGACTTTAACATTTTTCAGTGTAGCCATTAATCCCCTAGGGGGTAAAAAAAAAAAAGTAGAGCAACCCAAATTGATAATTTGCACATTTATCTAAAATTTATGCAGATTAAAATTGTATAAATCAGTTTCAGTATTTCCAATGAAAGCAAAGGCTTGGCAGCAGACTGCATGAAGTCATCCAGGAAGCCTGCCTTTATCGAGAAGTTTGAGGGATTATGAAGGCAAAAGTCACAAGTTCAGCACCCTTTTGTCCCATTCCACTGACCCAGAGATGCTCTAGTTAGCTTCACTTTCTTATAATTTTCAGCTATTATATCCATTATGATTACTTTTTGGAAGAGGTAAGGATAAGATGGGTGGGCTGAAACACGTAAGGTTTAGGTTATGGCTGTTGAGGAGCAAATTTGAATGTGGCATCAACAAATCTTTCCACCCTCCTTTCTTTGAGGTTCGGATTCGCATGCGTACACACTCCCTGTCATCTTCTGCACCAAGCCCATGGGGTCTTAAACAATATTTTAGGTAACATGCTAAGCATTTAATTTTCTTTAGAAGAACCCAATTATGCTGGAAATTAATAATTAAAAATTATAAATAGAATAACGAAGAAAACATGAATATTATATCCTACGGCAACATTTTTCAGCATGATGTGTGGGGAATTAGGTGCAAAAATCCCATTTATGTTAATGGATCTTGCGTGTCTAATTCCTCATATAGTACAGTGCAAATTTACCCCCTGGTGTCTTTGATGGTACAGAGGACCAGCACAGAGGGGGAGAAGAGTGATTTATTTGATGATCTGTCAATCATAATGGCAACCACAGAAAATTGCAAAGCTGATTTTAACCTCTCTAGAAACAGCTAGTTAGACCATATGCCTTTTTTCTCTTGCCAGATGTCATCATTCATCAATTTCTCATTAAGAAAATGGCACTAAAAAAAAAAAAAAAGGGCTATAGCTTTGTCCTTTTTTTTTGTCTTTTTTTTCTTTTAATGTCCAGAAAACCAAACTGTAAAACCCAGGATGAGGTAACCTGTTTCAGAAATGGAAATACTCTATGCCCTCTAAGTTTTCCAACTACAGCTCAGTCTGTAGTGCTCAAACCTGTCATGTAGTTTATTAAAAACCTTTTACATATTTACAATATTTCCAAACTCAGAGACCATTAAAAAAAATCTATTTATTCTGATGACCCTTAAACCTGCAATGTAATCTAGATATTCAGGGTATCACCCAAAGTTTATATTTCCTTTCTGTGTCACTGACCTGAAGGTCACAAATACCTACTTGAGCTCATTCAACCCTTGTGGGTAATAATGGTCTCCTCTGCTTGCTGTTCTCTGTTTGGTATTTTAAAAGAACCAACCAATAAACAAAAATCACTGACAGGTAACAAAGATGTTGGCATCAGAATAATACATTATTTGTCCTTATTGTCTTGAAGGCTATCAAGAGTCAGTGTACAAAGAAAGATTTATAGCTAAGTTGTTATTTTTACTTCTACACTGGTTAAACTTAAGTATAGCTAAATGTGGGGGGTTCCCCTTGTTTTTTGTTTGGTTGGTTTTGGAATTTTTGGTTTTTTGTTTGGTTGGGTTTTTTGGTGGTTGTTGCTGTTGTTTAATTTATTTTTTTTCTCAAATATGTTCTTAAAGCATCCTGGAGAGCCACAGGACATCGTTTTCCAAATATGACATACCCTCACTTCTAAATAAAATCATCATGTTGTAAGTGTTTGGTAGGCTGCTCTTAAACAGCTGTTTTGTTATTAATATTTTATTGCCCTACATTTTCCAAGATATTTTGACACTTGCTATTATTTCAAATGCAGCTTTTCTTGGAGTTTT
The DNA here is from genome assembly GCF_049639895.1 of Pseudopodoces humilis. Taxonomy (NCBI): domain Eukaryota; kingdom Metazoa; phylum Chordata; class Aves; order Passeriformes; family Paridae; genus Pseudopodoces; species Pseudopodoces humilis. The sequence goes on from NC_142216.1 coordinate 13,088,575, forward strand.
TAATGGTTTGTATATATCTCTAGACAGTTTCAAGATCTTGAAGCTGTCATAACATGTTAAGTAGGCAAATCAGCTAACACAGTAGTTTTAAGAAAGATAATTTTCTTTGCATAACTTCAATCTGCATCATTTTGCATGACTTATTAACAGGAGCTGACTCATTGACAAACAAGGCATCTAGCTTATGGAATCGAGAATGGTTCAGAGTGAATGTCTTCAAAAAGCTAAGCACTGATCAAAATTCTGAATTTTCTCTTGCTGACAGACAGTTCAGAATGTGCAGAGGCTGCTTGTGGTTAAGATTTCATTGGAAAGCTTTCCACGAGTATATTACAGCTTTGATATATATAAAGTGTTTGTCTTTACAACTGTGAGGCCTTTATGCATTCAGCCTCACTCAGTGCTTGAAATCTAAATTTCTAAAGGCCATATATGGGGCTGTAGTTGCTTCAACATTTAAATTTTCTTTTTTTTCTTCATTTACTCCTCCCATTCCTAGAGTAAGTGGGACAGTGCAGGTCAGAGTAATGGTGAAAACAAAAAGTTGTGACTCTTTTTGCTTATAACCAGTGCATCTGCTCAAAAACGTGCTCTGCCATCAGGTTGCATTGTGGTTAACCTGTGCCCTTCTGCTTGACACCCTTCCCAGGCTGAGAGAGGATTCACAGCCTGACAGAGCTTCAGGCTGAGGCTCTTCCAAAGCCTGCTGATTGCTCTGGCTGTGTGTGGTGATTGGGTCGCTGATATGAACTGCTATCTCAAAGCAGAATGCCAAATTCTGTTTGTTTAGGGGCTTGTGTTAGACAGAACATCTGTCCTAGAGGTGAAAGGATTAATTTTTTATCTACTGAAGCAGGTCTCAGTCTTCCCTTTTTTATAAAATGAATCACAAAGCCAGTAAAGACTGAAAAGTATTTTCACTTCTTGTGCTTTACAGCAAAACAAAAGTTAGCAAGAACTGTTTCTGTTCTTTTCTGTCTGGTTGTTTGTCAGGTGCTGTGATAGCGACTTCAGAAGAGTAACTGACTTCTTCTCTCCACTCCAGCAGATGGTGGCTGTTTTGAAGCTTCATACGAAGCTTTAGGAGCAACCACCCTAAATCTGTGTTTGAGAGTTTTCATGAAAAGCAAAGAAAAAGCTGCCTGCATCCTTTGAATGCAATTAAGAAGGTAGAAGTTGATGCTAAGTATTGGTCCTTTTTCAAGTAACAATCTGCATTAATTTCAAAGACAATGTGCAGAAGTCTTGAAGACTGAATTTTTAACAAATAAAGATTTTGATATTTAAATCTTTCTAACTGTCATTTTGCTTAGTAGAAAGGAAGCAGCTCTTCCCACTAAATATGATTTATCAGGAGGACTGAAATTTAAAAGTACAAATGAACACATTTGACTTTTTAAATATTTGAAGAACTAACATAACTTAATCTACCTACATGATGACACTTTGACTAAAGACAGGTTATCTGTTTTATGTGTGTGCATTACAAGAATACACATAGAGCCCAGTTTTACCCTGCTGTGTGCAGTGCACTGCGCCAGTGACACAAAAATCAGGTTATTGGATGTTGAGCAATTGAAGGGTTTTTTGTTGTTAAAGTTCTGTGCGAGCCCTGGAGCAGAAAGCATTCTTCAGGCAGCAGAAGAGTGATGATGGCACTGCCCTGTCAGTAATCCCAGAGGCAGAGAGGGCCCTTGCAGCCATCAGTCACTGCCCTGGGCTGGGTCTCAGTCCTCCCCAGACCCTGCACAGCCCATGGTCCAGCCTCCTCTGCCAGCCCCCTGTCTGAGCCCAGGAAGGCTGAGGGCTCACCTGTGTGCTGAGGATGGGAAACAGGAATTACAGAACTGGGAGAACTCTGATGTGAACATCCAGAGCCACACCTGAGGTTCAGAGTGTCTGTAGAAGCTCAGGTGCAAGGTGCTGGGTGGCAGCATTAGGCTGCTCCTGGGGTCCAGTTGCAGCAGGGGTGGCTTCGTGCTGATCTGGGCAGTGACCACGAGCCTTGATGTGTTGGCTCACTGGGGCTTTTGATTCAGAATATGATGTGTTGAGTTCTGTAGTGTGATTGTTACCATGCACTTTGTCTCCCTTAAAAAACTATTTGGCTTTTATTCGTGCCCCTGCATTTTTATTATAGTTTGTATAATAATTGAGTAGTCTGTTGTCTTTTTGATCCTTGACCATTTTATGAATTATATCATTATTAAATGGAGTAGGCAAGAAGAGAGAAAAGGAGAAGAAGCACAGTTTACTTAAAAGTAACTTGTCAGGCTCATTTTGAAACCTTTTTAATAATCCACTTATGGGCATAGCATGTTGGCTCAGTGGAGTAATTGTGCAGTCTGTTAGCCCCCCTGCTCCTAAGGCATTCACCCCAGCATTGATGTTGAGGTCAGTTCTGGTGTTGAGAGGTAAGCATCTGAATTTTGATTTATTTCTATTATGTGCTCATAAGTGGGGAAAAACCCTCAAGTTTCCAATGGCTGTCAGCAGACCAGTTCAAGTTCTGTAGCTTTCTGCCTGAGTACAGGAAAAGAGAAGAGTCCAGTTAGTTGAGTTTCTTCTCTGTTAGATATTTACAGGAATAGAAAATTCATCTGAATTTGATTTTGTGAAATTGTGAATAAAGCAGCTGCCTCATTAAAACAATTTCTGAGAACTGGGAGGGAAAAAAAAAGGAGTAACAGCAGCAGTGTGGTGTTTCCTTTTCCTGGAATGAGATGTGCAAGCAGGTGAGCATCTCACACACACACACACATATATATATATATATATATATACAATATATATATACAACAGTCTGTGGAAACAAAGATTTTAAGTAGATTTTAAGTACTGCTATGTACTTCTGATGTCCCATTCATTCCACCTACTTGTCATGCCCCACACCTAGAAAAGCAGTCTCTACACAGAGATTAAAGCAGAATCAATACAAAGCAAATAGAATGGCCATTTTCATCTTTTATCCCAGCTCTTTTCCGTTCTGCACTAATTTCAATGAATCACTTCTGAAATCACTTCTGAAATTATGTTCTTGAAAGCAAGAGAAATTTTTCCTCTCATATTATTTTCTGAAGTCCATTGTTCTGGGGAGGTGGAAGATTCAAACTGCTGTATAGGAAAATACCACACCACAAGTTGTCCATAGGTGTAATAAACTTGATTGATTTTTTTTTTCCTTTAATGCATTTTAGCTAGAGATATAGGGACCTAGAGCCTAAGGATTACTTCATATTCTATCATCAGTGACTTTTGAGAAACTTTGAACAAATGTATCTGTTCTTGCTCTCCATTTACACCATTTTTTTTATATGTATTATTTTTTACTGGAGATCTGAGTTTTTAAGAGTCCTTTGAGGTGAGAAATCCATATGCCAAGGGTGATGAAGCATTCTATCCTAATAAATAATGAAGATATTTTTGTGGCTTGTTTACAGAGCAGTAGATGCCTATTCACACTGGACATTTTATCTGAGGGTCATGATCACCAGAAGTGTTCCAAGCACTTATGAAGTGCTAGCTGCAGTCAAGAGCAATTCATTTCCTCCTGTGTCAGCAGTGGTTTAATTCCTCTAAGGAGGGGAGAGAAAAACACTGGAAATATTTACTATTTTTAATTGCTCTCTGCAGCTGAGTTACTTGTAGATGGAGCAGTATGAACATGAGTCGACTGACAGGGCCATGTTTTGCTGCCTGGCTCTGGAGGAACTGGATTCACACAAGGACAAACCAAAATGGGAAACAACAAAGGAACCTGGATACACAAGCTGTTTTTAACAGGGCCTATCACTGGGCTGTGGTTTGAGACATTTTCTGAATATTCAGCTTCATTCATTGCTTTAGTACCATCAGGTGCTTCAGCCTTTTCTTTCTGTGCTGGATGGAGCCCCTGTGGCTGTGACCTGTCCCTGGTGTTCTCTGCAGGTCCCTTCCAGGACTGCCAATGCTGCCAGAGCCAGGGCTCCCCTGTCAGCACAGGGACTCTCTCAAATGTTGGCTCCAGATCCCAGCACACACCAGCTTGGACTAAGAGATTCTTGGGGTGCTCAGGCCTGGAACTCTCCTGCCTTACTTTTTTCTGCCCTTAAACTGCGTTTTAACCTTTTCTGTATAGTGACAATCTAGTGCCTGGATGTGGAGATAATTTAGGGCATGGATATAATCAAAGAATTGCTGGGTAGAGAGGCTGTGTGATGAGGATGATGAACTAGATCACTGTGTGTTTGTAAAAGCACAGAAGTAGCCCAAGGGAAGGGCACAGTCAGGGAGGGTGTTCTGGTGGAATCCTCGCTTAAATTGACCAAAACCGCTGTGCAATCTCATGCTCTGCATGTCAGTCCTCATATGCATCAGCACAACTGTTTCTTGGAGACTCAAGGGTAATGCAAGGACAGAGCTGAGGTTTGCCCCTTAAGGAGCTGAATATCATTTCACACTATCCAGTGTTTAATTACCACCTGCAGATGAACATTTTCCAATAAAGAGCCCAGGAATGAGCTGCAATCCCCATCTTGTACATAGTGAGTGCATTGCTTAGAGAAGCAAAGCTGCTACGGACAGAGAACATGAATCCCCTGAGAAAATGAATCTCAAGCTAAATGTAAGCTACAAGAGTAAACCAACAAAGCTGATTGGGGTGAATGTTATAAATAAATAAATCAATCTTAATTTCTAATTTGCATGAGGGATTAATTAAAAAACAAACAAACAAAAAAGCCCCAAAACAACTTAAAAAATAATAAATGAAATTTTAAATCTTGGGATTATAAAATAAAATAAAATAGACAATGGATATTCATCTAAAATTTTGCTTGCATAAGGTGATTTGGTGCTGTGTAATCTCTTCCAACCCACATAATCAGAACTTTGAAAGTACCATACTCACAGGGATGAGATATGCAGGTTGGTATTCAGATCCCTGATATATGTTCCAATAATGCATTTAATTGAGAGTATGGTAAAGTCCTCTTTTATTTTTCTTTTTTTTCCTCCTTTTCTTTTTTGTTTTTTTTTTTTTAACAAAGCAAGCAAACACTCTTTGCAGGACTCTAGGGATGTGTGATACGAATGAAAGTGTAGATTTGAATGTCCCTCCACTACAAGAGACATACTGATCTTTTCAAGTCTCTGTGTGGATTGATCTTTGAAGGACAATATGAAAAATTTTATTTCTTAATACTTTATTTTCGTCCTAAATTAATTTCTTCTTCTCTAACTCCTCTTGACTATTGAATGAACCCAAGGGTAAATGCAGATTCTGTTTTAATCTTATTTTGCATAATATATTTGCACATTGTGAGTCATGGTACCCAGAAGGAAAGAAGCAGTGTTTAATTATATAATTCTAGAATTCTTTCTGCTAACTTTAATATTTTGATTCTATTCATTTGTAGCATGTTAACAACAAAGCCATGTTTTGAGATATGTGCTGACTAATAGACACTTTCACTTTGAAGAATATTGCTGTTAAGTGCTTGTGGCCTTTCAGAAATGCTGTGCAATTTTTTGTTTATTTTTGTTGCAGCCAGATAGCACAAATAACAACAAATATACATGTGTGTGTTTTAAACAAAATTGTGCCTGCAAATGGGTATTTGTTGTACACGAGATCTCTGTGGCAGGCAAGATTTCTTGGTACAGATATGGTAGATCCTTGGTTTAATCAGATTTTGAACAAGCACGAGAAAGTTTAAAGCTGCATGAATGCTTCCCCTGAAAGCTTCCCCTATTTCAGAGCAGGCTGTTTGAGTCTCTCCACTGCAGTATTGACAGCACGAGGTGCAGGATGGTGCTCAGCCTGTGCTGGGGCTGAGCGTGTCTGGGGCCCCTCGTGCTCCTTCCTTGGCAGCATAAATGCAAAAACTGATGTGACTGATGTGCTCCAGGGCAGATTGCTGGGACTGGTGGGACTTCAGTCCAGTTAACTCTGCAGCTGAAAAAGCTGACTCTGTAAAAGGGTAAGAACTTGCCCAGAATGGGCTCTTCCTGCACGTCTGTGCCTAAGTTCAAATGTGTTTCTTACAAGCTTTGCAACTGAGAAATCTAAATTTTGTTCTGTTTCTTGGTGCATTTGGTGAGTGTTCTCCATACAGTTTTGAACAACTGTAACTGCTCTGAAGGAGTAGCTCTGAAACACTTTGCTGAATGGAATCCTTTGTGTCTGGGCTTCTCTCACACACAAGGGGGTGTGTGTGTATAAAATTAAAAAGAATTATTTGGCACAGTGTGCTGCATTTCAATTTAGCACGGATCTAGAGAGTTACTGTAGTCTGATTTATTGTAGAGGCTCTGAAAAACGAGGTTTATATTGTCCTGAGCTATTTCAATGGTGTTTCTGGCATGACACTACAATCTAAAGGACAGAATATCAATCAAGCTAGGATGTACAGGAATGTAAACAAGCTTTAGAAAAAGCATCCAACAGTTTGTTAAATAGACCACAACAAAACAAGTCCATTATCATTGCAAAAATAGCTCTGAACTTAGTATGTCTAATTATCTGAATAGCTTGGAAAAAACATAATTAATCCATCAGGGTACTACTACAGGGTAGTCTAATTCTGATACTGGATGGTGAGTTTTGTGATAATGCATATTTTTGTCAATATATTGGCATCTCCTAACGATGAATAAACATAAGATTTTAACTTTTTTTCTCCTTATGGTATTCTTACTCTGGAAAAGTTTAGGAATGTAGTCCAAATCCCAAGATACTTTTTTTTTATTAATATCAAATGTTCTTTTTATTTAATATTGAGGAAAGAGATTTTTCTTTTCATTAATCTAACATTGTTACCATTTTGGGAGGCCGCTTCAGGTTGTTTTGCTGCCTCACCTATCACACCTTTGTGTTGGATGCTTTAAAGTAATATATTTTATTTACATTTCAATGATGCTGAGTGAGCCCACAGATGCTCCAGTGCTATGTGCAGGGCTACCCAGTGCACTGTTGGCTTAAAGAAGTGTTAAAAGGAGTTGACTGTGCTCCTTTGCAAAATCAGGGGGAATGTGCAGGCATTCACCTCTGGCTGGTTAACCCAGCTCTGAGGTCTCTGAGTATTTGCAGAGGGAGCAGGAGATGAAGCACTGTGGCATCTGCAGCAGGAGCTGGCAGGGTCAGTTTGCAGCTCTCTCTGAGAAGGTCTGGTGTCTTCTTAGAGAGTTTGCATGGTTTCCCAAAACAGAAATTGTTCACTGGATTTATATATACACACCCATTAAGCCTCTTTGTAAGCCTTTTTAAATCTGGTTTGTATTCCAGGTGGTACATTTTTTCTGTTTGCTGTCTTTTCATACAGATAGTACTGAAATGTGCTGATCTCTTAAAATACAAACAAAGTCTTTGGAGTTTGCAAATCAAATAATATTGGGGAAGAAATCAATATTTATGTTTCTCCAAGTTACAAAAAATGTCAGTCAAACCAGTGCAGGAAAGTAGTTTCAGGTACTTTCTTCTATTTCTGTTTTATTCTGTATCCCTTATGTGGCCTCTACCACACCTGTAATTGAATCTCAACTCTCTAATGGCACCGAATGAGCACAAGTGAAAGAAGTTTATCCAGATCTTGGTGTAAATATATTATCATTCACTTCACATTTGGCATTCATGACTTCAGTTTGTCTTCCCACCTCTGTATACTTCCATCTTCTGATATGACTGGCTCTGCTGTTTCCCCTGAGGTGAGCAAATTTCAGAGCCCTGAGCGCTGTGTGGCATAGAATGGACAGACAGTTCAGCAGAGCAGCAGCTCAACAAGACTCAGCTCTCCAAAATCAGCCAGCCATGGAGCTGTGTGTGGCGATGACACTTCATCTCAGCAAAGTGTTTTCCTAGTGGTTTACAGCTCTCATATCAGTAGGAGCCTTATCTAATTGCTCTGCTCACAGTATCTGGATGTGTATCTACTTTTTTCACCCAAATATTCGTGCTAATGGCCAGTCCCTCTGCTTCTCAGCAGCTGAGACAACTGCACACTTCTGCCCTTTGTTGCTTGTCTGATTTGTTTCCCTGTGAGCTCCCTGGCTCTTGTGTGCAAGATATCTTCAAGACACAAACTTCTGAGAGGATTGTGAATTTGTTGAGGGCATTAATGTTAAAGCAAGCTTTTAAGATTTTATTATATCATGATATTTCTCTCTTTATTTATTTTCCTTTTTTCCCTTTCCATATGCCCTTTTACTCTCACCCCCCTTTTCTTTTCCACTTTTTACTATTTAGTTTCTGCTTTTCCAGAAATACTATCCTTTGAATTTCATGTCATTTTTTTGGTAATTGTCAGTATGATGAGGGTGATCAGAGAACAGAAACCTTTACTGTGAACTGAGTGGAAATGTTAAACATCTTTCTTTATAATGAAGCAAACCTTAGGGTTTTTTTTTTGTTGTTTTTGTTGTTTTTAGTACTATCTTAATAACTGAGTTGAAGTTAGCTTGAATTTTGGAATAGAAAACCATGTATTTCACTGAATACATTCCTGAGGGATTTGAGTCTGTTCTCCATTGATGATATTCTCAATGCATTATCTGACTCTTGTTTCAACTTGTGGGTGATGTCCTGGCCCCAGAGCAATTAATTCAGGCACACAACATTCTGATTGTTGCTTTGTGAAATACATGTGTTCTACTCATAGCCAGATCTGTCAAACTCCTTCCAAAATCTGTATTTCATCCTGCATGAATATCTCAAGTGCAAGTAAGGTCTCTCTTGCTGCATTTCCAGTGCTGGTTTCCTGTAAGCCTAAAGAACTTAGCAAGGTTTTGGGTTTTTGGTTTTAGCTTTGGATTTATCAGCTGTGGGCCACATGGTGAAAGTGCATACCATGGTCTTTGTTTTAATTTCTTATCTCGTGTTGAGATAGTGACATCCCATCTAAAAAGTACTATAAATACAAACTGCATGTGCCAAATTGCTAATATTGTGATGACAAACAGGAGATTTGAATGGGAAAAATCACAGGGCTTCATTCATGACTTCTTTAATGGCCAAGTTGTCTATTTGTTCCCATCTTAACTATAAGAAGAATTTAATTCAGCTCAGTGTGCTTGCTACAAACTTTACTTTATGTAAAACCCTGTTCCATGTCTGCAGCCCTGCTTTTGCCAGGCCCCTTATGTACAGTGTGCTTCTTATTCAGAGAAATAAACTGTGGGTACCAGTGCCTCCATTCCTGATCACAAGCCATTTTTCCCCTTTTAGGTTCTTTGCATTTTTATTCCAGCAAGTTTAAACAGTATTTCATTAATTTCACTTTCTGTATCAGCTGTTCAGCCTTTGATTTATTTTGTGGAATTGCCTCCCTGGTCTCAGGCAGCACCTGGACAGAGTCAGCTTCAGGCCCTGTTCTAATCTTGAGTCCAGCTCTGACTTTCACAGCCTCTCATTAGAATTTGGAACCAACAACTGTTTGTGTAAAATATGGAATCTCAACTCCTTTCCTCTGAATGAGTGTTGAACTATATAAGCTGCACCCAAATAGGTGGTAAACCTTTTTAAAGAGGCAGATTTAGTATTGAGGGAAAATGTGTTGATATTAAATGAGGGGATGAGAATCCATGGTTCTGTGGGGCTGCTGGAAAATGGCAAAAAAAAGCCTTTGGCAAACTTTTTAGAAATAACAATCAGCAGTGGTTAAAAGTGTATGGTTTTTCCTCCCAGTGATCTGATCCATGGCAGCAGTTTAAGATTGTGCAAGTGAATCTTTTAATCTAGTGGTGGATGAATGGTGAAAATTTGATTTGATTTGATTACACTTCATTTAAGAGAATGAGTCACTGGTCCAACTATGAAAGGTCCTTTTTTTATCTGGAAGTTTAAACTGAGAAATCTGTAGGCTAAAATGTCAGCATTTGCAGACTCACAGATAATGTGCAGGAAGTCTATAGGAGAGTGTTCTCAGATGGTGCTTGACTCTTCATTTCCTAACCAGAGAAGTTCCTTTATTGTGTGCTTGGATAGTAACTCAACATAGATTTCTGGCAGCAAACTAAGTTTTGTTTTTGCCCTTTTGAAACAGATTTGATATTAGGTTATGCCTACCTTTTGTATAGACATGGTTTGGCAGGTCTTTGAAATTTCAAATACTGTAAAATTCATGGAAAACAAGTATTCCAGGCTTTGGAGAGGTTTGTTGTTTTGTTTTTTTTTTCTCTCAATGACAGGGACAGGATTTCAGGTTGTAGTAAAACATGAAAAAAATGGTTAAAGGAGTATTTATTCTACTAGATGTTTTAAGGGAAATCTGAAATTCTGCAAGGTCTTTTTAAAGCATTAAGTCCTAACATTACATTTTTTTCCTGGTAACTTGGTAAATGTAGCAATGATACTGACTTTCCAATACATTTACAGGTGGCATCCAGTATTGTTTACATTAAAATAATTTTGTAAATTGAGTCTTCATTCATTTGATTAAGGCAAAAGTACTCAGTATGAAAGTTTTGAAAAAAGGTCTAGTCCTTTAGTAGCCTAAATCCCATTCATAATGACTTTAGAATAAAACCTTGGGGCTTTATTAATATTTTTAGTAATTTTCCACTAAAAATATTCATAATATAGGACATACAGGAAACAAAACCTTTTTATTGACTTTTTAAAACCAAAACAACAATGAACAAGCAATTCAAAAGGGTTATTTTTAAATTTCAACAAAGGCATTAAACAATCTATTCTTAATATGTACTATGCATTATTTTATTAATACTTACAGTTAAAGAATTTGAACATTCCTTACATTGGTATCACCTGCAAGCTAAAATGATATTTATTCCTGAGGATAATAATATTTTTTTCTATTCCAGTGTATATGCAATCTTCAATGAGAGCAGTGTTTAGATATTTCTTTTTCTGATATCAAAAAAAAATTAAAATAACTAAATGTCATGGGGAAAATATGGTTGTGCTAAATGCATCCAAGGGGTGGGTTGCAGATCTCACTGTTCTGTAACTTGTCTCAGGACTGCAAAGGGATGTTCAGCAATAGGATTCTGCATCTCTGGGAACGTTGATAGCAGGGCTTTCATCTTCTCAGTTAAAGTAAAACATCCCAGCAAACACAAAGCAAACTGAGGCAAAGGGAGGAGAAGAGAGTGAAATGAGGGGACCATTGGTCCTTGTGAGGAGTGACCTGGAGGATGTTTCCCAAATAACTGAGTGCACTGAGTTAATTTTATGGAGTAACAGGAGCAGTTTTTTACAGTCTTCTCCCACGTTTTCTGATTAAATGTTCGTGTAATGATTTGCACAAAATGAGGAGGGTTGGAATTTTCTAGTACTTTTTCTTCACAGTACATCTCTGAGTACAGCTGCAGTTAGAAGAAGATTGTAAATCAATATGTTATTATTCCACAGATCATGTGTTCTGCTTTCTGCTTCTCTCTGAGTGCAAACATTCAGGGACTGTACCTGTTTGGTAGGAATGCATTGAAATCAGCACAATACTTGGGTCTACACCTCACAGAGTTGCTCACAGGCACTTGTTGCTGTTCTGTTGTGCAAAGAGAAATCACATGAGCATGGTGTTGTGATATTTTTTCACAAAAGCATATTTTTCTATTCAGTCTAGGCTTTTTATACCCAATAATTATGTCAAAAGCATTCATTTAGTGGTAGCCTGATTTTCAGAGCTGCTGAACACAGTCATTTTTTTGCTGAAACAGAAGAGAATGATCTGTTTTCATTATCTTCAAAAGTATGGCCAGATAGGCACAGTGGAGTGATCCTGAAGTACAAGAGTGAGCTTTTTACTCAGATTTTGCTTTTTGCAGTTCATAAGTGGCTCTTGCTAGCTTATGCCAGTTTTCCTGGAGGAAGATTTGAGCAGTGATCAGTTTCCTAATTGCATTTTTTTCTAAATTATTTGCATCTGGGTAGAAGAAATCTTTGCTCTCTCTAAATATTCTGCAGGACTTGGTTTAAAATCAGATATTGTCAGAGTTGTTAAAAGTGTAAATGCCCTCAGGTGAAAAAGCATCAATTCACTCTCTGCCTCATGTCCAATCACACAGCATTTACTTAGGGGAAAAAACAAAAACAAAAAAACCCACAAAGGCCCTAATAAAAAAAAAATTAAAAATTGAGTATTCTCCAGAAAACAAAGGAACTGTCTGCATTATCCCTAATTACATACTGTGTACTTTGAAAACCACCCAGAAAAATATCACTCTAGAATTACAGAGAAACCAGTCCTCATTATCTCTCTTAGGAAATTAAAGAAATAGCAGCCTGCACAAAAACATACAAATTTAAGGGGCATTTAAAATGGATCAAAAAGGGAGAAGCCAACCAACTTCCTGTATATTGCTATATTTAGAAATTTAAGAAAATGAAAAAAAATATTTATTTACTTTTATGAAATTGTGTTTCATTTTCAAAAGTGACTTTTATAAACAAATATCTATGCCGTGGAAAGGATTGGTTGGTGGATTCTCAGAGTTCTCGTGTTTTGAAAGCAGTGCACCCTGGAACTTGTGATCACTGCTGCCTGTCGGCTTTTCAGAACTGGCTTGAAAAAGAACTGGTCTGTGCATGTTCTGCTTCTGTTTTGCACTCAGAGATTTGATGTTTTCCTGCTCTGGGACTATGTCAAGCTGTGGGAATTAAGGAAATTAAACTCTAGGAGAAAAAACCCAAAAGACTGAAAATTTAATAATTTAAATTAGAAGGATTGTTTAATTAGGACATTTTTAATACTGATTTTTTTGGCAGCTCTTCTGTAATTGTGATGCCTAGAAATACTTCAAACTGTTCTTCTTTTGATCAACACATTTGCCTAGGAAAACAAGAAATGCCAGCAGTTCTTCAGCAGAATGTAAAAGCATTGTATTTCCAAGGAAACAAAATTACCACCCTTACCTTCAAATATTAGTCAGGGAAAAGTAGAACAGCCATCAAACATATGAAAAGGGGATATAAACATTGATTTCATTCTATTACTTTATAGACTGTTGTTTAAAGACAATTTAATGATGACATCAATTTGTCTCATTTTTCTCTGAAGACTTAGTTTTCAAGCATTTGTGATTTTCTTTACAATGATATAATTCTCAAAGAGGAATCATTGTAAACTGTTTTTTATTTTCTTTTTTTTGCGCACCAGATATGGATATGTTTGTTCAGAAATGTAGTTGCTGAATTTTGGCTCTCTATGTTAAATACCATGAGGTTTTCTGATTTTCAAGCAACAAGCTTATTCAGAATTTGAGCAAATACTTCTCCAGTGTAATAAATGATGCAAATAATGCAAGGGTAATTCAATATATATTTGTCTCTGACAGCGATACTGAAGATTCTCTAGTCAGCACAGCCTCAAGTGTGTACATCTGTGATTTTTAAGTTTTCATCATTTTACTTTCAATTTTTATCCACTTCTTTCCTCCCCCTTCTTTTTCTCCATTAATAAATAAGATCATATAGAAAAGTCACCTTTCCTGTGGGTTCCCCAGGGTTATTTGGTCATAACAAGTAAGACTGTAATTTCTGTTGAGGCTTTTTAGAGCTAATGAAAATTATCAACATGTCGCACAGCTGCATTTCAGTTTTGTTTGTCAAAGCCCAGAACAGAATTGATTTTATAAATAGATACTAAATGTGAGCACAGAATATGCATACTGATGAGCTCATGATAAAACTTTGTTTAGAAATACTTTTACAATTTACGCATGAAGAGGAAAAAGAATTATATGTCAAACAGAACAATATAATGCAACTTTTTATAAAGTCATTTATGCAACTCCATATCCTTCACAATTTATCTTCCACAAGTGTTCTTTTTCCTTTATGCTCCTTGATGAGATAAAAGATTTCATGTGTAGTAGAAGGGAATCACATGCTTGGAAAATAGAACATTTTGTTTGACTGTGGGACAGATTCAATGAGTCTAACAGGAGTATTTTAGATAAAGTTAGTTAAAATCAATTTGATCTGGGCACCCTCTCCCTACTTAAAGTCACTTAAAGTGACTGGATAATTCCTACTGCATGTAGAATGTTTAAATTTCTATTAAACAAAGGAGGAGGAATAGGGTTCTTACCAGGCTTGGTTTCCAACACACTTTTCATGAGTCTTACAGACCTGTTGATCTTTTTGGCATAACTTTCAGGTGTGTCTTTAGGATTCTCCAAATTCATCTGCTGCAGTGACCTGGAAACATTTTCTCTCCAAACTTATTCTAATAACCAGACTATAAGACTGTAAGATATAAAAGCTGCTTGGATCATGATATTGTGGCACTGGTGAACAAAGCTGTTTAGATTGAGGGAAAAGAAGCAAATAGCAGATCTATAGCGCTCATTCCATCAAAGCTGAAATGTGCTGTTTTGAATTATAGAGCAGGTGTGTGCCCACTCAGTGTCATCCAGCTGCCAAGGTATGACCTCAGTGAATACATAAAATATGAGTTTGGGCAAACTGTGCTGATGATTAAGCTGTAAAGTGCCCAGTGGTGTGGCTGGAATTGGAGGTGTCACTCTCGAGCGCTCCTGCACTCCAGCTAATGCTGGGTGGCCTCTGAAGCCCACCTGACATTAAAAAGGTTGTTGTCTAAATCACCGGTTCTAAGAATGGAAAATAATGTTTGTGCCACAGAACAGCTGAGGATAGCTCTGAAAAAAATCAGCATCACTGGTGGGAAAGGGAAAAGCTGCTTAAATTCCCAGGTATTGGCCATTTGTATTGAGCATAGCTGGTATGGTTAAAAAGAACAACAGGAGCAAATATTGAGATATTTAAAACATTGATCAGAACTGAAGTAATGTTTGCAGCATGCATAAGTGTTGCAATAAAGTGAAAATAATTTTGCTGGGGTTTCTTTTTTTTAAAAATTAATGTGTCTTGTTTTCTCATTAGTTTTCATATTGTATCAAGAACAGTCAGTGATTCATTTTCCTTTAAGTTATAGTTTGCCAGCTGTATTTCACCACCAGGTTATTTTGTCACTGCTATGCTACATACCCTTCTTAAAGTGATTTAACTTTGTAGTAAGTACTCAAAAATAATATGCATGGCTGAAAAATTTTGATTCAGCCATTCTACAGAAGTGAGCATCATCCTTGGCTTTGATTTTGACAGATTAATACCTCTGCCTTCATCTCTCTAAATATAAAGTTGACAACATACCTGATAGATTAGCCCTTTTCTTAAGTCTACTCCTAAAACCTCATTGCTAGCTATGAATTTATGTGTTGTACAGAATTAATATGTAGAACAATAGCTGTCAGAGCATGGTTCAAGGCTTCAGCAGGTCCTTTTACTTTCATTGGAGAGATAAAATAAATCTTTCATTTTTGAAAGAAATATATTTTTAAGTGTTTATCTGCATTCTCTAATTTTGAAAATCTCATTCTCAGTAGTTTAGGCCTGGGTAAATAGATGTACTGATGCAAATCCATGGTTTGATTTCAAGTTGGATTGGTCCTTGTAATTCTGTGCCACAAATTTAACAGAAGGTGCCTTATACAAATTACATCTTGTTCAAAATGTAGCTGCCAGAATATTAATTTGAACAAAATATTCACAACCCACATTTTTTGCAACTTCTGGATCTTTTGCTGAATTTTCCAATCTGTTGATTCTGTGCTTCTGTGTATTTCCTGATTAACTGGCAAGTTTTTGATAAAAAGCCATCTTAGGGATTCCTTGTGTTCCTCTGAACCCAGGCCGATTTCTGGCTCTTTTGCCATGCTCTTTTGCACATCTGCTCCTCAGTCCAGCACACAGAAATGAGTGACTGGTATGACTGTGTTGATTTGTGAGTTATTTTGATACAAACTGCATCAATTCATTCTTGCTGATACACAGGAGATTTTTCCAGCCTCATTTAAGCAGACCTGAGAGCCTGACTTAGCTTTTCTGAGGGATTGAAGTGCTTTCAAGTGTGACTTTCAAACCTGAGCTGGACGTGGCCCCTCGTCCACGTTCTCAGCAAAGCGTTCTCCTGGAGAACGGCTGAGTGAGGACCAGGAGCCACATCCTGCCTCCCCCTCTGGCCAGGCTCTGGAATCAGATCCTGAGCCTGATCCTGACTTGTGGGGGCTGTTTGAGAGTAAACTGAAAGAGCAGAGAGGAGGTTAGAGCTAAAGGATAATGTGTAAGGATCTGTCTTAGGCTGGCAGAGGGATATCTCTGCCTTCCATGGCAATGGAAGTTGAGATACAACAGAGCTGTCGATGGGATGGGGTGTGGCTCCTACCTCATATCTGTGTCCAGCCTCTCACAGCCTCTCACAAAACAGACTCCTAAACCAGTTGCAAAGTTGAAAATTACTTTAGAGGATATTAATACAGTGGTTTGATTGTATTTGGATTGCTTCCTAAGGAGAAAATGTTATTTATATTATAACTGTCAGAGAATGGAAGAAGAATTGCCTTAACAAACGCATTACATCCATGTGTTTATAGATCCAGACTCCCTTAGGGAATGCTGCCAAAGATGATATTCCTCACATTTGCTTTATGTGTTGCATCTTAGAGTAGAAAAATACACACTGTAAAGGCATTATTATCCTCATAAATGAGGTCTTGATTAAAAAGAAAATTTATACATGTCCTTAAATCTCACTGAGGCCAGGGAAGCATAAAAATAAGCTTAAAATTAAGTATATGTTCAGCATCTTTAATAACTTGACTATATTCTATTGCTGGGCCCAGAATTTTAGGAAATGTATTTTTTAGATTATTCAGATGTGGTGCAGTGTATTTATGATTTTTTTTTTCCTGTCTATTTGCTTGGGTTTTTTGTCACAATATACTGATTTCACAAGTTAGATTTAGAAATCTGAAAGACTAAGTTTTTTACTGTGGTTTAATGGCATCCTGGTTTTTAAAAAGAGAAGAAAGTAAATGTAAAGTAGTCCAGTCTTTTATCTTACTTTCAGGATAAGACATTTTCTGGTGTAATCAAGGATAGCAAAATCTGGTGTATAGATCAGGAAAATACTGTGTGCTTGCAGAGTTTTAGCTGTGGTGCCTTAGGAACTGGCTGCTCCAGTGCTCATATCAGGACAGGGCTCACGGCTCTCAGTGCTGGCAGTGCCCAGGTCCTTGGGTTTAATTTTCATTTAAAATTAATTTCTATGAAGGAAGTTTCCATAAAAGACATGGGGGGAATGAGAGTGGCTGCTAAAGCTGAAGCTTCACATTAACACATTGAGATTTATTCTCATGAAATCTTGATGCTATTTTCTAAAGTGCTGTAAAATCTAATATATACAAAATACTCCTACTGAAGTTATTTTCCACTATGATGTGGATAGTAGGTTAAGGAAATATAGACAAAGAAATCATTTTATAACACGTAGTCCTGAAGTATTTCTTACATACTTGATCTTGTCACATTGTTTAAATATGATCTCTATATGCTAATTAAAATTCTTCAGTCAAAATCTGAAAAAAAAATTTGGAAGAGTGTCCTGCTCAGACACAGGGAATGGATGTGCCAATGGAGTACAAATGGCTGCTCACAAACACACTGACTTAATTTTTTCTCTGCTAATAGATTAAATTTTATAAAACTTAAGGAAATAACATTACATTTGGAGCCTGGATTTAGTAAACTTTGATTGAGGAAAAATGTTAGAGATTCCTGATGAGGAGCAAGGGAGGCTGGCAGCTTTCTGCAGCACAGTGCTGTTGCTGCTTCAACAGCTGAGAGTAAAGAAGCACTTTGCTGCCCTCTCATTAGGAAGTTATTATCTGTAGCTGCTTAAAAGAGGAACAGCTCTAGGACTGGAGGGGCATTGTCTCCACCCATCTTCCCAAGAACACTTTTCTTTATTTCATTGAGGGTATCATCATAAATGATACCCTCACAAGTTGCAGAGAGGTGTGTGCTGGGCCAGCAGTGCTGTGGTACTGCACTTAAAAGGTGAATTCTCCCACAGTGCTGGGCACTTTAGGGTGGGCAGAAATGTTCCCTGAAATCCTGCAAAATAAAAAAGAGAGACTTAGGGCAACTCTTACATTTAGGAATGGAAGGTGTTGTTGTGAGCCCTAGACTGCAGGAAGAAAGCAGATGTCTTTTCTTGGTTTATGGTATGAAGTGTGTTTCAAACCACTTGGAGCTGTTAACTGATAAAAAGCTTTTACTGGAAGCTTTTCATGTCAATTTTTGGATTGTGTATTACAAGCAATGAAAATCTCGTAACACTGGAATGCAAAAAGCAATGTACCTTATCAGCTTTTGTGAAAAATAAACCATATTACATGTATTTACACTAATGGTATAATTAGACATTCAAATTACAGTATGTAAATACTTAGTAATCAGCTGAAATTTGCTTTGAAAAACAAGATAATTCCCTCAACACAGGCTACCTTAAAAGAATGTTAAGTTAGGAGAAACCCCACGAAAGTACAATGAGAAAATTAGCCTGCAGTAATCAAAACCTCAATAACAGGGGAGCAATGTGTAATTCCATCATTTCCTTTTGTGTGCAGCTATTTTTAATGATTTGAAGCCTAATCAGGTGATGTGCTGAGCACAGTGAAATAAGTAGGTGTTCTCAAGGATCTGTAAAGCCAAAGCCTAGCTTACTCAAAGGATTTGCCTTATTCCACTAAAAAAGAGGGAATCTCTCTTTTCCTTTGAGGAAACCTCTTGCTCTTTAGAAGATGTCTTGGAAGATACACAGAGTGAGGAGTTGGATGTGGCAATGAGCCACACAGTGAAACTACAGCCAAATTTACTTTAAAAGGCAGTCCCAGGCCTGGGGAGTTTTGCTGAATTAGCAGAATGTGTAGTATTTGTTATGGTTACTCCATCTCAGCCTAAAGCTGTTCTAGATGTGGTGTGTAAATAAAAACACTTCTCCCTGTGGAATGTTCCCCTTTCAGCGTTAAATAATTGAGCATCATTTTTGTAAATTGCTGGTTGTTGTTTTTGACTGACATGTTTACTCAGATAAAGTAACAGTTTTTCCTCAAAGAAATCTACTTAGTGTCTAGATGACATAAACACGGGGTTTTTTTGTGGAAGAAAGAATTCCCAAGTGTTCTTTACAGTTCTTCCTAAATCTCTTTCAGGCTTACAGTCTTATTTAATGTTTTTTCTTTCCCTAGTACTGCCTCACTTACAGTCTGTGTTTTCCTGTATCTGGGAAAAAAGTGCATTTGGTGAGTGCAGGACTGGTGCTTGCTCAGGCAACACCTCCTTGCTGTGTAGACTGAGCCTCATGAATCAATTATAGCCTGCACTGCTGCTGCTGGTTTTGCTGGCTGGCATGAGTGGATGTGATAAGCCACACACTTTGCTTGACACTGATCTTTGCAGCTCCAGCCTGCTTCACTTTTCTAAATGAGGCCCTTGGGTGGTGAAATGAGAGGTGAGGGGCTGCAGACACAAATCAGCATGGCCTCCATGTGAGAAAATGTTCTTCAGGGCTACTGACTCAGGAAATGATGGCTAAACCCTGTGTGCTCACACCTCTTCCGTGGTCTGACAGTAAATGCAAGGAGTGAAGGCCTGAGAGAATTTGTAGATGAGAATTTTGGGGAACAGAGAGGTAGGCGAGAGTGACATGAGATGTACCCCCATGCCAGGTTTTCTTAGCAGATGGAAGGCTTTTAACATTTAGTTCAGAATTACAACTAAATCTGAAGCAGCAATGAAAGAGCCAGTACAGCAACAGCACTAATGCTTTATTAAAGTGATGAGATGGTTAATTTAATTATTTATTTATTTAAATATTTAATTAAGTGTTAATTTATAGTCAGAAAAAAAAAATAATGTAGTAAGTATTGATGGTTAAAACCTTTTTCTTGTTAGTCCCCAGTACCTAAGTGGAGAGATTTTGTGACAAAACTGGAAGATCTCAGACTATTCACCAGGCAGGGAACAACTTTATATTCCTTTCTGGCTATCCACAGTGGGTAGGAGAGCTGGTAAACAGAATCCTCAGGGCTGTCATCTCTCTGCCTGGATCACTGAGGAGCCCCTGGCAGGTGCTGCAGCCAGCTGGGCTTTCCAGCCACCCAAGAGCGGTGCCAGAGCATGGCTTTCCTTCCCAAGCATGGAGTGTGCTGCTAAGGACATTTAGCAGGTGTGAGAAATGCTGCCTTACACACAAGTAGGATGGGAAGTGGATCAGCCTCATCCCCTGGCTGCAGTGGGAGCCTGGAGCAGCTGCTCAGCTCCAGCCCCTCTGTGAGCCTCGGCTGTGCCTTTGCCCTGGCACGTGCATTTCGGGGTGCTGAGCATCTGCTTGTAAAGGAGTACGAGATTCTGTGCAGTAGCAACTTGGAAATGTTGAATCGTGGTCCTCTTGACCAGCTCCAGGCTGTGTGTTTGCAGGTTACACATTCAAAAGCCTGAGTGGGGTAAATTCACTGGTAAATTGAAGTAATGCAAGCATGGCAAGAGAACATCTTTGTAATCCAAGTGTGTGGTCAGGATAACCATGACATGTTTTGCAGTGAATGCATAATAGAGCAGCTTAGAACACAGGCTTGCTGCAGGGGCAGGCATGGGGAGCAGCTTCTGGGCTGCAGCTGGAGGACACACGGGCTCCAGCAGTCACTGAGAGGGTACCTGTGCCTTTGTATTGCATTGCAAAGTTTGATTTGCTGCTTGAGTAAAGACAGCCTCGATGGAAAGCAACAAGTGACTTCTGGAAAGACTCTGGGCAGTGCTGTGATCCCAAAATAGCATGCAAGACTGAGTCATTCCACTTAAAAACAGTGTAGTCACTACTACTGATTAAGATGCTTAAAAGATTTCTTTGATATTTCTGATATTTGGATTATTCTATCCATTTCTATCCATTAACTCTTAAAGAAGTTTTATAAAACCATAGGATTTGCATGCAATAGATTCATGGTGGCATCTGTGGAGTTTTGGGGCATTTCCCAGTCTTCCTAGGCAAGCAAAAAGTTGTCACACTCTAAAAGAAAGAACTACAGTCAAGAATTGTAATAACCAAACAAATCCATAAAGATTTCCAGGAAACAACAATTGAACCCTCCAGTCAAGATGGTAGTGGCTTTAAAAATCTGTCCTTCATTCCACGATGGGCAAAATTTCCAGGATGGCAGCAACAATTTCTCCAGTAACTCTGTTAAAGCATTTAGATCATTTGCTTCGAGATAAAAGAGCATATTTGAACACACCATCGTCCCAAATCCAGGTACAAACTGAAAAGAGTGTCAGCTCTAAAATCCAGTGTAATATTTCAGCACTGTGCTCTTAGAGGGTCTTGCATACAGTGTCTTTGTTTTTATGCCACTAGTCATCATGTACCCAAACTGCATCCATCACATGCTGGAAATACACACAGGAAAAAACTCTCACAGTTGTCAAAGATTAATTCAAAATTACTAGCAGTTCAACAGCCAAAACTTGCCATAATGATCTATTTCTGTATAAAACAGAACTTTCTGAAAGTGTGCATCTTTGACCATTGCATATTATCTTATCATGTCAATGAAGAGAATGTGTAGCACTGTGTAGCTTTCCCTTATCTGAGGGGATATATTTGATCAAAAAACTCTTTAAGCATTCTAATGTTAACACCCTCTGTCTAAAGGGAGACTGATAGCTTAGATTTCCTATGAGAGCTTATCACTGACCCCAATACATGGACATTTAGTAATGGGTTTCCCTTGAGCTTTGCTTATATTAAATAGAACCAGAAACTTCAAATCATAGCAATTTGAAAAATCTGATTGTCCTTCTTGTAATTTAAGGTGTCTTGTCATCTGTGTATTTGGACAAATGCTGTGCATGGTTTGTGTTCAGAGCAGTTCAGTGAAAAGCAGTGTCATTAATATTGGTCCCAACCCTGCTGCTCTGTTACCTCTTGTTGTTTCTTGTGTACAGAGCTGTCAGTGCTGCTGCTGACATCCTTCTTCAGGGAGACTTGATTAACATCAGGAAGTTATTGGAAGTGCTCAATTAGCAGTGTCTCACTCCTGGTGGTGACACCTGCTAAGCCTCCCGTGCTTTAAGTGCAATATTTCTGCAGGACTTTTTGGGCCACGTGTTCCTGAGTCAGATGAGGAGTGCAACAAGGACATCTGGGTGCACTGGTGTGTCTTTGGTGGGACTGGCCAGAACAGTGACAGGCACACACCAGAACATACCAGGCATTTCAGTGGCTCAGAGAGACAGCAACCAGATGCCCACAGTTAAATAAAAGTGAATTAATGGAAGCCACGTGCTTTGTCTTTAAGCTTCAGTCTTTGCTATCTCCTCTTTTGTCCATGATACATGATGACACCAAAAGTGGTTTTTTTTCTTTCCACTAGGTTCAAACCCACAGTGAAAACCAGGTTATTTTACTGTGAGGTGAAATTTCAGGATTTCAATTTCATGGACACAGCTATAAAGTGCTGCCACTAAAAATTTGTGTCAGTTTTTTGTACTGATTAGTAATTCCTTTCTGTGTCATTGTGTGCCAGTATTTCAATGCAAAATATTGCTTCCCAATTTCCCTTTATTAACCACACCCTAAACTTCATTCTAACTAAACAAGAAACCCAGATTACTCAGGAATGCAATCTCTGTCAAACTGTCAAGCATTTATAGGAAGAGAGCAATTAAGCAAAGCTGGAAGCAGTTTGAAGGCAGACTCAGATTGATGGGCAAAGGAGCTTTCCCAGACCTTTGGCTGGCCATGAAATGTTAACACAGTGCAAGCATCTTTGTGTTTTAGAATGCATTTTCTTTCTGTGCTTCTTTGGGGTGCTCCTCACCTGGTATCTGATCCTCCATCTCATGGGCACCTGATATATGGTTGTTTTTTTCCCAATTCTATATTATAGAGTACATGCACATAGCTTGCCATATATACAGATACAGAGTATTTGGAATGAATTATTCACAGTTTTAATTGTTTTCAAAGCACTGAATAGATTCTTTTTTTACCTGATGTCTGAGTAATTCTTATTACCCCAGACTTGGGAGAGCCACTAACTGCTTTTTTGTGTGGGAGGCACAGACTCCCTTCAGTAGTATTTGTTACTAGAAAGTACATGGAACTTGAAGAAAGTCCCTTTTCTTGGCACTGTTAAAAATAAAATTAATAAAAATAAAGGCTTTCAAGCATCTACATGTATTTGGTTTAGCTTATCAAAATATTAGCCTTGCTTTGATTTTGGTAATTTCCAAATATATGAATGTTAAATATGTGCTGTCTGCTGACTGTTTTGTACAGTGCTGCAAACCGAGACTGGCACTTGGGGTTTCAGCTCAGCACCTTCCCAGAGCCATGGTCCCCCAGCAGAGCTGTGCTGAGCCCCCTCTGGGCTCCCTGCTGGCCCCAAGGCTTCCTGAGGCCATCAGCCCTCCTGCCCTGGCCTTCCTTGAGTGCCCTCCTGGAGCCTCACCACTGCATCTGTGGGTTTGGGTGAGAAGCCAAGTCACGATGCCAGACTGAGGAAGTGTCCATTGTGCCCTCTGTGACCTGCTGTGTTTATCCTGGAAGGCAGGAAAGCCAGGGACAACACAAATATCTTCTCCCTGCAGCCCCACCCCAAGGGTCTGAGGAGGGCTGCTCCAGGCAGGGCTCCTGACTGCACAGCCTGGACCCAGCCCAGCTCTCACAGACAGGGATCACACATCTTAGTGGTGGTGGTGATAAAAGTTACACTGATACATCTTGTAAGTATCGGGGTTCCCCACATATTTTCTGATGCTTGGGGAGAAGGGAAGGCAAGGTGGTTTACATGATGAATTACATTTGCACTTCTCTAATTGGAAAATGTGAAGTCTCATAAGAAAAAAAACAAACTTCTAAGGCTTTGAAATCAAAGGTGAGTTTTAATTTGGATTATGTATAACTAATTTCTCTTGGCCACTTCATACTTCATTTACTTCTTTCTCACTCATGTCGAACTTCCCTGTTTAAAATTTTAGGATTCATTCTCTATTCTACGGTATTACATCCCCATCCAATAATTTTCCAAATTGATTTTTCTTTCTTCTTCTTTCATTACAGTGCAACACTGTTACTTTGTTGACCTTATTTTTAGTTTCTCACTATCCTTTTTTCCTTCACTTGACATGTCTATGCCCAATGTTAACACACCTTGTTTAATTGCTATTCCTTCCGGGCTCTTCCAATTTTCACCTCCCTATTCTGAGTCCCATATTTCATCTGTGCCAATTTTTATTACTGCTACTTTTATCTATGTCTCCTTCAAGCTTCCATCACCCTTTGTGTTACTGCAAACTAATGATCAGGTGGGAAGAGTACTTGCTCTTTCATTTTTCCTTCTTTCAGCACCAGTGTGATGAATCCTGTTCTTCCTGACTGGCCCATGTAATGATTGAGCTCAGACTTTCACCCTGTCTTACCACTGGTATGGGATTGAACTTCAAACCCTGAGAGCATCCAGCACTGTCAGGAGCATGGGAGGCAGTAATTTACAAAGTGCATATGTCTCAGGCACTTCCCCAACTTATGAATGCAGAAAATGCTCTGCAGGACTCTCTAATGAATCAGGATACGGCAGTGCCACTACATTACGTAATCCTGCATCCCTCGAGATGAATGAATTATGGATACAAAACCATTATCACTTCCTCTTGGCAACATTTTCACTCTCTGTCAAGCTGTTTACCTGTGACTTGTTGGCAGTGCTGTATTTCCTTCCTCCCCCAGTATATTGCAAAGCTCCTGGAAGCTTTGTATTTGTATTATTTTTGTAGAACTGCTTTAATTATTTTTCCTCTGAATTCTTGCTCCCTTTGCTATTACACCATTAACCTCCTAAAGCTTACATTTATTGCTTTATTCATTTTAATAATGATACTTCTCATTCATGGAACTAAAATTATTTACCAAATTAAAAAAAAAAAAAACAAAGTGTTTTCAAAATCACTGAGAAGTAAAATTGATAATACCAAGGTTCTACTGTATTTGTATTGGACTTTCTAATGTGGAAAATTCAAAAGTTCAGAGAGACCACGAGGAAAACTGCGTTTGTCAAAAGTATGGGTACCTAATCAGAAATATGAACATGTGGTGCAGGCCTCCTTTAAAATTCTGATCATAATACTGGAAGAAAAACCTTATGAAAATGCAACTTCTCTTATTAATAAGCAAAGTAATATTTTTACATCTCCAACTAAGATTTGAGACTTTTTTATTTTAATGCAAATGTCCTCTCTTTCTGATCAAAAAGCCTATATGCCCTTCCCACGTGTGAAGCTCCTTTAATGGCATCTTTTCAAATATATCATAGTGCATATTCAGTATAATTTATAAATAATGTGGTGTGTTAGGTCAAAGCATCTTATAACATTACACCAAGGAATGGGGATATGCAATCTTCAAGGCTCTGCTCCTGTAGAGACAGGCACTGCATTAATCTCCTTTTGGTTCATTTCCACTCTTATTCCTCTTTATAATCCACTTTCACAAGTGGGGTAACTAGAATGAACAGAGAATATTGAAAGGAATGAGGGACTTGTCTTTACAAACAAACTGGGTCTGCTCCTAGATGAAACCAGCACTGAGAGAGAGACAAAAGAAACAATGGGAAAGATTCCACTGATTGATAAATGGAATGAGAGAGATTTGTCTTTACAATCTGTAGATCTGCTGATAAATAAAATTGGATACTGAGAGATGAAAGAAGCAATGGGAAGAACCATAAATTCCATAGGAATTCCACTGATTGACACAAGGCATAGAAAAGGTGTGGAGGGTGTTAGAAGGGAGTATTAGGCATTTCACAAAGTCTGTACCTCTCAAGTAGTTCAGCCAACGAGAAAAGAGAGAGGGAAATGCAGCCAGGAAATTGGAATAAGAGTCTGAGTCCTTCAAAAATTTGAGACACCCCAGGGGAATGCCCCATGGCCTCTCCCTTTATTTTAATATAATTACAGGACTCCTCTGTCTCCTCTTTGGACATAAACCTCTGGTGTTTGTGGATTAATTTTCCTGACAGTGGGAATATGCCTTTAAAAGGCCCAGTGAATTGGTTTCTATTAAAGCTGCCTGTGTAGGAATGGGCACAAAGCCAGACAGGGAGAGAGAGAGATTAATTCATTTTCTGTCACTACTGAGAGCAGAGTTCAAACCAATCCAAGGAGACAAAAAAAGGACTTTTTACATGTGTGCTTAGTATGTACAGCTGTCAGCAGCGAGGTGCTTCAAACTGCTCTGTCCCAGTTCTTGGTTCAGAGAATGTCACAACCCCGAGCACAAGGTCTGGGGCTTGGCAGCAGCCCAGGAGCTGAACTCGTGCTGGAGTTGGGTTTGCAGCAGGGGGATAAGTTAAGGTGCCACTGGAAGGGCCTGATCAAACAGAGAAACTGCTTCTTCCAATCCGATGGAAATTAACATTTCTTGTTCAAACAGAATATGACAAAATGCATTTGATAGTTTTCTAGAAATGTTTGTAACTTCTGTAGAAAGCAACAGAATAATTTTTAACGCTTTAAACCACAATAAGTATTTCTGTAATATTATTAAATCAATTTATTAAAGCTTTAGGAAAAATAATGTCTAGAGTTTTAATATTTTACTATTTTCCATTTTCTTCTGTGGAATATTGAAATAAAGCCAGAGGGCA
Source organism: Pseudopodoces humilis (assembly GCF_049639895.1). Classification (NCBI taxonomy): domain Eukaryota; kingdom Metazoa; phylum Chordata; class Aves; order Passeriformes; family Paridae; genus Pseudopodoces; species Pseudopodoces humilis. Next base: position 13,115,083 of record NC_142216.1, read on the forward strand.
AGTTGTACTCTTTTTAACAGCAGTAAAATGGCACTTTAAAAGGAAAAAAATGTGGAGGATATGTCAGCAGGATTTAACTGGATGGCATGAGTAGCAGGTGAGTTTTCTGCAGCAAAACAAAGGAGGTGAGGCTGTGTTTTTTAATTATGGCAGTGTTATCATGGGCACTTTGTGCAACACCTACACAAGATGTAATCTGTAATGGCAGATACCTCTAATTCTCTGAGGACATTAGTTCAGTGCTGTTTCCAGAAAGATGCTATTCTCTGAATTTATGTAGCAACTTCCCAGAACAGTTATTTTGGTTAAAATAAAAACTGAGGCAAAAAAATCTGATTTTTCTGGTGAGCCATAGCAGTAACTGGGTCTGTACAGCAAAGAAACTGACACAACACACCAGCACAGCTCTCATCAGTGCTCTGTGGGACAATTGCATGATTTGTCTCCATATTTTAAAATCTTTAAAAAGATTCCCATTCTTTAACAGCCCTGTAAGCGCAATCAGTATCTTTTGTGCTAGTTTTGCATGTTTCGGACACAAAAGCACAGAAAAAGACAAATCTTCCAGTTTTCTTATTGCAAAAAATGTGTGACTTTTTTATCTGCTAACTGGTTTATGGCCACTTGTAGATGTGTTTTGCTTGAGCTCAGCTAAGGAGGCTGTGACTGGGCCAAGGACCCAGCAAAGCTCCCAGAACAGGGAACAAGGACATGACTCAGTCAAAAGGCATCACTTGGATCCAGCCTTGCTTTATTCTAAATACCTCTGCTTCTCTATTGTTTTCCTCTTCTTTTTGTTATATTCTTGTATGATCCTTTGCCTGGATTCATGGAAGATTCTTTACCAAGTCTTTCTGGGATTACTTTGTTGTTTTAACAAGAAATGTCATACTGGGTCACACAAGTTCACCAGTAGCTCTGTGTAGGTATTTCTTCTCAGCATTTTGCCTGCAAGTTTTTTTTTTCATTCCATCTATTAATTATATGTAGTGACTTATGAAGGATTACATTAAAACATTTAAAATAATTGGTATGATGGGGCTGCTGTTAGACACCATTATCACCAACAGGTGAAAATTTTCTCCTTTATCCCTTCTGTTTGGGTAATGCAGGGTAAGTCTGGTAATGGGGAAAGAAATGCTGACTAGATTAAAGAAATGTTGGACTTCATTAATTTCTCATGCACCATATCTCCACTGGTTTCACAGAGTAGCTCTTCATTTATATCAGTGTAATGTAGGGAAAAATAATTTTCTTAAACTGTACCATTGTATGTGATTCATCTTGTGTTTTATCAGCCTAAAATGTATATGTAGTATTTTTAATATTGACCTATATATCATTGAAAATCACATATTTAAACTAAAATATTGCCTGTTATAACAGATTGGTTTTTATTCTGTAGGCTTCTTCATGATATGATTTGGTCTTCATCCTTTCTGTTTCCTGTAAGACTTGAGATTTTAGATAGATAGATAGATAGATAGATAGATAGATAGATAGATAGATAGATATAGAGATATATAGAGATTTTTAAAATTCCTTGAGCAAAGAATTTTGTTCTTAATATACACCAGGCATTCTTATTGATGAGAGTAGCGTTGGGGACTTGCAAAGGTGTGTTCTAATATGTTGGAAAAGATAGAATTTAATACAAATATATTTAAATGAAAATAGTGTTGTACTTTTCTGAAAGAATGATTTCTCAACACCGACAGATTAGAAAGACAACTCTCTACAATTTTCTTAAGATTCTGAAGTTGGTGCAAAATGTAAAAATTACATTTGTGGATGAATAATTAAAATCTATTGCATGTTTTTCCTTAAGAAGAAACAAAAATGTTTATAGATGGAGGAGTAGATGTGATGACCTATAGCTGTGGCAGAAAGCCTGAGAAATAGCAGGCACGTGGAAAGAGTGTTCAAAAATTGTCCTTCTGGATCCCTGATAGATTGTCCTGGAGAGAAACCCAAAGCCTCAGTGTACACATTAATACCTGTCCAGCTTATCAAAGAGTTGGACTGGTGGGAGCAGGTCAGTGCTGCATTAGGCAGCATCAGCTGGTCCTTTATTCAGCTCGCCTTTTTCAGCAGCAGAGCAGGTTTTATATTGGTGCTGCATTCAAGCATGACCTTGATGTCCTGAAGGATCAGGTTACCTTGTGGTGAACTTGAATTTACCCTTGAGGCTGGCCCTGCTTGCACTGAAGGTCTCAACCAGATGATTTCCAGAGGTTCTTTGTAGTCTGAATTATTCTATATGATAATATGATGCAGAGGCTTGTTAATCAGCCTCTGTTGCCCATTTCTGCAGGCAACATAATTATTAAGGTGCAACATCCCACTGAAGAGCTCAGTACGTAATGAAAAACTAGTGATTAATTCACAAATTGTCTGAGATACAAATTGCAATATTGCTGTGTGCTTTTTAATGTATAGATGTTCCCAAATACTTCTCATGTTTGATGAAAATGGTCTCCTGATCCTAAAAACACCCTAAGTTTTAGCATAGTTACTAAACTAAAAGTGTACAGCAGCCTTGACCTTAGGCTATTTATTATTTAATCCTGTTAAAAAAAAAAAAATCATATAACAGCAGTGACTGGCAATTGAAAAGCAAGCATCCATAGTTTGTAAAATCATAAGCAATTTATGAGAATGACAAAAGGATACATTTGTAATTAATGCTTTTCACCACAGAGCTTCAGCAGCTACAGGGAAGAAAAGGAAAGAAGCCATGTTTAGGGTAAGAGTGCACAGAATCAGTGTCCTCTACTTAAGTCCTCCTAAACTGTCTTCCTTTTTCTTCTCTCCATCCAAAAACCCCACAAAAACCACAGGAACAAAAAAACACACAACCCCACAAATAAGAAATCCCGAGAAAATGTTTGGACATCTTTGGAGTAATAAAGCTGTAGCTGCATTAAAAGAGAGTAAAATTTTAGGAGGGAGGACTGGGTGTAGGGGATGAATCTGAAGGAAGAGTCAGAAAGGTAAAGGCTCTAAATGAGGTACCATTAGTAAACCATGTAAAAGGCAGGAAGGACATGCTTTTAAAATGTGTAAGAGGCCAGGGAATAAGCAAAGGAATTGTCAGTCCTCTGCTTAAGAGAAATGTAAGTAGAAGAAAAAAGGTATGTAGAGAGCTGAAAAGCTTAATAGCTGTTTTGCGTTAGCCCTTCACTAAAATGATAGTAGTTAAAGGCTTAATGTGCTATTAGTAATAACAGGGGTGAGATGGAATCAGGAAGGAACAGGTTAAAAAGTGCCTACCAATTTAACATGGAACACATTAAAATAATCTCTGGAGAGCCAGACAAAATTCTCCCAGGAGTGAAGTAGCATCAGTATCAAAGCCACTGGCAATTTAATTAGTGGATTCATGGAGGGGACGGGATTTCACAGGGGCTGGAAATGAATAGAACCATGGAACGAAATCAGGCAGGTATAAGATCCTCATACTCAGATTCCACTTTTTCAGTTCAGATCTGTAGACCCAAAGGAATACTCTGTGCTCTGCAAATCCATTGTTTAGTGTGTGTATGGCCCTGCCTGAGCAGCCTGTGACCCTGGCATGCTGCTCAGTGCTTCCTTTGGCCATGGTCACTGCATGGCCACCAGCCAGCCTTGTGGGCACCCTTCTGCAGAGACCTGGCCTTGGAGTGCCAAATGTGACATGCTATCGTTTCCTACAACACTGAGTCAATCTCCCAGTCACCAGCAGTATGATCTGGTTGATAATTCACATTATTTTTAAAGTTGAGGGTCTCGACAATATTGTGCTAAACGCACATGAAGAGGAAGCATGAAATCACTGTGGTTGCTGTCCAAACTTTTCTTTATAATTATTTCATAAGCTGCCATCTGCAATTAAGTTTAAAATGTCAGTGGTTCCATAGCATAGTGGTGTCATTGATAATAACATGTACACAATTATATAATCCTTTCTATTGGGAAACATGAAAAAATCATGGCTGGGAATACAAAATGTTGGGGTTTTTTCAAATGAGAACAGATAAAGCAGAAATCTCTATGGACTTCTATAACTGCATATTTTTATTGTTTTCCTTCCTTTTTTTCATTTTTTTGTTTCTGCAAGCAGGATATTTTTGAAACTACAATATTTTTCATTTTCTTTGTTAAACAGTCCTCCTCAGATAGGTCAGGTTCCCATTTCAGGCCGAGAAATCAAACAGCAGCAGTGGGAAGTTACAGTTTTGTTTTCAGAATAACACATGGGTCATTTCCTCTGGGAAAATTTGTTCAGGTAGCTCAGTCACCTGTTTGCACCCTTTCCAGTTTTGGTGATGTGAAGGAGGTTATCAAAATCTGTCCTTTCTTTGGGGGCAGCTTACGCAACCGAGCACATGATTCCTCTGGCCCTTTAGGCTGTCGCTGTTAAAATGTTCCATCAAAGCTGAAAACAGCTGCATATCAAGCATGGCAGGAGTATAGCAGCAGCTCAAAAATGTTGCTGGCCCTCCTCAAAATAAAAGAGCGTGTTCAATAAAAGGAGAATGATGAATTTCTCCGGGCTCTCCTCTCCCCTGGGGCCCCTGTGGGAAGTCTGCCGTGCAGGAGCGGCTCTCACTCCGTGGGCAAATCATCGGGTTGATCAGCAAAGCACAAGAGGAATGAAGTGCAATTTGCTGCACCCTATTTCTGTGAAAGATGATGTAAATAATCCTGGGTTTATAGAATACACATAGCATCCACAATTACCATATATGTAATGGTGTGGATGGGTGTATAGATGTATTTATTCAGAGCAAATAACTGCATGCCTTTATCGTTTCAGTTGGAAGAACCTGCATCACACTTGGCTCTTCCCCTTCCTTCCCACCCTCCAAGCTGCTGGCCAAGACTATTTATTTTCATGTCACCCACCTTTCGAGGCCCCATACTGTCATATCCCTGAGCTGGGATTCTGCTTGTAGATGGGAGAGTTGATGCATCCTGTCCAAACAACAGAGGCAAAACTCTCTCTTCTAGGCTGTCTCTGATGACTCCTCAGTCTCTTCTCAGCAATCATTTCTGAGAGCCTCTCATTCTGTTTGTGAGCCCACCTGGGATTAGGCGTTAACACACAGTTATATGTCTGCCAAAGCCTTTCCAATTTCTCTGTAAATGTTGCAGTAGATCTTCAGCTGCAGAGCAGCACCTCTGGAACGGGTGAGGTACAGTCACGGTATGGAAGCTGTGCCATTGCCACACTGCTGTTTACCATCCTCAAAAAGTTGTGGTGAATATGGAGAGTTCTTAATTGCAGGAAAAAGCAAATGTTACAGCTGATTTATAGGGTAAAGGCCCAAGGAGAGGGCCTCCCAAGGAGAATCTGGGTGTCCTGGTGGAAAAAAAAGTGACTATAAGACAACTTAGCCCTCCTTTGAAAGTGAGGATTTGTTAGATGATGTCAAGGTGACCTTCTAACCTTAACTTATCTGTGATTTTTTATTTTTCTGACTTGGGTTGGAATAGGATGGCCAGCTCTGGCCTCACAAACTCACCCATCTTTATCTCCCTGTCCAGGAGCACTCCCAGAGCTATGCATGCACCAAGTGCTGGGGAGGTCACTGGATTTGTTCCTTGCTGCCAGAAGGGCTCTGGGGTCTGTGGAGGTGGCAGCAGGAGGCTGCCTGTGGCCTGGCTGCTTTGTATGGTTGTGCTGAAGGTGCTGAAAAAGCCTGTGGCATTTTCTGCCACCTGTGCATGGAGAAACTGCTCCCTGCAAGGGAACTGGGAGACAGAGCAGGAGCTCGGGAGCTGCTCTGGCTGGATTAATCTCTTATTCCTGTTTGCCAATACCATAAATGTGGCTGTAGCCATCTGGCACTTCCACTGCTCCTTCAGTGGGCATTTGTGTCATGTCAGGGCAGTTGGAGTCCAGGAGACATTGGAGTTTGGTCTGTTTAATGTGTACTGATATCTCTGCCAGCACTAAGTCACTTTGGACTAGTATTACAGAATATTTGGGAGTAGGGCTCAGCTTTTTTTTAAGGAGATAAAAGCAAGAGGGCACATATATCTGCAATAGATATGGGATATTAGGTCTGTAAGTAACATGTAGCATGATAGCAATTTCCCTGGAGACACAATGGGTGACACTGAGGGCAGGGCAGCCTGAAGATAAGGACTGTCTACTATCTTGGCATGAAATCTTAGTAGCAAACATTCAATATGGTTTGTTTCCATACTTTATTTCAAAAGCAGAATTAAATGGGTTCTGTTGCATTAAAACAAATAAGTAACCCTGTCAATGCTTGCACTTTATACAGGTTTTCTAGATGGTGAACCACATCACTGAGGACAGATTATTTTAAGAAGATGCCTTAAAGAAAGAGCAGAAAAAGAAACCATAATTATAAACCCTGGTTATGTAAAGTAGTCAGATATGGGTTTTTGGCTTGGGTTGTTGTTTCTCTTTTAAGATGACTTGTTTAGAAGTCCAAGTGTTCAAATGGAGGGTTTTCACTTAGTATTTAAAATTAAATCGACCATCTGATTCCCTGTGTAGCGCTCTGCCTGCAGTCTTTAGGCTTAGCCTGTTCAGCTGTACAGCAGAATTCCTGTTTGCCTTTGGGTCTTTGAACCTCAGTGCTGCCCCTCCTCATTTTGTTATCATAAAATTCAAAACACTTGACGAGGAAAAGGACTTCACAGACTGCAGCACAATCATACTTCCCCAACATCAAAGTGAGGATAGACTGAGAGATGAGCCATCTTGACCAACATGAAACAGGACTTTGACATTGTAATTCATTGACATCACTCTTGTTTAATCTTTTTTTCTCTTTTTTCTCTCTTCTTTTTCTTTTCTTTTTTTTTTATTTTTAATTTATTTAGGACAGTAAAAAGAGGATATCCTAAGGACATTTTACAACATATACGACCTATAAGTGGCAGAGGTGTAAAAAAAATCTGTATCCATGCTTTTTCTTTAAAAACAGAATCAAATCTACCAAACAACATAAGGGAGTGCCTGTGTGAATCACATACAAGGCTCAATGAGCTGAAGTTTCCTTGCTGGCCACTAAAATTGATTTATTATACCAGCTTACAGCAAATAAATAGCATTTGATCCTGGTAACACATTGGAACATGAGAAAACACAAGCTTATAGGGTATATCAAATAAATTCAGCTGTTGTTGAAAAATTCTCTTTAATGACAAAAAAAAATTAAAATCCTCTTCTTTGCTATTGTAAATTCAGCTTCAGCAAGCTAATGTCATTATAACTGAAAAATAAAGGTCCTTAAAAGATGGAAAAAAGTTATTAGAATCATATTATCACTATAGGACGATGGAGTTATTTAGAGCCTGGGAAATACCTGTGTTTGACCTGGAGTTCATGGAAGGCAGACATTTACACACCCAGGAAAACTGAGAAGTGCTTTGTGCAGTAAATATCATAATGTCTCTGTTTCTGGAAGATTATCACAAATTTTGTATTAGGCTGCCTGAGGACAAGAGTTCTTTGCTAAATGTAAAAATGTTTGACTTATTGTGCTTAAATATATGTTGTTGTGATTATTCAATAGACAATTACACAAAATTCTTTATTCCCAGTGTGACACTGACAAACAGTCTATGTTTTACATTTTCAGTGTCAAATTCCTGAGTAAAATATTGAAAAAGAAAAATTTAAAAGCATGAAAGAAAGAAAACCTAGAGCATATTGGGGTATTTTCCGTAGCATTTCATGATGCTGTGCTGTTTAGGCTGATGGGCAGGGCTGTAAATGAAACCAAAGTAATTGCTTCTAAGGAAAAACCCCACAATTTTAGAATTATTGTAGTCCCAGTGTTTTGCCTTTTTTAACATTTAAGAAATCAGTTTACTGTCGGTTTCACTGACAGTATGTCTTTGAGCTAAAGTCTGTATTTATAGACATAATGTATTTATAAAATATTGGACAGAATATATTGATGAAAATAGTATGACCAGCTTTATGATTATATGATTATTAGATGATTATATTTTATTTCTGCAGACTCTTCATGTTTTTTATTAAACAAGTATTTATTGATGACTTAAATAGAAGTTTCTTTTAAATGCAACACAGTTTGCTGTGTATGGAATGTGAAGTCAAACTTCACAGGAAAATATCAGCCCTTTAAATAATAATGTAAATAGCCTGCATAAGTCAGCTTGAACATAAGTCAGCACAACTCATATCAATAACTGAGTTTGTTTTTTTTCTCAACTGCTTTGTCTCTGGATGCATGAGAACATCTCTAGCACTGTTGTGATAAGTAATTATCTGTTGAATCATTTAGAGCTTGTGCAGTGAAGGTGGCACAGAGTGTACACCCCTGGCAGAACGGATAGGGAATGCTGTAGAGAAATAAGGCATTGCACAAAAGTAATAATATTTATGCTCTAGGTTTTGGGTTTGTTTATTTTTTTTTTTTATGGGAAGCAGCTGCCTTTATCTCACCATCTCATCATCAGACCATTTATTTTGTATTATTCTGTGCTGTGACTTAGACAGAATGTTGTGCATTATGTTTAAGGAAGAAAAATATCCATTAAAGGGTATGAAATTAAGATAATGAAGCGTTTGAATTGTTAGTAAATTCAGAAAAGGATCTTGCACCTCCTGCTCTCTCTGATGTAGCCACAAGTAGGCCAGTCCTGCTGTATTTTTCAAGTATGCTGAGGGTGTGCATGGAGAGAAGACAAGAATGCTGATGTATAGATAAGTGGTCACTGGTTTTGCTGTAGAAAGGACTTGGAGCAAGCAAAGGAGGAAAGTCTTTTCTTGCAGCAATACAGTGAAATCTGTTGTTGCTATGGTCTCAACTGGGTGCCTGCAAGCACTGATGTACACGTGAAATGTTTTCATATCCCAAGCATATTAGCAATTGACTCAATAGTATGCACAGAAAAAGAAACCCATAGTGTTCATGCATATCCTTGTTTTCCACTTTTTTGTATGCTGGTGTAAAGTGAGGGTGTTGCTGGCAGCCAGTTTGATGGCAGGTCTTTCTGTGATTCTTTCTTCGTGCTCATCAGGGTGCCCACAGACTAAAGCCATCCAGCATGAAGAGATTCTTCACATCACAGTTGCAGAAGCAAAGTGCTTCTTGCCAAGCACAGAAAATACCAACAAACATTACATATTCACATTTCCCTTTTGTTGTTTAATAAGGGAAAGGTGTCCTGGTGATTGCTCAGCCATCCAGCAGGAAAAATCACAACTCCTTTTCTTCTGTTTTTGCTCTTTTGTCAACACAGTCTCCTTCCCTCTGCCTTCTGCTGTAAACTAGAGAGCCTATGGAGAGTCTCAATAGGAGACATAATGGGGAAATAGGAAATTGCCCAGCTCAGTTGCTAGTCACAAATGAAGGCTCTTCTTCTCTTGGCTGCATGTGGGTTCCTTTGTCAGCCAGAATTGTTTCCCTGATGTTCAGAGGCCTGTTTATATATTTGGGATACATCTCTTTCTTTAAACGCCCTGTAGTAAGATTTATTATTGAGTTGTATGTGTGTAACCTGGATGTCCCTTTGGTCTTTTTTGCAGGGTTGTTTTGCTGTGCCAGCTCCCACCTCAGAGCTGTGGGAGTGCAGGGCACTGCTCTGCAGTGTGGAATAACCAATTCATACAGTGTGTGTGAATGAAACTCTGCCTGAAAGTCAGATTTGTCTGATTGTAGTGTTGCCATCCTCTCCTTCTCACTACTTATGCTGTGAGTTTCTGCTCATTGAGAGAAAGAGAATTTGTCCTCCCCTTTTTTGCTTTTTTTTCTTTCATCCTTTTCAAGATGACAGAATCCAGATCATGGCAAAATATTTATGGAAATTCCTCCTTCTTTAGGCTTGAAATATCTTTACTAATCTTTGGGTCTACTAGCTTACTCTGTCTGCCAGCATCAATTTGGCTCAGTTCCTTGCATGACACTAAACCACTACTAAACTACTGTTACTATCCTAATCTTTTTTTGTATGCCAGTAGTCACAATAAAACAGCAACAGAAATACCATCAGTAGACACAAATATTAATGATTTTCTATTCTGGAAGGGGGTGTAGTTTTTTTGTTTTGGTGGTTTTTTGGTTTTTTCTTTTGTGTGTTTTGTGGCTTGTTTTGTTGTTTGTGGCTTTGTTTGCTTTTTGTGTGTGTGTTTTTAGTTTTGGGGTTTTTTTGGTTTTTTTTAGTTTGGTTTTTTTTTTGGGGGGGTGGGGTTTTTTTGTTTGTTTATAACAAAGAATGGAAATTGAAATAAATATGAAGCCTTCTCATTATTTTGGACAGTTTTGCTCTCATCCTTTGTGCTCATCTCAGTGATACTTTTACTGCTTACAGAAGTGAACTGCACTGTGCTGCAAATATATTTTTATATATATATGTATCTGTACATATTCTTTCCTTTAAATGGACTTCATCTTCAAAGTACTCAATCCTTCAAAAGAATCTTGTATTTCAGGCACTTGCTTATTTTCCAAGTATTTTGAGGTTAATTTTTTTCTTATAGATAGAAAATTGTAGATGTAGAAAATCATGCAATGTTTCAGCAGTGCTGTTTATGGAGAGTTTCCAAGTATTTTACCAAATATCCACTTCTATATTTCCTTAAATGTGTGAGCTGGGCACAGCCTCCATTGCTGGCAGACCCTTTAGAAACTATTACATCTTAATGTTTGTCAAAACATTCTCAAACTTGGACTTCTTTAATAAATATAATATATTGTACAGTGCAGATAAAATTTAACTTTTTTTTTGTAGCACCTGTAGCAGAAGTATCTAGGAAAAACATAAGAAATATATAGATTGTCTCAGGCAGACATGTAATGCCATTTTTCTCAAATTGAAGTTATTTTCCAAGTAAATTCTGATAATAATTTTGTTCAGTATGTTAATTTAGAAGGCATTCATACAAAGCTTATAGATATTATTTTATATTTAGGGTACTGGGAACAATCCTTATGTAGCTCCATATTAGACTACTTTGAGATTTCTGTTTTCATTATAAAATATGAATTTATATGACTGGCTGCTCTTGGAAGTTCTGGTAAGAGTTTTCTAATATATTGCTTGGCAAAATAATCATACTGTATTGAATGAATACATACATTAGCATGACTCACATACAAGGCTGAGCAGTTGCAGTTAAGCCAGCCACTTCCAGTAAATAGAATTCAAAATCTCATGTTTATTTTAATTTTATTTACTGTATTGCATATGCATATTTTCATGTTTTTCCAAGTAAACATGATTACTTCCCCTGCCTGTACCACTCTAATTGGAAGATAGGGGTGGCACCTTCCCAGATAGCTGAAAAACAACTTTCTCCAGTGGAGTCATATTTTTCAGAAACTGCATCTCTTTTAGAAAGCATGTCCCTATATGTAAATAAGAATGGAAAGGTAATGCTGAAAACCTGCCTGGCAGAAAACAGTTAAAGCTGTTTGACCAGAAGGTCTGGTCAAAATATAATTGTTCTGTAGTCATTTTTCCATTTAAAGAAAAAAAAATTAAATAAAAAGTTACTTAAAAAAAAGGGAAACATTAAGAGAGAAATTCAAACACAGGATACCATCACATTTGGAGCCTTTGAAACTGCCCTGTTTTCTTCAGGAAATAATTTAAGTCTTGCTGAAAGGAGTGCTTTTCATATCACTGTATAAAAAGGGGATTTTATTTTGGATACTGGATTAAAATCTGAATGTTTTGCAGGGTACAGGGTTACAATGAATCTCTTTCAACTCTTTCCTAGATCTCAAGATTTCTGATTTAGAAAATTACTGTAGATTTAGAATAACTTTTGGATGTTCCTCTTTCCATTGAATGGAGCACAAAGGGTTCACAAGCATCTTCAAATATGCAGGTGTTTTGTCCACTCTCCTGTGGAGGGTGGGATACTCATCATCATCCACTGCCACCACCTGCCCTGAGAGGTATGGGCCAGAATCTGGCAATTCCCCAGATAAAGACTTGCACTGTTAAATTCTGTTCTGTGTGGTGGGTGTCTCTCATGTGAGGGTGAATTAGGGTGAGAGATAAACCACCACCAGCACATCAACTTTCCTCCTCTGGGATTACAGCCATGCAGATTTATGTTTAGTGTTTTAGTTTTGGTGGTTAAGGCAAAGAGCAGTAAGGAGGTGACTTCTTACCTTCTGAGAAGCCTCTCATTACACTCTGGAGGGATTCTTGCTTATCATTCTTCTAATGGACTTTTCCTGCTGTGCTGAATAGCAAGCTTGTTAAATAAGATTACACACAAATACAGGACAAGTGGAATTTATTCTGTAATTTTTTAAGTGATAGGTAGGGAGAATCTTTTTCTGTAGTGTGCGTTAGAAAAGCATTGTGGAGTTTCACACAGTTCTTAACTGATGGGGAGGTGTAAAACAACACTGCAGCAGGGGATTTTGTAAAAATCAGGGAAGGAAAGGTTTCTGGGGTTAGTGTGTCAATGCTGGAGATTAGAAACTTGTATTGTTGTTTCCAATCAGAGCCTTGTTTCCAGTTCAGCTGAGGTTAAAGGTAATTTGGGGCAGTGAGTGTCATCAAAACCTTGGGTTGCTTAAGCTTGCTTCATTCATTTACCTTTTGCTAGAATATGTGACATCTTGTAGGATTTATTTTTTTTTAATCCATCATTGTATCTGATAATAATATCATATGATATTTTGGGCTGGCAGGGAGCTGAGGAGGTTGCAAGTCCAAACTGCCAGGTTGGAGCAGGGGCACCTCTAAGGTCAGCCCAGGCTCTGACCTTGAGAACCTCCAAGGACAGGGACTGCACTGCTTGCTCAGTGCCTGAACATCCTGTGACCCCACCAGCTTCTGCTCTCCACAGTGCCCAGGTGGGAACAGAGCACAGTCTGAACTGTGCTGAAGGTAGCTTGAGTTACAGTGTCACCTCCAAGATCTCAAACATTATTTAAGAAAGCATTTGTGCCAGGAAAGAGAAGAGCGAGGTGAAAGTAACAGGTAAGAACATACCACATAACAATATAGTCAGTGTCTGTGAGGAGCTCATTTACAGGGTGGTCTCTCTCTTGAGCTTAATTCTGCTGGAGTTCCTCAGATCACCTGGGGTTATTCAGATGGCCTCTCTAATGAAGTTTCACCCAGGTGACTAGTGCTGGAAAATCTGAAAAATGGGTAGAAGGGAAGACACATTCTCTGAACTAAGCATCTTAGCCAGTGAATCAGCATATTCCTGAATAGCAGGGACTCTGATGGGGATTCTTGGTGGGTTCTGAGCGACTGACAACTTTCAAGCCTTATCAGCAACATTAGGAACAGCTCAGTAGTCCCTAAAAGAATTTTTACTAAGAACTGATAACTTTTGTAAAGCATTGGGACAACTGGGGAAAGAGGAAGAAGAGCAACAAGCAGTCTAAGAACTATAAACAAAATTTATCAGTGAGAAGTGATTTTCATGCTAAGTATATTAAAATTGTTTAGGATATGCTTATAACCTCATCTCACAAAATTTTTTGTGTGTTATCCTATTATTATTATTTTTATTCTCACAACAGAAAATGGATGGACGACTTTCTTTATAGCAGGGCCAACATCAGAGTGTGCACTAGAAATAAAACTGGTTAGAGGTATGAGTCCTTAATTCCAAGTCCCAAAATTCACTCAAGGTGATTTATGAACAGTTGCTGCAAACACTTCCTGGGGGTCATCACTGCTGTAGCACCAAGGCAGTCGTCCACACTCCTGTCTCAGCAGCCAATGCTTCTGCATTTCTCTCATTTTCAGATATATTAAAAATTTATCACAAACATTTAAAGGAGAAAAATGCATTGACTTTTCTGAAAGCAATTTGTTAATTAACATCAAAGGGATGAAATTTGCCTTGCATTGCCTGGTGAGTGGCATTCTTCCATCCTCCTGGTTGCTATGGGGATGAAGGAAGCTCTTGTTCCGGGTCACTCCTAAATTTGCACATGAAAGCATTAGAGATTACTGCTGTCTAATCAAGTTATATGGAAAAGTTTAAAGGGAGGTACAATGTTTTACAGCCAACAACCTTCAACAGAATAAAACACAATAGCTACAAAAAAGGATTATCTCCTGCTTTTAAAAATATACTAGGAAAGTTCAAAATGGTACGAAAGCTTTTTTAGCCAAACATCTTGACTTTTTTTAAATGCTATTTTACAAATGAGGAATGTAGAATAACATTTCTAATAGAGAATTAGTGCATGCATTGCCCAACTCCAGGGCTGGATTCAGCATAATGAAGAAGGGATGTGCTATGCATTCATTAAATGATTTTACTTTTGAACTTCAGATTCTTCTGTGTCAAAGTCCTTGATATTGTCACATCAGTACTGAAGTACAAAAAAAAATTGTTCCTCTGAGTTTGAGCTGAAATCTCAAAAGCAAAGAAGGAGCCACATCCCAGTGCAGGTCCTTCCTGCAAGCAGCAAGTGCAGAACGCCTTGTGCCCATGAGAAAGGTGTTCTGCAAGGCTTTAGGAGGTGCCAGGTGCATTCCATGGCAGAGAAAATGGGGTTTTGCATGTATTTTGTATTTTTATTTTCATGTGTGGATTAGGGTTTTTTTGTCTTTTTTTTTTCTTTTTTTAATTGTTGGTTTTGTTTATTTATTTTAGGGTTATTGTTTTGATTTTGTTTAGGGTTTTTCTTTATTTTCAAGACTTGTGGATTCCAGATAACATGGCAATCATTTAAATGCTTTCTAAATGGAAAAGTCTAGCTTTAACAGCCGTCCTGTAAACAGCACCATTACAGAACAGAGCATGAAGTTATTTTAATTTTGAATATTTATGATTTAATAGTACTGTTCAGAGACTACAACTGAAGAAACATGATGATTTCTTCAAGTTATCTTTTAAATTCAATCTAAACAAGCATATAGTGTCCTTAATTATATTTGAGGATACTCTTGCTATAAAATAGCATTGTTGTCATGGAAGCAATCAAGACTCAGCAACAAGGAAACTGTTTTTGATTGACCAAGGCTGATTTTAACAATACAGTGAAAAAATGTCCATTTTCAAGTGACTGCTGAAGAAATGGATCTCCTGAAATGTTGGCTTATTTTTCAGTACTAAACTGGCATTTTCCACTGGTAAACCAAAATACAAGATATTTTTGTGATGGTATTTATTTTGCGATGACAAATAAATACCACAAAAATGTAGAAGGAGTCTGTGTCTGCCCACACATCCTCACTCAGGAGGCTGAACTGCAGCAGCAGAGCACTGGGTTCCACATCTGTGTTTGCCTGGATGTGAGGAAGGGCCAGTTAAGAAGGATGTATTAGTTACATACATTTAGTAATCTGCATCTTTTATCATCCCATACTACCAGGAGATTCACATCTAAACCTCTTGATTCTCCTTCTGATCTCTGCTTCTCAGTTTGAGATTTTTATGTGTGATTCTCCCCCCATTACTTTCCTATGGAGCATAAATATTCTTATTTTCTAGAGTAGTCTATCTGATTTGTTTCTCTGATCCACAACCCGGGTCCAAAAACTATTTGAATTTAAAGAGCTCTTCTGTTTTTTGTCTTATTGGCTATTTTTAAGCTGGTTTATTTGTGGAATGACTGTTCTTTGTATAAAAGTGGCCTTAACCACTTAGAAGCAAAGATATTCTGACATGAGTAGGCATATTTTGTATTCTTCATTTTAGAAGTGTTTTGTCTACACCAGGAATAAAAGTGATACAGTGATTTTAGCTGACCAATTGCACATCATGAATAATGCAGAGTGAAATGAATAACTCATCAGGAGCTCTGATGCTATGCTCTCACCCAGGGTCCACTAATTGTCATCTGATTCATATAAAGTAGTTTTCTTATAAAGGTGTTGTGAACATATAAGGGAATACAATCTGAAACAGTATATTCAATAATTTTACCAGCTTCAGTCACAACTTTTTATTTAAATTCAAAATCTTGTCCTTATTCTGTTCCTATTTTGCCCTATTTTGATCTTAAATGATAGAATTAATCTTTTTCCTTATTCAGCATTTAAGAACCATCCATTTCCCAATTCAGCTTTACAGCAAATCCCAATGTTGGTTGCTTTTTAAGCACATGAGCAAAACTACTTCATGAAAATGTATCAGAAGGTCTAGATATTTACTGTGATTGTTCTCCCTTTCTCTGAGTTGCGGAAGGGAGGAAGAAGAGAAAAACGTTATGTTCCCTTTAGCCCTTTTCACGTCCTTGAAATATACAATTTTATGTAATAAGCAACTGGCAATTCTCAGAAAAATCTGTGGTTATGAATGATGAATAACCATTGCATCATGTTGCATTTTCATTTTTATTTTCAAATTGTGATTCTACACTCAAAACTGGGTATAGAATGGATATATTGATAATTTAATAGGAGATAAAAAGGTTGTGGTTTTTTTTTTCTTTTAAATCAGTGCAAGTAAGAAAGAATGGTTACTTAAGGAATAACTTTTTTAGAAGATGCATTGTTAAGGAATGGAACCTGAGCAGCTTGCTAAATACATACAGAGAGAAGAGATGGAAAAGTTATTGAGAAGGAGGATGGGTTTTAGAAAGCAAGGAACAGAAAGCTGATGGCCAAGGGCCCAGGATTCCCTTCCAAGAACCTTCCAGACAGGGATTCTGGGATTCTCATGTGGGACAATGAGCACATCCTGAATTCCACCTCCCTTCTTGCCTCCTGTGCCTTTTTCCATAGTGTCAGAATATGGGGAGATTCTTGAGAGGTGGGGGTGGTCTTTTGGGGATTGTTCACCGCAGCCAACAGTGAGAGACTTGGCTGCTGGTCCTCAGAGGCTGCTCAGGAACCGGTGGAATGAAGTAGGTTCACCCAGAGGTCACTGGGAGTATCAATACTTGGTTCCCCTGGCACTGCAGTTGGGTGATCAATACACATCTCTTTTCACAGAAATTGCTTAAAACATTTTAAGCTCCTTTCATCCTTCTTTGTTCATATTCAGAGCAATTTTCACAGTGTCAGAATTTCACAGAATCAGAAAAGGGCTGTGAGCATTTGGAGATGTCATTTTTGTGCTGAACAACACCAGCCTCTGCTGCCCCACGACCACAGCTTGGTGTGGTTCACTTCATCCTCCCCACAGACACAGCAATGCTCCCCACGCCTCTCCCAGCCTGAGGAGAAAATGCAGTCACAAGAGGAATGTTCAGGGGCCTCGGTGACAGTGGCAGGTAGAAATGTGAGCGTTTCTTAGTCAGCATTGTTTTAAAGCTGGCACAGGTTTGCAGCAATGGGAAAGTTCATTGCTAATAGGCAAGGGCTTGAGTTCCAAGCTTCAGGCTACCATGAGATATAATTTTAACACCCTTTGACAGTCTCAGAAGGGAGCACAAAGACCATCTGAGCTGGTGAGGCTGAAAATCCCAGTTCCTGTTGCAGCTGAGGTCTTCAAGGCTGAGGAATTTGCTGAGAGAGTCGAGAAGTCAACACTGCTGCTTTAGCTCTTCCACCAATAGTCTGAATATTGGGGACTGGGACTCCCACTAGCCTAAAAAACACCTTTTCCCTAATATTAAGTAAATTATTAGAAGAATAAAAATGTGGCATATAAGTGTGAAATGCATGAGAACCCTCACAGTTATTTAAATTCGTTTTGATCGTCCTGAAAGGAAAAAAAAAAAGTCAGAAAAATTTGAAACGCTACTGTCTTGCAGCGTGAAATCTTTCTGGCATTGGTGAAGCAGGCTGTGTTCCACCTCTCCCAGTACTCATTGTTTTTTTCCAGATTTGTTACAGTAATATTGCTTTTTCCAGCACTATATTGTTGTGATAAATGCATGCGTGTTTTCTTCAGCCCTGAGTTTTGGCTTCAAGGAATCGATTCACGCTGGTATTTTTCACAAATAAGCTATTATAAGAACTTCTGAGAGAGAAAATAATTTTAGCTTTCAAAATGAATTGGCTGCTGAGATCAGGAGCTGGAAATGTCAGGTGTCACACCTGCAGTCACCTTGGACTTTCAGTGTCACGTGCAGGCACAGAAGTGAGAAAGAGCTTGCTGGAATTCCTGGGAGTTCTTAGCATTTCTGATTTATTTCTGGTGGTTATTTTGGGACTGAATCTTTAGCTTCTGAAAATATATTATATGCCATTTAATTGCTGCAAATAGAGTGTAACTTGGCTGTTTGATTGATTTCTCTAAGCATTTCCAAAATACTCAGACAAATGAAACATTCTTTAGTAGCTCCATACCTTCTGAAACATTTATATGCTTGCCAAAAATCAGGTGGACTGTCCAGTTTTCTAAAGGTTTAATGGAATATAATCACTAATGATTTGCTAATTTTTCTGCTAAGTATTTGGTCATATGTCAGGCGGTGAGAATTAAATGGAAACAGAAATACAAGGGAATGCTGTGAAGTTAACAACTGTTGCTACACTATATTACACACATATACAGCATATGTTGAGTTTGCTGTCTCTGAACTTCCTGGCAGGTTCCATATATATTTCAATTATTTTGCTTTTCTTAGTTCATTCATCTGAAAAAATAGAAGTAAAACTTCCGCCTCTACATAGTGGGAACAATAATCATAAGTTGCAAAATATTGCACTGAGTTACTGCTAGGTGTCAAATATACACACATAATTTCAGAGGCATCCCCCAGGTTTTTGTTCTCTGAACACTTCTCAACTCATTCCAAATGGAAGTGACTAAAAGTATACTCATGAATAATAATATAAAATATAATATTAAGAGCTAATCCAGTTAACTCTCCATCAGAGTCTGTAATTCTACCCATTTGTAAGTCATGTAAAAGCTGATTTTTCAGGGATAGCTTTTAAAATGCCTCAGGTTTGTTTCACGATCTTCTTTAGCTCATAGCCTCAGAATAAAGAAGGAAAAGTGCTGGTAATGTAGACAGAAATGAAATGTGTTTGTTTCTCTCAGCTTTTTTCTGTACTGCGTGGCTCACAAACTGCTGTGTACTTGGCACTAAATCCACATGAGAAAGTAGAGTTATATTGTGAAATGGCAGCAGTTACTGCAGCATGGTTTCAGGACAAACTCACAGCTGTCAGCTTTTGGATCAGTCAAGTGTGGAGTTAGTGCAGGGAAAATGTTTAGCCTCAAGAGGGAGAAAGCCAGCTGCCATGTCCATTAGCACCCTTTGTTGACCATCCAAGAACATCGGCAGCATCCAAGGCAGCTCTGTCCCAGCTCTCTTTGCTGGAGGAAATTATTGGAAGATGCCCAGTAAGTGAGCAGAGAATGGCATGGGTGGAAATAAGACAGAGGTGGAAATGCATTTATATTTTGAAGTACAGGTTGTTTGATTCTTTGGGCATCCTCAAGTGAGACTTAATTTGCACCTGTCCTTTCAAAGAGAAAGGGATTATTGAAACACAAGACAAGAGCAGAGAGCCCCTTTGCCCTGCATGGCAAATGCAGAAAGAACAGGCCCCTCAAAAGGATAATCAGTGGAGTGTGCTAATGTTTGAGCCAGCACTTTCAAAATCCTCAATTAATTTTGGGGCTGAGGATATTGGGTGCTCAATCTGAGCACTCCAGCTGCACTTGAATTATCTGAGAGCATAGATGCTTGGGATCTCCTAAAATGAGATCCCAGCTGTTTCTGGTTGATAAGTCTAAAATTAGTAATCACTTTTGTCAATTTTATTTTAAATTAAAAATTAAGTGCTTTCATTCATTATTTGTATTACATCATAACACTTGGGAGCCCAGTCACAAATCAGGACACTGCATTATTCAGTACATACAGGCAAAGAACAAAAGATTGTTCATGTCCCAGAGATCTTACAGTTTAACTATCAGACTCTTTATGGGAAAAGAAGTAAAGAGTACAAGGATATACAAGACCTGATTCATCAGGATTGTTTCAGGATAACTAAGGATTTAACCAGCGGTAATCTCTTCCTTTGTAAAATTTTGTTGTCATTGTTTTGGGGTTTTTTGTGGTTTTTTTTTTTTTTTGTTTAAAAGGCAAAAGTTTAAGGTAAGATTGAAAAGAAACAAAGCACTAGCTCTTTTGGATTCCATGTCAAGCTGTGCATTTCTCACCCCATGCACACGTTGCTGCAGTTGAAATGCACAGTTAACCTCATCCCTGCAGTGGGTGGATGTGGCAGCTTTAATTTCAATATTCTACCAGTTGTTTTTTTGCTAAATTTTTAACAGTTTCCACTTTTCTTTTTTCCTTGAAATTCATCCTGAGACTGTAATCAAAGGATGAAACATTATTTTTGTATAGATTATAGTTGTTGAGTGGAATAATAACATAAGGCAAGACAGAGAAATTGTTGTTGATGTCCAGATAAAATATCACTCAATGGCAATTCTCAACTTTAAAAGTTAAGAAAAGTACTAAGGAGAAAAGGATACAGCTGACACTGTGATCAAAACTCACATATTAATGCAGTACATTTGTATTCTGTACTAATTTCCTCTGGAGAGCATTTGTGTGTGTGTGTGCACAGAGTTGTGTTTTCCTGGATTGTGTGGATGGATGAAAACAAAACATACAGGGAAATATTTGAGTACTTTGTTCTCCTTTTGTGTAGTGATGCTATTATTCCCCAGCTAATTCTTGTTATAAAACTGAAGCATTGTATTTCAATCTGGGAAAAAAGAAAAGCCATTGTTTAAAAAACAATGTAGAGGCAGGAATTTGAGTCATGACAGAACATTGTAAACACAAAGAATGAAATCCTTAGCAGGTTGTTTGAGTGTGGTTATGTCGAGTCTCCTCAGCACGGATGGTGCATCCTCACTGCTGTAAGTACACACTAGATAAAGAGTATTTATGTCTGCACTTATAACAAAAGGAGAAATCGTATTGACAATGTGGACAAAGAATTTTTGAAGAGTTGTTTACAGTTTGCTGGAGTAGAGGAATAGTACAAAACCTACTATAGTATATAAATGTGTATATTCACCATTTCTTCATCATTTTTACTTTTTAATTAATTTCTATTTATGAGACCAAGCCAAAATTCTGAATCTGATCATCATATTTGGATGAGAGGAGGAAACAGATGTGAATTTTAGTATTCAGATATGTCCTAGCTATCTGACTGGCTCTCTGCTGGCTATTTTTTATGGTTTTAATCACTTCCTCAAGTACATGACACATTCTTGATCTGGGCCACCAACATTTTTCCATCTTGGCACAAAGAGACAAGGAATTATTTCTCTGTGTAGGTGCAGGTGCAATGTGGAATTATCCTGAGTGCTCATGGCTTTCTAATTCAAATGAGACAATCACAGAAGGTTGTACTAATCCACTAACAGCTGAGAACACCCCTGAAATATCCATGTAAACATCCCACATGAAGCGTTCTCACATTGACCCCAAAGGCACTTTTATAAATCTGAAAGTTTCTTGTGAAGCTCTGTTTAAAATATTATCTTTACTTCAGACTTTCTTGTCTTCTGCAGGACCCTCTAGCCCTGAAAAGCTTTCTTATCCTCCTACACTCCATATTCAGCTTGCTCTTGATTACAGTTATTTCACCCCTGTAAGAATTCTACTTCCAAAAATACATATAAAAGCTTTTATTTCTGTGCTATTCAGCAGAAAATAACCACAGCATGGAGGCCACAGAAAACTGTGGATCCTGTTTCCTGCCTGCATTAAACAGTAGAGAATGAAGGCCACCAGACCATTTCCATCTACCTCTGTGCGTCTCTCCTCCTGAGACCTGACATGGAGCTTTCTGTCTCTAATAAAACTCTTCCAGTTGATTTACAAAATCTGGTCTCCACACTCCAAAACAACATTTTGTCTGATTATTAAGAAAACTCCAGACTCGATGTCTTTCACAATCACTTCCAGTGAGAGTTTGTCTTGTCAAGACGAAAGAAAAAAAGGAAAGCTGCAGTTCTGGCTTTAAATCCCTGACCTAAACGAGAGGGCATAATAATTTAAATATAATTTTCTTCTAGTTTATCAGGCTTTACTTCCAGTTATGACTGGGGGACTTTGAGGCAGTCTTAAAAAAACATTTTCAGGAAGATTTAGCCATGTCTGATTTGGTCAGTTCCCAGAACTTCCAGAAGAGACACTAATCCTGATTGTTCTCCATTCTTGGAGAAGGGGACAAAGGGGACAGTACAGCAAACTGCCAAGAGGTCAGGCTTATTTATTGGAACTTCTTTTCTTTTTCCTTCAGGAATTAGAATTCCTAGATTGTCTTTAGCTGGTTAAGCAAGAAGGGGCAATGTTAAAGAACTCTTAGCTGAAAATTTCTTAGCTGAGACATCCCACATCCTTCATTTCCAGAGAGGGGTTGTTGTTATAAATAAAACAGTTCTATTACAAGGGGTGAAACAACAGGACAGTGTATCAACAGTTAGATATAGCTTTAGTGATTTTTGTTTCCCATTAGGTGATTTGGGTACACTTTAATGGAATTAGCCCTAACTATTTATTGTGAAGGTGCTGTCAATATAACAAATGTAAGGAGAATAAAACTGCAGGAAGATGTTGCTGTGCTCCCAGTAATTAATGGTTTTACAAAGTAGAGATATAGTAAGTGGGTATGGGGTCGGGGGAGGGTTGGCCGTCCAAGAAACTCTTACAGCAAACCTATTTCTTTAAAAAAAATTAATATATTGACATTTTGAAGCAGGAAATTCAAAGTGTTATATTTCTCTAAGAAGTTGGATTTTCAGCAATTTCCTACTAATGGATGAAATTTTTCCCTCGGCATGGATGTTGATCATCACTGTAGCCCAGTTTTGAGTACAAGCTTGATTTGTGAAATTTACATCTTAATATCTAAAAAAAAAATTGTGTGACATCATTTGGTTTTTTCTGCCTGCATGATTTTTAAATGTTCCCAGTTAGTCATCTCTGCAACATATTAAAGATATGTATTTGCACAGCTGAATACCAGCTTTTCCTGGCAGTTTATTTACTCAGCAGCCTTACCCCAGCTGACAGAGTCCTCTCACAGCACATTCTCTGGTCTGTGTGTCACAGATTAACAGCAGAACCTCCACAGGGCAGAGGAGGGTGGTGGATGAGGCTGTCTCTGGGTTCCACTTTTCTGGATGCTTTGTTCATCAGTCTGATGGAGCTAGAGATGTGATTTTATGTCAGAAAGGTCATGTAATCTGATTTCTGCATCTTTGCACAGAGTAGGTCTTTATCTAATTATTCCTGTATAAGAGGAATGACTTGTCTTTATGAATAGTATATTTTGGAAATCCATTCAGTCTGGGTTTAAAGATTTTAAGAAATGAGAATGTAAAAATTCACTTGGTCAATTTCTCCAGTGATTAATTGATGTTAATGTAACATGTCATTGGAGCAGAAAAAGAAAAAAAGATTCTGACATTACTATAGCAGGAAAATTCCCAGCTTTAGAAATAAGAGCTATTTCATTGTGTTTAATTTTCCTTTTATTTATGAGTTACTGGAAATTTTTTGATAATCTGAATCAGAATTGGAGTAGGTTCTAGTAATAAATTCCATTAACTATTCTGTTTACTATCTAAGAAACATCAGAACAAGATTCTGTTTATTTGTTTTCAGGGGTTTTTTTTGTATATTATTTTAGAGTTCAGCGGGTTTTTTTCTTCATTTTCGTTCTCTGTAAAGGAAGTGATAAAACTAAGTGATATCCACATTGGGTTTTTTAAAAAAAAAATTTTACAGTCTTGTAGACATGTTTTTTAGTAAAAGAGTGCACATATAAACCAACACAAGATGTATATTTAGGAAACAGCAGTTACTGCAGAGCAGACTCCTCTGAGATTTCAAAATCTAAATAGGCTGTTTCAAGTAATATTTAGGTTTTGAACTAAGACTGCACAGGATGAATTTCACTGCCAGGAATGTGTACTCCAAGAAGAACTCCAGTGTACATGTAGGTGTGTTTAATAAATAAGATTTTAAAATAATCTTTATTGTGTCATTCACAATTTAAAGAAAATCAAAAACAACCCATAGTATCAAAGAAGTTCACTGCCTTAAATTTTATGATGTTTTCTTTACAAACTGTTGATTTTTTTTTCATTAGAGTGGAAAAAAATCTTCTATTCACCTAATTCAAAACTTGTGAGACCAAGCAACTTTGTGGATTTTCTTCATCATCTCATATTTTAATAATTTTCTTGCTGCTGTAGAGAAGATGGTAATAGAATGGGCACAACATTCTGGGAAGAGCATCTAAAATTTCAAATGCTGGTAGAAAACCCCCAAGGAAAAATATTTCCATCACAAAGTGTTCTCTTTTCAAGGAATCTTTGAAGTCTGTCATAGGACTCCACATTCAAAAATCTCCCTGCTTTGTTTCTTTTTTAAATTAATCATTTGAACATTTTGGGGGCTTCAAATGTTTACTGGTGGTTATTAAGACACTGAAGTACTGGAGAAGACTCATGAGGCTGCATATTTACCCTCATAGCCTTTTTATATTTTATTTTGACAAACCATCAATTGGAATTTTTAATTCAAACTATTCTCAAATGTTACAGCATTTTTACACAGGATATTATCAAAGTATCAAGTCCTTTGATAAGGGTAATTAAACATGCCAAGTTTGTTTCCATAGTCCAAAGTCTGCAATTGCTTCGCCTTTCGTTCTGTTCACGACTGACTTCAGCTCTCTCTGGTTATTCCCAGCAAAGCCAATGGCAATGCTGCATCCCACTAAATGGGGGCATATTTATATCAGAGTTTATGACAAAGAATTATTTTGGAATAGATGATAAAGCAATGCACATTAGAAAATGCAATCACAGATAAGAATGTCTACATTGATTATTGATGAGAGCTGTCTGATTAGAACAAGAGTGTTATTTGTCCTTTACTTGAGATGATGGAAGAAATAAAAAGAGCATCCCTATTTATCTGGAAAAAAATATTTTGAACATGAACTGATTCTTTAAAAAGAAATTAAATGAGGTATACACTTTCTGCATTTTAACAAAGTTTAAATGTAGGTTTTGTGAGGTTTTACAAACTCATACTTGCCACATAGTCAGTGGTTGTTTTGAAAGAAATTATACTTGGAATTAGAACTCAAATGTTATGCTTGTGAGATCATTTTCCTTGTCCTTAAGCTGGCACTGAGTAAGGTGTTTTTTTTCCTTTTTCTAGCCAGGGAATGGCAAGGAATTCTCTAACATTCTGTAATTGTCTTGGTTTCACAACATAATACCAGTTTTGTGTCATGCACCCTGGGTGATCCTTTTCATTTTCTTTCTCTTTGAGAGTTCTGGAACATGCCACTGTTGGGCTCTGGAATTTGTCACTGGAATACATCCTAAGGTGTATTATACAGAAATTTCAGTTCACAGAGCACAGTCCTCTTTATTTTAGATCTGTGTAGAAGCAAACAAATTACAAGTATTTTCATAAAGGCAGTAGTGATAGCTCAGGAATAAGGTTTAGACTTAGTGTCTGTGCCAGGGAGTACATTAGTGAAAAATAAAAGCATGTGAAATGGCATGCTACTGACATGAGCTGATTATCATAAATCCTTAGTACAAATTTTTGAAAATCAGATACTATAAAAATATACCATTAGCTTTATGTTAATAAAATATTTTGCTTGATGCCTTTTAAATTATTCATTTGAAGTAGTCTAAAAATATAAAAGAACTCTTATTATCATTCAATTTACATGATTACTTTAAGTTCACTTTTTTTGGTTTAACATAAACAAAGTATAAAATCCCCATCAAGGTTTCAGATATTTAAAATGTATCATTTTTATGCAAAAATTGGAGCCTGTTAGGATGTTAGGGTAGTCATTAGTACAAATATAACTCCAATTTCTGATTTGAAACTATTTTACACATAGAAATTACTGCGTTTGCTGATTTGTCTCATTATTTCTACTTTGATTATTCATATACTCTTTTGAAAAAAGACAGTTTTACAAAATAACAGCTAAAAAACTGTAAACTGACTTAATATTGCTATGAGCCTTTCTTGTCAGTAACACAGGAATCGAGGGAGCCACGGGAGGAGACATTTGGCTTATTGAATATGGGAGTTGTTATTTTTTAGGAAAGCTGAGCTCTCTATGACCAGTGGCATCAATCCAAGTGTGGCTGAGGCACACGAGGACTTACCAAAAATTTAAAGTGGGGCAGGAGTCTTTTTTTGGTAAGACCCCATCAGCCATAGCAGGGAGACTGAGAGACCTCTCTGCATTATCTGCTGATGGCTGAAATTTGGAGAAGGTGTTGCCTGACCCTCTGCTGCCTCTGATGGTGTGAGATCGCAGATTCAAACGACTTCCCGACATTTAGGATCACTGTTGATTCCTAAAATTGATGACAGCTTCTAGAGGCTCAGATGATTTTTTTGTTTTTCCTTCTCTTTCTATTTGACTGTGAAGTATATTTCCTTTGGCTATAAAGACAAATTTAACAGCACAGACTTGTCCTCAGACTTTGCAGTCCGATTTGTCCGTCTTCAGGAGCTCCTTGAACGCCAAGGGTCCCCCTCTGTGAGGGCCCCAGGCTCAGCAAGGGGTGGGAAAAGGATGGTGGATGCAAAAGCCAGCACTCAGTTTGGTAGTGATGAAGAGAATTTTATTTGGGACTTCCTATGGAGAGCTGTGTGCACAGAGGATTGTGAGACTGGGGAGATAAACCTTGGCACTGGAATATGGCCACAAAATGAATAAGCCAGCTTTGCAGTCATTCACAGGGGATACGGCCTGAAATCAACTCACCCTGGATTGCCATCAGCCAGCATATGCAGGGGATTCTCACAGCTGCTGTGCTCAAGCCTTGTTTATTGTAGGAGGTCACAGAAAATAGATGGTTTCATTTCTTATTTCTGAGAGTCATCTCTGTTTTCTGTGCTACAGACTTAATCCCCACCAAAGCCACTCTGGCTGAGAAACACTAGACAGTGTTATTTCCCTCTGATTAGCACTTTTTCCCAAATGGTTGTTTAATCTCCATATCTAGGTTAATTTGAAATAGCAACTGAGAACACAGAGACTTCCAAGAAGGAAGGAAACATATTGTACTGCTTTGCTAAAAAATTATCTTCACATAATAAAAGCAATTGGATGAGGTGTTCACTATTAAAAGGCACTTTCCAGGCCTGCTACCATTCACTATATCAGAATTTACAGATAGAGAAAATGTGGTAATTCCTAAAGGGAGTTTCAGAAGCAGTCAGTGTAGTATATGAGTCACTGAAACTGATAAAGCCTGTTGGGGAATCTTTTCTTTCTTTAAGCTCAGAAGTCATCTTGTGGTGCATCATATCAGGTCATGTCAGCCAAACAGGGATGTGGTTTAGGGATGGCCTTGTCAGTGCTGGCTTAACATTTGGACTTGGTGATCTTAAAGGTCTTTTCCAACCTATGGGGTACTAGGATTATTCCCTGTTATACCAGTTTGGATCAATCAGCAATTTTTTAAAAAATTGACATCATAGGAAAAACACCCCACAAACCTTCAGCATAGGAGTTTTACACCTAATTCCACATTCAGTTTTCATCTTGCATTGTACATCTGCCTTAGCCAAAGGTAAAAAATGCTAAATTTGGTGCTTGTACAGTGCATAACCCTAGTAGCTGGAGAGAAAGCAGGGTGTTATGCAACAAAGAGTGATTTTACTTTGTGCATTATCTTCCAGCTTCAGGGGATTTTTAAAGTTTAATTTAGTTTCTTTTTTAGCTCTTATTTTCTTTGTTACTTTATTCTCCTTTTCTTTTGGTCAGCTCTCACAAGGCTCACGCCAAGGTGTGAAACGCTCAACATTGTTTTGCAGCAATATTTGTCTCTCTGGGAGGAATCAGAGTTTGTTTCACTGGCAACTCTGAAATCACCACTGGGTCTGTCATGTGGTTAAGCTGCAGATGGTTTGCATGAGTTGCTTGTTTGAACTGCATGAAATGTCCCTCTGGACTCTGCTGTGATTCTGAGGAATATATGCACTATCAGTCACATGAAAACCAATCCATGTTTTACTTTTCTGTGACATTAATCCTCACTAGCCAAAGGTTTGGTTGTACAGTTCAGCTGCTTCTTCAGGTGAGGGGAGAGGCACCGGTGGGATGCCATAGGAAGCTATAACAAACCTATCACAGGCATCACAGCCTGCTTTAACCTCAGGAGATACCACTGCAGATAGTCAGGGATGGATGGGGAAGAAAATTCTCACACAGAAGTTGATGTCAAATATCATAATGGAAAGGAAACTTTCTTCTCCCTCAATGGATTGCCAATACAAGGAGCTTTCAAATAAATACAATAAGTAGTTTTCTCCTTTGCAGTAGTTTTTAAAGGATGAATTCTCTTTTTCAGAGGAGCAGCTATAAAACAGATGCTGTGGCGGTCAGGCTGCTTTTCTTCAGCACTGTAACATTTTTATACGCAGCCATGCTTGATGTGAAAGCCACAGGCAATGCTGCAGCTTGCTGTTGATGGTTTGTCACTCATCGAGTTTCCCTGGCACAATTTATGTATATGCAAATACAACGTCTTGTCATGCCGCTAGATATTTTAAATGTCAAAAAACTCTGGTTACCCTGTAAAACAGCAGAGGATTACAGTCCTTGCATGGCATCGTGGTTCAGAAAGAGATTACAGAGCAGCTGAAACAATAGCAATATTTCACACTGAAAACAGGGAAAACATTGAGGAGGAGAGGTTGTTGTGTTTATGAATTTAGGGCTCATTAAAGGTGTTCAGTAATCATTTCAGGGGCTTCTTCTCTAATTATTGTTATCCTAAGACACCAGCATATTGTGATTAGAGACAGCAGGGCAATGTTTCGAAAAGTTTGTTCATTATTTAAATACTGAATGACCACACTTTCAAATATTCCCATTATGTGAAATATTGACCACTTTTGAATGTCTGCAGAGAAATTCCAGAAGGGAAACATCTCGAGTGCTTAGTCCTTCTGAAAATCTCCCATTTACTCTTACCAAACTTCAAAAATCTCAAGCAATTCTGTTACTCAGATTCCTTATTTAGCCAGCTCACTAGTTTTAAAATCAAGTATATGCTATACTATTTCAAAAATGCCAATTAATATTTTAGATTCCAATCACTCTAACTGAATAGTGGAATCCCTCTAAAATGGGATGTTTAATTTGACATAACATGAATAGATGGTTGGAACAGGAGGACAGAAGGCTAGACTGGACAAACTCTGGGTAAATAAGGTGATAACTGAACTACAAACATATCTGAGGTTAATTAGATTTTGAATTGTCAGTCTTGAGTTGTTGATGAGACGCAGAAGTGTTTTACTAATGAGTTGGTTTCAAGAAGTAAGCTTTGGTGTGAAATCTGGAAGCCAGCCTTGCTGCAATACCTGTCTCTCCTACCTTATAAAAAGTTTTCTTTTCATCTGTGGCACAACACTCCAATTGCAAGATTGAGAGTCACATTTCTCCTCTTTCTCATGCAAGATCCAACCCAATGCATCAGTTGTGTGCATCACAAGGCAAGCTGTGGTCAGCTGTCAGACCCCTGTGATGTTCTGGTGAGAGAATGTGAAACCACAGGCTCTGCAAATTACAGGATACAAACATTTCATCTTCCCTGTTTCCTCTTTCTCTTCTAGGAAGTTGCAAACTAATGAGGAAGGAAGATCTTCTGCATTTCCTTGTGAAGTAAAGGTTCCTAACTTGAGCTGTTTAGTTTGTGAAAGGGGCATAGGGGTCTCTGTGGAGTGTTTAGTGTTCCTGAGGAGTCCCTGTTTGTAAAGGCAGAGCTGGGATATCATCCTGAGTGTCCCAGGACCTGCCAGTGTCGTGACCCTGCTCCCCATGGGGTGGCCGTGGGGCTGGAGCAGTGCTCACAGCTCCCTCTGTGAGTCTGGAGCTGTTTGCCAGTGCCAGCTTCGTTTTATTTGTGTGGAAATCGCTCAGCCCTGACATTTGTGGTATGATTGTTGCTGTGCTCAGATCCTTCCCTGATATATTGATCTGTGCTTTCTTTTCTGCTAACAAGGTATTCCATCCTCATTTATAAATCCTTGAAATTAGCAAAAGGCATCACCCTAACATTTTGGTTTAAACTGGGGATTTAAAAATTGCTGAAAGATCACCTACAGGTGATGCCTGCAGGAAAAAATGTGCTCTGGCTGCCAATCCTGGCAGAGTTCATCCAAAAGGAGAGGCACTTCCCATGCAAGCCTAAA
Organism: Pseudopodoces humilis; assembly: GCF_049639895.1. NCBI lineage: Eukaryota > Metazoa > Chordata > Aves > Passeriformes > Paridae > Pseudopodoces > Pseudopodoces humilis. Next base: position 13,145,157 of record NC_142216.1, read on the forward strand.
GTGTGGGCTCATGTTCTGAATTTGCTTACCCCTCCCATTAGCAGGGTTGGAAAAAATGTCAGATTTGACAGAGAGCTGCCTTGCACAGTGCTGGAGAGTGCAGGTTTTGATGCCATCCCACACTCTTTTGGGTGTGAAATATGCTGGGAAATTATCCCACACTACCTGTGATCAGCTGGGGAGTCTCCTGTGCTGTACTGCCACTAAACCAAGCTTAGGCAGGTCTGTCCTGAGGGAGGAGCCCTGTGCTTCCCTCCTCTGCACCATACGGAAATGCAGAAAAGCAGATCATGTACAAATTAAACAAGCGGTTTATCTGTCCAAAATATATTAAATATGATTTTATAGATAATATTGAATAATATTAAACATAAGAGTAAATCCCAAATCAGTTTTTCATTTATAAGGAATTGGTTAATGATATCTTGCAGAAATTGTACAGATGCAGAGCAATGTGGCAGTGGCTAATTTTTTTAGTTTCAGCACTCATAAAGTTTAGTGGCAACTTTTGAAAATGTTTTGGGAGCAGTAGTCCATCCCTCAGTTGATACATGACTGTAGTACCGAGCATAATGACAGATGTATTTTTTTCATATTTGCCAAGGAGAGAACCAGAAAAATGCTCAACAGTGAGTGAATTATTTCCATGCTAAATCCCATGCATTATCCTTCACTTCATTTGGAGAAGTGAAATTTCTCACTCATAAGAGACCAGGCTGTTGGGACTTAAAAAATCTGTGCTGATCATGATGATAACAGACTGTGCAATACATGGAAAAATATTTTGCCAAAAGCTTCTCTAGCAATAAGTTTTGCTTCATTTATAAATTTCAGACCTAAGACACTGCTAATGTTCTCTTAAGAAAAGAGATCCTGACTGAAAGAGAATATGGATTTCTTCAAACAACATAGAGAGTTAAGACAGCAGGAGAAAAGAGAAGTTTTACAGGAACTCTTTATTTATTAACCAGGGCACATAGCTGGAAATGGAAATGGATCAGACACGCTGGCAGATCATCAAGGATCATAAAGAAGTTTAACATGGTTTGCCATTTTTCTATAGGATTCTGTTTGATTACTATTGAGAAGTAGTTGTTGATAGCTGCCAGAAAGGAAGAGTCACTCCCCAGGCAGCAGAAATTAACAGCAATGTGCAAAAATATCAGAATTCATTTTGGATGTCAACAAGTAAGAACAACAGACAAGTATGAATGTATGAATAAAAGCTTCTTATTGCTCTTTTAAAAAACCCAACTTCTAGAGACACTTGGAAATGTAGAGAATAATAAATGTGCTGTTTGGATGTAAAATATTCTAAAAAGTATTTTCATCGTCTTGGAGTCACTTTGGTAGCTCTGTCCCCTTTTGGAGAATTCTGGCTGCACATAGAATTGTCCTTTTTTTCAGATTCTCATTTCTCCAGAAAGAATATATTTTATTTTGAGTCATATTTACAAGTTGCCTACTCTCAGAAATGAGGGTTTTAATGTCACTCAAAAGGGGGGTGTGGGGATGCACCACCACACCTACACAAGACCTGCTGGTGTTTGAATTTTTATAGGGCATTCTTTTACAAATTACAGATTCATAAAATGTCTCACTAATTGTAGGCTGGGTCTCTGAATGTATCATGGCTACTCCTAGTGCAATGTATTTTCTGTTGTAAACAAGATTTTGCTTACAAGGCCTGTCTCCCAGAAAACTGCAGTAAACAGTGGAATGTCTCCATTTGAAAGACATTTAGCTACAAAAATAAAAAATGGATGACAGACATCTGCTGGCTTTTCTTTTTTTTTTTTTTTTTATTATTTTTCCTCTCTTCATTTCTTCCTTAAACTGTGACTGAATTTCTCATGGTTTATTCCTCATTCACCCCTAATGCACTTCCATATTTTAATTCATTTTAAGCCTACTAAAATTACTGACTTGCACAATATTCAGAATTTTTAGCTGAAAGCAGTGAGCAAAAGTCTCTGCTTGAATACATAACTGAACACATACTGCTAAACCAGCAGCACTCAGCTGAGTGTAATAGCCAGAAACGACTTGTGCAGTCACAGTTCATGAAGTCTTGTTCATTTGATGAGGAAACCTTCATCATGAACTTAATGCAAGAGAAATCTGGGCTGTTTAATGTTATGGGTCCCTTAAATGCACTTGGAAGCAGCCTCTGATTCTTTAACTCTCTTACAACCTGTACCAGACTCGAAATTGTTGCACTCACAAGTGTTCAGTTTCTGCTTAGTATTTTTACTCAATAAATATGGATTTTATATACATAAACTATTTACCATTTATGTTCTTTTGGACCTTTTTTTTTTTCAATTTTAAATTCTTAAGTGTGTTGAGGAAGAAAAACATACTTAACATGAGCAGAGTTGCTTAAATTTAATTTTCTATTGTCACCTAGTTGCCTGCAAGTCCATTTGCAAGAGTAGTAGTTTAACTGTGATCTGAACCTTTTAAACAGATATATGCATGGTGTGTGTGTTGAGAAAAAAATTAAAGTCATCTTCCCAGTTCTTGGAGAACTTGTGTAAGTCTTCATCTGACTCAGATGGCCTAATTTTTCACATGTAAAGATTCATAAGAAACCTCATACAATCTCTAAGTTCCTCTGTAAAATGTCAAAATTATTTTTCCTACCGAAAAATTGCTGATCCAAATCAAAACCTCAGATATTTATCTTTAATAACGGGACACTAAAAAATTCACGTTATTAAAATGTTGTGACTTTGGTAGGGGCAATTATTTTAATGAGGAAAAGCAGAAAAACTATACCCTTCCTCCATGTTTAGTTTACAGACTCTAATTCTTTAGATTAACTATTCTGCTCTGTTAAAAAATACAATTTTTCTAAAAAATGTAGGAAGGAAAGAAAATGGCCAAAACCCCAGCTATTATTTATTGTATCAATAGGTAGAGAGAGGAATTAAATTCCTCTGAGTGCCCAACTTTTTATTAAAACTGTTAATGTCTTTTCTATTTAGATGCACATAGAATAAACAGCACATCAAATTTAATACATATATATAATCGATGATCTGAGATAAACTGTAGCCTTTATTCCAAATTTATAAGCATTATTCTCATTTATAATTGTATTCTCCATTGTGAGGAAAACACAATAGGAATTCTCATATTATTAAAAAAAAAATCAAATCTAGAGAACAATTATTCACTGCAGTTACCTGTAATCTTCCAGAATCTTTTTCTTTTTGTGCAGATACTCCCTTATAAGTACATTAATAAAGAGTTAATCTAAACAAGATAAGAAGAGAAAATTAGAAGCCTTCTCAGTACATTTTCTTCCCCACAGCAGGAATTACAAAATAATTTTGTTTCTTTTTTCCACTTCTTTGCTGTTGCCCAGCCAACACCTGAGGGATCACGAACAAACCTTGGAGTAAGTAATTAAAATTCAAAGCTCCAGCATTCAGATAGTTTTTACACTTTCTTTTGCTTCCAAATAGCAAGGAATTTTCCAGACAAGCTTTTAATTAACAGGTGAGTTAAATTGATATGTGAGTTTTCTTTAAATGGAAAGGATATCAATGAGAAGTATGGCAGGACTCTTTCATGCTCGCGGTTTAAAATCATTAGTTTGTTTGCACATTGATGAATGTTTTCTTTAGTGAATAAATAAAACTGAAAATACAAGTATTGGGAAGAGCTGAGGCAGAGTTAACTAGAATTAAGCTGATTTTCATAGCACCTCCTCAAAGGAAGCTCTACCTCAGAGTTTTCTCTGGCAGATTAGCTTGTGGTCTGGAATAAGAAACAAGTGATGGAAATTCATAGGCACCATAAGCACTCTGTTGTGTTTGAATAAACCTTACGTGATTTCCTTAGGCTGGATCTAATTTTGCCTAAGTTTGCCATCTAAAACACATCTGAATCACTGGATTTGTCTTACAGCAAGTGGAGATCAGAGTGTTGTTGAATCCACCTGAAAATAAGAAGAGCCATCTTCTGGAAGTGGCCGAAAGCCTGGCTGCATTGTGCCCTTTTGCCTATATTTATTTCTATAGAATTAAACATGAGCAATGATTGCTATAACAATGCTGCAGTCAAATAGATAAAATTTGAGGTTCAGACAAGAACTTGAGAACTCAGCCACTCATCTAATTACCAAAACACCCGTCCCTGTGCACTGACCAGCCAGGGAACACGCCTGTCTTTTCTTCTAAAACAGATGGTGCTTTCAGCGTGCTGTAAGGTCACCAAATTCAAGCTGTTACAAACCAAAAACCAGTTCCAAAGTTCTGCAGCTCTCACAGAGATGGCTTTGCCAAGCAGCCCACTCTGCTGTAATGTGGAGGAGCTGGTGCACGGGGCACAGCGGTGGCAGAATGTCACCAAGCGTCCGGGAGGCCGATCTAAGTCACTGCTTGGGACTAATCCAAGGATTGGAGAGCAAAGGCTTAAAGCCACCTTCAACTTCCCAGGAGTTGAATTTGGCATCATAATTCCAACCCAAAGAGCTGGCTCAAAGCTTTATGAAATTGTAGAATATGTGAAAGCAAGCTGTGAAGATTTAATCCAGATAATATCACAGTGGTATAACGATGGGCTGGGGTAGCAACTGGGAGATTTGGCAGGGGCTGCGCCGCAAAATGGCCAGCATTTCCTTCTTCAGGATTATTATTTCTTTGTTAAAATAAGGGATAGGTTGTTAAAACAAATATTTTCAAAGTATTTCACTGTATACTGAACAGTGAGCACTGCTGTACACTGAGAAACAAATTAATGAATCAAACATTGCAGCACTATCCACAGGGGCTCGTTTAAAAGCAAATGCATGACAGAGCTGGAAACCAGCTTAAATGCAAATGAGCGAATATGATGAAATCTGTAATGTTTGATTCATTAATTTGTCTCTCATCGTACAGCAGTGATCATTGTTTAGCATGTGCTACTAATGAAAGACCTTTATAGGCAAGGATTTCCAAATTTATAGATGAGCTTTACTTTAACAGAGAAGTTCTGTCACAAAATCCTTCATGGCCATGCGATTCTTGCATCTGTACTAATTAGCTTTTTAAAAAAAGAATTTAATAGATATATTAGTTTTCTTATTATGCAGGCTAGCAGATGGAAAGAGGGAGAGCCAGCATTATCTGATCCTCTAGTTTTCAAAGGCCACCAGCAGCTAATATGTTATAGTTTAAAGGAGAAAAATGCTGGAAAAAAATTAAAATCTTGGCTATGAGATGAGAAGAAAAGCCCTCCTCCCAGTCTTTAGAAACAATTACTTTCCAGATTTTAATCTACTGAAGAAACATGACTGAATCCCCAAAACGGGTGGAGGAGGGTGGTCAATGTTATTGTTTCCTTTTTAAAGAAGTTAAGCTATGAAATGTCAATCTGACAGATACAATGGTCAATATTTAGTCTTGCACAGCAGTGACATCAGCCTCTGTTTGCTCCTCTCTCAACCTGTAGCTGTGGTTCCCTTCTCAGTCATTCACATGACTCTAAATTGGGGCAGACAGGACAGAAAAGTACTGTAAAAGTAAACAGACATTGTAAAGCCCATCATGAAATGCATCAATTTGAGTTAGAATGGCAAAAAAATTTCTTTCTTGGTCTCAGGATTTGCAGCCTTACCTGCAGAAATTTGTACAGGTTCCTTCTTGTTTGTTTTCCATTTTGCTGGAATTCACCAGTGTGATGATTGCTTTGGTTAGTAAGGAACTCCATGCAGCATTTTGAGAGTTGGGTGGCACTAACATCCCAGTGCACCAGGAAAAAAGAGAGAGACAAGTCTTTTGTAGCATATCAGCAGCACAGAATAAAAAATTGGCTCTGTTAGGAACCACATTTCTAAGATTCCGTTTCCAAATCCAAACAACATGCACCAGGCCAATCTGTCTATTTATTTCCATTCTGTATTTACAGTGCAGTGACATTTAGGCAAGTACAGTGCTAATTGCCTTGCAGGTACCTCTTGGTATTGACATCTGCAATTAATCACTAAGCAGGCAACTCTTGATTCAAACATTCCGATTTTGATCACGTCGCCATAGAAATGTGATATATTTACCGGCTTCTGAAGCCCTTTTTTTTCAGACAGGACCATTTCTGTTCTCTTTTTCTGAGATTGCAAACTAAGATGTCAACTATTGTCTGCTACAAAACAGCTAGGTCTTAGGGGCAGCTGGGGAGGGTTGTAATGTCATTAGTAATGACATGCAAAGGTTTTTCTGTGAAAATGACTGTCTAAAATAATAGAAAATCTGGTTCTGCTGTAAAGAATTTGATTTTTACAGCTTGCTATATACTGGAGCAAAACAATACATGCTTTTTCAATGGCTACCAAACTTATTTGAAAAAGAATTGAAATAGGCATTTAGAAGTGTATGAATCATGATAAATATTTCCTCAGTGAAAAGTTTCTGGAGTCTTCTGTCTTTTCTTTTGTTGGCTGGCAAAACAGCCAACAAAAGAAAAGAAATCCATGTGCAAAGATATAAAAAAGTAAATTCAATGAAAACTTAATTTCTGTTTTGATATAGCATTATATGAGCACAATTCAGTCCTTTTTTTGCCTAAATCTCTTTTTCCTTGTATAGCTTTTCATGTTAGCCAGTTCGTTTTCAGCTTCCCCAGCACTATTTAAACTCCATTTCTCCACCCTATCTTACTGCAGACCAATTACACTATGTATTCTCTCAGGATTCAAAATTATTTTGAAATTTCTAAGAAGAAAACTTTTAGTCCATTAGTAGATAGTTCTGTTCTGCTAAAGCCAGTGGCAAAAATCTTCCTCATGAACCAAGATACAAGAATATTGCAGTGTATTTTGCATGAAACCATAGTTCTACCTGTTTTCCTTTAATCCAGTTAAATTTTTATTTTGTAGCTTAGAAAACTGGTATTTCATGTAACAGCTCCATCTTCTTCCCTTGAACCACTATGACATTTAATTACCTATTGCATGCCCCACTTTTGTCTGCAATTAGAAACACAATATCGAGTGTGGCTTCTCTCTGACACGTCAGTTGTGCATTCTCTGGCTGGGGCTGGGAGCAGGATGAAGAAGGGCTGAGCAGGGGAGCTGCTGTGTCTTCCAGGCAGGGAGGGAAATGCAGGCACTGCCACAGATCCAGAGAGGGCTGCAGGGTTGGAGAGCAGGCTCGGGAGCTGAGTGGAGACAGCAACTGCTGTGGTGCTGAAATATTTGTTGTCTGTAATCACTAAAATTTTTCTGGAGCATTGGCATCGAAGGGTTAACAAGGACATAGAGTAAATTGATCTTGGTCTTAGTAGGAATTTTTTTGTCTCCCTTCTTTTGTATTTTTTGTATATTTCATTTCTGTCCATTATAGAAAAGCCTTTGAAGTCCTACCTGCCATGCTGTTTTTTTCTTCAAAAACAGTCTTTGCTTATTTTGAAATTCACAGCTCTGTTGTGGCTCTTATGTTGATAAAGAATTTTCTCATGGTTATGTTTATTTCCATTTGTGGATCTATTGCTTCTCTAGTGAATGTTCCATTTCTTAGCAGCCTCTTTTCACCATCTCTTTTAGCATGTCCAATCCTTTACATCAGTCTTTCGGAAGCTTTAATTCCTCAATTCTTCCTCTGATGGTATCAGCCCTGTTTCTGTTACCAGGCACAGCCAAAGAATTATAACTTGTATGCTCTGTTCCGCTTCATGCACATGTTTATTAGGAAGCTGGTAATGTTGTAAGAAGTTGCAGTGGCCATTGCCCGATGCAGTGTGCAAAAATTACAGTGAAGTAATTCAAAAATGTGTTATCTCAAAATAAGGTTGTTCTTAGAAACTTTTACTTGATTCAAGCTACAGCAGGTGGTTTTAGCTAGTTAGAGAAAACTTTTTAAACTTTCTTCTCTTAGCTGATTTTAGGCATTGTAGAAGCTTTACAAATCAAAAGGTGTTATTGCTAAACAACTGAACTAACTACTTCACAAGCCACTAGAGATTTTATTTCAGCGTTATCCAAAGTGTTTCCACCGAACAATGTGGCACTTTTCTCTTTAGTGACATTCTATTATATTGTTATGTAAAGTATCTTTCAAAAGGGACACTCACCACTCCTAGTCCACAGTCTATGTCCAAGGACATTTTTAGCTTTTCCAAGTGTTTATGAAATAGCTTTGTAGTTTATGCATAGGCATGAGAAAACAAACTGGAGGTAACTGAAGAGACTTCAAATTAATACAAAAGTTACAGTTATTTGAAAGTGTTTCCAAGGCCACTGACCTGTATGTTTAATATCTTGGAAGATACCTGGGATGGCTGGAAGGCTCTGACATGGTGTGGTTACTGCAGCACCCCACAGAGTGAGCCGTGGGAGCAGCGTGGCACTGGGATCTCTGAGCTCAGGAATGGGTGTCATTGCTTCAGGAGCTCAGGATTCCTCATGGGTGTCCATGCTTCAGGAGCTCAGGATTCCTGGCAGCTGCCTGTGTACAGCACTGTCAGGCTGCCCCTGGGCCTGGCTGCTGGAAAAGGGATTCTGTAATGCTGTTCCACAGGGTCCTGAGGGACAGAGCGGTTTATTAGTTTTATTCTTGTCATTCTTCTTAGGGATTCTGCACTAAACAGAGTGAAGTAGATGAAGAAAGGTTGAATAGGTGGTTTTCTTAGAGTGTAAATAAAACTGGAACAATTTTTAATTTAAAAAGGGGCTTTTTTAATTGGCGTTGACCTGTGAAAGATGATGAGTAACATCTAAACTCTAGTGAGAAATTCTGCTGTCATGGTCAGCTTCTCCCTGTCCATGAGCCTTGACATGAGGGAAAAAACCCTTGCTCTGGGCGTTGTCCTGTACAGGATCAGGTTTTCCAGGGAGGCTGTGGAATGTCCCTCCCTGCATTCAAGACTGGAATGACCCCTGTGTTGAGCTCAGGATTAGGACTCTCTTGGTCTCTTCCAGCCTCGGTTGTTGTTGTCTCCTCTGTTTGTAACCCCACACATTGCTCATGCTGCCTTTTCTTGCAGGGAATTGTTCAGAAATAACAACACTGCTTAACTCACAGCCAGCATCTTCCCAAGAATGAATCTCCAAGTACCTCTGAGAGGAGGTACAGGTGGTTTGGGGTAAAACTGGGGCAGGATGATCGGAAAGCACTCATTAAAGGTCACCCTTGCAGGCAGTTGTAGAGTTGGTGACAGCCAACAAATCTGCTGCTCCCTTATCCATGATAAACTCCTGGGTGATTGTAGAGGAGTGTCCCTGAGCCACAAGGCATCGTGCTGGAGACCCAAAAGGAGAGCAGCTTCTGAAGCATGACCCTGTGGCTTCTCAGCAGGGCTGATTGGTTTGGGGCAGCATCAGGCTGCCACAGGCAGGCTGGCTCCTCCTCTGGGCTGGCCACCGTGTTCTGGTAGCTCGAGCCCACTGCCCACAGTCAGTTCTGTGTCCTGGACTGCCTGATGCCATTCCATGAGAGGAATGTCTTTTTGTGTTCCTACAATACAGAGGTTAATAGATATTTTTAAATTATATTTTACATAAAGACTTCTGTGAAAACATGGAAGCCCCAGTATTAAAGTTCTGTCTGTCAGACAAAGCACAGGAGCCAGTATTGGCCTCTGAACCAGCCATCTGAAAAGCCTAAACTGCATTAAAAAACCCCTCAACGTGAAGTTCACTGTGAAGTACATAAAACTAGATGAGCTGTAGCACCTTATCACAGTATTCCTAGTATTCTAGATATTTCAGGAGAGTGCACAGGAGCTGCCCCAGGACTGTTCCCAAACTGTGTGTGTGCTCACAGCAAGTGTGTCTGTGTTACAGTGAGTTATGTTTGGTGTGTGGTGCTTCTTAGAAGCTGGTTCCACCCTTTGTGTAAGTTATGGGTGTTATTAGCAACAGAAATTGATCCCCTGAAAGCAGCAGAACATGAATAGATCAGTTCTGAAGACTCATTACCGGGATAAACGAATACAATGTATTATGTTTTGTAATGGCTTCTCTTATTTAATTTTTAAGTACCACACAGTTGATCACTCAAAAAGCACTGGTACTGTCCATTTTCCTCTTGTGTAAAATTTAATTTAATATTCATGAAGAATCTTTAAGAAATAACATCAGGAATTGCAGTAAATGTTAAATATATTGTAGAGAAAGCCTCAGAGACTTTCTAGTTAGTTAACTGCTCTTTCTTTACCTCTGAGCTTCCCCTCTTTGTGTCGTAAAACACAGGACTAAACCAATTTAGTGCTTAATCCCTAGAATATGCTGTGAACCTCACCTGTCTGTTTTTGTGTCAGTGCTTACTTGACTATGACTGCAGATGGGAAAAATTGAATAGCAATAAGTCTCTTGCTTCCATTCGATATGCGATTTTTCGATGATTTATGCTATTTCCATATATACATTAGCCGAGAACTAGTCTTTAAAATTACTTTTTACTTATCTTCATGACTCTAGACTTTGAAGTAATACTTCAATGACAGCTGAACTCAGACATTTTAACAGGGTCTGAACAGACCTCTCGGTATTCTGTACCGTGCTAAAGAACTCCTTTGCTCTGGAAAGTTTTATCATGTAGGAGGCTATTAAAGTTACGAGTTTAGGCTGAGGCAGGAATAAATCCTGGGTTGTGCTGATGATGTCATTACAGCGGTCAATAAAATACATGGAAGCAAACGATTTTCATGTTACTGAGATCAGTTAACCAAATCAGGATACACGAGCAATTAACTCTTTAATTAAGATGAATGGATGACATTAGCCCTCCTTAAACCCTGCTCATCAGCATTTACAAATAGAAAAAGACGGATGTCTCCTTCCCTAGAAATCTAGCTTTTATTTTTCATTCTTTGACAGCGTCTCATTCTTTCCACTTTGTAAACAAATTCACTGATGAACACTGCCAACCACAGAGATTTAAACAGCCCTGTTCAATCAGGGCTTCTGCTCAGAGGTGATGTATATGGATTTAATTTATTTTCTTGGCAAGTTGCATTGAATCTATGTTTCTAATTAAAAAAAATAAAGAGTTTCTGATGCCCAAATATATAAGATCATATGAATTCAATCAGCATGACATGTTAGAGGCCACATAATTAAGTACTATGAAACTTCTTGCCTTTGAAGTGGGTTATTATTTCTGACAAAGTTGTGTGTGTAAACTGAAGGAATAAAGCCTCAGTTTTCTGTTCTTGAAAATCAGAATAATCTGTCTGGAAGGAGATAGATTACCTCTCCCTACTTTTAATACATATATTGAGTTTATTTTCAGAAACATTCAAATTTCCCAATGATTGAAATGTTATCACGCTTTTGTTATCCTTAAAAAATTATAGGTTTCCCACTAATAAAGTCAATTTATTGCTACTTTCTATTTTAATGATGCATGTATAAATTCTGGAAAGGAGTAGTCTTTCTTCCTGCTACCTGTATTCAAATAGGATACCTTCACAAGTGGGACCCAGATTGGAATCACCATAACTGCTGAAAATAGGAATTTATTAGTGTTTGCACTAAAATCCTACATGTGTATAATGTTTTCAGGTACAACTTTTATTTGTATTGATGTTACTGCTGGTAATTTTTGTGAAGCAGAATTTTGTGAGGCAATATTAGGGCATTGCTTTTTACTTCTGTAGGAAGATCTTATTTCAGAGTCAGAAGTGCTGAGCATGTATTTAAACACAGCTTCTCTGAAGAACAGAAAGTTTGTGTGAGCTTTCCTCCCACAGCTGCATTGTCAATTGGAGAAAAAAAACCCAAGTTCTTGTTTCAGGTGCAGCAGTGTAGGGTGCAGCAAAAAACCAGGAAAGTTCTTTAAACATAGATTTTTGCGCTGTTTTTGGTTTAACAACATTTAAGAATAATTTTGTTTTCAGCTTTCATGGACATTTACCCACACATTAAAAATAGCAGTCCAAAATTTCTTGAAATACATCATCTCTCTGTCCTGACCTAATGGATCTATAGCCTTCTGCTGGTGTCAGGTGCATGCAATTATTCAGATCATTTCCTGTGGTGTTCTGTTAGCCACAGGCCCCATCCAGTGGGTCATTCTTATGAGATGCTTTGCCAAGATTGTTTTAGGGTTTTTTTATTTTAAAAAATGTAGTTTGAGAAGGTGGAGAGGTAGATATAGGAATGAAGGGGGAAGTAGAAGGGTTAAGAGTAAATAGCTGATTACACAACATGTGACTACCAGGATGTAGAGAAGTCACTGTCCTCATGGCTTTGTTCCACAGGTGTCACAGAGGGATTTCCCATTCATGGTCCAGATGCATCCAGAACTGGTTTTAACTTTGCTTAACTAGAGCCAGCAAAGGAGACTTGAAACTTTGCCCCAGTTTAAATAGCAGAAACAGAAAGGCATGGTAGTGGCAGGATATTCTTGATGCCCATTTCTAGGTTCAAAACCTATGGAGGCCTTTATGAAAGGACTTTTTGATCCCTTAACATGTGCATGTAGTGAGGCTACAAGGACAAGGCTGGAGGAGCAATGGTGCCACTTGTTTTGTGTAAGCAGAGATCCCCATCCCTTTTGGGGTTATGCTTTGCCCAGCAATCTCCCCTGCAGTGCAGCCACTAAGCTGCTGCAAGCTCTGGCTCCAGTGTCTTTCCTGCTGTGTGGCTGCTGCCATGCAAGACTGGAACGTGGGGACATAATTCCTGCAAGCTATTTTTGTCATGCTGTCCTCATGGCACAAGGCCTGGGAGGAGCTGTGACGTGTTTCTGACATTGTGCCTGCAGTACCCCGAGCCCGAGGCAGTCTCCCAGCAGTGCTGTCTGCAGCAGGACTGTCTCATCCACCATCAAAACACCCTCACAGAGCAGCTTGTAGCTCTTCCCTGAAAATAGAAGGTGCAAAACTTCCCTGCTCGGGGATACTGACACGGAGAAATGTGGTTGAAATGGTGAGGAGATCAGCGGAGGAGGTGGATGATGACAGGGAAATAGCCATCTGTGTTTCAAGCAGATTTTTTGGATTCCTGACAGAAAATGGAATAATGCAGCTATTTGAACTTCCCCACGATTGTCTTACCCACAAGTCCAAACAAGTGAGATATTCTTTCAAAAAGCTTCAGATGATAAAAAACCTACATGCACAGAGAATTATGAAGGGCACAAACCCAAACTACACAGATTTTAAAAGTGAACTCTTGCAGTTATTGAAATGTTTTGGCTTCGTAACAGGATACAAATCTGCAGTTTTGCCAAGAGCTGGATGTGAGGGCTGTGTGGAGGTGACAGTGTCACTGTTAGAGCTGGGGAGCAGTTTGGCACAGGGGGCTGCTGACGTGGGCAGAGCTGCCTCGCACGTCTGTCTGCTCCGGGAGCTGTGCTGGGGACAGGAGCCACACACGCTCCTGTGACTCCTTTTGCTGTGCTATTGGAACCCAGACTGATGGATTTTCTAGCAAACTTTAAAATGAGAAATGGAAACAATGTTTTATGAGCTTTTCAGTGTGTCAGTATAATGACTTTTCATAATTTTAATGCTTATTTCTTTCTTGTTAGACTTCCCACCAAATTCCCTTGTTTGGATTACAATTTTCATCATTTTGGCTTTAAGAAGGCTGGAGATGTGGGATGTGAGGATGCTTTTAACCTCCAAGTCAGCCTTCCCTGGGGTTATCCCTGTAGGTCAGTGCCTGTCCAGTGCTGCCGAGTTGGTGGGTTTAGGTTGCCCACACACCACGGCAGTGGTTATCTGTGTTCATTACTGATAGCTTTATCACTGATAGCTCAGATGGAAATAGCAGCCAGGACATGAAGCACAGGCTGGGGCAGAGCATGGGCTGGTTCCCTGACCAGCTGTGCTGGTACAGGCTGGGGACTCTGTCACCTGTGCTGTCACCTCTGGGTGCTCCAGTGCCACCTCTGGGTGCTCCCTGACACCTCTGGGTGCTCCAGTGCCACCTCTGGGTGCTCCCTGACACCTCTGGGTGCTCCAGTGCCACCTCTGGGTGCTCCCTGACACCTCTGGGTGCTCCAGTGCCATCTCTGGGTACCCACTGCCACCTCTGGGTACCCACTGCCACCTCTGGGCGCTCCACTGCTGCTGCCCACCTGCAGCACCAACAGGGATTTGGGTAAAATAATTCTCTGTAATTGTGACTTTGCTTTGAATCCAAGTGTTGGTCACTGCTTCTAGCAACAGCCACACTTTCAAGATGAGTTTGAATCTTGATGTGCCTCTATATCCACATTGTCCCCAAACTGATGATTGCTTCTAGGGGCCAGGCCTGGGATGAAGTTCTGAAGAAGAATTTGGTTCTTTGCAGCCACAATCTGAAGTTATTTTATTCCTTGAAATCTTAAAAGAAAAAATTGAATCCCTCTATAACAGAAAATCATTGATGACAATTAAAGATGGGCATGGGACTGTAAAAGCCCAAGAAACTCAGAAGTAAATCTGTTTAGAAATTAATATAACTTATGCATCTGTTTCTTAAAAAAAATTGGCAATTCTGTTTCTGTTTAAGGCAAGGGTTTAAATTATTGTTAGATATACCTAAACCTATGTTTCCCTATAGAGATGCAGATACAAAAATATTTTCAAATTCATATATTTATATATGTGGCTATAGGGAAAAGAAACTGAACTGTTCAAATTTTGCATCCAGCTGGTTGGGAAATCAGTGCTTATGAAAAGGCAGCACTTACCATTAACATATTTGTAAAAAGGTAAAGTAGTGCTGTTTAAAAATGTAAGAGAACATTAAAATGGAAGATATGAAATAAATAAATAAATAAATAAATAAAAAGTCCATAGTGGAAATGGAGAATAATCAGAAAGAAAGTTGATTACTTCATTTTACAACTGACAATTCAGTGAAGTTTCTGTTTTAATATTATGTGCAAGCCAAACTGCCAGGTTTTATTTATCATCTGATATAACTCCAGCTCTGGTCCAGGGTACTGGAAAACCTCTCTTGTAGAGTTTTACCTCTTTAACCTCAAATGAAAACTGGCATTCCATCTGGATAGTGTCCAATGTGTCACATTTTGGTAGTCATCAACCAGCTCGCCTTATAAATCAAGAGCACTGATTAAATAATCAAGATTTTTGAAATGCCTTGAGGGAGCTGTACGTTTTTTGCATCAGTGATTAGTATTCAGTGGCAATACTGAAATCTATTTGAGCTGCAGCTATAAAACTGTATTTTGCATACTAGGCATAATCAGAGAGATTATATTCAGAAAGTGTGCTTCCCCTAAGACAGCAGAAGGTTATGACTTTTGCCATGGCTCCATTGTTAGTTTAAGTGAGCTTTGTCCTTGCTGTTGTTCAGCCCTTCATTCACCAGAATAAAATCTTTTCTGCAGCTGTGAACTGGGAAAATGAAAACTTTAGGTAATAACTTTCATAGGGCAGCTGGTTAAAGAAAACTGTAGCCCCTGAATAGAAAGCAATTTTAATTAAAGATCTTTTTAGTTATTAAAGCTTAGTTTGTATTGTGTCATTTCTTTTGTTGTTGCAAGTTAGCATTTTGTCATTTAAATCATTCCCCCAAATCACATATTACTGGCAACAAGAGGGGCTGCAGTTTACAAAAGAGACAATAGTTATTGGCTGCAAGAGAGACTGGCTAAGAAATAAGTTATTGTTCATATCAAAAAATAGAATCTAAGTGTTACATTCAGTAATGAACTTGTAAGAAGTAAAGCAATAGAAATCAGAAAATGCTTTCCTGAAAACCCCTGCTCAGGCTGTGCAAAACTTTTCAAGTTGTGTCAGTTGTTTCTGCCTCTCTCCTCCTTTCTACAGGAGGGAGGGTTCTTCTCCTCTGGGTACCTGCTGGGACCTGAGTGACAAGAGCAAACTGTCCCACAGGCAGCAGTGACAGGTGCTGAGCTCCCTGGGAGCTCAGGGCAGTTCTCCACACACAGAACCTTCCTGGGCAAGGCTGAGCATGCACTTCCCTCCCTTTCTGCATCTTCCCAGCTCCAAGTGAACCATGTTACCCTTATGATGGGCTGGAGAGAGTCCCTTGGACAGTGCTGTATTTCCCCAGGCTTGTTAGGATAGCATGTTGTGGTGTTAAAAACTTGTATTTAAATTACCCTTACTTCAAACATTTAAAAAGAAGAAAAAAACAAACCCAAAACCTTGCAACTGTCAAATGAATGTTTGTGCCTTGACCTGGAGCTTTGCCATACATGAATCCATATATCTCATGTAACCTTGCAGCGTGATGTGCAATACTAATTAACACAGTCTGAATAAGTGGGCTTAATGCATGCTCATCACTGGCCTGGAGGGGATTAGAGATGATGGTGTACAATGATTTGGAAGGGGGAATGGAATTATGATTTGGGGCTGATCTGTTTCCCTTCCTAGGCCTGCCTTTGGTGGATGCTCTGACAGCCCATATCAGTTTGGAGCCCACTGGAAGGCAATGGTGTGAGTACCAGTGGCCAGCCTTCCTACCAGCAAATCTCCAGACCTGAAAGCAGAGGGGGTGTGGTGTCAGCCAAACCTCAGTCAGTCTTAGAAAGATAACAACTTTTCCTGTGAGTTTTGCTTGTACCCTTAATTTACCATGACTACAACAACACCTTCATCTGCTAAAGCCAGAGCTTTCTCCCAGGAAATAGAGAGGCTGAGCTCGTGGTCTTTTCACTCAAGTTACTCTCACACTTCAGCTGAAGTTCTGCCATGATGCAGAAGAGGATTCAGGCCTTATTCCACAGGTGAGAAAGGGCACCAGAAGTATGTTGGTCTGTAGCACAGGAAGCGTTTCCTTTCAGCTTTCATGTCTCTGCACTGGGTGCTTTGTGTTAAATGGTTACTGGGTTAAAATGCAGCACGTGAGGAGAGGGATCTGTGTGCTGAAGGAAGGGATGAGCCTGGCACAGCCCCATTCTCAGGCACGTGGACACATCTCCTTAGAGCCAAGGCAGGCAGGCTGGGAGCTGGCTCTGCCCAGGGCTGTCACCTCCCCTGCCAGGTGCTGACCTGGGCCAAAGGCACACTGAGCATCAAGTTAAACATTCTCATGTCCAAACCTGGCCCAAGTGTAACCTCTGCCCTCCTGCCTAGTGAAATCCTTACAAATCATGTGCAAGTCCTTTCCTGACTCCAGCCTTTAGGCAGAAAGCACCATAGCACACAGTGCTCCAGATGGGACTCAAAGCATGCGAAATATTATCAGATTCCACATTGAAAGGAAGTGCTGAAAGGTGTTGTTGCTGCCTTGTTTTGATAAACATATGAAAACATTGTTATAGACACACATAAACAGCAGAAAAAGCTTAAGATTAAAGTATGGCTTCTAATAACCCTCACTTCTCTTTGTCCCATGATAGGTGTGGCGTGCCAAATCATCTCAGATGTGGTCAAAATCAAATTAAGATCCATTTTCTAGAGTACTCAAGCAGAAGCTGATCTTGGGTGAGAAAAAAAAAGGATTAGGATGTAAATGTAGATATTCACTTTAAAACACACATATTTTTCTAGGGCAAATTCATAGCTAATCCCACTGGCACGTAATGTGTTAGAGAATGTGGAATGTGATCTCTGCATGTTCCAATTCAATGCTTCTTCATTTCATACAGTAAATTGGAGATTAAAGATGTTTGACCCTCTCATAGTGTTTTTTTGGTGTTTAATGAATATATGTCCTTCAAGTGCTCTGTTGGTTTGTTATCTGATATTGATGCAGACTTTGCTTGTCTTATTCTTTAAGACAGCAACATTTTTACCCTCTCCATTTTGCCCTGATACAAAAATAAATAGCATACCTTGTGAGAAGTTCAGCTACTTACTTTTTAAGTTCATTATTATTCAGTGCTGTTAACTTCCAAGCTACTGCAGTTACCAATTTACTGTTAATCAGTAGGCAATCTTTTAGTGTGGCTAAATCCTCCTTGTCTTTATTTTCCTGAAATTAATACCATACAATAATTTGTCATTGACCCTTGTTTCATCCCTGTCCTTTACTTGATTTCATCCTGTTGGCATCAAGCATTACGGACCATTAGCTTTTGAGGTTTGGGGTTTTTATTTTTTAATATATATATATTGGGTCAAGCTTTACAGACTTGTCACTTAACTATTCTGCAATGCCACTTTTCTACACAGTGGTTCCTTTCAATTGCTGTTCTTTCAGTAGATCCCCTCTCTCTTTCAGGCTTGCTGCTTTGCCAGGAAGTGTTTTTTCTGGTTTCATGGCTTTGATCAGCTGCTTTTCAAGTGTTTCCATGGGCTTCCAATTCAATCCTCCTATTTCACCTGGAATATATACCCTTCTCATTGGCTTTATTTGGGTGTTTTTAATGAAGACAATGAAAAAAAATATTTTACTATGCCCTAAACTGTGACATTTTCATTCTTTACCTTTAATTGAGTTACATCTTGGCGTATGTAAGAGGTAAAGTACATGGACAGAGAGGATTCTTAACAGAAGGATAGAATGACAGTTTTGTGGTTTGGTAGAAAAATCAACTCAGGAATTCTCAGGATAAAAATCAACAATCTCAGGAAAATTCTCTGCTGAGGTTTGTGAATGTTTTGGTGGGAGTGAGCAGGGAATACTGAGAAGAACCCATTGATGTAGGTATTTTAATTTGTGTGCCTCTTAGCTTAATACAGAGCATTAAATTACTCTGCTGAAAAATTAGGCATTTTTCAAGGAAAATAGATACTTATTAATGGATGGTTTGCCATGTTTCATCCTCTCCACCACAGGCATGCTTACTATTTTATCGTTTAGCATGCAGAAAGTTCTCTGTATTCATCTCCATTTTGCACCTGAAATCTCATTTCCTTTCCAAATGCTCAAGCATTTGACTCTAATTTTCTTAATTTTTTTAGCTATAAGTTTTCACAATTCAGTAACAATATGCTTTAGTTTATGTATTATTGTGAGTAAATGTTATCTTGTGGTATCTGGAGCACTGCATCCAGTTCTGGGCTCCGCAGTACAAAAGAGATCCGGAGGTACTGGAGTCCAGCAAAGGGCCATAAAGGTACTGGATCTTCCCCAGAGGAGATCTGGGGCTGTTCAGCCTCTCCAGCCCACCAAAGGGAGTGCTTGGGGGTCTCAGGAATGTGTGTGCACTCCACAAGGGAGGGTGTGATGAAGATGGAGCCAGGCTCCCTTCAGTGATCTCCAGCGGCAGGCGCAGAGGCGATGGCACAAACACAACAGGCTCCGTGCTCTCCTCTCAGGATCCCTGCAGGGGCTGGGGATCCACTCCTGGAGACACTCAGGACTTGTCTGAGTGTGGGAAACAGCTCTGAGGTTGAGCAGGGACAAGATGATCCCCAGAGGTTCCTGCCAACCTCAGCCAGTCTCTGACTGTGTGTGATGCCCATGACCAAACTGACCAGACACGGGCAAATGTAGTGAGAAGAGCAGATGCCACCTTTGTGCTGATGTGCATGGCTGGGTTGGCTACCTGCAACTCCCAGTAAAATATGACACACTGCAGCAGTTAATGTAATAAAATACCAGTGGCTAAAATAGCATTTCTAAAATGAACATAAGAGATGTACCTAAATGTTTCTTGTTACTGAAAAAGCCCCTTTTTTCCCCTGATGCTAGGGAAATGGAGAGGCATTAATAAACAGGATTTGAAAGAGTGGAAAAGGAAAACTACAAGAATAAGTGGTCTGAGTTTTTTAAATGTCCTACCTATTGGTAGTTACTTGTAAAGAATTATCTAAGAAATAATATATTCAGCAAGTAACATAAGTAATGGAATTATACAAGGATCAAGTACCGTTTCATCAAGTGTTGAACTCCATGCCCACTGAATGCAATAGCCAGACTCTCATGGGCTTTAGATCAAACATCAAATAAAACAGTTTGATTAGTGCTGTTTGACCAGTATAACTGCAAGTCTGTGTGAACCTAGTCTCATGCTGTGTTTCCAGCATATTTAAAATGATTCTAACGTAATGCTGACATGCTATAGAACTTCAGACTAATAAATTCAGTGTATGTCAGTTGTAATTAATGAAAAAGCCCTTTTGCACTTATTTTATATAATGTTATATAAACATTGGTGGATATTTGGATCTCCTTTCCAATTCACATGATACGAATCTTTATCACCTTGCAAGCTAATGTTCTCCATGCTAACCTGACAGGGTAAGTTGAAAATGGGATGTAATGGGGATGTGTCTTGTCACAAACGCAGCTGCTCAGGGCAGGGACAATCCCCTGGCAGAACGAGGAGAAAATTCTGCAGGTTGTACCCAGAGAGTAGCACTGAGCACACATCTATATCACATTCTATAAAGTTTCTGGAAGGATTGCAGTGATAGAAACCTGAAACCTGTGTGCTCCAGCCTGGCTGGGCGCTGCTCTGGCAGCGCTGCCTGAAGTGGTGGAATGTTTCTGTCTCTGAGAATCATCCCAGCTGTAAAACACTGCAGTGAAATACCAGGGCATTTGGTGCATTTCTGCTCACTTAGCTGCGTTGTTTCTCCACGTAGAGAGGGACAGCTCACCTCCCTCTCAGAACAACTGCACTCCAGCTGGCAAGCACTGCTCGAGCTGAACAATTCTGACAAGTTTGTATAATACGCTTTTGCAGCTGTTCCAGCTCATTTTTTGCTTTTGTATATCAGATTTTGCATTTAGTATTTTCTTTTATGATTTCATCTGTTATAGGAGCTAGATTACTCACAGATTCACTCCAAATAGTAACAACAAATTATACTACCATTAACAGAGTTGTATTATGTTTCTACTAGTAATGAAATATTTTTCCACAACGTAGGCAACATAAAGTGGAATAAACAGATATTCTGCTATTCCTTGGTGGCCTTGTTTCTTCTCTATAGGAGGCAGTGAGTCTTTCATTTCAGCTTGCTGTCCTCAAAGTTCATGCTATTTGGAGGCAAAGCTGTGGATGACAAGCTACAAAGCTGACAGGAAAACATGCAATGTTGATATATAAAACAAGCCACACTGCTCGTGCTTTGACTGTCATCACTGCTTTCAGGAAAATAAATAATACTGACTCAGTCTAAGGCTCCTTTAGAGTTTCTTCAAATTTGGAACCTAAGAGCTCAGTTTTCTAAAACAAATTCAGAAAATAACTCTTTTTTTTCCCCCCCCAACCAAATTCATAGAAGAAAACAAGCTCATATAACTTGCTCCCAAATTGAACAAAGCTAACAGAAATTGATGGTCCCTTTGATGAACTGTGAAAAATGCTGTGGATATTTCTCTGGTTTAACAACCAAGTGAAAACATTCTCTGTTCACCACTTCCTCTGCAAATTTTGCTGCGAGCACCAACAGCTTTACACCAAGAAGACCCAAAGGAATTTTCCATCAAAGCAAAACTGCGCATCACATGAGCAGGTGAAAATGTGATGGAGAAAGGTGTGATGTCTCTGTAAACTTAACCCATGCCAGCCTTCATCTAATGTGCACTATTTTGTTTTATTTTCAAATTCCTGTGGATTTAGTAATTGAACATTATTCTTGTGGGAAAGTGATTATTTGGCATTCATGTACGTAATGATATGCTAATATATCCTTAAGAAAAAATAATCAGAATTCATCTTGTCTGTTAACATGCTTCAAATTGTGCATGTAATAGAAATGGATATGTAAAACATCTTTATTTCGTTATCTCATTTATTATATTGTAGGTTGGCAACTAATTAGTATAGATATTTAAAGTTACAGATCAAGGAAATTAAATTAGTGCACTATGATATAATTAATCATAGAAAACTTTTGTTCAGCAGCTAATCTATCAGCTACTTTGCTTCTTGTTGATACTCATAACTTTGATTAAGATTTTCAGTACTTTTTTAACATCATAGCTTGTTAATATAAAATTCAGTGAAGTATCTACTATCTCTGAATAACATTCCTGGAAAAACTTGCAATGAAAGTCCTCCTGGTGCTAGACTTCAACAAGAAATAGCCTATGGAGATCACCAAGAGCCACTGTGTGCCAGCAGTGTCTTGGCAAAGGATGCCTCAGGGTATAAGACATGCTTTCCCTTTCTGCCCTCCCCTCTAGTTGTCCTCCTGTGCTTTCACATATTCCAGCCACAAAGTATTACAGCCCCAGCTGAATGTGCTGGAAGAAGGCAGAAATCCAAATCAGGACCAAGATTCTTGCTTTAGAAACCCACAGCACATACAGAACCCCAGAGAGGGCAGAAGTGGTGGTTTGTGAGCACCCCTGAAGTGAGAGCAGGACAGGTCTGTGCAGGCACTGGGCTCAGTGGGGCTGAGATATTTCTTATTTTTCTCCTGGAATTGGCTGTCCTTTCATCTACCTACTGAGAGGCAGAAATACATGGTAAGATGTCAGAATTCAAAATTAATTATCCCTTCATAAAGTTCAGGAGAATTGTCCTGAGCTCCTCTGATAGAGTGAGTACATCAGTGGACAAGGGAAGGGCTACAGATGATATTTATCCGGACTTCTCTAAAGCCTCTGGCACACTCAACTTCTTAAACAAATGTTTGCTGGTGTAACTGAAGCTGCTGTTTCAGAAGCAAGCCTTACCTTGCCTATTTTCATTATCAGTATAATTGTAAAGACTTATTAAACTGGGAAACTAAACCTGTAAATGACTAATCTGTATATTTTTTTAATCTGTAGGATTTTGTCCAGTCAATGGGTTACCACTTGCAATTTTCAATATATGAATAAAATATCTGAGCAATCCTTTGGAAATGCCAAGTAAACAGAACGACAGGTCAGAAATGACCAGTCATTTGGAAACACTCTTTAGTCCATTTACTAAACGTTAGAATATTTAAGTGAGTTGTTTTTACTGTAACATGGTGTTATTTAGAATATGCCAACAGAAAATAACTATTTTTAAAATTGTACTTTTTGTTGGGGCAGCATATTGGTAAACTTCTAAAATTCCTAGTTTCATTGAGTCTTGTGTGAGTCTTTTGGTGCATTTTGACACAAACGTAACCTATATCCATACATTAACTCTGTATTTATGTTTGATAGCTATTTACAATTCATGCCTCAGTGGTCATTTATATAATTTTACTTATCCTGTCAGCCAGCTTTGACATTATCACATGACTCCAATTTGCTTGCTAATGAAAAGAAAACAAGTGAAGACTAAGCAAAGCAAATACCTTTTTAAGAATAACAAACCAGAAACTGACAGACTAGCAATAAAATATGTATAGCAAACACTTTCTTTTGACCAAAATCCCCTTTATGGGATGTTTGCAAATGTTATTGGACAGACTGACTGCTAAAGCAATATTTCTGGCTCAAATAATGATATTAATACAATTGAACATAGATATCTGTGATATGAAACCATAAGTTCTTTAGAAAGTAAAACCAGTTTTCCTGATTTTTTTTTAGTAAGGGGCTGGTATACTTTCTGGTATATATTTGAGGGCTTTTTTCCCCCCCCAAATATCATTATACTGTGTTTAATTATAGAAAAAAGTCGGAAATGTCATAACTATTGTATACTGGTGAACAGCTTCAGGTATCTTTCAGGATTTTATTTTGAAAATTGGATAACGAGGAAAAGCCGTCAAAACTCAACACCCAAAATATTTCTAAGAGCAGAAGGATATATGTAATATAAATGCAAGATTTTTCCTAGAGTGTATTCAGACGGATTTTTAGTTGTGTTGTGCTATTGTCAGAAATTAATATTTGATATTACAAATTTGTATGACACGGATTTCTTTAAACACCAGTTTTTGTAATGTGCATGTGTAATAAAATGTATGTATGTGGAAGAGCAGGCTGAGCTAGGCTGCAATATTTTATAGTTAGGTCTCCAGGATACTTATGCTGTAATTTACTAGTTTTCATTTTTTTCTTAATGTTGCTTGAAAGCAAAAAGCCAACTGCATCATTTTATGAAGTACACAATAAATGTCAATTTTACAGAATCAGGAATCAGAATCAGAAATAGGTGAGCTCTGAACTGTGATTTTACTTTATGACACTTCTTGATTTCTTTGTAGAAATTTGACTTGCATGGAGCTCATCTGTAAATCATCATGAGCCAACACATTAATGGACTTCTCCCTATCGAAATTCCCAGTGGCATCATCAGTTCCTCCTTGCTGAGAGCTCTGGTGGGAATGTTAGCATACAGCACAGTGCAAGTTCCAGGTCTCTGACAAAACCCACAGATTTTTGATGTTACAGCTCCTGGGACTTTTCTGTTCCAGCTCTTTTATTGCTACAGAGAAGCTGCACTGGTACTACCAATGGTGGGAAACAGTGAACAAAAATGCACTTTATTCTTTCCCATTAGGAAATTATTAGGCCTGTTCTCCTCCTTAGGCCTTGATCTTGCCATGAAATTAAAAACATGCAAGGCATAATTCTACTTAAACACATTTTTACTGACATCGTTCATGGCCAAATGCTGTCAGTAATCATGCACAGGTATCATTACTGTGCATGGTCTCTTACAAATAAATCAATAGTGGTACAGGAATTACAGACTTGCAGCAGGGTTTCACAGAATCACCTGCTGGGGGCCAAAGGGGATCATTACACTGTGTAACCTGACCTTCTCTCCAGCACATCCTGTCATTTCATCCATTTACTCTGTACTCAGCCCAATAACTTATGTTTGACTAACACAGCTCTTCTCTATTTGCCTTTATATTGAGTTTCTTGGCCAAAAATCCATTACCATTTCAGTCAGGTTTGCCATCACCTAAAAGAACTTTTGAGGATTTCTTGTACTCTATTAGAAACCTGCCATTGGGGGACCGTGGGGCCGAGTTCCTTTTAATAGCAGTGATTATCCTCGAGTCCACAGCAGGCCATGATCAGCAGTGTTTGTGCTGGGCTTTGGGATTCTTTGGAGTGAAATATGCATCAAAATATATTACTGCCTGCCCTAGTTTCTTATTTGCAGGGTTTTCTTAGGAAGTATTAACCATTTTTTAAGAAACTGGCCACATCAGTAAAAACCCAATGGTTCTGCAATTTTCAAAACAAACAAACTCAAAACACATTCTGCCACCATGCAGAGCCTTCGTCACAATCTTTTTTCACAACATCTGACAGGCTCCTGCTAGCAACAGATGATTTGAGAAGGATTTTTAAACAGGAAAGGGAGATTTGGACAAACACAGGTTTGGACTGTGTGGTTGTTTCTACCGAGGTGGACATTGCCAGCATTCTTCAGCCTCCCAGATGTACATTTGCTCATTAAATCACTCTGTTTTGTTTAAAACAACCATCTCCTCTAGGCTGTTAGAGAATTGCATTCCCAGAATTTACTGTTTGTCTGTAGTGAACACTTTTTTAATATGTATTTAGAAGAAATGTCTTTACATCAAATACATCATACATTCTTCTTTTTTTTTCCCCCCAGAGGAAATTTTAGGCTAAACTAAAATATTTTTGATCATCTATATATAAAGTTAAACTATTTCAGTAAATTTGATTCCTGTAATATGTTCCTTAAGGTACTCCTTATCT
The DNA here is from genome assembly GCF_049639895.1 of Pseudopodoces humilis. Classification (NCBI taxonomy): domain Eukaryota; kingdom Metazoa; phylum Chordata; class Aves; order Passeriformes; family Paridae; genus Pseudopodoces; species Pseudopodoces humilis. Next base: position 13,170,529 of record NC_142216.1, read on the forward strand.
TCCCCATAAAAAACCCGCAGAATAATAAAGCAAAGAGCAGATATCCCTCTTATAGATCTCCTTGTAACTGAAGAGAGGAGGCTTTTATCTCGCTGGCTGGCTTAGAGCTGCTCTTTACTCCCTGTAAAGGTAATGAAGACTCAAAAATACAACTGGATCTTTTAAATTAGGAGTCTCACTCTCTCCCTCACAGTAGAGTTTGTGTTCTGTAGACACTGGAGCCTGCTGGTGTGAGCACCTGTGGGGAGGCTGTTTGTGGATGCACTGGCAGAACCCAGCCCCAGTTGTGTGAAATACACTGAAAGCACAAAATTCATTCCAAAAGCTGGCAATTTTCTTGAATTCTTGACACCCTCATTCAACAGTGGTACAATATTTTTAACAGCAATAAGGAAAACAATGGCACCTTCATGCACAGACTGGGGAAGGTTTTATCTCCACAGATGATCACGAGAGCTTTAAGTATCTTGTAAAATTAATTGGAGGGGAGCTAACAGTTTGTGAGCACTGCTGATGCCTGCCATCACTTCTGAGAACTCGTTTGTTACTTATTTAAAAGCTATCATGCCTTTTTGACAAACCTGCTGCTTTCAGGTATTTTTAATAACTTCATGGTACAAAGTATGTGAATTACAGAGATGTTTATATCGAGCAGCAAAAGTGAGAAGTATTTTATTAGGCTGTGTAACTATTGCTTGCTGATTACTGCTAATTGGTGAAATAAAAAAATTCTTGGTTTATTTCTTTAATATTTTGACATAATAACTGTATGGCTTTTATGAAACATCCCTTTTGTTTGCAGCTAAAGACTTTTTCAGTGGTTTTGTTCACACACTTTTAAATTAATCTCTGGTATTAGTTCAGAGAATCATCGAATCATCACATAGTTTGGGTGGGAAGAGACCTTTAAAGGTCATCTGAGCCAACCCCTTGCCCTGAGCAGGGACATCTTAAACTACAAGAGACTGTGTAGTTAATACACATCCCTGGCAGTGTTCTTATGAATCTCCAGTAACATGATAAATGTTCTTTTACAGCTTTTTGTGTGATTTTTTTTCAAATGAAATAATCTTTTTCAACCAGTTCACATAGAAGCAATTGAGTTATTATAATATATATCTTTTATAATATAGAAATAATAATAAATAAGAAACAATAATAATAATAAAAAAGAAATAATCTTTTTCAACCAGTTCACATAGAAGCTATTGAGTTATTATGATATATATTATATATCTTTTATACATATATATGTAACACCTGATATACCTGGAACAGTCATCCCCCACAATCTGAGAAACAGCTAATTGATCTGGTTATCTTTTTTTTTTTTAATTAAATGTATCACTGTGAAGTTAGACCTAATGAGTTACATCTTCAAATTATTTTCCCTTCTCAGAGCGTTAGAATATTTATATAGAATTCTATATATTTTCTTGCATCTAAATGAGACCCATTCTTGTTCATAACCTATTTAATATGAAAAACTATCCTCTGAAATTGATTTTAGTACAAAAAGGTGTACATGTGCACTGGTATCCTTTCCTTGAGCAAAGCAGAAATTACCTTATTAATCATATTCAATTGTTATGGGTCTCCACTTTGAAAGAAGTTCCCAGAAGAATTTGGCTTCACAGGACTAAATGCCTGGCAGGGAAATGCCACAGCTGCCACACTCCAGAAAGATTTTGGTAGACCCAAGAAGAATGGATTTGTATTTGAAAAAGAAACCAAACTGACCTGCAACCTTTAAAGAAAAACAAACCAAAAACCACCAAAAAAACCCCCAAAAAACCCCAAAGGACAAAACCAAAAAATCCACCTTGAAGATATTTTAGTTAAGCAAAGATTAATGTCTTACTTCACCTAGTTAATCTCTACAAATACAGTAGAAGTTTTATGGACATAGGCACTACAAAGTTCAGGAGTCCCACCCCTAAAGCACTGGCATCTGGTTTTAGTAAAGTGTTGGAGACCACTTTAATTTAAATTATTTACTCAATGAATTTATATACCAGTTCTTTGAAAGTGTCCTAGGATTTTCTTGTAGAAGCACTTATTCTGAGGGAAGTAATGTATTAATTTGGAATCCATATGGACATTAGTCTGCTTATATTCTCTTAGCAGAACAGAAATATTAGAAATAGCCAAAAAACCATGAAGCCATGTCATCAACTCTCCCTTTTCTAAAGAATAAAATGAACAGAAAAGAACAGACACCTGGATATTTTGTTAATATTTATTAACTCAAACCACCCTGCAAATTTTTACTGAAGTAATGATTGAGAACAAATTTCTGGTTTAATGAAAGTAAGAGGGATGTTTTAAGAAAAAATAAATAAATTTGCTATCTCTTTTGTTTTGTGGCTTTTTAAAAATAGAAATAGGTTTACTGGTTTGTCAGTGTTCATCCCTCCTTATTGGCTCCTCCTTGCATGGCCAAATTCAGCCCTTGGGTAAGTGATACGGATTCTTCCAAGTGAGGAGATTGCTCAGTGATTTGGAGCTGCTCTGAGTTATGCTGACCTGTTTCCAGCTTCATGTGATGTTTGAGCTGGAGACTAAAACATCTTACTGGATGGTAACACAGACAAAAATAATCATAGGAAAAATCCTATTATCAGATAAATATTTTTAGTAATGAGAGAGCAGGATGTAGTCATGCAAGATGCTTAATCTCAAGGCCAACAACTCTTCAAATCACAATACATTTGTAACATTTTCCATTTCCAAACAATGAGCAATCAAACATTAGCTAATTAAATGCTTTCAGTGGTTAAAGAAAATATAAAAATACATGAAATTATCAAATAAAAAAACCAAGTGACTAATTTGTCAGCCTCAGCATCACTTTACAAATAGCAGCAGCCAAGTTATCCCTACACTGCATATCAATCAATTTTACTTTTTACAGCTGATAAGATATTCTCTAATTAAATTATGTTTTAATTGCCTTTGACTTTCAATGCAAGGAAAATGACAATATGCTTTCCATGAAAGTACTCCCTACTCATTTCTGTATGCTGTGACTGTCATTATGCAGTTAACAATTATTCCATAGCGGTATCAACATTTTCTCCTGAAACCAGGATCCTTAAATAAATTTTATTTAGAAAAGATTCTTTTCCATATGCAAATATAATTCTTTTAATTTTTGGCAACACTGAGGTCTGCCCACTTACAGTCTATTGCCATTCTTAGAGTTTTTCAAACAGCATCTCCAGAACCATTTGATCCTATGTGTGACTGCATTTACAATGAGAAATCCAGTCCTGGAAAACACAACCTCCCAGTTTTCACACTGAGTTACTTACTAATTGCCTTTCTAAATATTTGGTTTTTATAAGGGTACCGTGAAGCCCATAGATCGAAATCGTCCTGCTGCTTTATGATATGATAATTAAGTTAATTATAGCACAAAAATGTGTGTCAGTAAGGACGTGCCAGGATTTGGGCACGAGACCCAGCTCAGCCTAGCACAGGTGACCTGCACAGGGACACAAGGGCTGCACTGGCAAACAGAGCAGGGCTGCAGCTCAAGGAGAACCAGCACCCACCCTTCTCTGTGTCTCTTCTGCATCTGCAAAGGTGGGGGGAAAGAGGCAGCAAATGTCTTGATAGTGTAGGAATCCAGAAATGGAGAGACATTTCTCTGTTTGCCCTGTTCTCCAAAGAAGTATCAATCCTATTTGCCATTGACAGAAAGGCTTCCAAATATCCCTGGGTAAACCAGGATTTATGAAAAATTAAGTAGAAGGTAGTAGAATGTTTAGTATCCACTGAGGTGAAAAATACAGATTTTAGAGGGGTTTAATACATGGAGTAAAGATGGAGGAATAAAGGTGTAGTTTTTAGCTCTTCTTCTTCCTCCTTCTCCCTGATTCTGCAGTTTTTGGGAGCACAAAGAATGATTGGTTTAGAGGTAGTTGCAGTTTTAGTTACATAAGTAGATATAGAAAACTTATTTGTTAAAATATAAAAAAAAATACACATGTCAGTAGTTAATAGGGTAAAAATAGATATAAAGAGGAAGCAGCCATGTGGTTCAGGGCTATTTTGTACCATCAGAGCAAAATGAGCCAGGTTGCGGTGAACTGAACTTGTGCAGATAGTCTGGAGAGACCTGCCAAGTTTTGTAATAACCTTCTAATAAACGTGAGACACAAGATTCTAATGAGCTTGGGAGTTTTCTTCAAACCCAGAGGGCTGAGATAAGCGGGACTCCCCATGAGGGAGGATCCCAAAGGAGCTCAGCCCAAAGGGGACTGAGAAATCCAGGAGGAAAGAAAAATACAGAAGTATAGAAGAAGTGAGAGAAGAAAAAGAATTGGAGAAGTTACAGATAGTTCCCACTCTTCAATCTGAACACACAGGATGGTTTGGGTGAAGGCATTTTGGATGATTCAAACCTGACTTAATTCAGGTGAGAAGGAAAGGAAGGTAACAAAGCTGGAAACAGACACTGCTGCAAGATATGAAAGCAAAACCAGAAAAACAATAGAGACAACTTCTTTCTCTGGGCTTTGAGATAAGCAGACGGAAGGAAAATCTGAAGTGCAGCCATACTGCATTTAGTTTGCTCTCCCCCAAAAATTAATTTCTACACCAGTTACAAGAAAACATCACCTCAAGGTTGTGCATGGAAGGCTTTGGTCACACTGTGACACAGTTACTCAACATTTCACATTCACTTGTTGCCGTATGGGCCTGAAAGATGCTCCTTATGCTTGATTTACAAATAAATTCAGAAGTGCTGCAGTTGTATTTTCCAGCTGTTCCTCCATCCGGTGAGCAGATAATGATACAGCAGATAATGAGATATTTGATGTAAGTAGTGGACATTTCAGTCACTGCATGAATCCTTAATCTCCCTAGGATCCACAGGAAGAAAATTATTTGATATGAGAGCGTTTGATATTACAAGTTGTATTTAACATTTCAAGGCTCATTTGAATCAGCTCAGCTCACTGAACTGCTAAAGCATACAGGACAACACATCCTGTCCTGAGGAGAAACCTATAGATGTGTTTAGTAGCCTAAAGGTATATTACAAAAAAAAAAAATGAGTTGCTGAAGATTAGGCCCAAAATTTTATTTTGGTGCTGCTCATTTCAGATGTGATCTGACAGCCAGGCCTGGTGCATTACAGCACAGAAGGGTGGATGGATCAGAAAATACTGCTGAGGTCTCTGTGATACCCTGGGAACTTCTCATGACAGAAATTCTGGTATGACCCACAAGTACCTGTACAGCACAAGTCAGTGAAATTTCATATTGATGCAAAAATACTGTACCATAACACTATATAATGATTTCTTTTTCTCTGTTATAATCCACTAGGATGCTAGAAAACTTGAGTGTTTAGTAGCAATGTGCAGGCAATAACATCTGCTTCCTGTGCCTTGGCAAAGAACTAATGGTTGTTGCAAAACACTTCCTGTAAGCATTCAGCCAGGTTTTTGCCTGCAGCAAATAAATAAATAAGGTTGTTTAGTTCTACCCATGTTAACACAGTGTTTTGTAACCTCAATATAAAATAGAAACGGAGAATAATTTCAGGGGTTACGTGTTTTGTGGTACAGTAAGCATGGACTCCTAAACAGGTTTAATGCCATTAGGAAAGTGTGTATTTGTACTTCCCATAGAGCTTGGCTTCTAAGCACAGCACTGAGCTCTCTGCAGGTCTCTAACAAAGTGTGTGCTGATAAGAGAGACAATGATGAGACACAGTCCTGAGGCTTCTCTTGGCTGGCCCATTCTCAGTGACCCAGGGGGACAGATTTTGCCAGGGGGTCGTTTCTGTTAACAGTCCTGAGGGGTTAAACTTGCATTTATTTTTGAAGAACAGACAGCTTTGGACAAGACACTTATTTCTGCTGGTGGTGTGAAGTGACAGCAAAAAAAAAGACAGGATACCATGTGTACGTTTTCTTCTCATGGTGTTTCTTAGAGAGACAACATGAGTCAGTGGTCTAAGAATCAAAATTTCACAAAATTCAGGGGAAAAAAAAGATATTTTTACAGGAAGTCAGACTGCCTGATGTATAAGTTTGTATTTGTAGAACAAATAATTCTGCATGAGAGTGGTACCTCTGAGGAAGCACAAAAAGATGTGGTGATACATCTTCCAGTTCCTGCAGAAGGTCTGCTGGAGGCTCTGAGAGGTCAGTAAAATTCTCTCTGTTAATTCCAGTCAGTTGTGGGTCATGTTCTAGATTTATAATAATTACATTTAAAGCATTGTGATTAAAAACAAGCCCTAGCTTTTATAAATACAGTGGGAATTAACACATACCTTACGAGATCTTTCACAAATGCAGCCAATGTGCATGGGTTTAATTTTTTTAGATGTGTTTTTTTTCTTTTTAGGCAATACTCAGAATCCAGAGGAAAAGGTTGCAATCTACAGGAAGCTGATAGGTCAAATTTTAAAATTATATAAATGCCAGTACAATTAGAGAGAAAAATATGTTAGCGGAAAGGTAATGAAACTTGCATTAACTGGATATTCAGAAAATATGCAAAATCATTTAAATTTACATACTGAGGGGGTGAAAATGTGGTTTAGCAGAGGCAATTAACATGAGAAAGTAAGACAGATGCTGTGCAAATAATTCATAATGAATAATTTCATTGCTCCATTATGTGTTTGCAAGTTTTCCAAACAAACTAGTTTTTCTGATGTATATGTTCAAACTGTTTGCTGAATAATATCTATGCATAATTTTTTATGTAATTCATTCATAAGCAGAGCTTTTTGAATATTCAAGCTCTTTTTGAATGGGTATGTAGGTTGTGCAACACATTTCTCTTTTCCAATTGGAGAAACATGACTTATAGGTTCTGCTATGAATAATCACAATATTTAACAATATTTGCTTCATTATTTTACCAAACATTCCTGCTAGTAAACTCATTTGTTAAGATAATCATGGAAAAGGAGATGCAAACAAAAGCAAATAAATTAGTCTGGCATCCTTTCTTTTCTTTCTCACTTGAGAAAAATAATTTGCACTGTCCATGATTCTGTTTGTCTTTCATTAAAATATATGAGGAGGCTGAAAATGCAAAATCATAGTCTTAAACAGACTTGGGTTTCCTATGGCTGTGGAGTCACACGTAATGCACAGAGTGCCAGCCCAGCCCTGCAGAGCTGGGGCTGCCTTTGGCCCCCTCCCCAAGGGGCAGTCCTGCTCCAAACCTGCATCCCTTCCATGGAATACACACCCCTGCCATGGAATACACATCCCTTCCATGGAATACACACCCCTGCCATGGAATACACATCCCTGCCATGGAATACAAATCCCAGCCATGGAATACACATCCCAGCCATGGAATACACATCCCTTCCATGGAATACACATCCCTGCCATGGAATACACATCCCAGCCATGGAATACACATCCCTGCCATGGAATACACATCCCTTCCATGGAATACACACCCCTGCCATGGAATACACATCCCAGCCATGGAATACACATCCCTGCCATGGAATACACATCCCAGCCATGGAATACACATCCCTTCCATGGAATACACATCCCTGCCATGGAATACACATCCCAGCCATGGAATACACATCCCAGCCATGGAATACACATCCCTTCCATGGAATACACACCCCTGCCATGGAATACACATCCCAGCCATGGAATACACATCCCTGCCATGGAATACACATCCCTGCTATGGAATACACATCCCTGCTATGGAATACACATCCCTGCTATGGAATACACATCCCTGCCATGGAATACACATCCCTTCCATGGAATACACATCCCAGCCATGGAATACACATCCCAGCCATGGAATACACATCCCAGCCATGGAATATACATCCCTTCCATGGAATATACATCCCTTCCATGGAATACACATCCCTGCCATGGAATACACATCCCAGCCATGGAATACACATCCCTGCCATGGAATACACATCCCAGCCATGGAATACACATCCCTGCTATGGAATACACATCCCTGCCATAGAATACATGTCCTTGCCATGAAATACACATCCCTGACATGAAATACACATCCCTGCCATGGAATGCACATCCCAGCCATGGAATACACATCCCTGCCATGGAATACACATCCCAGCCATGAAATACACATCCCTGCCATGGAATACACATCCCAGCCATGGAATACACATCCCTGCCATGGAATACACATCCCAGCCATGAAATACACATCCCTGCCATGGAATACACATCCCTTCCATGGAATACACATCCCTGCCATGGAATACACATCCCAGCCATGGAATACACATCCCTGCCATGGAATACACATCCCTGCCATGGAATACACATCCCAGCCATGGAATACACATCCCTGCCATGGAATACACACCCCTGCCATGGAATACACATCCCTGCCATGGAATACACACCCCTGCCATGGAATACACATCCCAGCCATGAAATACACATCCCTGCTATGGAATACACATCCCTGCCATGGAATACACATCCCTGCCATAGAATACATGTCCTTGCCATGAAATACACATCCCTGCCATGGAATACACATCCCTGCCATGGAATACACATCCCTGCCATGGAATACACATCCCTGCCATGGAATACACATCCCTGACATGAAATACACATCCCTGCCATGGAATGCACATCCCAGCCATGGAATACACATCCCTGCTATGGAATACACATCCCTGCCATGGAATACACATCCCTGACATGGAATACACGTCCCTGCTATGGAATACACATCCCTGACATGGAATACACGTCCCTGCCATGGAATACACATCCCAGCCATGGAATACACATCCCTGCCATGGAATACACATCCCTGCCATGGAATACACATCCCTTCCATGGAATACACATCCCTGCCATGGAATACACATCCCTGCCATGGAATACACATCCCTGCCATGGAATACACGTCCCTGCCATGGAATACACATCCCTGCCATGGAATACACATCCCTGCCATGGAATACATGTCCCTGCCATGGAATATACATCCCTGCTATGGAATAAACATCCCAGCCATGGAATACACATCCCTGACATGGAATACACATCCCTGCTATGGAATACACATCCCTGCTATAGAATAAATATCCCTGCCATGGAATAAACATCCCTTCCACAGAATACATGTCCCTTCCATGGAATACACATCCCTTCCATGGAATCCATGTCCCTCCCATGAAATACACATCCCTTTCATGGAATACACGTCCCTGCAGGAAATCCATGTCCCTTCCATGAAATCCACATCCCTTCAGCAGCCAAAGGGGTGTTTGGAGATCCTGTTCCACAGCATAAAGGAAAGGCTCCCATGCAGGAAGCTAATGAAGATAAATACACTATTTGTTGGCAGTCAAGGTGATTAATTGCCAGAGGCAAGCTTAATTATGCCAGGAGTAACAATCGGTGTCATGGAAAGACACCGAGTTTTGTGTGGCCCATTGTCAGACATGTGTTTGAATTTGAACATGAATGAATTAGTATGGATTGTGTCTTCTTACATAACAGCCACATATTCTTAATTATATTTAGAGTCATATTTATTTGGAACACTGGAAAAGTCAGTTTTTCTGTAAGTGAAACAGGTCATCAGACCTGAGAGACTGCAGCATTCTCAGGATAAATTGTGTATAATGAACTCAAGGATGAGTGAATTCCAGTTCCAGAATCTTATTAACAATGTAAAGACTGCATTTGATTTTCTATATTTAATTTTATTTTGTACATGTTTTTATACTGAATATATTATATTTCAGAGTTTCTATTTCAGTTTACTGTTTCAATAGTGACAATTAGGAAAAATGTAATATTGGTATTAGTAAAATAAGTTTCAGGTTCCTCAGGAGACAGTGAAAGAATTTTAAGTTCTCTTTTTGAGGTACCTTTATATCCCATGTATATGCTCTCATTGAGGATCTGACAGTCTCAGCTTACACCTTCTTTTTTTTCATGAAATCAGAAATTAGCCTGGGAATAGCTTATGACAGGAATAGTACAAAGGGTCCCCTGCACCTTTTTAACTCTAACAGGACAGGAGAATGCAGAGAACATATAATAATACAGTTTCACAAATGTCAGTTCTGCAAAAGTGTATCAGTGTGAAACTTCTGCCATTCTCACATTTTACACTGAATAATGTGAGAGCACTGAGACAAGTATTTTAAATAACTGAGGTATACTTGCATGCTTTTGGAAGAGAATGGGAAGAATAAAATAACTTGCTTAGCAAGTCTTAGTGTTAGAGTGTGTTAATCAGCATTTACAAATTCCTTTGGGGCAAAGAAATGATGGCTTTAATGAGCACAGAAAACGAAACTGTTTGAAAATACAGCAAAATTACAGTGAAGTGACATTAAATCTAGAAGGAAATTGTAGATCACTAAGTTGGCAGATTTTATATGGCAAACATGACACATTTAAAATGAGATATATGTATTAAAATATGAAAACAACAGAAAAGAAAACACACATTAAATTAATCTTGTGGAGTAAATATTCTCTTTATTCCTTGGATAACTTGCATTCTCTTCCCTTTTTCAGCACTTTAAATTTCAATTTTATAAAACATCTGGACAAAATAAAACCTTCATTGCAGCTTTGGTTTATTCTTTCCTATTTATCTACAGTTTAAAAAACATGTTTTAGCATTTAGGCATTTCATTTGTGATTATTGGTCTTTTTGTAACCTTAAAACAGACGTTGTAGTTTATACATCCCTGAAAACATATTTCCTCCCCAAACTTCCCATTCTTCTATGGCTGCCTTAATTTCTTTTTGCACTGCAGGAGTTCATACTGGTAGAAGTGATAAATGGACATGTTTCTTTGCATTATACATATTTACAGCAAGTAAACTGTGTCTACCATATCACTTTATAAATCTATTGCCCAGTGCTGCTCTAGCCAATGCATTAAATATTGGGCTTCTCAGGGAGTTCTCAGTGCAGTTTAACACAACTGATAATGAAAGGAGATCAGGCTTGAAAAGTTCCTCTTTATCTTGCACCTTTCCTCACACGAAGTAGCTGATAACAGCTAAGTTCATCATCCTTCTTTCATACAGTATTCAGGAAATCAGACACTTAAACCACGACCTTCACAGAGAGAGGACTGTGTCATCCTCTTTAGTCAGTAGCAAAAAAAGGACTCTGATCCTGAATGGAGTTGTTGGATTTTGACAGAAGATAAATTAAGCAGCTGAATACTTTTGTGTGCTTGTATGGAACCTCTTTTCAAGGAAATACTTTGCATTAAAAGAAAAGAAGGCATAAGAAGGCACAGAACAGAAAAGTGAGCAATGAAATATGGGGCAGAATTAAGGTTGAACAGAGCAAAAGGAAAATTAGCTAACAGCTTCCTTAAAGACCCATCTCAAATATTTAATTATTTTATTAAAAATGTTGGGCAATCTTTTTACAACAAAACTCATGCTACCTGTTGGAAAAAAAAGTTATCCCAATTCTGAATAAGTATGTTAGTTAATTATTAACTGATATTTTTCATTCTCTTGATAGTTCTTGTGTACTAAGGAAATGAAAAAAAAAATCTATTTTATAATGGTAAGTGAGCCTATGAAAGCTAAAATATTCAATGATCTGTGAAAGTATTTTTAGACAAGTAATTCCACTTCTCACTGCCCTCCCCCTCAATTCCTCCCTCAGTCTCTTGGTGAAGCTTGCACTGGCAGTTCATATAGGGGTAGATGTGCATCACTCAGAAGGCAAACTGTCACAAACTTGACATCCTGTTTTATGTATTGCCCACTTCTGGTTTTGCCTTGTGGGGTTTTTTTTATGTTTGTTTTTTTGTTTGTTTGTGGTTTTTGTTTTGTTTTGGGATTTTGTTTTATTTTGTTTTGGGTTTTTTTGTTCTCATCATTGTGTCCCAAATCATTCCTTGCATTTTCACATGCACCTTCCAGTAGATGATTTGAATGTACCAGTTCACAGGCTCACTGCTGAAGTAGACTGCAAACTTAACTTTGCTTTTGGGGCAGGCTTCAAATCGTGGACTGACAAGTAATTTCAATCTTATGTAAAATAGCTACTTCATCCTTTACACCTTCCTACTTGCTTTTTTTTCTTTCTTTGTATATTGTTCCAGATATATTATTCTACCTCTTCTCGTGGGTAAACCAATTTAAGTGATCTTTCACTTAGACTAGGTACTAGAACTGTCTGTGTGTGGTGCCATTTACCTAAAATCAGCCTCATTCCACCTCATGCAGAGTGTGTGCCTGTGGGGTACCTCATCCACACCAATACCACTTCCTGCAGAGCTGAGCTAAAACCACTCCTGACATCAGAATTAAATGTTGATTTTATCCCTGGCTCACTCTGTCAGTGAGTGCATTGTTACCATCCAGAACACCCCCTGACCTCCATGGTTTTTATCCTAATCACCCGATGGTATTTTCTCCCACTCTCAAAAAGCAAAGGCATTTCTATATACAGACAAGTGCATAAAGCAAATAGTTTTTCTTAATGTAATGGCTACAACATCTCAGTAATTACATCAGGAATACAAGTGAAACTGTTCATCCTCTGTGGTGTCAGAGTCATTAAAATGGCTGAGAATTAACATTGCAATTATGCTCAGATAGGAGCTTGCAAAACCAAACTGAGGACTAGTTAACAACTGTGTCTCCCATGTATGTTATAACAGCAACAACAATATAGATTTCAGCATTTGGGAGCTGGCATCTAAAAAGTCATTAGAAACCAGTATGACTCCAGTACTTGGGTGGACCAGAAGAAGGTAAGAGAGCTGGGTCCTGCTGCACAGAGTAAGAATGGCCCTGATATTTATGTGTTTAGTTTAACATTTGTATTAGTGGTTTAGGATTATCACATAAGCATTCTTAGCACAGTAACTACTGTGGAAGCAGTGCATCCTTCCAACTCTTCAACAGTGACACCTAATTTTAACACCCACAATGTGTTTTTTCCTGAAAGCTGGACAATTTAAACACAAAAATTCTTTTCAGTGACTGGTGAATTCTCCTCTTGGTCAGCCAGATGAACAAAGACTCATTTGTTTCCAGCTGGTACTAATCCACTTTACACTTGGTTGACAGCCATATTCTTCCAAATTCCTTTCAACTATATGTGGTCAGCTATAGGGAAAAAAGAGGTCAGGTGTGTAAATTCAGAGTTTCTTGCACACAGAACACACACCACTGCATACAGGTGACGTTCTGGTGAGCTTTGCATCCACTGGGGATGGCTGCACATACTGAACGTGCTCATTTGCAGACAGCAATTCCTCAAAGTACAACAGTGTTCCACATCTATGAAAGTCTTCACATTTTCTTAACTTTCCACTGAGCAGGTGGAAAGACTTTCCATCATTTTATTTCCTCTTCTTCTTCCAAAACTGCAACCTTGTTGACGGCTTTGCATTGTTGAGAGCTGTTCAAGCACATTGCAAGTGGCTTTCTACCTGCTAGGTGCTTCCATTTGAACCACTTCAAAGACAGGATATCGTTCTTACAAGGTGGATGGGCTTGTAATGGAAAAAGGGAAGGAGAGTGGAAAAAAAAAAAGGCTAAAGAGATTAAAGAGACTGGAAACTACCTGAAAATATTAGTACAAGTCCAACACCTTTATTTGCTATTTGTTTGCTTCATTACACACAGCTTCTGGCAATATTTAGGAGGTGACACAAACTCCCTCACTGCAATGTCAAACATACACCACACTTAATTACCAAAGATGCTAGTTCCAGTGTGTTAAAAGTCTGTATCATGCCACTCCTTCTCTGCTAGGTGTTCACTGCATGATACACAGCTACTTCTCCCATACCATGCTGTGGTTACTTCCTTGGAACACAGAGATATTCACATGTGTATTTTTTTCCCCATGATTTCTTACTATGTAATTGCAGACATAGGAGTAAGAATGAAAATTGGACATTTAAATCAGGAGCAGTTCCATGCCTGACTAATGATATTGCAGTATATATAATAAATGTGGGAAATTGTACCAATTAATTAAAATAATCCTCTTTACAACACATTAAAACATTTGAGAGGCATTGTTCAGGAAGATAAGCTCTCTCTTTATTCTGAAGAGTCCTATGTTGTTAAAACGGATCATTGCATTTCACAATTTCCAGTTTACAGAGTTGGAAAAAATTATGGTTATCGGCTGAAGTGACCTCTTGTGTGATGCCAGCCAGTGAACTTCCCCCAGGTAACCACTCCATTGATCCCATAACTTACATTTGAGATGCAATGTAACTTTCAGAAAGATCCTATTTTAAGTATAAGCAAGACCAGAATGTACATCTCATAGGTAAAATATTCCTATTACTAACAAGCTGCACTCCTAAAATTTCACCTTCATTGTATAATGTATGTAGCATCAGCTTCCAGAAATCCTTTTATCATGCCTGTTTTGATCAAGCTAGAGCAGTGTGTGTGGTGGAGCACCTACATACTAATAGAGAAATAATGATGTATAGGAACACACTGAAAAATCAGCAGTTCCAGGTTAGAAAATTCAAACGTGTGCTTAAAAGGCAAGGGGACAAGCATTCAGCAGTTGCCACTGGTAAACTGCTAATCTTTCTTGTTGCCTCCTTTCTTCTTTCATTTCAAATCACATTGAAGGTCAATTTTTCAAAGACGTGGGAAAAGAGAGAGCCATGGCCCTTCTGAAAGTGGACAAGATGCTCTCATGTCAGCAGGCTCTGTAAGTGACAAGGCAATTCTGAGAGAGCCCCTGAAGGCATTGAGGACTGGAGCTGGGAACATGCAGGCTCCAGGCTGTGCCTCTGTAGCAGCTCAGCCATGGAGCAGCAGCTGTTGCAGCCAACAGGGCAGTGACACAGCTGCAGTCCCATTCCTCAGGCACCTTCATAAAAGCTGATGAAATGCACTTATATTCACTTCAGATTCACTGCCTGGGACTTGTTCTTGAAGGTAGGCATGCACATTCTTTCCTCCAAAGAACTAAACAGAGCTAATGTATTTAAAATGTGCAAAAGGAAGAGTAGCCTGTGGTCACCATTTACTAACTGATCTGGTAGTTAGAGACCTAACTCAGGAAATTAGGTGTTTGGGTTATTCTCTGCAGCCTCATGCATATTCACTCCCTGGAGAATACCCATACCTGCAGATTAAAGGGATGGGAACAAACCTGTCTTCCATTGAAGCTGTACCACCACATCTAAAGGAATCCAAGATCAATTTAAACAGAGAACAAGAGGAAGAGAGAGCACGGTGCCCTGTCTTCTCTTAGGACACTCACTTTAGGGAGAAGACACAGTTATCCTTCTGAAACCTAAATTAACTGTCTCTCAGATATTCTGGATTTATATAGTTAACATTAATCCTGAATGTGGACACAAAGCCAGTATTCCCACATTGGTCTTGCTGATACTGCCTCGACATGTAACTTCTGGTTATTTTTGTTTTGATACTCTTGCCATCCACTCCCAGCTGTCATCTTCACTAACCCATAACAGTGGGAGCATGTACTCAGTTATTCACCAGGACAAACTAATGCTGTTTATTGTAAACTGCCTTCCAGAAAACAATCTCCCAACCTGAAATGTCATCCGTGTTCTTTTTCACTAGATGCCTGACCTTGACTTCACCAGCTCTGTCGAACAAATGAGGCCACCTTACCAAGGCAACTGGATTGGTCTGTGCCATTAACCCATATCCATCATAATTGGCCAGCAACAAACCCTTGCTGCATGGCATTTAATAAACCATTTGCTTGATCTCTCTCAAATCACTGGTCTGTTTAAGCAGCTTTGTAATATTCTGTATGCCACTCTGATGGCAAGATTTCCAAATATCTTTAGATTGTATGAGCTCAATGAATTCTGAATTTTGTTAATTTGCTTAATCATCATAAGCATCAAGTTAAATGCTTTATGGACTGCTATTACAGGCTTTCCATTAGCTTTCTCACTGACACCTGCATCCATCAAAATGTAGTTTGACAAGATTTGCTTCCAAGCTCAGTGTAATTCTGTCTTTCTTTCCTGACAGGGACAACTCATTACTTAACTGCAACAGTCTTTTTAACACTACTCTAGCATTCATTTTTGCAATCTAGTTTATTTTCAAGCTGAAATATTATTTCCAGTAAAATGACTGTCACAGTATATCTGTACAGAAGTTTCTCTGCAGAGACAACACATCACCACACATACATTAAAATCTTGACCACATCTTTAGAGACAAGGACACATCTTGAAATGCCTGAAATGCCATGGAAAGAGATGAGGCCAGGGAGAAGTTGTGGTTCTGTGGATCTTCACTCCTGTAAATAGATGTAGTCCTCAAGTGACAGCATTGCATGCAATTTACCAAGCTCTACCAGTATGCTCTGTTCTCCCCTTTTCTCAATTAACCTTGAAAAGCTGAGAGATGCTGCCCTGCTGGTTTCTGGATTGCCCCTTAAAACTCTTGCTCTTTGTTGACAGTTACTAAACTACAGTTGCAGTTGGAAAATTAACTCTGCTGTAGTTTCTCTCTAATCAGAAATTTACAGTGCACTTTCCCCAACTACAGCGAATCCGATGTGCTCCAGTTTACTGCATTTCTCTATGATTTGGATTTTTTTATGATATGGAATACAGTCATGAAATTGTTCTGTGGCACTCTTAGCCCTGCTGTTGTGCATTGCCCACGTGCAAGGCTCCTTTTCACTGCTCTTTCTGATTCCTGGCTAATTTCGGCTGCTACTTTCCTCCTGGCCTTGCCAAGAATATGTACAAAGTTTTACAGCTTGTGCCTTGTACTTTGTCACTTTCTTGTCTCCTGATCTACTTTGCTTTTACACGCCTGTTTTTAGTGTCATTGGTGGTCTGACAGATGTGTGGAAATGTGGAGGGAGAAATTAAAGATTCAGTATTAGTCAACGTTTAATTATTTCAGAGAAAAGATAGAAAAGTATTCTGCTCACACTTCGGAAGTAGCATTACATACAATGTGATGTTTGAGGCTAAAGCAATTCTGTTCTGCAGGAGTGACAACAGTTGGAACGGTTTTAACTCGTGGCAAAAAGATGGAAGCGATTTTTTAACAATTTTTTTTTTTTTTTTTATCTCCCTTGCCCAGATTTTGTTGTTGCCTCCGCGCGCTCCTCGGGCTGCGCGGCGGCGGCGGGAAGGGACCGGATCCGCTCCCGACCCGGCCCGCACCGCTCCCGGCCCGCACCGCTCCCGGCCCGATCCGCTCCCGGTCCGCACCGCTCCCGGCCCGATCCGCTCCCGGCCCGCACCGCTCCCGGCCCGCACCGCTCCCGGCCCGATCCGCTCCCGACCCGATCCGCTCCGGGCCCGCACCGCTCCCGGCCCGCACCGCCTCCACGGGGCGCCGGGACCTGGGGCGTCCCCGCCTCCCGCGCCTCTGCGGCAGCGCCCGGCCGGGGCAGCCGCCCACTGTGCGCAGGGACGGTCAAGGGAAGAAGGACACGCTGGCGGCGGCGGTGGCGCTGCTGTCGCTCCCCGCCCCGCTCCCCACCCCGCTCCCCTTTCCTTCCCCGTCCCCGTTCCCGTCCCCGTTCCCGCTCCCCCGCCCCCCGCCCGCCCCGCTCCGCGCGCGCCCCGCAGCGCGCGCCCGCGCGCCGAGCGCGGCGATTGGCTGCGGCGCGCGCGGCACCCGCGAGGAGGGGCGCGCGCGTCGGGGCCGCGGAGCGCGCGAGAGCTGCCCCTTCCCGCCCGGCGCGCGCTCTGTCCCTCAGCCCGGCGCGCGCTCCCCCCGCGGCCGCGGCTCCCGCGCTCCCCGGCGGCGGCGCGAGGCTGCGGCGCTGCTGCTTCCCGGAGCTCCTTTCCCGAGCTGCCGCTTCCCGGTGCTGCCGCTTCCCGGCGCTCCGCTCGTGGCGGGAGGGACGGGACGCGCAGCGAGAACAGAGCGAAGGCGGGGAAGGGCAGGGAAGGAAGGGGTGTCCCCTCCTCACTGAAGGAATCCGCACCGGTGCGAAGTTATCGCCCAGAGACCGTGAGAGGCGCTCGGGCTGCTCAACCTGCTGCTGCTGCCGCCGCCGCCGCCGCTGGTAAATGCTCTTCACTTCTTACTTGCCGACATGCCCGGGGCTCTCCTCCCCTCTCCGCCGCGCTCGGCACAGCCGCAGCGCTCGGGGCTCCGCGGCTCGGATCCCCCGCTGTAATTGCGTTCGCGGAGTTGCCAAGTTGGGATGTGTGTCTGTGTGTCTGTGTCTGTCTGTCTCTGTGTGTGTGTGTGTGTGTGTGTGTGTGTGTGTGTGTGTGTGTGTGTGTTACAGCCGGCGGTGCGCGGGCTCGTGCCGAGCCGTGGAATTCAGCACTTGGAGAGGTCATTAGTTGCATGAGTTCCAGGGAAGGAGGATTCTCTGTGCCTCTGCAATAACTGCCGCCTTTCTACCCATTAGTGCTCGTCCTTAACCGCTGGTATTTCTTATATTTTCACGGTGTTTTAATGTTGTCTTTGTTTTTCTTTTTTTTTAAACTGCTGGTTTAAATTTTTTTATTTACTTTCTTTCCTCCCCTTTCTTCCGAGATTGTAGTGCAATGTTATTATTTATTTCTTCAGTGTTTTGGCAACAGTGTGGGAAGGTATCGCTGATTCAGAAACTATTGTCCACAGTGCGTCTCGGTCAGGAAGAGGCAGCAATAGAAGGCAGGCATTTGTATTCCGAAAGGGAATTTAAAAAAAAATGCTGCTTTGCATCATTGCTGCAGATTTGCGGGAAGCACTGAGGGACGGTGATATTTTGTTGTTTGCGAAGGTAATAAACACAGAAGCGCTTTGGTGTTTGACGCGTAGCTCTGCGATTGAGCTGTTTGGGAATTGCTGTCGATAATAAATTGCTGGCTGTGGAGGCAGGGATTGCTGGCATGTCTCACATCCAGCGCTCAGACAATGTAGCAGCGTGTGCTGACACCGGAGCGCATCCCTGCTACACCTGCCGTGGAGTGCCACTTGGACAAGAGACTGGTTTGTCTCCTGCCTACACCCAGACTGAAACTGAAATAAGATGCCTAATGGGTGCGAATTGAGCTCTTAACTCTCTGCTTTTGAACCAGACTCCTTTTTCAACACTTCTTGTTAGGATGCTCGTGTAAACATTTCTTTGTAGCAATTTCGGGATATTTAATAGTAATGATGTCTTAATATGTGCTTTTATGGCTTTTTTTACTTCATGCTTAAGCGTTGTGTCCTTCTAAAATGCTCAGATTGTAATGGCAAGTACTGTCTGTGTGTATGTGTATGTGAGTGCATAAATATTTAAATATTTATATATAATGTTTGGCTTGTACTTGTTTAAATTTACAGAATCTTGTATTTTGTGGAGGAAACAGGTATTATAACAGAATTAAAATGCAGGAACACAGAATTAAAGGAGACTTTGTTTGTAAGGTTTAGTTGTGTAGTTAGAAGATTATGTAAGATCAAAGACATTCAAAATACATGTGTCCTAGAGAAGTAAAGTCTAGTAGTAGCAGCCTTCTAGCAATTTAACAATATAAACCTTTGCTGTAACAATACAGAATGAAAGCTGTCATTAAGTCTCTGTAGCCATCCAGCATCCTCACAGGGCGCTTTATGGAAAATCTGCTTAAAATCTGTTGTAATTAAACCACAGTCAAGGGCAGAGTTAATGAAAGAGTAGCATCACCTGTTAGTATGGTTACTTTAGGTAAGTGTAATAGTTTACAGTAGTTGTACGGACTCAAAAGTTTTTCTTCAAACTTCAGAGGAATTGAGAAAGGTGGTTCTTTAAGATGTGTATTTGTCATTCCACTGGTACAGAACCACTGTACAGAATAATGACTGGTACTTTTCTAAGGGGTTTATGTAAGTGCTAGGTAAAATCAGTTTTTACAAGGGCATGACAACTTAATGATAAGGAACATTTCATGCTTTGTCAAGATTTAAAATATATCCAAACAATGTATTTGAGCCTCATTTTCCTGTGCCTTGGCAAGTCAGTCACCAGGCTGATGATTAATTTGGCTTGGCCCACACGCTGAGGTTTCTAGTTGCTGAGTAATAAATAAAAACTAGTCTTACATTAAAATACCCATATAGATTGCATGATATTCAAAAACCCAGCTGTGAGGTCTGAGCTTTAATTAATTTTGAGAGGAAAACTTTTCTAGCTGTGGTTTCTTACTGTCCTGGCAACACCTGAGAACTGAAAGAAGTAATTTTTAATCCAATTATTAACAAGCATGTTTTTTAAAGAAAAAGTTTTGGTCCAGATCATGTTTGAATTTTTATTCTGCTTTTTAAAGAAGCCATTTATACTAAGACAGTGCTCATAGGAAACAATAACATTTTAGTCCTCTACTTGCTTACTTTTTATAGGGATAATTAAAATAATGGTCTTTCTGTGCCATTAGATTTCAACTGCTTGTGTAGCATGGGGAGAATTAACACATGAACACCACTAGTAATGTTTTCCTGTAATTAAACTGAACTGTATTTTCACTTTTAATATTTCACACTAAAAGTCCAAGCTGCAGGAAAGAATTGAAGAGGCGCTTTCTCTTGTTAGGTCACAGAGATTGCCAGTGGCTATTGATTTGAGGGGACTAATAGTTGCATTTCTTTGCCTTTTTAAAGAACAGTTTTATTTCTTTTGTGCATATATATATATATACATCAACTTTTCATACATGGACATGTTTTTGGCATTTTCCTGTCAAATACTGACATTTTTGTTTCTGCTGTCAAAGAAAATTTCCTGTGAACAGTTTTACTGTTAGAGAAAGTAATGGTGTTAGCTGTATTAGCTGATTGTGTGCTTAAAATTATTTAAAACAACCTAGAAAAGGGAAAATGTTGAGTTCAATCCAGGTCAATGTCTAGACTTTCTTGCCTGAGAGGTCAAACTAAACTGAAGGTTAAATTAGATGAAGACAAAGCTCCAGCCACTATTAGACTACTCAAGTCAATATACCAATGTTTGAAAAGCTGTTTTGTGTTTGTTTGCAGTTTACTGTGAATTTAATCCCTCAATCCTTAATGTTTTTGGCAAAAGATGCACATAGGAGCACCAATGAAGTCCATGCTTAAAGATAAGACGAAAAAATTATTGGACTGATCCTTTAAACAATAATATTCTTTTATATAAATGGATAGTTCTAAAAAGTTTGCCCTTTCCTGCCCTGGATCTGTAATAGAAAATACAACTTTACAATATAAATTAAATTCATTTCTACTAAACTAATTAAGATAAGAGATGTTTTAGTCCTGACTTGCTCTTTCAGAAGGTTAATATTTAATGGAAATGGCAAGTTTTTTTCCCAGGCTTTTTATTTATTTATTTATTTTTAAACTATGCTTTACTTACAAATTCAGAAGATCCTTATCAGGAAGAACAGTTTTATGTGATACTTACTGTGCCACAACAGAAAAGAAGGTTTTGCTGATACTCAGTACAACTGGTCCCCACTTTGTGGCCGGAGGTGTCACATCCCAGAGCCTTCATGCCAACTGATGGTGACTCATCTTTCTAATTTCTTCCTGCCCAAAGCAGCTCCTGCACAGAGTGCTTTTAGTGCTGTATGAAATGACTCTGGCTGTGTCACAGCTCTCCAGCCACAGACTGGACCAGCTCTGTGTCCCGCTTGTGTCTGCAGCCTCGAAGAGCCCCCACTTCTCCCTCTCCTCCCTGAGCGTGGCTGAGCTGAGCGGCTGCAGCGGCGTGGAGCGTGTTCCCTGCTGTACAGCCTCCCCTAATCCACACTCTCACTGAGAAGAGACTTTGGGCCGTTCTCTGGTAGCTCAGTTTTGTCTCACAACTATTGGTCTGCTTTGGGATCCCGTAATTCTGGTGAAGTTCAAATACATTGTTTTAAATCCACCTTGCCGACTAACTCAATATAATCAGATAGACTTTTCGGATAAGCAGGAAGTGTGCTAAGCTTAGATATTATTCATTTTTTATTCTTTTTTAAATAGGTTCTTTTTAGATGAATTGACTGACATTCAGTGCCAAATAGTAATAAATTGTCTACTTTCATCTTTATTGCTGAGCAATAATAACCCAGTAGTCATCCAAACAGGGATGTAATTATAAGATTTCTAGTGACAAGCTGCACAACACTGGATTACAAACTTCTATGTTTAGCTGAGCAGGTTGTGAATGGATACATGGTGCGCACACTGCCTTACACCAGTGGCTGTATTCAGACTCATTCTGGGCAATAGTTAGGGAAACAACTGAAATTAAGTTGCCATTTTGTTTTTAATCATGCCTTTTTCTTTCCCTCGAGAACAGGTTTTGTAGTAGATACATTTTATTCTCTGATGAATGGAAATAAGGTTTCACTGAGGCAGGGTGGTTTGGTTTTGGTGATTTTTTAGTTTTGTCTTTTTTTTTACTTTGAGTTGTTTTGGTTGTTTTTGTTCTTAACTATTGTGCAACTCAATATGGCAAAATTAAGAACAGAGTATCACCCTTTTTGGTTTTGGATAATAGGGTCTTCATTCTAGTTTTATTCTGAAGAGACTTCTTAGTCAAAGCACATTTAGGCAAAATATTAACTGTAACTGTTTAGAACTACAAATATGTGTTAAAATAGTATAAAATACATAAGTAAATGCTCTTGAAGGATTTCCTTAGTACTTTACGGCACCCTGCCTTTGCCTTTAGTAGCAGCCTATAAAGCTTTGAATTGGTCTCAGTTCTCCAGATTTATCTGTTGTTTCCCAACCCACACAGGCAAGGAAAACACCAGGGTTTATTCAGAGGGGTGGTTATCTAAAGAGGCTATCTAAAATCCTTAATGAGGATATCAGTGGAACACTTGAGGAGGATAGAAACAGCTTCTAGGTACAGCCTTTGTGGGAGATGGCGCGTGAAGAACGTGGAGAGGCAGCCGTGGAAGGCCAGGCCTGGACCTCTGCTGGAAGAGGTTTAATCTCAGGTGCTGCCTGGGGAGCAGCTTTGTTTCAGGTGCTGTTTGTGGGCAACAGTGAAAGTGACACAATAAAAACTCTTCTGCTGCTTTTCCTGGACTGTGTCAGGGCACAGGAATAGCAGCCAGTGTAAAGTTTTTGAACCACAGCTTGAAAGACCCAGAGAAGTTTTTTCCACCAATGTGCACATGTACAAAAGAAGAACCTGTCTCCGGTGCCTCCTGGGAACTTATATGTGTGTTCCCTTCACTCTGAACAGGGTTGCTCCTTCATTTTTACTTATTTTTATTTTTTGGGGATAATTTTTAGGAAAGTCAATTTCCTGAACAATTGAGTTAGGAGTGTTGGTTCTGCTGTGGTTTTGAGTGGCTCTGTACAGTGTTGTTAGCTGTGTTGTAGAAAACTTTCTTGTATTAAGAGGTGTGGATGACTGTATGTAAGTGGAAATTATAAAAATTCTTTTATGTAGCCATTGTGTAGGAGTGTAGGGTTTAGATGTAAAACAGAAAAATACAGGAAGTCCTACTAAATATAAATAAGAAATTTTTCCAAATTTTTCTGAGTATAATTGCCTAGTGACTTTTCTAGTCTCTCTAAAAAAAAGGAGAATAAATTATCTTAATAGTGTGCTCCAAAATTGTACCACATGCTAAACCAATGGTAAGCACCTTTTCCAACAATGGCAAGAAAAAAAAAAGATATTTAGAGAGGCAGAATACCAGATATTGAAATATAACAATGACACTAGAGAGCAGCTCTCTGGTCTTGAAAATAAGATCCACTTTACTTGTTAGTGTTTCAGGAAATACGGTGTTTGATTCAGATTCTGGAGGAAACATGAGTCAATTGAAATAAAGTAAATATTAAATCCATGCTAGTATATAAAAATACGTTCCCTAGGGAGAAGTGTTGTACACTTCGTGCTTGCCACATTAAATGAATTTTCTGAACCAAATAAAGCAAGTGATACACAGTTCTGCTGTCACTGTGTAGATACCTAATTGACCATTACTAGAGCATTAGCCATTAAAAAAAAAAGGAAAAAGGAAAAATATATACTTTTCATCCTAGTTCCTAAGTCTAGATGCTGTAGGGTTGGATGTGCGCATGGAGGCTCTTGGTGCATTTGGCTTTGGGTCTGTGCTCAGGGACATCCAGAAAGTCATGGTCCTTCAGGAGGTGACAAGAGCATAGGCTGCAATACAGACCTTTCTCTTATGGAATGTTTTCTAGCGTGGGCATTTCTCCTGACTTTTCTCCATGTACTTTAGACACAGAGAAAATATATTCACATTGTCTATGGTTTTTGGAAGAGTAAGCTCTGATTGGTGTGCTAGTTTTCCATGAGAACATACAAATGTAAACATCCACAAAACTAAGCCTTGAAAGGATAGGGAAATACTTTTCTCTCCTACTTCAACAAATCTAACTGAGCATTAAAATGAAAAACATTATTATTGGGTCTCACAAAACATATTTTTTGTCAGACCCCTTCCAATTGGGGTAAAGTTTTAGGATGATCTTATTTTATAGAAGTTGAATGAGTTGAAACTTGATACATTTAACTACAGATTTGAGTAAACACAGAAGTACCATGGAAACGGATTAGCAATTTTAATTGTAATAATCTTGTTTATGGTGTTTCTGTAATGTATACAGTTACTTAAAACATGATTGAGTTTATGTAAACATACATGTGACACATGGAAGGCTAGCTAGCAATGAAGATACAGAAAATTCCCATAGTGAATGGTTTTGATTAGTTCCTTCTGTTTTGTGAACCTGTGGCCTAAATATCAGCTAAAGAACACATAAAAACATTGTTGAGGGGAACTGTAAATTGTTATTGAGAGTGAGGCAATACAGAACAGGTTTTTAAAGAAAGTTTACTGTTTAGAGATGAGTGGGTGCCTATAAGATGATGAAAAAAATCCTGTTAGGTGTACTCTTAAGTTCAGTTCTTAATGTCCTTAATGTCCTTCTGGACATTATTATTGGATCTCTGGCTGTGGAAAATCCTTGAGAAAAAAAACAAACAAATAAAAGTATTTCTGTTAAGCCACCTGAAATAAATGTATATGTTTGGTAGTTGAGTCTTTTCAGGAAAGATTTATGAGAAGTGGACTGTCAGGTAGATTATTAATAATCTAAAAAGCAAGGATAGTAATAAAGATTTGTGTATAGCCTTGGCTACAAAAGGAACAAAACCTTTTTTGTTTCTGCAGAGAAGTCAGCTGACTTTACTTCTCTCCCTGCACAGAGACTAACCTAAGTCTTCTCCTTTTTCTCTAGCTTCTTGTTGTAGGCACAGAGCAGCCTGAGAAAAAGTATCTTAGTGCAGTGCTAAATTTTGAGGTCACAGCTTTATTAACCAGTTCTGAAGTATGTGGTATTGCAGTGCAAATCCTAGCTGACACCAATGGCCTCAGCTGTGGAGTAAAGAATAAGCTGTGCAGCTGTCTTTTCTTTCAGCTTTTCTACCTGCTAAGGAATGCTGACTGAAATCCAGAACATTGTCACCTTCTTTCCTTTGTGCAACGTACCTGAGGCTGAGAGATGACACGAGAGTGAAGCTGCACATAACATACTTCAGAATCATGGCAGTGGTCAGGACCAGTGCTGAAGCACAATTTGCTGCAGCATTTT
Source organism: Pseudopodoces humilis (assembly GCF_049639895.1). Classification (NCBI taxonomy): domain Eukaryota; kingdom Metazoa; phylum Chordata; class Aves; order Passeriformes; family Paridae; genus Pseudopodoces; species Pseudopodoces humilis. The sequence goes on from NC_142216.1 coordinate 13,196,058, forward strand.
TCTAGGCTATCAAAGTCACAATTATTTCGGTATTCCTTATAAAACAGGCCCTCTGAAAGGTGGAAATATCATCATGGTACTTTGTTTCACCATTGCAGGGCACAGGAGAGACAGTCTTTTTGAAATCATGATGTGTATAACCAAAATGCCTTGCACAGGAAAAAAAAAAAACTGAGATAGTGAATCCTCAATGGATTGCTGTCAACACTCTCTTCCTCCTGCTTCCTTCAGATCATTCCCCAGCAAGGTGCTACCCCTTGCCTCAGCAGTCTGCCTATAAAAGGCAGTTGCTTTCCTTCTGGGGCATGAAGAAGGGGAGAAGGAGAAAAATACGGGGAAAAAAGTAACCTGAATAATGCCTCAGCTGCCCTGGGGTTTTTCTCTCTCAAAGTGTACTCAGGGCCTGTGGCTCCATCAGTGCATTGCTGTTGCTGGGAGAGCACCTACAAAACCCTGTGCCCTGCGCTTGCCTTGGAGCTGTGGAGGGAAGAGCTGGCAGCTCCTCCTGGTAGTGTGTCCCTTGTTGTGTTTCCAGCAAGGATTAGTAACTAATGACTTGAATGAGAGAGACCTTTCCCTTGGCTTTCACAAGCAGATGTCACTGCTGGAGAAAAGAAGTGGTGAGAGGTGAGGAGAACCTGTGGATTGCCTGTGGAGTATTTATTCTTCTACTGAAGCTCTAATTACCTTACTGCAACTCTTCTTCCATCTCTCCAGTAATCCCAGGGGCTCCATAAGTTCCTCTAGTTCAGCTGGCATTCTGTATCAGCTACCTCCAGAATTAAATTGCCTTTCTTTTTCCTTTAAAGGAGCAGTAATCACTTCCCTCTGTGTTTCTTAGTCCAAAAATATAAGCCCTTAATGGATTTCTCTTTTACAGAACAGCTTATGCATTACCTCCATGCCTGTCACTCTCCCCATAACCTTCACTGACTGTGAACATTGGAGTTTATACATTGTTCTGTAAATCTTGTGTTACAAGATTAAGATTTACAGTTGTACCCCAGTTGCCTTAAGGCCAGCTTCCAGATGACTTTTTCCCACACAAGGATACTGGGATAGAGAGATCTGTGTCATTCTCTTCCTCTCAGCAGTCTTTTTGGGAATAGTCAGAATTTGGAGTCTGTTGATAGTCCCCACATCGATGGTCATTCCCTACTTGCCTGGTGGTTCCTTGCAAATGAGCCTTTCTCATTCCTCTGCTCTTACAGAAGAGAAACACTGTGAAGTGTGGGGTTTAGAGTCTTTATAAAACTGCTATGATTGCTGCTTTGTTCTGCCTCCATTTGCCAAAGGTTTTCCATCTAGTCCTGGATACAAAAGAGTCTCTGATTATTGAAAATTTCCTGGCCCCTGGAACAAAATGTTAGAAGTCTGATGTATAGTCAGACTGGGTTAGTCCTTATCAGATGAAACCTGGTTGATATTCAAAAAGTATTTAAGCAGGTTTTATGAAAACAAGTAATTCATCCTGTGTATTACAGAATAGGTGGGTCTTTAAATTTGCAATATTAAAATACTTTCATAAAATGACAGTTAAGTCTGAATTAGGTACGTTTGACTATTAGGGTCTGATCCTGAGAATAGTCATTATTGCCCTGCTGTTGTTCAAATGACTGTGCATGAGAAAGGATCACCTGCTTAGGGCAGCCTCTACTAGAACACGTTTTTCCTATTGTTGTCCATTTGCAGTTTAGTTTAATTGATATGTCTGAAAGAAGGATACTTAGAAGATGGTTAGATGCCACTTCAATTTTGTTAATGAAATGCACTTAGTAGACCATAATATTGGCACAGCAAAACCTATCATTTATAGCTAGATAGATTTCAGACTAAGCAGAAACATATATATGAACTTGAACTTGTGGTAGTTGAAGTTAATTTATGCCTTGCAGTGATTGCAGTAACTTGGGATCAAACCTTGCTTATCCGTGCTGCAGTTTTAGCTGGGTAGGGAGGCTTGCTTCTTGTTTCTAGGTGTTTTTTCTTTAAAGAAAAAGAAAAACAAATGAGGCTTGGCACCACACATTGCATAAAGAATTGCTGAGGTTAAAGAAAAAGGTGCTCAATATTTAGTTTCAGATTGTTTTCCATTTAGGCAGCGTGAGCAGAAGTGAAACCAGGGGCTCTCATGGTAGTTCAAGAGCAGCTATGTGCTACTCCATCTGTGTCTTGCCTTGTTTGCAGAAAAGGTTCTTGGCAGGCAAGGCAGATGGAAGCACTGTGGCTGGTGTGCTGGGTCCAGATAGTAAACTAGCAAAAATGTGCTTTAAAAATGTCTTGCTGTCTTCCTTCTTATATCACTTATCTACTCTACACTTGAATCTGGCATAGCTGGATGTAAAGCCCCAGGATCTAAGCTCCATAACCAAGGGTTAGCTGACTTAGTTCAGTCAGTTCATAAATATTTTGGACTGTAATTCCCCAAATTTATTAATGAATGTGTCTGTCTGTGTCAGAAATTGTGGTAAGCATATTCATGTGCATTTCAACATAATGCTTTCTGTGTCAGGTGGTTGGGTTACTTATTTTCTGTGTCAGGTCATTTATGCCATTATGCCATTTATTGTGGTCATTTGTGCCATGACCCTAAAAGGAATCTCTGGTTGGATGGTGGTACTTTTTCTCCCTTCCACCTTCCTTTCTCCCTATTCCCTACCCTGCTTCCCTCAGCCATGATGTTGCTGGGGAAGGTTTTACAAGTATATGTTAAAGTTTGGAGTAGACTAAATATCTTATATGTGTGCTTGGTGCTATTTCTTCTGTTGTGCATGAGCTCTTATTTGTGTCCATTACCAGCAGATTACAGCTAAATGCTGAATGTTAGGAATTGATGTTTATTCCCACTTTGATTGCTTGGAGGTCCATAGAGCTGTTTATTCATCTTCTCTACTTAGCAATTATTTAACATCCCAGTTTGCTCACATAGTAAATCTGTAATAGCTTTTTGTATTATGGAAAACAATCCTTCCTTGACTAAGGAAACAGTGCTGCAGGATAAGCTACTGCATTGAAAAATAAGTTTATTCTCCACTTAGAAAAAGGGCTATTGCAGTCCCGCAGATAAGGGTCTGCATCTGTTGCCTCCGAACAGCAGACAAAATTCTGCTGGTCGGTTCATCTCACAAACTGCACTGTCCTTCCAGCCCCACCGTAGGAGGTGCATTTGGGAACTGGATTTTCTGCCTGAAATGTATCAGTTTTGTAGAAAGATGTGTGCCTTTGGGTTTGCTAATTACACACCTTTTGCAATTGTGATTTTTGTTTTGTTTTGTTTTTAATTGCGAATGTTTCAATTAGAAAGTGTTTTGAAAGATGGTAGAAGTTGGATGATGTTCTAGTAGTGTAGGAGGGAAAAAAATTAATCCAATTTTTAATTTCAGATAAACAGCTTTATTATAGAGGCTATCTTCTCTCTTTGTGATTAGTCTGAACACGGACAAGAGTATTTTGAAAAAAAGACAAACTAAGCTGGCTGTATTATTTTGGAAGTATGTGGCAGCAAGGTGGCCCATGCACCGATTGCTTTTAGCACATTATGGAACTAGATTCTTCTTTCAATTACCAAGGCTCAGGTTTGGTTGAATAATGTTTAGCCAGTTTAGCCTTTCTCTGTAAAATTCTCCAAGCTGAAATCCTTTGGTGGGCAAGGTTGGATGTACCTCCGGGCTGACCAGGGCTGTGCCATACAGGTGCCAGAAGCATCTGTGCCTCCCCCAAATTAAAACTGGTGGATTAAAAATTCCATTGTCACCTTGTTTTCCATGTCCTCGTCATCTCTGAAGTCCTGTGTTGACTAAAAGCTGAAATTCTGGCATACAAGAGCTGAGCTTCTCTTAACTCCTGGGACACACCTGACAAGGCGTATTTCAGTCTCCTCCTCTGACTTAATCCATTATCCCCCTGAATAATGGAATACAGTGGCTCACGGTGGAATATGGTGTCTCAATGGGAAACGTTTTTTGGAAAACTGAGTTAGATCTTGGAGCTGCCTGCTTTTCTTAAGTGGTTTATTTATAGCTGTCCCTAAGTCTGTTGCCTGTGAGTTATCAAAGACTTTGCAAGATGAATTTGCAGTTTCATTGCAGAGAGTAGCTTCTTTTACCATGAGACAGACTTTTCCCCCCTCCTCTTTCTTGTGTCTGTGTGTTACAGTTAAGACTCATTTTCAGAACAGTTATCTTCTCTTCTGAGTGTCATGACTTACAATGGCAGAGACATCATCCCTATATGGAAACATAGCCAGAACAGGAATGCTTAACCAGGCTGCTCAATTTCCCCAGCTACCATTTCACAGCTTTTGCATTCTGTTCACCACAGTTTTGAGGTCCCCAGGACTTCTCCTCAGACCTTCTTATCCTTCTTCTTTTCCCACTTTCGTGCAGGAATTCCAGCCCAGAAAGTTCATTTGTTCTTTACTCCAGTTGGCACAGTTGTTCAGTTTGTGTACCCTTTGAACAACCCTGTTCTCCGAGGGACTTTCTTGAAGCTTTCACCATGTGAGACTGAGGTTAAAAATTAGAGAAAACAAATAAACCCCAAATCCCCTTTCAAATGATAACGATAGTAAAGCACGGTATATCTGCAGTGGCTGTGAAATCCTCACCATTAGTGATATTACAGTACAGAGGAGCCAGCCATCCATCTGGGATGATAGCATTACCATTGATACTGTCCTGCACAAAGGGGACAGATTAGACAACTTTGCAGTGGGGATCTCTCCCAGCTGTATTTTTCTTCAATGTACTGGACTGCACTTCATAACAGAAATAGGTATATTTAATCAGATTTCTACAAAGAACATTCCAACTTTTTCAAGGTATGTTTCTTAGAAATCAAAAGTATTTTTCATATGGCTGAACTGGAATGTTGAGTTAGGACAGCTGAAAACATGGATAGTTAGAGAAGGGTAAAAATTTTGTTCCTGGATACAAAAATCCTTGCAATGTCAAGGTAGGATATTGTGTTGTTTCCATTACACTGTTTTTTTCCTTTTCAGGCTTCCTATCTAAGCAAGCCCTTACTGTATGAAAGGAAGCTAAGATTGTAAGATAGCTGTTTTACTGAGCTGTTCTGCTTGTGCTGCAGCAGCCTTTTAACTACATAGCTGAAATTTTGCAGTAATAAGTATCTGTATATTCCAGGCAATTCATTTGGCATCATGTATCCTAAGAACAGCATCCAACAGCTGCTGAGACTTCACTAAGAGCCATGTAAAGACAATGACAGTGTCCTTATTTGGTGACAGACCTGATGTGAGAAACAAAAGCACAGACAAGTAGATCACGATTTACATCATACAGGGACACTGTGAGGAGAGGATAATAGGATCAAAGTCTTCATGGTAGTCCCTGCACATGAAATGAAGCAAGATGAAAGATTTGAGCTATAATAACTTTGTGAGGGAATGCCCTGCCTCTCCTTGTTTCCCTGTATTGCATCTGTAGTGATCTTTCTAAAAGTGGAAATAGGTGCCCTCTGTGACTACCACTGTATCAGTGCTGCAGAACGGCTCCTTGAACTCTGAATTCCACTGAGGTATCCCCAGATGCCCTAGACAGTGCTGAGGCTTTCCCTAGAAAACAAAATGGCTCAGGAAAAATGACCGATTATCCAGGCTGGCATAACCTTCCCACGTACTTTTCAAATATAAATTACAGTGAAATTAGCAAGTAAAATATTGGATATTGTCTCTTTTAAAGCTGTCCTTTGAAATTAATGGTAATGATGATTCCCCAGTTTGGAGTACATGGTAGTGGCTTTCTAGTGACTAATTGCCTCAGTCAGTAATGTAATAGATTTTTGCAACATGATAACGAAGGAAATTCTAATGAAGGTCAGATAGCAAATGGCTACTGAATTGTTATTTTAAAAAAATCTGTCAGAATGTGTAATAATTTCTTCAGGTTTTGTTAGGAAGGGTTTTTCACCCCTGGTGACAGAGCTGTGATCATTAAAGGTATTTCAGTGATTTTGTGGGAAACCAGACCTATTCTGTCAGGCTCTTGAAGAAGGGAATTAATGCTGCTTAGCTTGATGCATGATGTTGAAGTCCAGCTGGGTTTTCAGACTTGTTAGGGGAGAGGCATTTTTGAACCTGACAGTGCAGCCAGAGCTGTGAAGGCTCATTGTGCTGTTTTACCTGGCTGTTTTGCTGTTTTGCTGGCTGAACAGCCATCCTGGACAGCCCGATGGCCTGATGCAAGGGAATAGATCACTGTGGAAAGACAAATGTTTCCCACTACATGCCTTCATGGAGATGACTAAATCAGCAACTTAGTGATGCAAGAATACCTGCCTCTTAGACACTTTTGGCCTTCCTAGTTGGTAGGGTTTTTTTTGTTTGCAATATTGTGAGCTGTTACAGCAGTGGGATTCTGCAGGAGGTAGTGGTAGTGTTGATTTGGATTAATGGATGAGGCTTTTCATGTTCAGGTAGAGGATTTTTACAAGGACATTGGAAGGAATGTGTCATGTCTTGTAAACAATCATGGAAATGCATTTCTAAATTGTGGCTAAAATCAAATGTGTTATTGTAGAATATTTTTTCCTCATTAGCATTTGTGAATCATTCATCTGTTTATCATCAGCTAGTGGTATCTCTGTAGTAAGTTTGCACTAGAAAACTCATGCTGAAACTGCCTTTTTTCCTGTGAATCAGTAGTTTAGAGTGAAGGTAATACTACAAAAGTATATTTCAAGTGAAGACTTGGTCAGCAATCCTGCATAAAACCCTTGATTCTCAGAATGTGTTTTGGAGAAGCACAACACCATATAGGCTGTTGCTTTGTTCTTGTGTTGAGATAAATTTGCTTGGCTTTTGGAAGGATATGCATGTATACATTTGATTTCCTTCAAAAATAAGCAAGTGTGGGACAGATTATTGATTCTGTGAAGATGGAAGAGAGAGTCACAAATTTGTGTTAAGAGGAGGTATTAGCTATAAGATTATTATTGGATTAAATAACTCCTATCATGTCTATTGAGCTTTTTAATACTAAAATATTGTTGCCTAGCTTGAGATTGGTATCTGAAAACTGGAAAGCAATACAGATGCTTTCTTATTTTAAAAAGGCTCTAAGTCTTCATCAGACACTAAGAAACTTCTAATGGTTAATTTGAAAAAGAAATTATTTTTTATTCAATGTATTGGAAAAGGGGGTTATGCCTTACTTCCAGATACAAAACAAAATCACAATATAGTACTTGATTGTACTGCATGTGCAAAATATTGTTTTAAGATTAGTTTTTTTCAAATTAAAAATAAATCAGGTTAGAACTACTGCAGAAAAAATAACTGTGTACTTCATTATGTTTAATTTAGCAATATGTTTCATTTTGCTGTAGTAAAAGTAAGCAAATGAGTACATGCAGTCTGCAAGTCTTAAATCATTTTACCATGTTAGAGAATTTAGAAAAAAACCTCATAAAGCTTTATTAATTTAGTTGCTCATTTTCTAAAACATTTCTCCCTTTAATTTGCTTCTCTGTTACACTTTCACAATATGCATTTTTGGGGCAAAACCCATCTGAACAGATTTCTCATACATCTTTGGCATATCGATTATTTCTACGCAGTGACTGTTAAATCCTTGATTATGCTGTGGGAAAAATGTAATAAAGTTACCAACTCCTTTTCTGAGAAGGAATAGCTGTAGTGTCCTTAATGGGTTTGGTGTGGCACCTATGGAGCTTTCCGAGGTGAGATGTAAAGCAGGAAATTTATATATTGTTTAGCTGCTTCACTGAAGGTTACAAATTTGTTTGCTTGTTGCAACTGTGCAGAGTGACAGGAATGCAGGTTAGAGGGCACAGAGTTAATGGTCCTGCTGGCTCTGAATTGGTTATGGCCCTAATCTCTGTGATTTTTCTTGTCTGTGATGCAGAAAACTAGAGAACGTGTTTTGTCTGTTGAGCAGTTCAGGCTGCTGCCTGATGACCAAGGCATGTCAAAACCAATTGCATAACATAGTTTTGTTATCTAATATTTACCTTTTGCAGCATGAGCCAGGCCTGGGTGTTGGCAGAACTGCTTGTGGGTCAGTGCTGTGCAACAGTATGATTCCCTTCAGTTTAGTCTCTGTTGCCTTTTTAATGCCCTTGATAAAAGAAATGGCTTCCATCCTGCAGTGGGGGATGTAACCCTTGCTGGGTTGGGAATCACAGAATCATCAAGGTTGGATGAGACCTCCAAGGTCATTGAGTCCAACCTTTGACTGATCCCCACCCTGTCAACCAGACCAAAGCACTGAGTGCCACGTCTGGTTTTTCCTTGAACATCTCCTGGGACAGGGACTTCCCTGCCTCCCTGGGCAGCCCATTCCAAGGCCTGACCACCCTTTCAGTGAAGAAATTCTTCCTGATGTCTAACCTGAACTTCCTCTGGCACAGCTTGAAGCCATTTCTCCGTGTCCTGCTGATGGTTCCTTGGGAGCAAAATGAGAAGGTTCCCCCTGAGCCTCCTTTTCTCTAGGCTGAGCTCCCACAGCTCCTTCAGCTGCTCCTCATGTATTTAATCACTAAAGCAGAAGTACTAATGAATGGATTATGCTGATTCAGAAGGGTAGGAATTCTTAGATTTGGTATCAGGGTCAGTTGTTTTCTCCTCTCACTTGAAGCAGTGATGCTGTTTTATTGTTTTATTGGCATGGTACCCAGTGTGAGAAACAAAACTAAAAGAGTGGATGCCGATTCTTAAGAACAGAGTTTTCCTTCTGTGAAATGAATGTGACAAGCTGCCAGAACATGAGAAAACATGATGGCCTTTCTCCCTCAGACATATCTATCTATCTGTCTGGGGGTGAATACACAGCCTGTGAAGATAAAGTACATGTGATGATTGGATACACAGGGATATGCCTGGGCATCTCCAAATTAGATGTATGAACTATTGTGGGTGAACATTTTAAACCCAAGTGTGTTTTCATAGGTCTTTCCTGCATATTTTATGAACTTTCATACTTGATCTCAGTCTACTGGCACTTTGAATTCTGGGCTTGTCCAAGCGGTATGGAATGGTGAAGCAAGGTTTATTCTATTATTCTCATTGCCATGTTCTCTGTTAGTGGACTTTTCATTTATTGTGTGTGCTTGGAATATTGAAGCCCAGATAGTTGTACCCTGACCTCTTCCCACAGCTGAAAATGCAGGCTCCCCCTTAGCCATGATTTCTCTCTCACAAAGGATGTGGTAAGGGTAGCAAATGCCATGAATGAACTTAAAAATTTCATCTCACCTGCAGCTGACTCTTTTGATAGATCTGAAGGAAAGAAGGTATTCCTTTATCCTGACCACTTGAAAGTCTCATGTATATAATCTAAAATTTGCATAGTAAATACATCATTTTGGGGAGCTTGGTAATAAAAAGTGTGTGGTTTATCACCTTGGTTAAAGGTGATACAGTTCAGAAACAAGAAGCACAAGAAATAGGAATTCTGTGTGTGATTCAGACTGCAAGTACTATGGATTTCTTTCATTCTTTCACAGTTCACAGAAAATATATTCTCAAAGAGACTATTTTATAATACTAAAAAAAAAAAAAAAAAGCTGCGATAGCTATATTGGATTTTTAAGTCAGCTTTGATTCCTGCCCTGCTGAATAGAAATGAGCGGTCTGATGTGGAGTCTTCAGAATTCTTCACAAGTGCCGGTCAAACACCTGGTGTTATATCGAAATACATGGCAAATAGCTCTGCCTCAGACAAGTGCTCATTATTTGACCAAAGAACCTATTTTTTGGTATGGTCTCTTCTGCAGAATTGTTGAGACACATGAGAAGAAGCTTCTCTTTCGTATTTCCTTCCCAGTATTTGAGACAGATGATGGAGAAGGTAACATTTCATGGTCTCGCTGCACTTTCTGTTGCAGGAGATTTGAATGATTGCATCCCCATCTGGTCATTTGATGGGAACATTCTGAAGCTTTAACAGTCTGTTTAGATTCGATGACATTTCACAGCTTGGAGACATCTTCCCCAGCATTATTGTGCTGTCTGATTGAGTCTGCATTTACCAGAGATTACAGTTGTGATTATATAACCAAGAGATGCAGGCAGATAGATAAAGATGAAAATCCTTTGTATTATTTGGCTTTGATTTTGTTTTGTTGTGGGTTATTTTGTTTAGCTTTTCCTTCACAGATTGGAGTTGAATGTAGGAACTTGAGAGAAAGAACTAGAACACAGACTAGGGAAAGGAAGACAGTAAATTGCAGTTGGAAATCATATAAATCAGGAGTTTTGAGAAGGTGCATTGCCTTTACTATATATATATAAATATATTACACACATATGTGGAAAAGCTTACAGTGTAGATGCCCTTGCTGTGATTTAAGAATATATTTTTTTTTCTACAAAATGTTCTTCTTTGTTAATTGTTAACCATTTTTTATTTGGGTTAAGATGGTAGTGGTAAGAAGTTGTTTTGCAGTAGAAGAATTCAAACCACATTAGGAGAACACAAAGCTATCTTCTTTGCCATCTTAGTCTTTATGGAAGCAGGATTTTATATATAGCCACATAAATTACAATTAACCTATAGCATTCTAATTTGTTGACTTTATTTATTCAGAACTCTATTAGTGTTAAACAGTTAATGGTAAGTTGAACTTTAAAGTGGATAAGAACGTCATTCTAAGCTGTAATAGCTTAGTGGATGAGCATATTGTCCTAAATTGGCTTAGCTGCATCGTTCAATGGTGGTTGTATACAGGCTGTGTAATTATAGGATGACTGAATGCTATTAAACCTATCTCTCTTTTAGGTACATGTCATGATATCATAGCAAGTGTTCCTAAAACTTCCAGTTACAAAAAAATGTTGTTGTTAGCACCATCTTTAAATGTTCACTGGATTAATTCTAGATCAATTTGCAAAAATGTACAGGTCAGAGAATTTAAGTTATTCCCTAAATCTGGTTTTGCAGGTGTGTCTACTGTTTGGCAGCATTGCTTTCCAGTTGTGCTGGGAGAAAAATTGTTTTGCCATTTGCTCAATAGCTTTATTCTTTTTCTATACGCTTTCACTTACAGAGGATTTGCATTTGTAACACATTTTTCCATTTAACATGCTTTATATTATTGTAGGAAATGGAGAAGAAAAATCTCCAAGCTGTTTAAAAATTCAAATAAATACTTGTTTGTCCTGTGAGTTACATTTGAATTCTTTTTTTTTTTTTTTTTTTTTTCCCAAACTGCTAAGTGCGGTGAGGACACAATCCATTGATGAAGTAATCAGTTTTCTAAAATAAAAAAATGCTAGCACACACAGTTTAAAATAAATGTCTGTAGGAAGGATATTTTCTCTTTGCATTTGCATTAATGTGCGTGGGAAGGATATTTTCTCCTTACTTTTGCATTACAACCAGATGCACACACACACTCAGACACAGCTATTTATCTCTCTGTATTTATAAATATAGGCAACTCCTTTCAAGCTGTAGTAAGGCAGTGTGTGTAGTGGGAGAAGTCCAAGGCAGAAATAGTGTGACTGAAAACAGCTGTTGCATCCTGGTTCCCCCACTTGCTCCCAGGAGAAATAAAATGTTGCTTATCTCCAGACAGTAGTTGATTATTTTCTCCTACGCGTTGCCTGGCTGTTAGTGGGCTCAGGGACGAGATGAGGCAGAATCACAGCACCACATGCTCCGCTTAACTGCGAGAGAGGGAATTTGTGCCCTTTGTAGGCTCTTCTTCCCCGTCAGCCAGCCAGCAGTGGCCTACACAGGAGAGTGACTAATTCCTGCTCTCTGACCTTCTGCATGTAAAACAAGCAATATTATCATCCTCATTTGCAGTTCTTTATTATTTGCTCTGGTGATAAAATCAGAGGTTCACAGATGGGTTTGAAGTGCCGCTGTCCCGGGTTGTGCGTGTGCGGGAATTGGCAGCGGTTGCCCAGGAGGATGAGGGATGATGTAAACAGAATCCCAAGGGATGCTGGGGCTCAGGTGTGCTCCCTGCTGCCCGGCTCATGCCCCAGTGCTGCTGTGCTTCCCTCCTGCTCTCTCCAGCAGCACTGGCTGTCCCCCTGTCCCCTGGGATGCCAGCACCCCCCCAGGTCTCCTGCTCACACACGGTCAGCCTCTGGTTTCCTGCCTTACCCTGTACAATATCATGTACTGGAGAGTTAAGAGGTGTCTTACCTCCTGCCTCATTTCACAGACTGCCACGGCCTTGAGAGGGGATTATTTTGTGTTTAACCTGCTATCTTCAAATCACCCTTAGCTCAGGTCAGGCAAGGGACAAAATGCTGACTGAAAGCAGTCAGTGTCCAAACAAAACAGCAGCAATGTTGCTACAAAGGGTGTAAATGAGAAGATTCTTAATCAGTTTTTAACTAAATTATTTCAGGAAGTTCTCCCCCACCTTCCAGCTGTCATCTGACCTGTAGATTTTCCTGGTCGTCTTTCCTTTTGCATCTAGTATCTCTTATGACAGCTGCTGCAGAGAACAACTTCTTAGTGAAACATAACTGTTTCTACCTTTCCTGTTTGTCCTTGGCCTTAAAGGAGAAAGTTGTTTTCTTTCTCTCCAAAACTAGTTTATTTCTTATACCAGAAAACAGTGCAGCTATTCCTGTAAATTAATGGGTTTTGTCACTTTCTAGAAGCTCCCTGTTACTCATGTTGTATTCCCTGTACTTACCTGCCTGGTGGTGACTCCTTCTGTCCCCTTTTGGTGATTCAGCGTTTGTTTCCCAGCATGAAATCTGTTGTTGTTTTTTTGGGGGTTTTTTTCCTGAACTTTGGATTTCTCTGTCTTCATCCTTAAACAAGCATAGTTGATATAAATGTCAAAAGGAGGTGAGTGTAGGTGGCTCCAGATTGAGCAGAGCACCATGGTAATGACCATTCTGTGAACACCAGGGGCTTGGAGCAATTGACCTCCATCATCACGGATTTCAGAGTACAGAAACACAGGGTTTTAGAGGCAAGGCAGAAGCACAAAACAGTAGGTCTAAATTAATTGCCATTTTTAATGACACCTTTCCAAATTTTCTTTTGACTCCCTGGCCTTTGTTGAGCAGCTCTCCAGAGCTCTCTATCAGTGTGACTAAGGATGCTGAACATCATCTTTATCAGATCACATGGTCTTGAACAGATCACCCTTACCATGAGTGCAGTTACACTCCATTTTCAGTGGTCTGTCAAGAGCATCTTCATTAAGAAACCATTTTATATTGAGGTTTTAATGTGGTTTTCTCTTTGCCCATCTATTTACAATTGGAATAACAGCTCTGCTTTTTTCTTTGGACATATGTGGCATATCATATAAGAAGTTACTCTTGAAGCTCAAGATGGAGTTGGTTTTGCCATATCACAAGTATTTTGTGGTCTAAAATCAGGCTGTGTTGATCCATAGTCAGCTTGTTGGTTTTCCCTGTGGATTCAGATTTGGAGGAAAAGGCAGGCTAGATGTGGCATCATGACCCCACACTCCTTTATTGCATAAGAGGGAAAACTAAGCATGTGTGCTCGGAGGGAACAGATGTGGACAGTTAATTCTGTTGCCCTGACCAAGTGATTAAGGGAATTAAACCTGGCCCATTCCATTATGCTGAGTGTCCTTACACCCACTCCTGTTTAGAAGCAAAATGCTGCTTAAAGTGAAGAGTTATTGAAAAGCAGAGCACAAAACAAACATTATCAATCACACATGTGACATCTAACCTCTGTGCCTAAACACATGCCTTGATGAATACGAGATTTCATTGCTGTGATCCATTGAATTAGACTTTTCAAAAAAAGAATAGCGAGACACCCATTTGAGTAGTGCTTTGTGATTAGACTTCATGAAAATTGCATCTATTAAAAAGGAGTAGGGGAGTAAATGCACACAAAAATTACAGTGTGTTTTCTTTATAATGTTAGGATATATTTTGATGCTGGTTTTAAAGGGGATTGTTCCATGCTTTTCTATCAAGTTTTGCCCTAGGGTGATGGTTTAGAAATTTCAATTTAACTTTGTCTGTCATGACAAATGTAGTGAGCTAGACAGGTGGGAAACTGTAAAGTTGGTTTGAGAGGGAATTGTCCAGTACCTCCACTCCAGTGGATTTAGCAAACCAAATTTAACTAGTATACCATTGATTCTGCTTGCTGAAGTAAAAGCACAGTGTTATTTGTAAAATATGGCCATGCCTATAATTTGTAATTTTTCATAATTAAATGGCCATAATATTCCAGAACTGCTCTCCGGTAATATTAATAGGTGATTAAAGATGGGCTGCAACCTTGAACTTCAAGCTTTGGCTTCAATGTTTGGAAATTTGTATAATGTGATGAATATAAAAGGAAGGGTTACCAGCAGCTTGACTGGCTTTTGCAAACCCAAAGTATTTTCAGTTAAACCCTGAATTCTGGTAACTGTGTAACATATGAAATGCTCTTATTTATTAGGAAAGAAAATTGACATTCTCAGCCAAAAATAGATGAAAGTCAGAAAAAAGGTGAAAGTGGATGGCAGATAAGTTCAGCAGCAGTTCTTTATAAAGACTTTTACCTCTTCCATCAGAAGGGAGAGCACTGTGATGTTTCTGCCATACCACACCCTTGAACATATATTATGCTGTGTAGCCACCCCAGGCAGGTGGGTGATCAAGAAATGTGGTGGTTCAAGGAAATGGCCTCTCTTACGTGTACTCAAAATCTGTGAGGATGCACAACTACTGTCATGTCTTCACCCTGTCTTCAAAGCCTCCTCCCTGTAGGTGAGGGCAGCAATAGATATCCTATTCTCTCTGTTCTTCACACTCTCTGCTTCCCTCAAGGAAATATTGGAGTTCAGCCCTATGACTTTCTGAAGCCATAGCTGCAGCATAAAAAATAAATTGCAAAACTTCCCACATGTTTCTGAAGAAGCACTGTGAAACTTGTCTTTGCCAGTTGTTTCATTCTAATACTCATCAATATCCTGAGCTTAAGGAGACACGCTGGAACTGCCCATAGATTGAGGACAGGAATGCTGTAGCTGTTAACTCCCTGAACTCATAACTAAGTGGTGTCATTGAAGCTCTGTGGATGGAAATATTGGTATATTAATTTTACAGAAGCTGATAGCTTAGACCACTGCTCGTTAGGGAAGCATGTTCAAGTGTATTTTTCAAGTGTTGATACATTAGACTGCTTAATTTTATGGTCCTGTGACTGAATGTAATTAATACTTCTAAATTAATTTAAAGCAACCTACTTAGCATTCTGTATTAGTAGGAATTAATGTGAGTACCTATTTTGTTTTTTGTGCTGTTACTTTGCAAATATTTCTTTTGCTGCTGCTGTATGTAAACAAAATGGAAGCCTTTTATTTAAAATGGAAAAAAAAGCTTCTGTTTTTCAAAACTAAAGTAAGTCTAATGAGAGTATTTGAATAGGAACTATATTTCAGCATTAAAGAACTAATTTTTATTTTCCTTGCTTGTAATATGCTGCAGCGTAGTTAATGTCAGACACATTTTTTTCAAGACATTGAACTGTGTTGGTTCTCTTTTACTGTGGTGGTACCTGCAGCCTCAGTTTTTGGGCATGTCTTAGACCACTTGTTCTCATCATACCTTTTGAGCTCTTCAAGGTGCAGTGGTATTTGTCAGTCTTTGAATCAAAGGTGTTTCTAAACAGATTTTAACTTTATATATCAGGAGCAATTGTATGCTATCAAAGCTGGGCTTTCACTGATTTTGGGGCTCATCTGTTTTGATTCTGGCTATCCTTTATTTCTGCAAGCTTTGCAGCACCACATACATATTCCTACATGATCTTTCAGCCTGCTGCTTGCAGCAAAAAACTGGTAGAGGGAAGACTGAATTTAATAATGATGAATGAAAATGCAGCGGGCTGTTCCTCTTTGTTCTTAGTTGGAAGATTTGTGAACCTGAATCAGCTCTTCTCTACTCCTCCTCCTTCTTGCCAGTGCTGCACCCTTGGCTGGATCAAAGTAGAGAACCCCTGGAATTTGCTCCCCTGGGCTAGGGAGGGATGGCTCCTGAGTGATGAAAGGCCCAGGTCCATGCACACCCTCTGTCTCCTGCCGTTTGTCTGAGACACACAGGCAGGCACAGGACTTGTACAGGGAACTGATCAGAACAGAAAAAAAATTGAAGTGAAATTCAGAAGGACTTTTGTTTTTCTACCCTGTAAAGAGGTATGGAATTATTTCCTTTTTTTCTTGTGCAGACTTTTAGCTCCTATTCTTGGTTTCTAACAGAGCAGGATGAGCCAGCAGGCCTGACAGTGGCCAAATGGGCACTTCCAGTGTCCTCCTCTGGGAAGGTGGGAGTGTTGGTGAAACTGTGTGCAGTGATTAGTGTGGAAGGATAGAGAGGTTAGGAGGGTGCATTTGTGTGTGTGTCCATGTATTTATTTCTGATAACATGAGTTGTCATGGAAAGGTACAATAAATTCTGGGGGGTTTTGGTTTAATTACCGAGTTTTTCTGGTTTTGGGACAATTTCACTTTGAAGTGTCCAGCTGATGTTACGTATGCGTGGTCTCTCCTAACTTTTAGCTGCTGTCTTTTGCCACACGACTGTTGGTGTGTTCTATTAATCTTGCAGTCATTGCCCTTCTGGTAGAATGCTGTTTGATTTGTATCCTGCAGGATTTTGGAAAGAACAGCAGAAGGAAAGACAAAATGCAAAGTTAGAAGAACAAGATGAAAGAAGAGTCTTGGATCAAATGCTGCAATAGCAAGCAGCATTTTCTTTTTATGTCAACCTAAGTCAAACACAAGGTAGAAATACCTGGGATAGTTCTTGTCTAATAAACTAAACTGTGAAACCACTGCAGATCTATTCATCTGCTGCAAAGAATCTTCTCTGCTGGTTATTGTTACTATACTGGGGAAAGGAAGGAAGAAGAAAAGAGAAAATGCTTCATTTTTTTTCACTGCTGTCATCACTCATCCTAATGAGGACAAAAAAGGTTACCTCTACTAGGAGCATGATGCTTTCATGTACTCTGAAACCCACCTGTTCACTTCTTAATGAGGATGTGAGGTTTGGAGATACTGTGATCGTGTTAGGTTATTTCTGAAATACATTACACAAGAAATAACTGTCAGCTGCCTATTTGGTAACCAAGACTTTTAAAATTCAGGCATCTTGTGAAATGCTCTTGAAATAAATTTTGAAATCCTTTATTCTTACTGGTTTAGACCTTGTCAAGTGTCAGACATCAGCAGTATTTGAGTCTTGGAGGTTTACAAGTTGCATTTTATGCAAACATTTTTCAGCATCTGCACATATAATATGCAGTATATATGTATGTATATGTAAATAAATATTCAGATCAGCATCGTGGTTTGAATTTAGAGAAGATGTGACATCTATGAGCTTACAGAGATTATTAGTAGGGTGAAACAATTTTTCATAAGACATTTTGACATATCTGACCCATAAATATCACCTGGTGTTCTGCTTCTGAGTTTGTGTGTACCCTGGAGTTGAAGTGTCATCACCATCCTGTGCATTACAGGTGGGGTGTAAAGAGGTGTCTGGAATTATTAAGAGGGGCAGGATATAGTTTTATTTTGAGATTGTGGGTGAATTTAAAAAGGCTTTTTTTTTTTTTTTTCTCCTTGGAAGTTAGGGCATACTGCACACCATATTTCAAACAAAACAAGACATGCAGCTTGTTTTTATCTTGCACCTGTGTGTTACTCCACTTGCCGCTAAGTGTAGAAAACATAAGAAGTCAATCTGTAAACTTCAGTGGTTAAAACCACCTAGAATCTGATAGGAACAACATGTTACAACCTCATTTGTGGTCACTGGAACCCAACAACTGCATGAAAATATTAGCTTTGGAGCTTTGTCAGTGGTCATAAAGTTCACCAGCTTTCTCTAGTCCTGACTGAACATCTTTAAGCACATGATACTTTGCTCCACTCTCGCCGTTTTGTTCATGTGGCTTTTGCTCCTGTTAAAAGCTGCACACAGAGGAAGTAGATGCTCTACAGACAGCTGCCAGATCATTTCAGCACTTCAGGGGAAAATCCAACACATGGACTTCCTTAAGCATTTTTACATAGAGCAAATTTGAGTAGGGACCAATTAGTATCTTTGTGTCTGCAGGTCATTTAGATTAGGCAGTTCACAGTTGCTTCTAGTGTTTATAGTTTTGTTTCATTTAATTAGTCTGCTTTCTAACTTGACCTTATGACTTCCAGTGAAACACAAGGTTTTTTCAGCTTACTTGATAACAAATAGATCTGGCTGTTCACACAGCATGTGGGGGTTTGTTTGCTTTTTGGTTACTTACATGGTGTATGATAGGAAATCAGCTTGCCTGAGAGACACAGGTTTACAGTAGCAATCAATTACTTCCTCTAACACAACACAAATGTTGGAAGACAAACACAACAAACTTGATGGAAGAATTGCTTAAGTTGATTTGTGCTGTCCGTTGTCAAAAATTCATTATGATCATTGGCCTGCTAATAAAAGTATCTCATAGAGCAAAGCAATTTTGAGTTAGAGGAGCAGATGTAGGCTCATTAGTGTCAAGGAGTTCACCATCAGAAGTTCAAGCTGAGTAATGATTAGTCAATGGAAAGTATGACTTAAAATCTTAACATTCTTTTAACCCTTGCACATACACATCTTTTAAGGGCCAGATTGACTTGCTAATTTATAATACAGTCAGTGTGTTTCAGACTGCTTGAAAAACTGCTCAAAAGGTGGCAGGTGGGGTTAGTGGAAACTCAAAGAGACCAAGGTAATGCTCAGTGTTGAGAGGGGAAAGTGGGGGCACATCATCTTGCCCCCTCCTTCCCTGTTTTATCAAGGATTGGGCAGGACATTCATGCTCTTTGTCCCTTGAATTTTTCTAAGGTCCCTAAGCAGTGCCGTGGGTTTCACCCTAACTCTGAAAGTAATCTGTCCATGTCCTTTTTGATTCTTTTATGTTTCATTTGAAGGGAGTAGAAGGAATTGTGCTGACATGGCAAGATTTGGCTATTACAGTGTTGCAAATCTGCCCTTGCTATGGCTCCTAGTATTTAGCAGATTTTTAGGCTGATTCGAGATTCTTCATCTGATGTTTCTGGTACAGGAGTTCTGTTGCCTCTTGAGTCTTTTACCAGCTCTCCAGCATTTAATAAGAAGCACGCCCTCAGGTGCTGGGGCTCCCACCACCTTCCTGTTCTGTGATGCAACACATCTGCTGGGACCTTGGAATAACAGGGAAATGATTACAATACTGCCATAGTCTGCTCCAGAGAGTGAGGTATGCTATTGGTTTATGTGGAGGAAGTTAAAATGCCATGGCATAATGCCCATAATTTTTTAGTCATTTAATTGTATTCAAACCTGGGCATCGGCTTGGAATCATTGAATGAAGAAACACGTGAAGATTTCAAATATTATTCAGCATATTCCCACATGTCACAATAGAAAGATTAGTGTTACATAGAGATTTTCATAATAAAAATTAATATTCTGATGAAAAAGAGATTGTGTTAATGATGTGAGACTACTGGAAGAGAGTCATACACAATCATATGTTAGAGAAGTGTAACATTTTACCCTTCAATTTTCTTTTCTTCCTACTCTGTATTTTTTTGTTCACTTTCACATAATCTTTCCTGTATCTGGTAGATAAACTCAAATGAAATGTTTGATAGGTATACATTGGACAGAAATTCTTCTGCTTCTGAAACACCAGCATAGCTGTATCTTCTCATCTGCTTTTTAACTGTGATTTAGCAGAGAGGTGAAGCACAGTTTTTTCCATTAATCAGCACTGAATCAACTCTGTAAGCTTTATACTAAGATTTAAGTGGAGAAACCTTTATTTTGAAGCTTGCCAAACTCCACCCCTGAATTTTCTTTCTCTTGTAGGAGCTGATAACATCACATAACACCTCAGGACAATTGGAACACTATTTCTAGTTGTGATTTAAGTGATAGTGATAATCTTTCTTCCTGCTAGACAGACAGAATGCTCTAAGCTGAGGTCTGAACGTAGAAGTAAAAAGAATATTTCAAATACATTGTTTGGAAATATGTGTCTTGTTTAAAATTTTTCTTCTCTAAGGATTTAATACAGCTTTCCTACGAATACAGAATTTATGTGAATAGTTTTGGGTTATCCAGGCTATAAAGACAGAGACACAGCAGTGGGAGGTTTATTTGGTGCTGGTTGAAAATGGAAATTATCATAATTCCCATTATTAGAAAACTGCAAAATTAATCTGTTAATATATAGAAAAATACATTTGAAAAAAAAATGCTCTGGACTGCAAAATAGATAAATATTCAGGATAGCTGTAGATGGAACTTAAGGTCACATTTTTGAGAAAAGCTTTATCATTTAGCACAAAGATCTGATAAATAACTTTATGGTTTCCTCCCTTTCACTAAACTGTATATCTGTATTTATCAATGTAAGTGAAAATACCTTATTTTTTAATTAACTTTATTGCAGAAGATATGCTTTAGCCATACTTATGTTCCTGTGTGGTCACCTGGGGTCCTTACTGTGCTTGTTATGCCACTTCTATCACAACCACCTACACTGATTTATGATAAACAAGGATACTGTTAGATGATGGTTTTGAGCAAAGTGTCTGTTCTTCAGTCTATCACTGTGTTGTAACTTAATTTTGCCTTTCAAAAAGCCCATTTGTTGGCCCAGAATAAAACTGTCATGAGCGCAGACACTGAAAAGCATCTCTTTTCCACCTAGGTAGTGAGAGCATCACTCATCTCTGTCCACTGGTCTCAGCTCTAACGGTGTAACAGGATGGAAGTTCTACAGGACAAGGAGAATACAATTTTTATTTTTTTCCTGCTTTGACTTTTAGGTAGTCAGTGTGAGAAATGTTACGGAAGAGACATCATGGGTCACTGGAGAAATTCCTGTAATAGGATTTTGTGATGTGAGGAAGTATATACCCATCATCTGCCATGCATAACAAAAATGGGAAGATAAAATTAACTAGTAAGACATTGCTTTATTCTCTCCTCTATTTTTAATAATTTTAAAATTGTCATCACAGGCTCTTCTGGCTTACACATCATGAATTGTTAAATAAAATGAAGAATAGCATTAATGTACACTATTATTACAATGTGAAGTAATATTTGGCTCAATAAATGAACTGTTATCTGTTACAGTATCTGTCAAAGATAGGGACAAATGTGTTTTGTCTATGGGCTGTATATGGTGCTATAAAGAGAATTTCAAATTTGCAAATGCCCAAATTTTTAATTCTCTGTTTACATGTCTGAATTAGTAAGTAAAAAGTGTGAGTACATTAGTATTTTAAAGATATTTTTATAGAATAAGCTTTCAGCATTCAATAAGGCTAGAATTCTGTATTCAATTTTCCTTTATTAAAGCAGGGAGATCTGTATAAATCACAGCTAGATACTCAATTTACCCCTGAAATCTATATGCTCTGGGCTTACCTGCTGAAGCTGCAGTGCTGTCCGTGGTGTGTGCCTTGCCTGAGCCATTTTATTTAGCCCTCATCCCTGCTGTGCTCAGCTCGGGGCTGCTGGGCAGGTGAGAAGGCAAGCCCTTGGCAAGGGCACTCAGACAGGAGAGAATCCTGCATGGGTTCTGGATTCTGGGTGGAGGCCCATCTTTAAGGATCCTGCACTTTGGAGAACCAGACTGCTCAGTGACTAAAAGGGCTGCAGAGTGAACTTGCTCTGGGGAGCTGGAGGGTTTCCTATGAAAAGGACTTTTTATTTGGTGCTTGACTGGCAGACTTGGTGGTTAAGTTAGGAATACACCTCTGGTCAACTAAAATCTGTCTCTTGGGAGTATTAATAAGCTCTCAGAAAAACTGTGCTGTGGAAGTGCAAGCTGAGGTGTAACACCGTGACAGTCAGTGGCACTTGACTTTTTTGGGCTTGAGGGGATGGGGCTGTGCCACCTTCCCTGAGCCAGGTGCTCTGGGCTGCTGCATCCTGAGCTGGGGTCGCCTTGCCTGTGCTGCTGTGGTAGGAGCTCCTGGGGCTGGGGAGGCAGTGCTTTGGCACTATGGAGCTCCCTGAGGATTACTTTCTGTTATTTCTTTGAGGAGGGTGATGTGGTGGTATCTCCAAAGCAAACAATACCGGATTTGAATACCTTCAAGTTGGTACCAGCAAACTGCGAGCAAATGCTGATGAAGTCGTTTTCTGCATTCCTGGTCCCAGAAAAATCTCCATTGCAAATCTCTGCCTGTCCACCATGAAGAAAGGACAGAACCGAGAGAAGCTGGAACAGGAAGTCATTTACTGGCTGTATCTTACTACAACAGTGGACTTGTTTAGGATCATACAAAAAGCTTTATTTTTCTCAGTTCCTTCCTTCTTTTAGCAGTCTTGGTAATACTTTCCTGAAAAATTTTATGCTTGTCAATTGTACTGTGCTGCTCTTTCATTAACAGAGAAATGAATATTATTCTTGGTACAAAAAGAGCTGAAGTCTTATATGGGTCACAAATCCTGTTGCAGTTTCTGGAATTCAGACCTACTTGTCAGATAAAAGCATTTAAATTCCACCAAGGTACTCCTCCTTAACTTTGACTTTGTTTTTGCCAAGGCTGCATATATAGCATAGAGTCATATGAGACAATTTAGATATTTTCTCCCTAAATATTAGCAGTGATCCATGTTAGCTGATATTTACATATTTGTATTTAAATGTGGGTGATGTCTTGTTCTGTTAACCTTTTTGCTAACTAAAATGATAGGTTTGTATTTTAATGTTGCTTTTACTTTACACCTTACTCAGTTTCTGATATTTATTTTAAACATATCCTTTCTTTGCTTCAGCAGCACTGCAACATTATATACAAAGTTATATTAAAAAAAACCCCATAATATATGTATTTATATATATATAAACTTGTTAGGTTAGCACAGTGCAGTAAGACCCATGGAAGTTAATTCTCACCCCTAAAACAGAAGGTGCCTCTAGGGCTATTTTAAAAACACAGGTTTATTTGCACTCTTCTTTCCTCCACTCAGAGGTCTTCCTGAATTAGTTTGGATAATGCTTTCTGAGGAAAGAATTGGATTTTTAATATTATTTCTGTGGACAATAATTTCTTCATAATTAAAGTATTTTATTATTTTATTCCAAATGCCGTTTTCCTCTTGAGATTAAAAGGGATGGGGAGATCTCCAAATGAAGGAAAAAACCTGTAATTTGAAGTTAATATTCAATTCAATTCACACTGTTACGAATTTTTTGCTTTTTCCTTTTGTGCAAAAAAAATTAAAATACTTAATTACAGTTAAAGTCAAGATTAACTTCTTCCCACATGATTCAGACACTGGTCCCACTATCCTGACTCCTCATTAAGGTGTTTTTCTTAGATCTACTCACAGACAGAGCAGTGGTATCAGTTCTTGCGCTCTGGCTGGATGATCAGGTAGTTGTGATTGCCAAGAATGTCTGATTTTTCGTTTACTAAAAAAAAAAATAAATTCTTTATTGCTTGGTCATTTTTCCATTACAGGCAACAACTACTGGAGGGTGTTTTTCCTTGCATTTGAGGTGATCTGGAATTCGATGTTGGAATAGCTCTAGCTGCCACTGAGGCTCTTGCCTAGCTCATTGCTTCATCTTTGTGTGTTTCTCCAGCCCTGGAGCTTAATCTTTATAGAACTTCCAGATGGTGGCAGCTGAATACCTTCACCTCTCCTACTTCTCCCCATGTTTTACTTCATTAAAAGTCCTTTGATCAAGAGAGCCAAAAGTTCAGAGCGTGTTGCAAGCTCTTTTTTTCCCCTTATGGAGGGAGCTGTCTGGCCCTTGGGGAGCAGAGTGCAACTCAGTCACATTTTGGAGACCGGGAGTAAAATGTTTTCTGGCTCTCAGGTGACCCTGGTCTATTGTCTTTTATGTGTAATATAATACTCTGTTCACACAAATATTTTGAAGTTAGCTCAAAAAAAAAGGGTTAAAAAGTAAATAGATTATTTATTATTAGTAATAAATTGTTACTAATATTATTAGTAATTCTGCCCTGTATGTAAATAGTAGAAGAATATTGACATCTCTTAGTGAGGTAGCAAAGAAACAAATTATATAAATGAGCATAACAGGATTAATAGCAATGCTTATCTGGAAGTTGTGGTAACATGAGCAGACTTTTTTAAGAATGAAGCTTTTTTTCCTGAGGAACTAAGATGGATAACCAGATTTCTTTGGGATTTAAATTACGTATCTCACTATTTCTGTTAACACAGTGTGCCCAGTTCTGCTATGATAGTTTATCATACACTTCTGTGGTGCTGAATATTTTTCTCTGAGCTTCAGCCTTGGAACATGGGTTGCGCTGTTTAATTTTCATTATAAATGATTATGTAGAGCTGCTGATATTCACTAATGAAAAATCAAGTTCTTGCATATCCACAGACTATAGGTTTAATTTACATGTCTTTTATATCTTCCTGTTAAATAAATACCTATACTTTCCTGTCAAATTAATACCTATACATTAATGTGCTCATTAATGACATAAAAAATTAATTTTATATTTGGATATTTTACATTCCTAGAGTTTTGCTTTGTATTGTTCTCTACATTAACCTTGTTAAAAACACTGAACTTGTGCATAAAAATTCTATTATCGCACTAAAATTCTGTTACTAAGTATTACATGTCTGCCTCAGAGAACTTGAACTACTAGCTGTAGGTAGCTTTTGAGGCTGAATTTGCTGAGTACCTATGTCTGCAGCAGTGAACCAATGCATAGCCCTCAGCCGTGTAATTTTAGAATTTGGTGTCTTAATAAGATCAAATGAGTAATTACACACAGCTCAGTCTGCTGCCTTCACTCATGTTGAGTTGCAGTCTACACTAGGATTGATTATAGGGGAGGGAAGTGAAATGCAGCAGTAAGAGAGTTGGCATGTTTTGGGGTCTTTGTTTCAAAAATCAACAGCACTGGGTAATGAAAACTTGTTTGTAACTATTAGAATCAATCAAATAATCAAATATGGATAGCTCCATGGTATTTTTTCTTTTAATACTTAATAATGTTTTCACATAAAATTCTTTTGCTGAGCTGGAGATATGTTATAGTTCTCTGTGGAGGTGGAAAACAGCAGCTTTGGCTGTGTCACAGAGCAGTTGGATTTGTAGATTGGGGATGTCAATAGCCAGGTAATGTTTTCACACCACGACCATGTGGTCAGAGATACAGAGCAGGGCTAAATGGCTGGGGTGGCTGGGTTTGTCTCCTTGTTTTCAGGTGGAATGTCACCTGAGCTGTGTTGCTGAAGTTTTGGCAGATGCACAACCCTTTGGACAGTGGGTACCTACAGCCAAGTTGTTTGATCCATGGCAGCTGTCTGAACATCTCCCTGCCTTCTATCAGTTCTGGGCTTTGGCAGAGGTTCAGGTGTTCACTTTGGTGTTCTCTTCACCAGGATTGTCACATCAGCACAGAATGAAATACAGTGGTAGGATATGTGTGAATGGCACTGAAAAGCAGTATTTGAATGTTTTTCAGCATCTGAAAGTCAGAGAAATGAGGAACATTCAGACTCTTACAGAAATTGTTGTTGAGTTACCACTATCTCTAAAGATAACTAAGGATGTTAAAATCCTATAGTTGCCTCTGTATAGGCAGAATCCAAAAAGTTTGATCAGAAGCAGAAAAGAACCCCGGTTTTCTACAGTGGATTTAAATTTGAAATGCATTTTTTGTGTGTTAATATCCGAAGAATTTTAAAATAAAAAGGTCATTAAGTATGCTAATGCATCAGCACTTGCACCATGAACTCTACTTACTGTGTCTATTTCAGTTCTGTAGAGGACATGGCATGTTCGTGGTAAGGACATGGTTAATGTCAAGGACATGGTAACATCAGATATTTGACCCATAATTAATTCCAAGACTCTCCATATCTGTTTCTGTAGAGAAATCTGCTCTGGAGACAGACTTGGAATAACTGCAGGTTGAACATCCAGACATCGGTGCTGGGAAGGATACTGTGAATCTTTTAAAAGACTCATTTACAAAGGAATAAGCAATAGGGATGTAATTCTCAGTATGTGCAGCTTTACAGGAAATGAATCATGAGGAAGCTTAATTTCAGTATTTAAAGAAGTTCAAAGGTTTGGCTGACAAAGGTGAAGGTGTAGCTATAACAGCCCTTTTAGAAAGACAGTTCTTTGCATTGCATGACATTCCAGTTTGAAAAATAGCACTGCCCTGTATCAGTGAAGCACAAGTTAAAAGGATTAAGAACTGGCCAACTGACAAACCTAAAAAATTAGTCATAATAATAGAGTGCAGCTCCATAGGGATCAGCACTGTGCCTGACACCATTTAACAGTTTCAGCATTGATCTGGAGTACATGGAACTGTGGTAAAATTTGCAAATGACTCAAAGATTACCAAAGCGGTAAATAATGAGGGCAGGGAGTAATACAGAATTATTTGTACTGATCCTGCCTGTATGCAGCCATAATTCTGATTCAGTCATATGCTAAGCTTTACAGCTAGGAAGGAAAAGGCATTTTAAGTGATGCTAATAAGAAATGAACTTATGAGAAACTTCAGAACTCAGGAATGACAAATCAGCAGAAGTTTTATCCACCTGCAAGAAAGGGCCCAAACCATCCTTGCCTGGGTGGACAGAGAAATGGAGTGTGCTGAACTGACCTGTAAGCATTAGGATCAAGTACCAAAGGAAATGGTTCATCCATCTCTCTGAATGTTTACATTTAGAGTAGGGGTTTTGCCATTGCTTAACATGGATTCTTGGCTTCAAACCAGGAGTCATCAAATGCAATGCCACGGCATGTTGATGTGCAGGAGGTCAGGCTATGAACTAGAATTTCCCCTTGACCTTGAACTGGAGCTATAAAAAGTGCTAAGTTCACTCACAAAATAGACAGACTTCTCTTGAGAAGCTGTTGTATCTAATGGGAGATTACTTGTCCCTTTAATTTAAGGTTGAAGTTTTATTTTTAGGCTCCACTAAAATGTGCCTACATACTAAATATAGACAAATTAAATTGTCGGTTTTTTTCTGGCACAATAACATGCTGGTCTAGAATGCTGGGCTTTTTTGTTGTTGTTGTTGTTGTTTGTTTTTCCTTTTAGGTTTGAGGCAAAATGTGTATACAAATTAAAGGCTTCCCAGAATGAGATATGTTTTTCATATATTTTTGTGACTTGTGATAAGAAGACATTTTGGCCTAAGAATGAAACTTATTTTTGTCTTCCAAGACATGGAAAGTAGGAATACTTATTTCAAAATGTTTTAAGAGCAGATTTAGAGTTGAATCCTGAACACCTGTTGTCAGGCTTATACTAATCACCTCTGAACTTTTAAGTAGGGTGACAGAGTGCTGTGTTGTGGTGCTCACATTCTTAAGGGTCTTCACAGGGACTGAAACTCTGTTGTGACAGTACTGAAAATGTGGAGCCTCTTGTCACTCTTTTCCAGCACGTTTTGTGGTGGCACGCTGCACAGTCCCTGCTGTCTCAGTATTTTATCGTTACCTTCCGCTTTCTGTGCCTCAGCCCCTTTCATGGAGCCTTCCCAGCAGTGGGGACAGGACAAATCCCTCCCAGGTGGGGCTCAGCCTCAGCAGCACTCACTGTCTGTAAATGAGAACTGCCTGCTGAGGAGTGCAGAGCACAATCTGTGTGCTTTCCCCTCTTCTCACAGCAGCTTTCCTCAGTGTCCTTCAGGCTGATGGTCCCTCGTGTTACTCAGAACTGGGGGGCATTCGTGTGCCAGAAATAAGAAACTGCCAGCTTTGCTTGCTAAGAGGTTACATTTTCTCCAATAGTCAGTGAAATGATTCAGACTTGGATGTAGGTTAAGGAAATATTCTTTAGAAGTTTTACAGGGAGTATAAGTGCCTATGGCTTGTCTGCCTTTAAACTCCTAACACTTGTGTTACCATTCCATCCACTATAAAGAGTTTTCTATAAAGTAGTATTTTTAGATATAAAGATGAACTGATCTCATCTCTGACTTGAAATTTTTTTGTAGTCATTGAATAAAGCAAATTTATTTTATCAAGGCTGTTTTATTCACCTTTCTGCATGTTTTGTTTTGTTGTGATCTTTTTTGAAGTGTGGCCTGGATTTTTTGTTTCCCAGTCGTGACAAAATCTTAATTTGCTTTTTAAGTTAAATAGCAATGTTCTTTCAAATCACCTTCCAAAAGAAGGTTTAGTCAGAAAGCAGCTATCCACAGAGCACCTGTGTGTGGCAGTGGTGTTTGTGGCAGCAGGGAATGTCAGGATGGGAGAGATGCTTTCTGTTTTTCTTCTGAATTAATTTTAATCCTTGGTATATTTCCATTAAATGTGATGATTTGAGCTGCTGTAGCAAAAAAAAAAAAAAGGTGTTCATGTATTGCAAGACAGCAATGAAGGTGTCCTGCTGCTGAAAACTACAGGTGGAATATTACAAGGTCATTACCTTGATGGCCTTTAAATGAAGTGCACGGTAATAAGATGTGCTTTGTTTCCTGTAGACCACACAAAAAAACCTATTGGAATCCATACGAGTGACAGGGAAAATGCATGATGAGATTAGTATTATGTTCAGAAGAACAGTAAAAAAACTACATTCCCTCAGGAAAATTGGAGTTGCATAGTGTGAGATTGTAATACAGCCATGAAAGAGCAGAGCCAAGTAGGAATTTTCTGCTCGTATTGAATAAGGCTCTACAGATCTTTTATCTTGATTCAGGCTCAGACATATGGTTATTATGCTGACTCACTTGGTAGTCGTATGATGTGAGGCCTGTTAACATGAACCCAGACTTGTAAAAACACTTGAGCTCTTCTTTGAGGTAAGGGGGGACTTGGGACAAAGAATTTGATAACAACAAAGCACCAACGGTAGAAAGAAGGCGTAGGATTGGGTGGCAAAGGTCAGAAGAATATTCTTGGTTCTCTTCTATGAGTTAGGGCAAAAAGAAAAATCTTGGAAATAGGACACTGGGAAGTATGTCTTTGAGAAGAGGTTTTTTTATGGTATTCCAGTAAAGAGCATGAAGTAAATCTTGCTTGGAGTGCTTGTGTCAACCATAGCAGCATTGAGGTGCTTGGACTGTAGTCTGAGAAACTTGTAAAATTCATGCCCAAAGTAGGGTTTTGAAGGCCAAGTACACCTGAACAGCTGAAAATAAAGCACACAGCATGAGTATGAGGAAAGAGGAAGTTCTTTATTTCACACGTGGTGACCCCAGATGAAGAAGGCAAATGAGCTCACACAGAAGAGCTGTGCTGCTGCAGCACGAGCTCCAGCTTGCCGTTCTAAACAGTGAATCTTGTCAAAACCCAAAACCTCATCATTTTAATGCAAGTCATTGCTTTTGTCAAGGGGAAAAGGAGAATATTCAGATTTTTGGAAACTTTTTTTAGGACTATGAAAGATTCAGTCTTTGCATGATTCCCTTCATAACTGAGAGATGTGTGATAAAACTTCAACCCCCTGCCACACACACACCTGAGCAATGCTTTGAGGTGGTATAAAATCCTCATGCTGAATCTGGCCTTTTGACTATTCCACAAAATCAGGGCTGATCCTAAAATGCATGACAGAGCATTTTACCAGCCTGCACCATTCTCTGAGTTTCAGGATGTGACATCAGTGGGTTTTGCACTGGACTCTACCCATGAACCTCTCTCTGTATAAGGAATGCCACCGGTTTACTGGAATTTGGGGCGTGCTTGAATGACATTGATGGCTGGACACTTGCTGTTGGAGGGGAGGGTTTTAAGGGCAAGGAATAGCAACCAAAATCAAGTAATAGTTGCAGTTATACCAGTCATACACTGTTAGATAAGATGGCCAACTCCAGCCAAGCAGAAATGATAGCATCATACAAAAATAGGACTGGAGATGACTCTAAGAGGGACTCTGGTTCGTTTCTTGCCTGAGGATAAGATACAGTCTCTTAATGGCATTGGCATCAGGTATTTGGCTAAGCCATTTTTAATGGCCTCAAGTGATGGTCAGTTTATGAAACCTCAGTCCCACCTATCATTCTGTATAATTCAAAAGTTATTTTATAACCTCAACCTTTACTTTGGTTTGTGCAATTTGCATGCTGTTGCTGGCTTCATTAATATGAATAAACCTCTTCCTTTTCTTTTTACTTTTGCATTATCTGCAGTTGAAAGTGTTTTATCTTATCCTATTCCTTTCTTCTACCACATCAACTCCTCTTTAGACTAAACAATCGAGATTTTTTCAGTCTGGTTTTATGTAGGTCATGTTTTGTCAGATTATCTTTGTGGCATTCTTCTGGACCTTGTCTGGCTTTCCTCGTTCTTGAAGTGCAAAGCTGCAAACTATGCAGAACTGTGACTGAGCAGAGTTGGAAGGATTATTTCAGTCTGTTTTCTTGTTTATACAGCCCTATATAAATATAAATATAGTATATATTTCTAGAGCAAGGAACAGCATGATATTGTTGATTCATGTGCAGCTTGTGATCTGCCACAGCCAACAGCTTTTTTTTTACTGCAGAATTACTTGTTTCTCATCTGTGTGTGTGCAGTTGAGTATTTTTGCATAAAGGAAAAATCTTGCCCATTTTTCAATGTCATGGATTCTTTTCTTCTGAAACATTTTGACCATATGTCAAGATGAATTTTAATTTGGAACCTGTCTGGTAGCGCACCATCTCACCTTTATGTTTCTTCTAGATTTAAATACTCCATTTTATTCTGTATAAATACTAGAATAGTTTGGTTCAGAAGGTTGTGTAAGCCCTTGCTGCAGCTGCGCAGTGAAGGTGTTTGTTGCACTAGATCCAGCACACATCCCTACAGATCTCGACACAGTGCATTGTATTTGGACTGTTACCCCTTGGAGTATTCTGGAAATAGCTTTTCCCTTTTCCCCTGTCCTTGTCTAACTCAACAGTGCTTCACCAGCTTGGTCAATTTGTCCCTTCTGTTGTGAGTTAGGAGGTCAAACTGAGATTTTTCAGAGGAAAAAGACTTTGGTTTCTCAGTACAGCTTTACTTCAGGGTTAAACAAAAGCTTTAGGTAGTCCATGTAAGTGTGAGCTTTAAAAACCTGGGGGTTTTTAATCTGGTTTTTCCTTGAAACAGTACCTGGTTGTGGGTTGCATATTGTCAGGGCATGGCTTTACTATTTAGAACATAAAGTAATTCTAGCTGCTGGGAGAAGTCAGCTCCCTTCAGACTGCCAGGCTTTGACATTATGGGAAAAAGGGGTGTTTGGAAAAAAATGTAGTATTGGTAATAGTTGTTGCTATAAATCCCTTGTTTTGATCAAATGCCCATCAGTTTGAGGTAAATCAAGCTGCCTGATGAGCAGCTGAATTTGGGCTCAGAGGTGCTGAGTTCTGTGGGAGGTGTGTCAAAGGGAGAGGGAGGCAGAGCTGAGATGTGCAAGGAGAGCTTATGCAGCTGTATCCTGCAGGAATGATGTTCAAATACAGCCAGTGACCAGAATGGATGGAGAAGAGCCTTGGCCACGTGTGCTGTGATGGGCTGGGTCAGGCCTGGGTGAGGATTTGCTCCTGGGGCTGTGAGAGACTGTGGGATGGGTTCTGATGGTGACATTTGGCTGGATAAGCAAACACATTTAAAATCAGAATTACAGATTTCTTTAACAAAGACCAAGTTAGAGCTACTTAATGGATTAAACTAATGTCTACTGCTGTACTTTTTTTGGTACAAAATGTTCTGTGTGCTAAGCATGCAAAAGGAGCTTAATGGCAAGGTTTGATTTTTTAAAAAAACACTTTTTAATAAGGTGTGATTCATCTTTGCTATTCTCTAGTCTAATTAAAGATTAAAACTCCACCACAGAATACAAAATTGTAACATCATTCTACAGTTGCATAATTTTGTAGCACTTAAAAAGCATCGTTTCTAGTTCCTACACTACAGGTAAAGTATTTGGATGAGCTTGAGTAGTATCCTGTACTGCCTCACATTACAGCCTGGAATCCTTGTACTTTGCTCAGGTCAAATGCCCTGGTAATGCTGCTTATGTGGAAGTTTAGGACCTGATAGAAAAGATTTTCAGTAACTTGGGAAGTT
Source organism: Pseudopodoces humilis (assembly GCF_049639895.1). Lineage (NCBI taxonomy): Eukaryota > Metazoa > Chordata > Aves > Passeriformes > Paridae > Pseudopodoces > Pseudopodoces humilis. Next base: position 13,228,058 of record NC_142216.1, read on the forward strand.
CGGCATCAGGAAAAGCACAGCCCTTTATCATGTATGTTCTTGTGTGCTCAGAAAAAAATGGATGTTTTGCTTTTCTGGAAAGCTGCTGATGTGAGGTGATAAATACTGCCTTGTTACCTGGTGATTTCACTGGGAAACAGAAGGCAGGAGTATCAAGACCTTTAACAGTAATATCTGCAGATTTAACAAAGCTAAAGCTATTGATGTGCTTTGGGAGGGGGGAGAAATGCTGAGGAGAGAAAAGCAAAAATGTCCTAAGGAAATTACTAGTCTTTACAGCCTGTATCTTTCTCTAAAAGACTATTCTGATAAACTTAGCTGTGGTGTATGTGGTGTTCTGTTCTGTTCCAGAGTGGTCTTTTAAGATATTCTTCTTTGCTAATACTAAAATTAAAAAAAAATGGGCAGAGAAGGACATCAGTCCTTGTAGATGAAAAGATTTTTTTTAAATACCTGAATGGGCAAAAGAGCTGGATTTTTTTTTTTTTTAAATCTGGTTACTGGATAGCAGCGTTTATCATTCAGCCAACCAGAGAGCCTTTCTACAGACATCCTAACAAAAAGCCCTAATAATATTTTTAAAGCAGATTAGAAATAATCTTCCTGCATGACCTTGGCTCAGTGACCTCCTGGTTTGTTGCTTTCTAGTTGGGCTGTGCATCACAAAATCAGCGTTTTGCTGCTGCACACGGGGTGTGATGGGTGGCACTGTGCCTTTGACTCCTGCTCGGTGTCACGCTCTGGGGGATAGTGACATGCTCGGGGACACGGCAGCACACAGCAGCGAAAGAGAAAAGCACAATACAGAGCATCTTCAAAACTTCTTTTGGTTTAATTTGATCTCAATGTATAATTATTTAGTATGATTCCCTTGTTTACCAAGTAATTATAGCTTTAAAATCTGTTTGGGTTAGCATTTAGCTTCTCTCCATCCAAGGGGATCATAATATTGATGGAATATGTATTAGCCTGTTCTTGTGAGCAAAAGTAATTAAAAATATATCTTTATTATTTCTCAGTGTGATAGCAACCTATAATAAATTTTGAAATGAGCTGTTCAAACAAAATATCCAAGTAATGTGCTTCTCTTCCTTTGCATATAGAAAATGAAGTCAAACCTCTTTAGTTTTACAAGATTTTAATTAAATTAAGGGCTTCTAAAATGACATAAATTACAGAAGTGAAGCATGAGTGGTTTAGTACTGGGAAAAAAAGTCTTGACACCAGAATTTAAGCAGTGTAACACAAACATTAAAGTGGCCTTTAACAATGACTTGAGGATTAGAACTGTGGATATCAAAATTAAAGGATTTTAAAGGAATTATCTTTCTGTTTTGATTATTACAAACTAATACCGATATATTTGACCTATGGAAAAGCTTTTCCCTTTAGCTACGTGCCATCTAATAGCTTTTATTGTTGTTCTCATTGGAAAGAGAATGTCTGTAAATGAGTGCTTGAATGTTTGCTATTTTTCTCATTTGGCTGTGGTAGCATTGGGAGATAAATACAGAAAAGTAATTATTATTCCCACTTAATAACACAAGCTTGTTTTTAATGTACATACTTCCTAGATTGCAGTAGATGACAATCTATATTTGAGAATTCTGATTGCTGTAAATCAGATTTTGAGGCTTCAAACATTGTATATGATACATAGACAAAGCAGAAGACACTTAATAGTGTTCTAACTTACACTGCAAGTAACTGAAGTGAAAAGGTAGATTCACAGATAATTTTTATCTTTCTAAGCTCCTATAATATATGAAACCCTGTCAGTGTTTTATTACCCCATATCTGTATAGACATCCAGTTGTGCTGTAGGAGAAAATTCTAAATGTAAATTCTAATGACTTTTTTCTTAATAGCCTGGAAAATTCCTGAGGTCCCTTTCTGGACTTTAAAACCAAAGGAGAATTTGATACTTGAGTTACAATTCTGAAGAATCTGAGGAAAGAAAGTGTGTGGGTGATCGAGAAATCATGATAAATTGCTAAATTTTTTTACTGCTATGATACTCTTAGGTTTTGTCTTGTTTGTTTTCCTTAAAAAAATCCCCAAGCAGTAATATTTTTGGTACCCTTATGAAAGTGTTTTCTCTGAAATATACATAGATGCAGAAATATTTAAAAGGACAGTGTTTTTGTTGTATTAACATACTGAATTATATGTATTCCAGAAGTACTTTGTTCAGTCTTAATGTTTTGGCAGAACTGGAATACTGACAAATATTTTCAGGTTCTTGTATTTCTACAAATACAGTAATAGGTAAAAAGCTTGAAAATGGAAAAAATAAGAATTTACATTGTACATAGCTCTGCCCTTTTTTTTTTTTTCTTCCAAGTATATGTTTAAAATGTGATTGTTGATGCCTCCTTTCTGTACTTGGCCTTCAAAAAAACCCTGAAATTGAGTATCAGATATTTTCTTTGTTCTGCCTATTATTAAAGTGTAACTTGAGCAGGACAAGTTTCAGCATAAACCTGAGTCAGTATCACCTTTACTAACTTATTTAAACTGTAGATCAAGATAAAACCAGCTTAATTTTAAGGTTAGTTTTGACTGAGCATTACCAAAAATGAACTGAAATTGTTTGGTCACTCACAGTATATTTTGAGTTTCCTGTAGCTTCACATCACACTTACGCAGTTACAGATATTCAAGCAGATCTCCAGTGTGAGCACAAGATATTCAGGTCAACAAGTTTGTATTCCACATAAAAAGTTGGACATTTTGGGTCAGGACACAACATCGTGCTCAGGGCCTGGTGCAGAAGTGGATTCAGTGGTGCCCTCAGATGCTGGCACATGCTGGCCATGATCAGCCAGGGCTCAATCCAGCCCTGTGCCAGTCCATCTCTGCCCCAGGGTGTGCAGGGCTGCAGAGATGACGCTCTCTGAAGGCCCCTTGAACAGATGAGCATCTTCAGAGAGCCCCTGAGGGTCCCCCTGGGCGCTGGAGTGAGGAGAGAACAGGGATGGTTCCCGAGGACAGGGATGGTTCCCGAGGACAGGGATGGTTCCCGAGGACAGGGGTGGTTTCCGAGGACAGGGGTGGTTCCCGAGGACAGGGATGGTTCCCGAGGACAGGGATGGTTCCCAAGGACAGGGATGGTTCCCGAGGACAGGGATGGTTCCCGAGGACAGGGATGGTTCCCGAGGACAGGGATGGTTCCCGAGGACAGGGATGGTTCCCGAGGACAGGGATGGTTCCCGAGGACAGGGGTGGTTCCCGAGGACAGGGATGGTTCCCGAGGACAGGGATGGTTCCCGAGGACAGGGATGGTTCCCAAGGACGGAGATGGTTCCCGAGGACAGGAACAGTTCCTGTTGGCCAAGTGCAGCCAGGGTTGTTGTTAGCTCTCTCAGCAGCCACTCCATGCTCTTGCAAACAGTGACCCAAGTGCTATAGATTTTGAGTGGGTGCATAATTGAGTCTTTGTGTTGCTTTTTTATTTTGGAAAGAGCTTTTTTTACTTTGTTGTTGTTTTTTGTTTGTTTGTTTGTTGATGGTTTTTTCCCATGAGGAAGGCTGTTGGTGCTGAAAAAAAAAAACTTTCCTCTGCATGTAAGATTTAGTGAAGCAGTAATTGTTTCTAGTAAGGCAGCAGTTAAAAATGTCCTTAGCTTTTCTGTTGTTGTCGTCATTGTTTTTTGTTTTGTTTTGTTTTTTTTTTCTTTTCTCCCCTGGTGGGAGGTAGCACAGACATGGACATTTAATTATTCTATTTACTGGTTATGCAGTACCCAGAGAAGAGGAGTGCTCAGTAACTCTGCTTATTCTGTGCTTCCCCCTCCTCTGTCCTCAATAATGATATTCAGGCTGTGGAGGGGTTGAAATATCAGCCTCATATCTGAAGACAAATTTACATTTCACTCCAAACACCTTAATTTAATGAAGGTATTATGCTGTTGGTGGGTACTTAATTATGCTAGAGGCAGAGCTGAAATTTAATACTGTTCCACATGCAGGGAAGATTTACTAGTAGCTTATTTTCAAAAGTCCTCTAAAAGACTAATGCTTATGTAGTCTACTCTTGTTTTTTAAAGCAGATTAAAATAACCCAAACTTTCATAAATAAAATTTCATTTTAATTGCTCAATGAAGATAATGTATGTCTTTTTAGATTATGGGGTTTTGAGTAGATATCTGGATTAGCTGGCTATGCAGCAATGATCAATGCAACATTTGCTGCCCTTAGCATCTAAACCTTGATGATTTACACCTAAACAAATGTAATCTTTCAGGACAAGTAGTGCTGTACGTGCTCATCTAATATATAAATCAAGGTGACAATTTGAAAATTATTGCAGAGCACACCTGTTGGTTTCTCTGTAACAGTTCCTCTCACACAGCAGAAATCTGCCTTTTCAATCTCGGCTTACCATGTTCTTTCTAGTAAGAGCACAAGACTGAGAGGCATCATTTCTCAGCTTTGAGTCATGGCACCTTCTGTTCCGAGTCTGTGTGAGCAGTGTGGAGGGGAGTGGCACAGTGATGGGACATTTCTGAGAGACTGAGACTCCAGGAAAGTCAAACAAGCATTTGTTTATGTACAACTACTAGATCTTTCCAATTACAGTGAAAGCCAATCAGTAATTAGGAATATTAGTTGATCAAGTCCGGGCTGGCTGTGAGGGTTGCCGTCTGAAGTGCCCATGCTGGAGGGTTCTGTGTGCGATGGAGGGGAGCTGGTGGTGTCACCGCAGACACGGCTGTGCCACTCAGGCTGTGCCACTCAGGCTGTGCCACTCAGGCTGTGCCACTCAGGCTGTGCTGCTCAGGCTGTGCCATTCCGGCTGTGCCATTCAGGCTGTGCCATTCCGGCTGTGCCACTCAGGCTGTGCCATTCCGGCTGTGCCATTCCGGCTGTGCCATTCCGGCTGTGCCGCTCAGGCTGTGCCGCTCAGGCTGTGCCATTCCGGCTGTGCCATTCAGGCTGTGCCATTCCGGCTGTGCCGCTCAGGCTGTGCCGCTCAGGCTGTGCCACTCAGGCTGTGCTGCTCAGGCTGTGCCATTCCGGCTGTGCCATTCCGGCTGTGCCACTCAGGCTGTGCCATTCCGGCTGTGCCGCTCAGGCTGTGCCGCTCAGGCTGTGCTGCTCAGGCTGTGCTGCTCAGGCTGTGCCATTCAGGCTGTGCTGCTCAGGCTGTGCTGCTCGGGCCCAGCTCCTCTCTCCGTGTGGGTCAGTCTGGCTGCTCTGGCACCACAGTTCTGGCTGGGGGTCAGTCCCACCCAGCTGCAGCCTGAGGCTGGCTCAGCTCAGGCCTTTGGCGAGTTGCAGGCTGGATAGTGTTGATATGTATTTCCTGTGTTTATACACCTCCACTGAGGTGGGTTTACTTGTGGCACTAAATGAGACTGTCTGGAGGTATGTCTGGGTCCAGGGCAAACAGAATGGCTTAGAATATGCCACAATACACAGATTGAATTTACACAGGACAGTAATGTGAAAATACAAGCTGGAATGCTGATGTGGGATGTCTTAGTAGGATTTACTGATGACAGAGACAGTGTAACTGAGAACTCAGTGAAACATAAGTTAATGTAATTAATATCAGCTAGTAATTTTATCTTAATTACAACTGACAATTTCTGCTCAGTGCATCAAGATACTATACTGGGGTTTTCAGTTTTTTACTGCTGCTACTCTGTTGCCTGAGTAGTGAGATGTCTTGCCTGTTTGCTTTGTTCAACTAAAGTTGACAGAACTGTTTCTTCAGTTCAGACTTTTTCTAATGAAGCCTTTAAAACAAAATGTGCTGCCATTTTTGGGGGTACGTTTTTCATTCAAAGCTATAATTTCATTTAAATGTGTGACAGTTTCACACCTGATAACTTTCCTGGCACTAATTTCTTTTCACTGAGAGCCTAAAATGACAGTTCCTGAGTCCTAGATGTCCTGTTTCTTGTCACTGGGCAAGAGAATTAGACTGAGTGACTTCAGCTGGGGAAACATCTGCTGTAGTTCTGAGCTGACTGCTGGCTTTTGGCTACTTCAACTGTAAATCATTCTCTAGTTAAAATAATCCATTTCTGAGTTATAGAAGAGAAGCCCTTAGAGCATCACCAAGTAGCAGAGGTCTTTTTAAAAGGTGAGAAAAAACTTTCTAGCAATATCAGATATGTTTTCCTATTGCTGGAACTGTATATATTTGGGGGATCTCTTGGTAGAAGGAATTTTTCAGCGTAGCAGAACTTGGAGTCAGTGTTTCTGAGATCACAGTGAGTTTGGCATGGCAAGGGAGGTGCTATTTCATTTGGGCTGCTTGCCCCTTGCTTAAAAACATATTTACTTTCTGTCTTCAACCAGTTGGGGAAGGAATCAAGTTTAGCAGATGTCTGGCTGTTGCTCCGAAGCAGAAGGCACGTGCAGTGTGTTTCAGCTACAAACCCTGCAGTGAAGCGGGTTAGTGGTGAAGGCTGAGTGTGCAGGGACAGCAGCTGAGGTGATGAATGGCTGGGGACAGGGGGCAGTCCAGGGTGAAACACGTCCTGTCAGTGCACTGCCAGTGGAGTCTGGGCATGCTCCACATCAGAAAGTGCTGTGAAATAGCAGGGATGTGGCTGCACTGTGCACAAAGAGTAGAAAGTTGCCTAACGGCATGTCGTGCTTTTAATACCAATTTAATGTTTTTGCTATAATAACCAAAAGACTTAATCAAACAGCTTTGATGTTTATTTCTTTCTTTGCTTTGAGACAACTGCTTGTTGTTTTGGGGCTTCCAACATATTTTACTTTGAAACAAAAGAAATTAAATTCCTAAAGAGATTTAGTCTGGTATACTTTTCTTTCCTATGAAGCATATCCCTTATGTAAACAGCTTAGGTGAGGAACATGTTATATTGGAGTTGGGACTTCAAAAATGACACTGGAGAAGTGGCAAGTCTCAAAAACAATATTATGTACATGATCAGCCTCGTAAATAGTGAGCTCAGGATTCTGGCTCGGTGTTGCAGTTAAGCATCTCTGACAAATCAGGGTTGCAGAGCCAGTGTAGCACTAGTGGAGAAGAAAAGACATCAGCACGTAGAGGGAATGCTGCAGACAGCATGAATCTGGTGAGTTTGGAAGAAAGGGAAAGGTGGTGAATAAGCTGAAGGGGCAGAGTAGCCAGCTGCTTATTTTGCAAGCTAAGAGATGTGCCATTTGCCAACCATGAATATTATCTACAAATCTGGGGAGATATGGAAATTGAAGGATTTTAACAAGTCACAAAAAGTGAGATGAAAGTGCTGAGGTAATCCCTATTTAAAACTGCATTTTGGTATAGTTTTTGTAAATATTAGTATTCTCGTACAGATTGCTGGAGCATGTGGCATGTTTGTTTGCTTGCCACTTGTCTAAAGCAGCATACTCTTCAAAACATTAACAGCATATTTCTCTCGAGTTTTTAAAAATGTTTTTGAGCAGTTTAAAACAGGGAATGAAACAACTGCAAGATGTAATCTCTGTCCTGTTTAGAGGAAGCAGAAAGGAAAATAACATTAGCCACATTCTCCTGCAGATGTTCTACTTGACTATTGAATGATATGGTGCACAAGACATGCTTATGCAAGTGATATTTGACAGTGCCACCTATTGCTAGAAAAGCAGAACTGAAATGAGTATTTTTGTTATGAGCATGCCTAAATTAAGCAGAAAAATTAATCTTTAATTATTTCAAGGTCATTTTGCAATGTAGATATAAGCTTGCCTTTGTCTTTATGTCTGTGAAATGGACTGCACTTTTAAAAACTGGATTTATCATACAGTTGCATCAGATGGTGAAATAAATTTCTATTCCAGAAACCTTGCAACTTCTTGGCATGTGGTGGAATGCCGGTGACTGTATTTTGGCTAAATCTATTAAGCCTGATTGTTCCTCCCCCTTTAATTGATGACAGAAGATTGACCCTAAAAATCTACAAAATGCTTTAGATTTAGATTTAGCACAACACAGGAAGTTATTTTTTTTTCCAGTGGTTGGAGTTTATGTTAATGTGAAGAGAATAAAATGTTTTTTTAACATTTTTCAGAAATTTCTATGGAAAGTAACTGGCTAATGATGAAAAGTCTTTGAAGACAACGACTTAATGATCTGGATGCATCTTAATGCTTCGTATCCTTTATCAGGTCTTTCAGTTAACAAGCACAAAAGCTGATTTCTCTACCTGCCCTTTCAAGGATGGGATTTGTTTTGTTACAGAATTCTAACTGCTAATGGTAGGAATAATGAAAGATTTATGGGGGCAGCCTGAGATCAATTTTAAGTTTTAATTGTGGTTTTTATTACTGATCCTTCTTACTTCCTTAGTCCTGTTGCTCATCTCTATTAGAGAAACACCCAACCCTAAACCTCCTCCCCATTTTTGGCTTGTAATCTTTAATGGAAAGCAAAAAAAAAGAGTTCTCTGTATTATCTTTTTCTTGATGGATCTAAATGGCAAGGAAAGAGCTGGAAAAGATGGACCAGCTTGGGAGCAATTTGCTCTTCCTCAGGTCCAGGCAGGTACCTCTGAGGAGTTTATTGCTGCTTCACATAACTAATGTTCTTTGGCTGAAGCTGTCCTCCTTCCTTAAAGATAGACCAGTCTTCTGTTACCCCTGCTGAGCTTCTGAAGAACTGGATTGCTGCAAAGCTTAAGGGAATCAAAGGAAGCAGCTCTCAAGTATAATAGGCATCTGTAGATTTGGAGAAGCTTCAGAAGGAAAAAATAAAGTATCACCTACCAACCTCCTGACCATAGAAGAATGGTGTGGACTTCATCATCCTAGTTAAGTTCAGGGCTGAAATCTAATTTAGCCAAAGTGAAAATGCCTTCCTTATTTAATGGATGAATTTTTGCATGCTCTCTCTTCTTGGACCTCCTTGCTGAATCTCCTCTGAAGTCTGTTCCTATACATTTAATCCTCTGCTTCATCGTTGTAACTACCTGATCTCCTGGTGTTCTTTAGCATCAGACCACCTGTTTGGTCCTTCTCTTGTTCATTCATCGGCCTCTCCCCCACCCACAAAATCAGAGCATCTGAGCCAAGCCAACAGACCTTCAACTCTTGCTGCAAAGCTTAAACCCCCTTTATAACTTTCCCTTATGCAGATTTTGTAGACGTTTAAAGGAGAACAACTTTCACCATTAAATTGGGTGTCTTTGGAGGAGTCAGTGTTGGGTCTTGTAATAAAGTTTCCAAGTTTCAGAAGTGACAGAGTGTGGGAGCAGAGGCAGCTGGATGTGTGTCCAGGCGAGCGTGGGGCCAGCAGAGGGCTCTTCAGCCTGGGAATGGGAATGTGCTCAGAGCTGGTGGCCAAATCCCGTGAAACTGGCTGGTTTGGATTAGAAATGGGATTTTTCTTTTTTCTTTTAAATGTTAATGAGAACTGTTTAGGCAAAGGGTATTTCTGTCCTGATTGGTGCTTTGTTGGTACTGTCTTCTGCAAACTATCTGTGGCCTAACTGTTGTACAGAGGAAGAATTTGGAAACTAGAGGAGAAAAAATGTTCCCCATTTAGTTTAAGGTGTGACTCTACTGAAAGAAATGACACCTTTGTTGTGACCTTGTATCATCTGAAACTGAACATAATGGTGGATGTTAAAACCATCCTTAAAGAACTTTTTTCCCCAGTGTGAAGCTTCTAATTTCTTTTTAGTTGTGATTTGATTTATACTTTTAATTAAAAAGCAGCTGAAATTGGAGAACACTACAACCTACTAACTGATTTTTGTGGATGATGGTGTAAGTTACTTAACAACAAATCACGATCTATTTCCCCTTCCAATCCAGTGCCCATATTGTTATCTTGTAATACAATACTAACAGATGATTATATCTGCCATTAATGCATTTAACAGGAGATGACAAATTTTATTATGATAAGAAGCGCCTCACGTTCTTTCATTTGTCCCGGTGTAAATCGGAAGTTACTGCCTTGTATTGAAAAGATTTCTTGCGTAAGAGCTTAGTGGTGTAAATGAGGATAGTCAAGCCTGACATGTGGTGATGTACCAAATTATATTACAGGGTATTTAAATTCTGTCTCCCACTGTGAACAGCAGGATACCGTTTTTATCCTTCCCGTTGAATGCAGAATCACTTCTCCATTTATAAATTGAGCCTGAACAGAGCGCTTTTGGTATTGGCTGTTCCTCTCTTATTCCACATGCAGAGTATATTAAGACACCTGTTCATTCTTGTAAGGCAAACAACAAACAAACCAAAATACTTTCCTAAAAACAAATTATTCTGTGATTAGTGGAACTTATGAAGCTTCACTGCCTACAGGTTTCTGTCCTTTATCCCTGATCCTCTCAGCAAGCCTCCCACCAGAAGGCTTTACTAGTTTATCTTCGCTCATATTTCATGGTATCTTCCCTTCATCCTTTTTGCCCTGCAGTAACGCCAGTTCCTGTTTCCCCCCATCCTGTGAAACCTCCTGCAGTACCTTCCTCAGGTTCCTTCTCCCCTGTCCCAGTGCCTGGGGTGCTGGGTGGGAGCTGCTCAGGTAGCCAGGTTATAGCCTCACATGTCTCAGGGGGAGGATAATTCGAGTCTCTTGTTTTACTACCGGACAGATTTTCCCAGCACTCAGGGGAATTTAATATCCTCAAAGTGATTGCCGTCTGTTAAATTTCATAGAAATGGTCCAGCAGATATTAAAAGTGTCTTTAGTCCCTATTCCTTATTCTGGTGATTGGTCTTTGTGAGACTAATTTTGGTTTTGTTAAACTGTTGCTCTTTTTCTGTTGTTCTGTCTTGTTTTGCAAATCAAGTGCAGTGGCTACCAGTGATGTTGTTAACTGGATAGAAAGTAAGCACACACCAGGAAAGGAGATTTTAGCCCCTTATTATTTTTTCTGGGCATGTATGCAGCTTAATATGTTGTAGCTCTTGCACTTGAGGACAGTGTGAAATGATTGCATTTAGGTGTAGCAAAAAGAAAAGTGGAAGATGAACGCTGAAAATTTTAGCTGGAAGGAACTTCTGGAATCCTACCAGTTCCTTGTAGGTCCAGAATCCCCTCTGGAGTTCTCATCTGGCTCCCTGCTCAAGCAGAGCCCACCGGAGCTGGTTGCTCAGAACACATCCAGCTGGGTTTGGAGTATGTCCACAGGTGGAGACATCACAGCCTCTGAGTGACCAGGTCCAGTGGTGGGACACCTGTGCTGGAAAGCAGCATTTAGGTGGTGTCTCTGTGCCCATTGCTCCTTGTCCTGCCAGCAAGCTCTGTGCAGATCCACCCTCCCTCCACCCTCCTGCTGGCAGATTTTGGTAGCCAGTACTACATAACATACACCATGTTGGTGCCTTATTTAAAATTATTTAATTTTTTTTTTTTTTTTTTTTGGTCATGTTACAAATGGTCAGCCACTCTGGTTATAAAGTCTTGTAATTTATCTTTTTTTTTTTCTCATCAGCAGTATTTGTTTGGATTTCTGAACATCTAGGTGCAACTCGTGGTATTCTTTTCTAAATCAAATATTTTTCAAAAGGCTATTTCAAATTCTGTATACTGAAATTTAGGTCCTAATTACATTTTCCAGGGGTTTATTACCTAAAAGTTGAGCTGCCCTTTTATGTATGGGAATTTAAAATTTTTCATTGTAAAGGGGAAACCATTCCAATTTTTTGCCTGCTATTAAGTTAGCAAAGCCAGGAGCAATCGGTGTCCTTTTAAGCTCTGCTTTATTCAGTGGCTATGTATAGATTCACTGTCTTAGCTTTTAATACTTGAAAATCCTACCTGGCTGTATTTATGCTCACTTTGGTGCTATCCAGTATTCAAATACCAATACTCTTAAGTGAGGCCTTTAAGCTTGTTTACTGCATTGAGTCTTTTCTCAGTGAGAGACAAAACCTCAAAGTTCTGCAAAAATGAAAACACGTGCAGTATTTTTTATCAATATGTGTTTAATGAAAACACCTGCACGTTTTAAAATTGTCCTGTTTGCTCAGTGCAGAGTGATAGAAATGGTTGGGAGCAGAAGAATTACACCAAATCTCCTGGTGGATATCAAATTTTCTCTTTCTGTTACTTTCCCAAAAGCTTATTAAAAAAACAAACCAAGAAACTTACCAGCCAAAAAAAAAAAAAACAAACCCCAAACCAAACAGAACAACCAAACTAAAGTATCTTGAGAAATATTTTTTTTTAAATGAAAACTATTTAAAACTGTTCTTAGATTGCAACTGTCACTATATAAACATACTGAATATAAATGTTTTGCAGACAAACTACAGTCAGTAGTTGTATGCTGGCAAAGAGGGTGCATGTGGCTCTTCAGGGATTAATGAATTAATATCATTATTTCTGTAATTGAGGGACTGTTGATAAGCCATGAGCATTTACACATGGCATATTTTATTGCTGTGTTATATCAAGACCCTAAGCTGAGGAGTTGACAGATATTGTAAGAGATGAGGACAACAGTAAACAGTAGGCAAAGTAAATCTATCTTTAAACTACAATTTATTAAAATATATTAACTTTAGTCTTACGATAAATAACCCTTATCTAAAAAACAACTGGCAAAGTGGTCCTTAATTCTCTTAATATTGGGCACTGCTTACTTTGAGATCATTTTGGAAGGATTATCCAATATATAGGTCAGGTTTTTTTTCTCATAATTTTGAGGGGAGTTTAATTTTTAGTTAACTGTGAAGGCTCTTGCCTTTTCTCTTGCATAGCTGAGAGGGCATAGGACTTGAAAAACTTAATACTAAAATATTTTATGATTTCAAAAGGCTTTATGTATTTATGCACATCATTCTGTAAAAGTAATTAGATAAAAAGACCCAATAAAAATAAGTAAGAATTTCTCTAAACTGCCTAATGAGGCCTAATAGAAATCTGAATTTCAGATCACATTAGGGTTGTCATATGCCCTAATTTCAAATGACAGCTCTGGCTTGCCATGCAGTTGGCCTTTTATTTTGTGTCACGAATTAACCAACCGTGTGTTCTTATGCCACTGTTTTATTAGAGCTACACTTAAAGATGGGAAAATTTCATTACAGTAGTTATGTTAGAACATAAGTTATAGTAGAGGGAATAAAAGCAGTTTCAAACCGTGTTTAGGTATTTCAAATATAGATAAATGTAGAGGAATGTAGAATTTGTTTTAGTTTTCCACACTTCCTAACAATACAGGGAGTGCAAAGTGCAATTGATGCTTGTCAGCAGCAATGTATCAGCACCAAGGGGCTGTGCTGCTCTTGTAGCTCTTGTTTTTGCTAATGGGTGACCAGTCCTGGATGAGGCATGGAATACATTCACAGTGAAACAGTTCTTGAAAATATGTGGTGTTTGCAGAATGTCCGCAGCCTGTAGTTGAAGAAAGGGGATCCACTAAAAAACGTGAAAGGGCAAAAACTGCAGGGCTTTTTATTGGTGGGGATTTTTGTTTGTATGTTTGTTTTTTGGTTTTGTTTCTTTTTTTAATTTGCTGTTTACTGAAGGGGATTAACATCTTGTAATGCCTCATTTTCAGTGCTGTGGCTTGATTCTGTGTCTTTGAATCACACTGTCTTGTGAGTCTAAATAAATTAGGTAATACATAGTGCTTGATGTACCAACAATGTACTGGGGTTGGATTAACAGCTTGGGGAGAGGTGAAAATATAACTTCTTGTCTTCATTTGCCAGTGCAGAAGGTATTATCAAAACAAGGTTTCGTTTTTCAGCCAAATCACTCCTGTCTGTCTCTGTCTAGATTTAGAGAGATGCCAGAAGGGACAAGAAATACGAGGTGGGCTGCACTGGCTCAGATCGATGGCCCTAAGTGGATGCCTGGGGACAGGACAAGAGGCACTCATAATTGGAATGCCACTTAGGCTTTCCCAGGCTTGCAGCCCTTTTGGTCTGGGGACTTTTGGAGCTGGATGTGGCCTTGGCTGCTTGGGAAGCCTCAGCAGGGCTCTCTGAGGAGCTTTCTTGCCATTGCTTAAATCCTTGTAAACCTGTGGCCTCCACAGCATTCCCTAACAAATGTGCATTTGCTGTGTAAAATACTGTCACTTTTAAGGAGGGAGAAAAACGAAAAAAAAAAGAAATTTTGAACCAAAGGACTGCTAGTTCTGTTTATGTCTCCTGGTTCTAGCATGAAAAAGAGTCAGGAAGGTCAGGCTAACATGCCTTACGTCTTTCTCTGTGGTGTCCTTTCCTCAGAGTGGTGGGATGTGCTCGAAGGGAAGTAAATTCAGTGCATTGTGCTGTTTGCTGTTTCCAGAGCTCTCCTGGGTGCTGCCCTGGGGCAGAATCCTGCCTCCAAGTGCCCAGGCAGGGGAAGGGAAGGTGGTGGCTGTTGTATTGCTGCTTCTCTTCTGATCTAATCCAAGCACACCAGGACTTTGTTAACGTGAAGGGCTGAGCCACGGTGGTGGTGGTGTGCTGGTCTGGACAGTTTGAAGAATACCCTCCTGTGCAAGATTGCATAAAGCCAGAGGCATCTTACCCATGCTTTCAAATGCACATATCTGCAGCACCTCAGCTTAGCTGCCCTTTGAATATAGAAAGGAACGTGTATTTATCCATAAACGCAGTTGTGTCTCTGAATGAGAGACTCTCCTGATGTAACTTTATTCATCCCTTTTAAAGAGACAATATACTGCTTATCTCAGTAAGCCTGTAAATAATAATGCTTATCCACAGACAGTGGTTAGAATTGCAATTACTATTGATTTTTCATAAAATACTGTTGGAATAGTTCTTAATTTAGTGGAATGTTAAGTTTTGCTTATATCCAGCCCCAATTACACTTGTACTTCAGTGGTGTGTGGTGATGGTGCTGTGAATGGGTGCAGAGTTCCCTTTATCCCTCCTGAAGAATGCTTCTCAATGCTTGAAGCTGCCTCAGGTGCTTCCACTGTAGTGTCTGGTGTAGTGTAAGGAAGGGAAGACCAGGACTTGATTTGCAGGTGCTTTATGATTCATGGCTGCAGATCCATCTCGGGTGTTGCCCAGCTGCTGCTCCCAGCAGCACTAAAGGACTGATGGAGACAGCTCTTCTCCCTGCCCTGCTGATACTCGCTTCACTTTCTGGTAGCCCCAGTTCCTTTCATCCTCTGGTGAGCTGTCTTTGGCTTAATGAGATCATCCACCTTGTCTGTTCCCTCTCCTCCTCTCGTAATGTTTCCATTTTCACCCTAAGTGACTGTCTCTTGCTGTTTGGTTCTGGTTACCATGATGCCCATCTTTGAAGCTTTGCAGTAGTTCAGAAAGTTCATGATACTCTGGCATTTTCACTGTAAGTTTTATTGTTTTCTCTCTTTTATTTTACCCTTCTTAATTGGAAACTCTCAGTGTAAAGTAATGGTAAATACAGTTATATTTATTTTCATGCTTACAAGTGGAGCTCCTGATTAATTTCTTCTGGTTATTATCTTCTTGGCTGCTTGTTTCTTTGTTTGTTCATTTCTTTGAATCCCCTGGACTCAGTGGAGGCTCTGAGTTGTGATGTTGATGTGTGCATGGATACAAAGACTTTGCAGCTTTCAGTAATTGCTGAGGTTTATGCTGTGGTCTTTACTCTGCTGAGACATTGATTAATGTTTTGGTTAGCCGAGCTACTTAAAAAGAAAATCTAAACCAAAACTCAGTATCAAGAGAGAGTGGTTTTCTCCTTGGTTGTATGGCTTGGGGCCTTACTGGGTCACCAGCTGTGGTGGGCACAGCCCAGGAAGTTCTGTGCTCTCTCCTGCCCAATACCAGGGTGCCTTTCATGCATCTCACTCAGGCACTTTCCTTCCTCCTTCCAACACCATTTTTTATCTCTTGAGAAATGAATGAATTCTTCATTGTTTGCCTCTTTTTTTACTCTCCAAATTATTGATGTTTTCTGTTTACTTTGATTTTTTCAGTCCTTTGTTTTGTTAGTAAACAAGAGGTATTATTTGTAGGTGTTAAATACACACTATACCTGTTCTAGGAAAAAAAACCCAAAAAGCCATATTTCCTTTCAGATAAATACATTTTTAAAATACACAGGAAAATACTTCACACATCAACATCATATTTTAGTAATTTGTCCTCTGGAGTATTTTGTGCCTTTTTCTCTTGCAGTTTTAGGAACTCCTGATACCCTTGAAGAGGACACAGTCTTTGAAATTTGTTATCCAGGGTTGTAATCTATCCAAATTTCTGCTTTGTGACTAGATGTAGGCCATGGATGAACCACCCAGCAGTGCTGGTGAATGATGCAGTTTTTCACTGAGCACTGTTTTGCTTTGTTGGTGTCAGCTATCCTGATTTGTTGGTGCAAAGGCTTCTTCCTACAGCTGCTGCTTGTTAAACACCAACTTTTACTGTTACTCCATTGTAGCATCTTTCATTTCTTCACGTTTGGATGACCGTGGTGCTTCCCTTCAGCTTCTGCAGTCTTTCCTCCTGGTCCTAGGGATACATATTTCAGTAGACATGTCACACTGGTATGTTTTTCATTTTTACTGCTTTTCTTTTTATTCGGATTAAGGTTGCTGTGTCTCTGAAGATGTTACAAAGTTACTTCAGTGGTGTATTGGGTTTTTTATTCAGCTGTGATTGAGCTGCGATTTCTGCTCTCTGCCTCTTGGAAGCAGTGCTATTAGATGTTTGCCATGATCTTTTTTTTTTCTGTTTCTATCATTCCTATTCTTGCTGATTTTATCCAGAATTTCTCTTGAAAATATAAAGTGTTGTCTTCAACTGTTACTAATATTCATTAGAAAAAACTGATTTTTAAGCTAGACATTCAGAAATATGTCCGTTATGAAGTACAAAACTTACATACTGGAGAAATCTATAATGTTTTCTTTTTTATAATTTCTTTTTTTTTTTTTTTTGTTCTACAGCAGTAATATATTGAAAAAAACTTGTGCTTATACTTTCATGGCTGTTAAAAGCTTTATTATTATTAGTTTTCACTACCCAGACTTCATTCAATTTCCATTTACTAATCTACCACTCTCGTATCTTCTTCTGGCTAATGGGAAGAAGTTTTTTTTTCTTTCCAGTTTGGCTTACATAAACCCAACTTCCATTATATGTATTGATGTCAAATTGCAGAAAAACATATTTTGAAAGTTTTACTCCTATTTGTCAAGGGCGCTATGTTATGATCAATATCACTTTAAGTAATTGGCATTTATGTTAAATATCAACTGAATAGAAATTCTAGATATTCCCTGATTTATTGGAATGCCCAGAATTTTATAAATCATTAGTTTATACGAGGTTGATAACTCTACACATTGTATATGAAGTATGCCCTGTGCATACAAAGTGAGTTGAAATGAAAGCACTAGAGTTGGGTTTTGAATACTCTGTGCCAGTTTTTCTTGCAAGTCATCTCTCTGCAAGTATCTCTCTGTCTTTATTAAAACAGTGGCTACATTGTAAGGCAATTATTCAAGTTGTCAAAGAAAAAGAGGGGTGTATGGGGGTGGATCAGTGAGAAAAGTCAAGGACTTAATAGCCAAAACACAGATCTTTAATTTGAATTTGTCCTGGCCTTTGGGTGAAGTTGCATGATGATATTTGTTCTTCAGAACCATTGGTGCACTGCTTTGATCAGAACAGATAAGTCTTGGGAAGCCATGTAGGGTGACGTTTGTAAGATCAGTGCCGTGGATTTGGTTTGGGTGATTTTCCTGCTGAGGTGAAGTCCATGACACAGGTTGTTCAGGAGGGGGATGCAACATAATGCAAATGGTTTGTGTTGTCTTACGTTACTGCTGTGCCATCAGCTTTCAGCACCTGCTCAGGACATTCCTGTGTGTTCCCACTCCTGCCCCAGGCGCTGGCACTGCCTCCTCCTGTGGTAATACCCTGAGCCAGAGTGGGCAACTGATGCAGACTAAAACTGTGGCAGGAGGAGACAAAAGAAACAGGAATGTTTTGGTGAGGTGCCCAGTCAGGCTCACTGAATAACCCATGAGCTCCTGTGCTGGCTCAGAGGAGCCAGGTGTTGCACAGCTGGTTGCTGAGGTAAGGAGCGAGTTGCTGCTGGGAGCAGTGCTGCCTCTCCAGCCCAAACACAAAGCTGGTGAATGCTGCTGCTGTGTTCCTGTGGCTGCAGCCTTGAGGAGAGAGGGGAACTGGCATTGCTGTGTCCCACAGCTGCCTGCATGGTGCCAGATTTCTGCATGGGCATGGCCAGTAAATGTGTACTTGTCCCTTTTTCACTAGATATGTAGAAGTGCTTATCGCTCTGAGCTTACGGCTGAAGGTACCCAGACCTGTCCTGCAGCATGTAAAGTGCTGTGTAATGCCAAATGCAAGGAAAGTTGGGCACGTGGTATTCACAGACACTTCTTCCATCTTCTCCTGCCAAGATCTCAGCCAATTAAAGTAGAGCAGTGTCCTCTGGGGAGCGGTGAGCATGGAGGGGTTGGTGCTGAGCAGCAGCAGGGTGAGTGGGGAGGCTGCCTGGCCTGGGGCCAGCAGTGTCAAAAATGAACAGAAAATTGATTCAGTGAAGCTCTGAGTACCTTGTGCTAAATGGTCTCTTGACTAAAAAAAAAAAATAAATTAGAATTAAAAACACTACTAATAAAATACAATGTAGAGTATGTACCAACCAGGACAAATTGTCTGTGTTATGTAGATTTTGCTGTTCCCTGGCTTTTAGATGCTTGCAGCTGTGATATTTCATTTCTATCATTACTGTGTGTGTAATCTATAACCTTCATCGAAGAAACATGACTCATTAATTAATCATTACCAAGGGCAAGACATGCAACAGCATCAAGTGTGCCAGATCCTCTCTCAAAGTTTTTGTGTCTGATTGCTCGTAGATAGCATCTTGGCAGTCCTGGCAGATTACTCTAAAGGACCAGGTCTTGCAGCACGTACTAAATTTATGGGTTTTTATATCAGTTCTTCCAGTAGCACTCCAAGTAATTTGCAACTCTGCCTTCCATTTATTTAACCCTCTTCATACTGCTGCTCTGAGCCCTGCTGCTGTGGTTCCCAGCCCTGCTGGGATAGCTGGGATGGCAGCAGGGACTTGAGGGTGGCACTGGTGCAGATGAGCAGCCCTGGAGTTTTCAACATTCATGTGTGCCTCATTGGCATTGAGGTGGAGGCATTATGGAAATGGGCAAACTCTGCTGCAGTGGGGTGGCCACTGTGACTTCTCTTCTGAGAAACAGTGCACTCTATTTTTATGCTGGTTGTGTAGTACCTGCCAAAATTATTCTTAAAGGATCCGGTATTATTCTAAGAGATGTCTGAAAGGAGCAACTTCATTCCCTTTGGCTTTGCTTCTTTTCTTGCTCAGTTTGGCTTGTTTGTAAATAGTGGTCGATGTTTACAAACACTTCTCCCCTGCTTTCTTACAGAAAGCTACTTCAAGGCAAAGAAATATTAGAACTTGTCAGACTGTATTTTTAGTCTTGGTAACAAGTGCTTTACTGAGAACTCTGTAATGAAACATGAAACCTGATTTGATTTTTGTTAATTTACCACATGGATATATGATGGTTTATTTGTTTGGCTTGATTGCATTTTGTGGTTTTTTATTTTTTTAATTCTGTTACAGCTAGGCAGTTTCATCTTTCTTTGGACCTTCCACATGTGAAAAGGCCAAAGGAAAAATTGAGTTTGGAATTGTAGCTCTACTGCACTTTTTCACACTGTCATGTGCTTTTATATCTCCTGTGACTTTGAAAAGCTCTCTGCTTTAGTCTGATTTTTAAAGTCATTTTTGCGTGATCTTGGAA
This sequence comes from Pseudopodoces humilis, assembly GCF_049639895.1. Classification (NCBI taxonomy): domain Eukaryota; kingdom Metazoa; phylum Chordata; class Aves; order Passeriformes; family Paridae; genus Pseudopodoces; species Pseudopodoces humilis. The sequence continues at coordinate 13,247,732 of NC_142216.1, forward strand.
GTGACTCCAGCAGCACAGTGAGGGCTGGCACGGTGGCCAAGGGAGGATGACAGGGGCTGGGCTGGAGCTGTGGGCAGGGACTGTGCCCCAGCAGAGGCCTGAGCCTGGGCACTGTGGGCTCCAAAGCCAAAAATCTTCTCAACTATACTCACAAACTGGACACTGTCCTGTCAGCAAGCAGCTCCCTGTGATCAGTTTGAAATGCCTGGGTGAGGTGGGCTTTGCTGAGGTTTAAAGATGTTTTCTTATGAGGTAGATTTTAGCTCTCACAAATTATGTATTATTTTTCTTGATAGCTTATCAGTGTCTGTATCTCTGTAACCCAACACTGTTTTTATGGATCTTGCTGTTCCATATCCAGCAGCTCCTGAAATAGTGATACACAAACAGAGAAGGTGTAAAAGAATTGACAACTATAAGCAAATACTGTAAATGGCACAGAATTACCAAAGCAGGAGGTAGGTATTAGAAGTGTAATTTTCACTTAGGCATAGGTTGATAGGATTGAACAAAAGAAAGTAAGCATAATAGTGAAAATAAGGAGATTATGAAAGTAAAGACTGCATCCCAAACCCTAATTAGTGAGGTTATCTGCATTTCAGCTTTCACATTTGCTCATTAAAAGCACTGGGGTTTTTTTTTCACCTTGATTCATATTCTTAGGAAATCTTATGCCAGGATTTTGGCCGTAAAGATTTTACATGATACTAATGTACAATGTGTATCCAATTCTTTGTCTTATTTAAAAAATTGATGCTTTATGGAAAGCTGTTGGCCTGAAACATAATTATGCCTATTCATTTCCAGGGAGATAAACCTCAGCAGTTCAGCAGTGCTAGTACATCAAGCTTCTTTTTTAACCAAAAATAAGTAACGTTAATTTAAATTCAGTGAAAGCCATGGATAAAGCAGTGTTAAAAGAAAGTAGCTTAAAAGTAACATGCATAAGAGTGAAAAGCATTAGCTTGTCTTTATAGGCTTTTGTACACACTTATGATGAAACATTTGGCTATAATATTGATGGTTAACATGTCTGTTCCCCCCTCCAGCCTGTGAGGGTTTTGTATTTTTTTGTGTGGGCTGCCATCAACTATTTGAATTTCTTTGGCAGAACAACCATTCACTTCATCATTATTTCTTATTGTTCAGTTTCATAATGCAAAGTGAAACGTGTTTCTTTCTAAGTTATCTTACATATGGTGTTGGCTCTGCCTGGATCATTTCATTGACCAGGTGGAAATTGCTGAGGCTATGGACATATTAGGTAATTCTTGTTTTTCCAAAAATACTTCTGTGGATAATAGAAATTCTGAAGAAAATATGGGAATCAACAAGTATTAAAAGGTATTGCATACTGAGAAAGAAAATAATAAATTGACAGAGAAAGCAACAAGCAGTCTGTGAAGTGGTGACATCTAAGACTATATTTATTTAAACTTTTTTGTAGTAAAAATGCTCAGAGGAAGAAGTGTCATGATGCTAAAGTTTTGAGAAATGCTTAAGATCATCATGTCTTTTTGTTCTTTTGAACTGAGTAAGGTAGATGTGGTCCCTTCTCATTTACTAGTTTAATAGTGTAAAAATTAAATTACTAAGCAATCTCTGTGCTTGAGTATCTGCATTTGGGACAGGGAGGAGGGAAAATAGGAGACGTTTGGAAAGAGAATCTAGAAGGTTTATTCCTAACATCTGGTGTGGTTAAATTGTGGAGTCCTTTTGGTGATTAAAAACTGTGAGATAAATACCAAAACGCTATTAAAGCCTTTACTTACTGTTAGGATTTTACAGGCTTTTTTTTTTTTTTTCTGAAACTTATACTTATTTCTTTCTGACAGATCCATCCTGCTTTTCACTGCCCACGGCAGTAAGAATTCCCTCTCACCTGATGAGCTAAAGACACGACCCCTCAGGACCGCGAGACTGAGCACTGCCGACCTCCCGGTCAGTGAGTACTCACAACTTGAGTTTTGTGTGCTGTTTTGCTCACAGATGTGTTTATATTGTTGGCCAAAGTGGTTCCATCTATCCTTGAAAAGTGCCTGGGAAGATCTCTGCAGGAAAGTGTTTTTGTAGAGGAAAGCAATTTGTCTCAGCACTTTCCTTTAAAGAACCTACTTCAGTCTTTTCCAGCCCAACTGAATTACTTCAGAAGGCCCCACTAAAAGAAATATGCTTTTTTCCTATCTACCTGCATGTTCATTTGCAGGCATTGCTCATCCTGACAAATTCAGGATCAAATAGGGGTGTTAAGAATTTATTGGTCCTGGCGTCAAAATAATTTTTTCTTCACTCAAATGAGCCTTTTTTGTTCATATTCTGAACAAAATCTATTTAGTCTGTATGATGCTGCATACAGTTCTTTATCTGTGTATAGACAATATATGCCATGCAGTGAAAGACAAAGAGAAGAAACTTTCCCATTATCTGTTTTTTTGTGGTGTCTCTAACTGCTGGTCAGAATGCTCACAAGACATCCTACAATTTAATTACCCTTGTACACGTGCTCTGGGAATTCAGGTAATTACACAAACTGCCACACTTATCCCAGTGTGTCCAGCAGTGGAAATGGGCTGTCCTGCTTAGGAGTAGCTGAAAAATAAAGGGAACATAACCTTCAGTTGATAGATTCCCACCAGAATAAAACCAAAACGAGACCAAACTTATGTTTAAAAAAAACAAATTCTCTTACGGGTTTTAGTCTTACTGAGTATACTTTTCAGTGAGACACCTGAGAATTCTTACTCGAGTAATTTAATTCAGTGGCAGTATTTCATAGGAAGCTACTTCCAGATTGAGCCTTTTGTAAAATAAATCTCTCATTTGGAGTTGTTTAATACATTTTAAATTGTTTCACTCGCCTTGAAAAGCATGGCAAAATAGTGGGGTTTAGGTATGGCAAGCACCAAATTCTGAGGAAAGTCTTTAATTCACACTGAAAAAAATGAACACATTCTTCTGCATTGTTCTCAATGGGTCAATTGGTTGTCATTACTTATTTTCTACTGGAAGGTTAATTTCTGACTCCAGGACTATACTTTTTCAATATTAAGATTAAGATCCGTGCTCCATACTTAAGTAAATTGCTCCAAGGGCCTGATCTTTAAATTCTCAAATTTTATGTAGTGTAAGAAAATTAAAATGAAAAAAATGAGCTGCTTCAGTATAAGGAATGCTTTATACTGAGAAAATCTAGTGGGATTGTGATGGTTTTTAAATTTCTTATATTATGAGTCTAGGTTTCATGCCAGTTTTCTGCCCATTCTGTATAGTTAGAAATACAAATCAGGGGATTCCTGAAATCTGTTTTGACTATTATAAACGTATCTATCTAGTCTATGTATAAGCTGTTTGTATATGCTCTATGTATATGTTCCTGTATTCAAGGGGTCTTCATAACCCATCTTTAAGAAGTTAAAGAACAGATTGACAAGTACTTCCCACATCAAATTCCAGGAGAATAAACATTAAGTGATAAAATATACTGGTCCAGAATCTCTCACTTTTTCTCTGAATCTCAACAGCAGTTTGTCAGGGAAAGATTGCAGAATGAGGTCCTCGGTGAAAATTTCAAAAAACCTGATAGCTCAATCTCAAAATCCCCTGCTGTAGTCTTGGTTTGTTTGTTTATGCTGCCTGTTTTTTGAAATAACACCAAGTGATCTCCCAGGGTCGGACAGTAAGTCAGTAGCAAAGCTGAACATCAAACCAGATTCATAATTCCCTGCAGTAATTGGGGTTGAGAATGTGCCTGCTTAAACTTTCAAAATGGTGGCTAGATCCTGTGCATTACTTATTTTCATTGCTCTGGAAAATATTGAGGCCAGGAAGGATTTTCAGGTACTGAAGAAAAACTTTTCTTGTTGCTCTCCATCATGTGTCTGGGGGAGTTTGCTCTGGGTTTGGTTTGAGTCAGGAACACAGTCTGGGACAAGGAGCTCTGTGCTGTTTGTGAGGAGTGGAGCTTTCCCTCCTGGGCAATGAAATATTTGCTTTAGAGGATCTCCAGCAGTTCCTCCAGCTGAGAGAGGGCTTCTCACAGAGCCCCAGGACAGGGAAAGAACACGAGCCTCACTAGATCACACACAGCGTGGTACGTCAGCTGATCTGGGGTTTCATTTTGAGGCTTTAGGTTTTTGGGAGATGTTCTGTCTTTACATGCCATGGGAGCTTTCCTTAGCTGCGGGTTTGGGGTTGGGAATTTGCCCTGGGTTCTGTCCCAGGTGCTGGTGACATCAATTGTTTTCAGCCTACTGTAGGTTTTGTTGTCAACTTTGCATTTTTGAGTTGTTCTTTATTTCACTCCTAAACCTGTGTTCCTGTGGATTTCACGGTGTGATGAGGAAGTGCTGGTAACTTCCAATTCCCAAACCTTTTGTGTGGTCTGCCCAGCCCTTCAGCACTGCCTGTTTCTGCCTTTTGTTCTTTATGCATCTGTCAGAAACTCACTGTCAGTTCCCAAACAGCTATCGAGACTCATTTCCCTCCATTGTGCCCTTCTCCAGCATCCTCTGTGTTCTTCAGAGGCTGTGGCTGTGACATCAATATTTCAGCATATTTGTTAGGTTTGCTTCTTTTTTTTTATTTTAATTTGCTTTCTTTTCAAGAAAGGCTGCTATCATCGCATCATGGTGGATCAAAGCCTTTAGAAAGTAACTACCTTAGAGGAAAAATAAGTTTAACTTCTTGAACAAAGCCCTTCTGGACTGATCCTCAAGGGAGGACTCAGTTTCTTAGCTTTATGTATCTTGACAGGAAATTCGCGTCTTAGGAGGGAGTTGGAAAAAAACGCCTCTTCATCATTGCCAACTTCTGAGCTCTTCTTAGTTCCGAGTCTGGAAATTTTTTGGCATTTTTAGTGCTGCCACTCTGAAAAAAAAGAGTATTCTGTATGGTTTGAAAACCTTCTGTAAACTCCCTTTGTTACGAATAGTCAAAACTAGTTGAGCAAATTGCTGAAGCTCTCTTTGCACTGTCAGATACCTCTACCATGTTGGGTTTATTAGTTTGCAACGATTTTGAAAGGGAACAAAAGTTAACAAATAATGTGTCCTCAGGTATTTGTATCTTTTATTTCTTAGGCAGCAAACTCAAAATCAGAGCTCAATAAGTTAAATGTTGGCACTCAGAAATGGAGCCACAAAAGCAGTGCAACTTCTGCCATTGATTTTTTTCCTATGAGTAACTCTTCTGGCAGCAAAGACATATTACCATCCTGTGTTAGCATCAAATTTACTTAGAGTAAATGACTCTAAATTACAAACTGACCAATAAACCAGCATTGCTACAGTGTTGTCCTCCCATTCCCCACCCCATACCTGAAGTGTGTATCCCAAATATGAAACAATGCATCAGAAATTAATTTTATTTTTAAATAAATACAGAAAAATGGATGCTGTCCTGTAATTACCAGCAATAATTAAGCCTGATGAAGGAGCAGGGACATACATGAAATTAAAGTAGGCCATTGTCATGTGATAATTACAGAAGTAAAATGAAGGTGTTTCCCACGCTTTTGTAAATTATGCCTTATCATCAAGTACCAGTGTTTTTTTTTCATTTTTGTTTTTGTTATTAAATTCAGTAAGATATTAATGGCGCTGGCCACTTTTAGGAGTGGTTTTAAATTTATAAGGACATATGGCCACAAATATTGGCCTTAGCACTGCAAGTGTATTTGTTGGGAGAGAAATTTATTTGGCAGTATTCTTTAAGACACAAAATTTGATATGAGGAGATGAAGCACTGCCATTTCTCAAGTACTGCATGAGCAGATGAAGAAATTGAATATTACTTTGGATAAATTCAGGCCTATGGCACATGTATGGAAGATGGGAATAATTCAAGCGGAACAGAAGTCTAGGATAATTAAAAAAATAAATGACTGTATCTTAAAACATTTTAGTGGACTCTAGATATGAGTGCTCAGACTGAGAAGAATGTAGTGAGGAAAACTAACTATATAAAAATACCAAATTATCACTAAAGGTTAAATAAAAATGTACTGGAAAAGATAACTGAATGTTTGTAATCCTGTTGTTTAGTTTGTTTTTGGTTTTTTTTTGACTGACTACTATGTAGCATACAAAGTTGAGATTTGATAAATAGATGCTGATAATATTTTCTATTTTATGAGGATTCTCTTGGAGTCAGGTACAAATTTTATTAATAATAATCTGCATTCTGTGCCACAACATTGTATAATTCATGTATTCTTCAAATACTTCAGTGGGATATGAGATTTTGTGTGAAAAAGGACATTGTATAATTCATATATTTTTCATAAACTTGAGTGGAATATGAACCTCTGTGTGAAAAAGGCTCTGTGGGGAAAATATAATTGAGCTTTGACCTTTGAATTTTCTAAATAAGGGCTTGTTTTAATATATGTCATAGTTTTAAGAAGAAAACTCATCTTTTGCCTTCTGTGGGAATAAGGGACTGTGGGTGAAAGGGTGGGGGGAAATGCTGCAGATATTGAGGCTGGCCTAGAGTGGCAGCTTGAGGGAAATGTTAGGATAACTATCTGAATGCTTCTTAAAGTGACACTGAAGGGACAGGTCTTGCCTAGAAACTCCAGAAATGCCATTCTGTGCGTTCTGGGGCTGTCCTTGGAGAGCCCAAAGGTAACAGTTACAGCTCATGACAGATTGCTCTCTGTGAAATGTCTGTGTAACCTGCTACTAGCACTGAATAGGGGTATCTGATGTGAAGGAAAATGTAAAATCCTCTCTGCAGTGCAGTGATCTGCCCCTTATGTATGGTTTTATCCCTTCCTGCCTGTGCTGAAAACTCACCACTGGCAGTTCTAGTCTTGGAAGTCTTCCTGAAAACTTGGTGGGGTTTCAAAAGAAGTTCTGTGTGTTTGAGAATGATGTAGCCCTTCCAGTTTGATCATGAATCCTGGGCTGAACTATTTCAGAGCTACCTTGTGAAAAGGGAAAGGTTCTCAGTCAGCATCTGTCCTGGAAGAAAGCCTCTGCCTGTAATTACTTCGTGACTGGAGTTCGAGGTGCTGTGACTGTGTAGGTGTCTGATAAATGTTTTTGGTGGAATAGAGCACACAAATGAAGAATGAGTGGATAAAGCTGCATTTCAGTTCCATTCAGTCCAGACAAAGCTGGTGCATATGCCTTCATGAACAACTTATTTTTGTGTATTTAACAAAAAAGAAAAAAAAGAAATCTTCATGAGAAGGGCATATTGGTAAATAGATGCTTTCTTTCAGCCTTTCCCTTAGCTTTTTATTGCACTGTTTGTGTATCTAGAAGTAGCAGGTACAAATAAAAAACACAGTTACAAAATACAGTCCGATTGTGAATCAGCCTTAAACTAAATCACAAGTTAACTTCTAGTCAGCAACCTCTATCTGCTTGGATAGGATCTTCAAAAATCAGATGCAGCAGAAAGAAAACAGAAGAAGTAGATAAAAGGTAAACTACCATCACAGTGAGAATCAAAATGTTCAGTGTTTCCAGACATTGTTGTCTGGGGAAGCACCACCCCATCAGTACTGGCAGCTGCATGAGCTTGGTGCTGAAGCTGGGACGTGAATCAGGGACAGTGAGCCTGAAGAAAGGCTCAGGTGTCATCCTGGAGATGGCTGGTGCTGACTGCAGGGAGGGAGAGACAGAGTGAGCAGGACACCTGCCAGGAGTTAAATCACTTTTGCACATCAGGGAGGCCTCCAAGGGTGCTAACAATGCACTAGGGGAACTGGCAGTAGAGCTTGGGAGAGCCACAGGGCTGTGCTGCACTGCAGGCCTGTGCCATCCCAGGAGGTCTGGGAGCCAAGATGATCCATAACATTTTTTTTGTTTTACACTGTTATTCTGCCTTTGAACTTGAAGCTGTGCTCAGGGAAGGTTGTGGTTTGCTAATTGGCTTTAAGCTGTTATTTTCTTGGTGCTACTGGGCCTTCTACAAGTTTGCATTTACATAAATATGTCTCACAATGTTGGCACCTTTACAGTGACCTGAAATGGGAAAACAGCATGATTTCTATTGTCTTATGTGGTCTATTATAGAAAACAAAAATATACTTAAGGATAAATTTCATCAAATTAATTGAGAATTATAAACTCAATGTAACTGGATTTTTATGATTTTTACCTTGCACCTGCCCACCTATTTTACTGGCAGATGGGTCTAAACTTACCTTTTTGAGCATGTACAGCAGAAGCAGCTTTGCTTCATGCAGATCCTTACTGACCCAGCTTTTTATACCCCCTGGCAATCTGCTCTGTGCTTGTACAACACCAGGTTAATTACAGCCCTGTGAACATGTGCATTAAAACAATCTGGCTGCTGGTAGAGAGATATTTTGTTCTTCTGCTTTACAAGACTGCATCTTCTTATTTTTTAATATTAGCTTTGTCATAACTGTCATGTGGCACATTTCACGGACAGTTGAAGTTTCCCTCACTTTAGCAGAAATCCAGCTTATTATGCAGATACCAAATATTGAGGATGAGCATCTGCAGCTACTCAAGACACAGAGATGCTGCTGATTGTGTCTAGGCAAATCTTCATTTGTTGTGCTGTGTTGTCCCTGAATAAATATGCAGAATATCTGGGAGCTGAGCAGTCACAGTGCAAAAAAAGAAACACACTGGTGTTTTGTTACGTGATAGCTGGCTATGCCACTGATTATAAAGATATGTAGTTAAACCCAGGTGGAAGGAATTTTTCTTTTTAAAAAAATATTCTAAATATTTGTCTTATCTCTTTTTTTTTGATCGATTGCCTTAGCAACAGAAACAGATGTTTCTTTTCTCTTAGTCATTACATTCAAAGAAAGTAGCTGCTTCAAAAATAAGGAAAGCAATTTCTACGAATTGGCTAGCTATTAATTATTGCCAAGATGTTTTAGGATGATAAAAAGACATGCAACAATTGGCTTTTTTCTTTAATTGAAATATGGCTATCTAGTTAACCTGTGCTGGTTAGGTGAGCTATAATCTATCTGCTCTTACAGTGCAGTTGTGTGATAAAGACAAGAGTGAGCTTGAATATTTCTGGTTTATTGAGGAGATACATAGTATCAATGTGCACCAAATGTTTTATGAATTTATGACTTCAGAGCAAGGCAGTGAAGAGTTTGCCTTTAAGACAACTAAATATGCATGGCCTTACAAATATATATTTTTGCATGTCAACTTACAATATGAAATGGTATAATTAATTAAAACATGGACTTTGTTTTACAGTGATGCTCTTTTTCAAATTTTGCCTTTCTTTGGATTTTGATTGTACAATTTTAAGCTTTACTTGGGTTTCAGAAGGGTTTACTGATCCATGTTCTTCATCTGTATGGGCACAAGTGCCTTCCTAATTCACAAGAAATTGGTACATGTAGATGAGATTTAGAGAGAAAGGAGTTAGGACTGCAGGATCAGGGTATGGACTGGTCAAACCAAGAGAAGCTGTTACCTCTGCAGTTTGGAGAGAAGGACTTTTGCTGCTCACCTAGTCCTGAGTGATGGTCATTTAAGATAACTGCATGTGTATGGACCCACATATGTGTCTGAAAACCAGTGCAAAAAATGAACCTTCATTCCTTATAGTGTTAATCTATTTAGTTCATCACATGGAGATTTAGTAGCAGTGTTGAGGGAGAAAAACAATTGTTCAGATGAGTGAAATTGGGAAGCCTTAATCTCAACTGGTGCTAAACAGGCTGTTCTTTTTTTACAAGCACATTCTCCTGCAGCATGCAGCTCCACAGCAGGAAAAAGAAAACAAAGCCTTTGACATGAATTTACTCCAAGAACCAGCAAAACTCAGAGAAGGAAAAGGTGAAGAATATTAATGTTATTCCACAACCTTTAACTATATTTGGTTAAAGCATCTCCCCGATGCTTTCCTTTTTCTTTGTCTCCCTCCAACCCTGAAAATAGTAATTCTGATTGGGACTCCTTTTGCCACATGTCGGTGGCAAAAATGGTTTTGAAAAGCTTTTCCAAAGAACCATGTGGAGCATGTATGAGGGCCAGGAACACTGAGAACTTCCTCCATGGCAGAGCTGATGAGCTGGGAGGAGCAGTGAGCAGCAAACCCTGGCTGTAAATCCTTTTACCTGGCCAGCACATCAGACAGATGGGCAGGCTGCCCAAATGCTGTTTCCCTGAGAGTTCTAGGGAGCTGGCCATGCTCCCCCTCAGGTTTTCCTAAAGCACTAGCAGAACCATCTGCATTCCAGTTAGATGTGCAGAGTAATCAAAACTACAAATATGAAAGCGTCCCTGATTCCTCAGTAAGTGCAGAATCTTTGTATCTGCTGTGTGCTGGAGGTGGGGCTGGTTAGCACAGCTCCTCAGGGATGAGTGCTGCAGGAAGCAGAGCAGTGTGATTTGGGCAGGGCTGTTTCAGGGAGGATGGGCACTGGGGTCTGTTCACCCCAGTGGAACTTCTGTATATGGGTGAGGACTAAAGATATCTTGTGGGAGGACCTCAGAAGTGAAGGCTTTCATCAGCTGTGGCCAGGAACAGCATTCCAAGAATTCCAGGAGTTTTTGTTGCGGGAAAGAGCCTTAGAAAAGAACAAAACCTTGGTGGGGAGGCGGCCTGCAATGGGTGTCTGCTTGTCTGGAGGCAGCCCTTGCCTGATGCTGACTGCTGAAGTTAGTTAGGTGTTATTCCTACTCAGTGTTGAGTTTACTGAGTTTATTGCAGGTGAAACAAATATTGGCACTATAAAATAAGAGTAACTAAATGAAATCTTATTGCCAGTGTCATGTTGTGTAAGTGAAATTCAAACAGGTAGATGAACTCTATTCACGCATTCCATGCCAGCCTTTGGTTCACTGGCTTACTGCTGACTCTCTCCTAGCTGAATTATCGGAGTAGGAGGCCTTTTTTGGGGAGCAGGTGCAGATGGTGCAGGTTCTTTCATGGTCTCTGCAGATAAGGTGGTGAGGAAGCCCTTTGGCGCCTGGAGAAATAATAATCATCAGTGTGGCTCTGTTCAAGGTGCCCTGTTCTGTAGCAGTGCCTAAAAGTTGGTGACTACAAAGTGGAAAAGTTGGTTTGTGATAAGAGCAGGAATTTCACTTCCCTGGTGTCTCCTTAGCTGACCAAGGTACTAATTGTCTTGGTGTTTCCTGGATTCTGGAAAATCATTGCTTACATATTCGTGCTCTATTTGAATAAATGTGGATCATTCCTACAGGGCATTTTGGAAGAAATTGAACATTTTCTTTTGTCCTTGTTTGTTTCATGTGTAAGCTGTGTGTTACTGTCCATAGATTTGCTTACTTGCATAAAAGAGATTTTGGAAGAAAATGACTAATTTTTTCATCATTAAAGTGGGCTTAAAAAATAGCACTGGTTAAAAAAGAAAGTGCTCTCAATGCCAACACATGGACACAGCTCTTCAAATGCTCCCATAGCAAATGGGGGCCTTTTTAATCTTCCTGATGAATCATCCCTTAAGATAAAATAGCTGATAATTCTGCAGCTCTTCATGTCTGTCCACAAGTTAATTTAAAGACAGACTTGTCATGAAGAATACTTCTTTGATATTGAAAGAATGAATTCCTCTCAGTTTAATGCTAATGAGAATGAGCCTACATGTAAAGTCAGTATTTTGAATTATATGTGAGAATATAGGGCTTAAATATGTACTTTAACTGGACTGAATATTCATAATATCTGTTGAGGATTTTTTTCTGCATGAAAAATAAGTGAAGGTAATTTGTTGAATCAATATTCTTGACAGGACTGTTTCATCTGTGGTTTGTGTGTGGTCTGTCAGGGGCTGGGAGAGGTTTGTTTTGGTTAGTTTGTTTGTTCTTAGTCTGATTTTACAAACAATCTGAATTAATTGCCTTAGGTTGCTTGTGTCACTAAGTTGGAGCAGGCTCTTCGATGACACTGTATAGAGTGTGGTGACACTGTACTCTTGGAATAAAAGAAAATGTATCAGAAAACAATGAAGAGTGATTGTCTTCAAATGTTTGGCAACAACCACTCTAAGACTTCATAGTTACTCAAAATTAAGGGTAAATTTTCAGTAAAAATACTGCATACATTAGAATCACAGAACCCAAAAATTGGTACTGTTTTTTATTTTTTTAATTTTACTGTTACGGTTATTAATTATGGTGACAGACCTTCAAAACTGAAGACCATTTTTCATTATATATTCCAGGTATACTCCTAAAAATATTACTATTTTAAATAAACTTGATATAAACACGTCTATAGGACCTACTGTTGTGTGGAACTCATTGTGCTCTCTAGAGAAGTGTAGAATCTGTGGAAAAATGCTTTTCATCCACCAGAGAAAATAGGAGATTTGACAACATACATTTGTCTACAAAATGTGAAGCAATATTTGATGAAATATGCTTTGTCAATAAAATAAATTGCCAAACAAAATGTAATCCTTCCTCAAAATATGTTTAGCCTACACAGTGAAATAAGCCACTTCCACAGAGTGCATTTGGTTGCTTGAATTATTTTGATTTGCTGTCTATCAGAATCTGTAGATAGTGTCTTGTGTTTTTTTTTTTTTGTCAGACAGTGACAGTCAATCTTTTTTTAATTACCTATAGATAAAATACTTTTAATTTGTAGGTAGACATTACATAGGACAGCTATATGTATGTACATACATGTACACATATGAATGGAGGCAGTTATAAATTTAAAGAATTTAGGGTCTGTTAAAAATGAATGTGTTTGGCTAAACAGAAATTTATTGCTAAGATTTTGCATCTCATAGAAACAAAATCAGGCAGTGCCACAATTGGGAAAGACATTTCAGGTGTGGTTCCTTCACCTTAAGTACAAATATTTTCCCAGATCTGTCAGGAAGAAACATAGATAGAAATGTGTTTATTTTTATCATATGTAATCACGTAGAAATTATTTTCAAAATGTTACTTCATGTAGAATGAATTAACAGCTCTATAACTATACAATGCATGTTTATATAGAAATGGGTGAATTGGACCACTGCTAATACCTGGACACTGTGCAGTGTTCCAGGATGTGTTTGCCTTTCTCCTTTCTCCTTCCCACCAGGATGCTCCTATAGGTAACTTCATTTGAATGGAGCATGACTGCCTGAATGAAATAATAATGTAATAATTGTTGAGATATTAGATATCACAGCATTACATTAATATTGCATTATTATTGCACTAATTTGGAGGGTATTATTATTCCTGTCCCTTCAGCTCCATGTTTCTAAGTTAGCACAATGATAAAACATTTATAAAATCCACATGAGCATGGGACATCAGAAGGATTTGACAGAAAGCTCACTGGGCAAGCAGCAGACCAATCTCTATATGTGACATATAGGAGCTGTTTTTCCTGGAACAACTTAATCACTGAAATGAGAGATGAGCCCAAGTACCTGAGGTAACTTGGGTACTTGGGTAAATGTGAAAGCTGTTTCATTTTTCTATGTTTTAGTGTAAATCAGGATTTCTCACTCTTTCCTCATGTGGTTTAAAGCAGTAAATCTTTATGGGAGCTGTCAGAAAATTAATAGCTGTTGTAGAAGAAACTACGTAATAGAGCTTTAAATTATGGTTTTGAATTATGTATCATTTAATATTTTATTACATAATTGTAGATAGCACAACTAATGAAATCCCAATTAAAAAAGTAGTTATTTTTAAAAATGTAGCTATTGAACATCATTCCATTCTTTTTGCTTCAGCTTCTTAGTGCACCAGTGATTAAATTACAGGAACACTTCCCCCTAATATAGTTCACAGTTTAAATACCCTGAATAACATTGTTTTATGTGAGTTTGGGAGAGAGGGGTACTGGCAGAGATTAGGACTGCAAAGTTGGTTTTGAGACATTTTTAGCTTCTGTGTGTGAGATAGCAAGGTTTATGAGTGGGTATTTTCTGCATCTCTTCAGCCTAGATTTTGAACTTTTTCACTATATCTGCTGACTTGGATGAAAGGCTAAGAGTTCTCAGAGATAACTAATTCCCTGGAAGATGGCAGAGAGGTTTAAATGCTTGTATTTGTTGCAATTGTGATGCTTTTAAATGTTTATATTATTATCTGTCAGAAGAGAGAACAGATTTCAAAATGCCTCAGATCTAGAAAGTGTCCATTGATGAATGCAGCTGGGAGGGCACCAAAGTCAATCAAACAAACACAGACAAACACCTTATATTTCTGATCAGCAACTGAATTTCACCTCTTCCACTGCTCACAGAATTAATAACTTGTCTTGAGAAATTAGCAATACATGGTTTCATCACAGGGGGCTAAAAATTATGTATATATGTGTTTGGGTATTGTGAGCTTTTTTGTAGTTTGCACATCTTGCTTTTTAAGAAATTTTCTAGAAATATCTCACTTCAAATGACTATGTTGCATCTTCATTAAAAATTAAAATAAGTAGTGGGGAAAATTAAGTGAAAATGTGTATGGACCTGATAAAATTTGGTGAGGTTGTAGTGTAACTGTAGATAATTCCATATCCAGTCTCTGAGGTAGTCTCTTGAAGACTGCTGCATATTTGTCCTTGGATGAAGAAATAAAGTATCAAATTCTTTCCCATTATATTGAAATTGATTAGAGATAAACAATATTTGAGTTTAATTAGTTTAAAGGAAGCCTAATAATTGGAAAGCAAAAATGACTGCTATTTCAATCCCAGTGTTCAAAGTTTATAGAAAATGATGGAATTTTCTCCAGCATTAACATTGTATTTAAGCATTCTAGTTGTTTCACAAAGAGAAAGGAAATGTGCCTGTTCATTTGGGTTTATTCATGGTATTACAGACAGAAAAACAGATGCACTTCAGGAATAAAATGTCCTGCATAAATTTTTAAAGTATGTTTCTAAAAATCTTGAAATGAAAAATATTAAAGCAGCTTTATGCACACTCTGTTAGTGTTTCACAGCAGCTGGCTAAAGTGATAGCAACCAATATTTTTATTCTTATTTTTTCTGGTCCTGTGTCATTCTGTGTTAATGTGCTGTCCCAAGGCTTTGAGTGTCACTTGATTCCCTCTTGCAGCAGTTCCTTACACGTAGGTTATGTCCTTTGAAGGAAATGAAGCAGCCTATTTCTCGGTGATAGCCAGCGATATCATCTGTTGATCTCTGATAACAGCTGCATGAGGAGCAGCACTAAGAGTTGCTGGCCCTGAGAATTGCTGCTGCAGAGCACAAAAAAGCAATGAGGGCATGGTGGTGTTCAGCCTTGGGCTCCTGCTTTGTGTCACCTCTCTCCATCCATCATCACCAGCACCAAACCTTGTCTCGCCGCCCCTCGCTAACAGGAGGATAAGCTGACTTAGAAATCTTGGTTACCAAGTGAACCAGGATCTTATTTGCCACTAAAAATTAGTAATTTACTGAATTTGTTTATATTGCTATAAGGTTAATAACATTTCTAGATGGACTTGTATAAAACTCTGCAGGTAACTTGCTGAGGACTGGTCCTCAAAGACTTGCATAGGCTCCTGCAAGGATTTTGGCCTTCAAAGGTACTCTGTACTTATTTCTGTTGGGCTTGTAGTGCATTTTTTATTGATGGGCCAGAGTGATTTCTGTCAGTTTAGTTTTCAGTGCAGTTTCTCTGTGCTTTATGACACAGCCTCTTCCCTAAAGCTGGTAGCCAGCTCTATTAATCTCAGCTTTTCACTGTGGTGGCTTTGCAGCTTCTCCAGCCATGAACTGTTGACACGGACGAGCTGCTTTTTTGGAACAAGCCTGTTTTCCTCCTCAGGAGTGAAGAAATTATTGCATAACATGAAAAGTACCTTAAACTGTAGTTTTTGGTGTGCACTTGAAATTTTAATCTTTCCTTTGACTCTGACATTTATTGTCACAAAATTTGTCAGAGACCTGTGGTCCTCTGTGTGATGAAGCTTGGTACTTTGGTTTACTCTGTGAGTAGGCTCCTAGTATCCATTGTGGATATAGAAATTATATCCATCAAACAGTGATATCACACACCTTTAGAATTTCTGTCTTTCTGCAGTGTGCCTGCCATGCTTCTGTTGCTGCAGGTTTGGGTTTGGTTTTTTTTCAATGCTGGAGTGTACTTTCATGCTGATGTTTTCAAATGGCTGGTTTTTAATTTCCCTTCTGTGTGACTGACTGTTTAGGAAGGGGGCTCAGGGAGAAATGCCTCTTTGCATAATCCCCCTGACTTCCCTTCTTTCTCAACATTAATTGTCACTGCTGATTTGGAAAGAGTCACCAAAACCAGGAATTACAGACATCACAATCACAAGAGTTCCATTTTCAGTCTTTCCCTGCCAGTCATGGGGGCTCTGGCTACACTGGAGTAAAACATGATCATTTTCTTCATATAAACCTTATAGTGTGTGTTGAAGATAGAATGTTAGAACTAGAATTTTGAGACATTTTGGTTTGTTTCTTTTTATGTTGAGATCCTTTATGAAAAATGTTTGCTTAAAAGTTAAAAAAAATGTATAATATTTTTGAAAATAAAATTATTCTTGATAGCACTGGGAAGATTCATTTCTTGGGAAGGGTAACTGCAGTCTTAATCCATAACTTAGAAAGATGAATCATTTGGAAAAGAAAGTCATAAAAAATGTTCATTTAATTAGTTTTGCACAGGAAAAAAAATACAGCAAGAAACATTGACATTAAAAGAACCATAATTTTAAATTAAGTTCTAAATGAGAATTGCTGTATTGATAAGTTTAACAAAAGCAACTGTCTAAGGAGGCTTCAAAAAGCAATGTGTACAATTTATCAGAGTGAAATAGCTTTGTGCAAACATGTGTTTTGGCAAATTATTGAAGTGAGCATTATGAATGCTTTTTTGAATGGAGTGATATGCAAGCCTTCATCGAGGAGTTTAATATATCACCTGGAAAAAGGACCAGTTGTCTCCATGCAATTTTCAACAGTGTAGGTGCAGAAAGACCAAAACACAGCCTTCAAATTAAGGCAGGGAGCTTACAAGAAAACTTAAACGACCAGAATATAAATGGATTAGCAGAAGAGATGAACTTAAATATATAGGAATGGAAATTATCTCACATTAGGTTGCTTACTATATGAGTTTTATATTAATATGACATTATTATGTACTGATGAGTACATTAACTTCTTTTTTTAATAAATTTGGTCTGAAGGAGTTGCATTGATTTTATGTACTGAGATGTTGCATGTTTTGTTCTTTTAAATGTGAGACTGCAGAAGCCGTACAATGCAAGCCTGCAGTTAAATCCTTGAGGAAGCAATCTGTTAAAGCAAGCAAGACTTGTATCTTCTAAATGTTTTATTATCAAAACCTACCAAAGAACATAAATATATACCAATGCTTGCTGTTCTGATCCATTTTTTTTTAAGATGTTTGTTTTGTGTTGGCAGAGTCCAAGTGAAGCCATTTCAGGTGCAACATCTCAGTTTGCATCCCTTGTTCAAAAAGAAATATTTCCAACTCCAAATTCCTTCTAGTATGGGCAGTTAAGTTCCTGTCTGCAAATAACAGATGCTCAACCAAACCAAGAGGTTTCATGTCTGAACTATTGCGACAGGAATGAGAAGCAGTGGAATAACATCTGCCTTGTGCAATAGAAAGGAAGGTAGTTTGAAGTCTTAAAAGCAGCAGAGACATGAAATAGATATTGACGTGAATGAGTAATTGATTGATCAGGTAATAACTATCCTAATTTAAACCTGACAAGGAAATTGATGGTTGATATTGTTAAATAGCCTCTAATGAGGTAGAAAGGAGATGGAGGAAAGGTAAGAGTGGCTGTGATAAACAAATGCAATGTGGAATGACTGGGAAACAATGGGACACGATTAAAGGTACAATTTTCTAGTTGTTTTTTAGACTGTAGGCATTGTGTCCAGCATGTACAATGGAGAAAAATGAGGGAAATTACTGAAACTAGGAAAACATGGCATTATGCTGTATTTGCAGAGAGTCTGCATGTGCCCTACATTGTTATTACATCCTAATTATTTTAAATGAGCTCTATAAAAGCATTATGTCATTCCTAAATTTCATGGTGAGCTTAAGCATCTGGGTTCTGATTTTCTTTATTGTGTATGGTTTTTGTGTGTTTTTTCTCACATCAGATACCTAGGATTTTCAGCTAATTAATAGATTTACTGCTTTTAAAATGTTAGTGTAATTTACACTTCTTAGGTAACTTACTTCTAGGTAAGTTCTTAGAACTGTGTATGTGAAAGAGAGCATAAAAACAACAATAGCCGGAATTCACAGATTATTTCTTTTTGCTTAAATTATTGTTGGTGAACTGTCAAAATGCCACAGAAAAGAAGGCAAAAGTTACTGCTTCTTCCTGTTGTCTAATATATGCTTGTAATTTGGTAGCCTGCTCTCCAGGGTAATTAAAGATGTAGTTTATTCCCAGAATTCTAAGGGAAAAGATCAGAAAGATTTCACTGAAGGACCAGACAATGTGCACTAGCCTCTGAGTATAGGGAAATAAGGTTCTGGCTTGTAATAATTGTGATAACCATTGTGCTTGGGTTTCTAAGAACCTTTTATTGATCATGTTAATTATTAACAGCTATTGAAGATGCATTCTAAAAATGTTCACAAAATTAATCTACTGTACCAAGTTTTTATTTTCTGGATTTCTTAATGAAAATAATTTAAATTATTTAAATTTTGAGTTAAAATCAAATATAATTTGAATTATTATTATAAAAATGTATTCAATTGCATAACTTTAAGACTAAAGAGACTGTGCTACATTAGAATTTGTGCATAGATAGCAAAAAGAAAAAGAGCAGCAGTTCTAATTAGGAAGATCTTATATCTCTTGTGGTTAGAATTTTTTTTTTTGACCCCAATGTAAATTCCAGTTGCTTGAAACAGAAGTTTTGTGTGTTTCTAAAATTAACCAAAGCTAAACTATGTTTTTCTAAGATCAAGTATTTAACATGTTATCACACTACATTTTTTGGTAACTATTGCTTTGGAAAAATGAGGATTTTGAATGGTTTTTATATGGTGCTCCACTGGGGCTTAATGCAATTAGGAAACATCACTGTGATACAGATCACACTCAATTTTAATAATGGCCAGTATGGATGCAGAGGATGCTAAAAATAGTTAGGCACCAATCTTACATTCATAGTAGAAAGAACAAATGCCATTAAAGCAGCATGTATCAATAGTGTATTGAAAAATTATTTGATAATCCTGAAAATATGCTCTGATGGCGAGGTTACTCAAGATCTTTGTGTGCCACAGAACTTAATAATTTGGACTACAAAAGTCTTACTATTTTTGGGGAATTTCATATAGACATTTGTGTGTAAGAGGACTTGGGCTTTCTATTGCTTCTTTAACTGAGCCCAGTAAGTGCAATTGTAGAACAAGGCATCATATGTGAACTTTAATAGAAATCCTCTTGTAAGAGGAAAAGAGGATGTTCTAATGAAAGTGAACCAACTCAAGTGAGGAGGGATATGCTCAAATATGCACATTATTGGGAATTACATGAATGAGGAAAAAAATATGGTGATATATGAGTTGCTTCCATCATCTCTTGGTCTGAAATGATTTTCTTTTATCAATGCATTTTTTCAGAGATAATGACATCTCCTGAACCAATCAGTTCCTATTGCCAGTGGCACTTAGCTCCTGTTAGCACCCTGTGGAACCATCAGATCAGATCAAGTGAATTAATCTGTGACAGGCCTGGTAAAGGACAGCAGCACTTATCATCTCTGAGCTCATCCCTCACAGCAGCACTGCCAGGGCTGCAGTCCCTGCTCAGCAAAGCACTTTGACCCAGTGAATGATCGGCATGGCCCATGTCTGCATCCTTTGTGGCATGTTTAGCTTTTAGAGCATGTGAAAATGAGGGGTGCACAGAAGTGGCATAGCAAAAACAGACTGGTTTGGTTTTTACATTTAGAACGTCCTGTTGGAACACGAAATTTTAGAACTAGAGGTGAGAAAATTCAGGCTGTAAATAAAAAGACATCTTGCAAGACTGCAAGAACAGGAAGAAAAGAAAATACAAAACATGTACCCCAACAAACTACAGAATTTTCTGAATATGGGAAAAACACCATAGGCAGATTAGTTAAGGAGGCAGACTTGACATGGACTTGAAAAGACCATGACATTTCCAGTTAGGAAAATGTAATATTCATTCTGTTTAACCTTGTAGCTGGGGCACTTTCAAGAGCAGAGGATAAGGGATGTTTATTTAAGGATGTTTGTCCTTGGGTCTTAATGTGTGAAGCTCTTCATCTATGCTGTTTTCCTTGCTTCTGCCTCACCCTTCCTCTCCTCACTTAGAAATTTTATACTGACTTCATCTGATAAAATCCTAAAGACAGATGAATTCTGCCAGTCTATAGAACATACATGCTATAACCTTGATGGAAAGTGGAAAATTTGTTGGAATTTTGTGCAGATTCTCTCTGTTTCCTCATATGGGTGTTCTTTGGGTGGATCTCATAAGGCATCCTGTCTGTGGCAGAGAGTCCAGACGTGCGGCAGTGCTGAGCTCATCATCGCCCCGGGTCAGCATCCTGCAGTGTGCAGGCAGGCACAGCCACTTCAGAACCTCCCTGAAGAGTCCTGCAGACCAAGAGCAAATCTAAGCTGTTGGAAATGTGTGTACCAACAGCAAAAAAAAAAAAAAAAAAAAAATTAAAAAATCTTGAGACTTAACCCCATCCTATCCATGCAGTGTATGTCTTCTGAATGATTCCACGGTAGAAAGGCTCCCTCACAGGATCCCTGGAATGAACCCTGCTTTCCTGGATTACAAGCTCTTTATTTTATTTTTTTTCTCCTTTTTCTTGTTTCCTTTGTGGTTGGAGTATTTATTAAGTTTCCCTCAAAGGAAATGCCTGATTTTTCATAACTGGAGAAGAAGAATCAAGTGTAATGTGATTATCATCCTAGGAAGATCTGTGTTTGTAAAAGTCTTAAGTACCATTTGTGCTTAATGGTCTGCTTCTCTTAGGGATTTTCTTGTAAAAAAAATAAATTATAAAAATAACAAAAAGTTGCCTTTATGAGTGTGCATAAGTGTCAAAGAAATCAAACTATACTGTAATTTGTCTCATATAGAAGAGAATTCAGCTATAATGTAACTAGCTTGTTAAAACTACTTTGATAGAAATTTTAGCATTTGAAATAAAATGTCAGAAGATAAAAGAT
Organism: Pseudopodoces humilis; assembly: GCF_049639895.1. Classification (NCBI taxonomy): domain Eukaryota; kingdom Metazoa; phylum Chordata; class Aves; order Passeriformes; family Paridae; genus Pseudopodoces; species Pseudopodoces humilis. Next base: position 13,268,865 of record NC_142216.1, read on the forward strand.
GAGAAAAACCTGAGATAAAGTTTCTTGGTTTTGAGTTAGGTTTTTTTTGTTTGTTTTGTTAATCTGTTGGCTTGTTCCAGCTGGACTGTGGAACAGTGAGAGAGAGGAGTGGATTTCTTCAGCGTCTGTTACGCCTGTGCTTTTTCCTTTTTAAGATCTCGTTTAGTGTCAGTATCTGCCTTCGATTGTATATATTTTTTAACTCACATGCTTTGTTTCAGTCTGGTGGCTAATTTAGTCTTTGTATTTTAGTCCTCCTTCCTTCCTCAGGAGCAGTTTGATTGTCTGGGTGGTTGCTCTCTGTATATGAAGGATGGGTGCAATCTGCAGCTGTTGCAGGTTGCTCTTGTATCTCATTGATTAATGGCCATCACTAATATAGGTGACTCAGCACTGACATCTCACTTGACCACTAATGATATCTCCTAGGGTTGTTTTTGTAGCAATACATATCTATATAATGATTTAATTGTGTTTTTGGTCAGGGTCTGTCTGTCAAGTGATTTGCTGCTCTAATATCAATCATTTGAATACTAGTTCAGTACCTTCTAAGTAGATAATGTCAAAGAATCAGACTTGTAATCAAGCTGAACTGAACAAATTATCAAATTATGAAGTCACTCTATCAAGGGGCACGTGCAGTTCAGTTGAAAAACCCCTCAATTTTTATGGGATTTTTTGGTATATTTGGTATACCAAATATATTGTAAATAATATATATATATATATATTGTGTATACAAAATATAATGTATATATTTGGTATATATACAGTTTTATGGTATAGCCTTTAAGCAATTTATGTGCTTTCTCAGATTCCTGTGTTTGTGTGTGGTTGTGGGCTTTTTTAAGACAAACGATCTATGACATTTTTAAGCTTTTTATCAGGGCTCTTAGCAGGTTCATCATGTGACTTCGCTTTTCCAGGGGGTGTGTTTTCACCTTCAGTTGCCAAGTGCACAGAGATGAGAAATGAAAGAAATGGTTCTTTAATTTGCAGTTTATCTCTTGCTATCATATTTCAGTGATCCATGAAATACTGTGGTCTTTGGTTTAGCTGTAGCCAGAATTTAACCAAACATTCAAGAAAGCGCTTCAAACCTGGTGGAGATGACTGTATTCTGCAAAACCCTGGAACGTGGTCTTAAGTTTGCTTCCTGCAGGAGGCTGCTCTGTTCATCAGTTAACTGTTGTTCAGATACTGAATAGAGTTTGATATCCAGACTGGCAGTAATTGTGGTTGTAATGAATGGATCAATGATTTTCAGTGGGCTGGTGCTGTATGGGAAAGTAATAATGCAAACAAATTGAGAAAAAATACAGCCTCACTTCAATGGAGGCAGCTACTGTCATAGTTAAAAGAACCAAAAGGAGATCATTTATTTTGTGAGAACTTTAGAAAGGACATTCTTGGCAAAGCGTTACCTTTCCCTGTGCTGATAATAACCACTGAAAAACCTTGAATTGTGACACCCACATCTGAGTCCTTTATTGGCCAAAATACAAACAGTGCAGGTAAATTAGCAAAACCAAAATAAACTTTTTCCTTTTGTTTGTGATGTTCTTACACCTTTATTATAAATTATTTCTTCAGTAGCACACATAGTTTGAATTAAGCGCCACGCCATGGTGTTGAGAGGGATTCATTTTGTATGCATTGTTTTGCAGTTTGGTTGTAGTTCATTCCTCATGTGCTACAACAAAATAGATAATCTTAAATAGTGTAGATTTGGATTAAAGTTAAATATTTTGGAGGTTTGATTCATGGCATTAATACTTTCTTAATTTTTCTAAGCCTTCTTGTGCAGCTGAGCAGGCAGAGAACGAAGGCTGTAAATATCCATTACGTATTCACTGCAGGATTTGCTTGTCTCTAGTGCAGGGTTTAAAGGAAGCTATATACCTCAAAGAATTTGCATCTATAAAGGCAACTCTCAACTTTTTTTTAAAATGCATTTTGCACTGTAAATTATATTCTAGTTCTTAGTTTGACATTTCAACCCTATGATCCAAGTCTTGGGCAATGCCAGAAATCACTCAGTGCAAGTAGAATGGAAGGAGGGAAATTGTGCCTGAAGAAGTCTGTGCTCTTCTGTTCCCCAGACACTGTGCTAATGGGTAGCTGCTCCTGTGATTGCTATTTTCCCCTCTATCCAGTTTAGCATCACTTCTGGGCCTGGATGCAGTGGCTTGTGCTCAGCCCTTTGCAGTTAGATGTTAAATGTCACCAAGTGTGACATGTCCAAGGGGCAGTGTTCAGAACCTGCTGTTGAATCCAGCCACATAATCAATCCTTACTTTATTAGTAGATACCCAACTTAATAATAAACTGAATTAATTGATGTATTGTTTGTACTGTTGTTTAAATACCATATTATTGACATACTTAATAAATCTTGTGACTATAATTGTGTGTTTGATTTTGCTTTGATATGACTGGGTTCATTTGTAGAGCCATTTCATCACACAAACAATGCATGTGTGGACATATGAACCTCAGGCTTTTATATGTGTATTCTCAGACATGGTCAGCTGGCTTTTAAGTAGTCCTTAGGTTGTTGTCTCGCAGCTAAGGAGTAAGAATTTCAGGTTTCCTGGCTCTGAGTATCTTTATGGAAACAAGATCAGCAGAATGCATTGTTTGGAACACCTCTGCCATTGCTGATTTGCTGTAGCTTGTCCTGACATCACTGATTAATACAGAATTGACTTCTGTCTTCTTTCTCTACTTGGTGAGCTTGAATTAGAATATGTTCATATATCCTTATTACGAACTTCTTATAAATGGAATTCTGCAACAAAGAAGGCACCAAGTGCGTGGTCAAATGGAAGGAATGGTTAAATATAGGAAAAGGGGCATCCAGGTAGCAGGCCTGAATCAAGTAGCAGCTGCTGATTTTTTAATCAGGGGAATCTGGTTTTTGACACATCTCTGTTGGGGAAGTCAAGCAAATCCTCATGCTGCAAGAATCAAGCAATGGTGACATTGAAACTGAAAACTCCGTAAAACTGACTCTTGCTATGACTAGAAACCGGTTTGTGAGTTGTGAACAAAATCTTTATTTCTGTTACATTTTACAAACTGACCAATCCATATATCTTGCTAAACTTCAGAAACATGTTGAGACAAAGGAACTTGCCCAAAAAGGTTCAAGAAGGAAGTAAAGACTACATGAAATAAAATAGTTTCTCTGTTTGAGCAGCATATAGAATGAATTCACCCTCATCTTCTCATCAGGTATTTGTGCCATTTACAAATGCAAAATGACTGTAGGAATTGCTAAACAAAATGGCATGAAGTCCTGCATTTGAAATAATATTTCTTTTAATTTTTTCTCATGGAAACATTCTTGTACTTTACAGGAACACATTAATTTCCCGGTTTCCAATGCTGGGTGTGCATGGCTATGGATTCTGAGGAACTCAGGAGTGCCAGATTCCTGCCTCTGACCTCTGAAAGCAGAACAGATATTCTGCTCTGCTGTTTTTCAGCAGTAGGCACAAAACCCAGACATTATATCGTGGCCAGGGAAGCACAGAGTCTTCATTGACCATATGGCTCACTGAATACCTGACTGTTTTCCTCTTGTACCCTACTACACCAATGCTTGTCACTCCATAAATTAACCTACCTTTTCTGAAACTCTCCCAACTATATTTGTTCCAAGATTGGAGAAGAATTCTGATAAGGATGTGTATTTTGTGAGGCCTGCTTCCTTCCATGATTCAGAGCTTGTTGGCACTTCTTTAAAAGAAGGATCAAGTAGAAGCCTCCGGCACATCCTGCCAAACCTTTGATGCCACTGTCTGTCACAATCCGAGAGCACACTGACATCCCTTTAAAGTGGGCCAGGAACAGAATCCCACACCTGCTCCCTCCCGGTGCTAGTCACTCTCACACAGTCACACGCTTCTTCCCTGGCAACAGTGCCTCCTGCTAGCATTAAAAATTTACCTGGGGCAGTTGCTCTGAATGTCTCTGGTTGTTTGAACATGACTTTTGAAGCTCCTTTTGCCTCATGACTCAGGAACCAAAGAGCATTTCTGTTATCCTGAGAGAAAGTGAAGGGTGCTTTGCTTGCTGTTTAGCTCGAGTCTGAAGTTAGTGATTGTATAGGTTCTTTGGCTGGATATTTTTATTAATGAACTTTTTGTTGCATCTCTTCCAATCCTGAAGACTTTGGAGAGAGTGACAGTTTGCCAGTTCACTTACCAGCAAACAGAGTATTGTTGTAATATTAGTTTGAGTGCCACTCCTGCTGTTTTCTGCGATAAAACAGAGTTTAGGAGTCTGTGACCTGGGAATGGCTGCATGGCAAGAGGGGCCAAAGTCATGGGAGTTTGTTCAAACATGGTGTATTGGTGGCATCCTGTGGTCTGGACTGGGGGACATCTTGTGCCTCAGTGTCTTTATTGAGGCAGATGGCTCACTTGGGTGAAAAAATAAGTTTTTATCATGTGCCTGTAGATTTCAGAATGGCCTGAATTACTCTGTACTTTTAAAATATGAACCTGTACCAAAGCATCAACACATTATTGGAGATTTAGTGTCTGAATTGCCGATCCTCCTTTATGATTGTCTTCTCCTTTTCCCGATGCGCTCTGTGACACCATCTCTCCATTCTCACGTCTGTGAGGTGTTGGTGTCCCAGCTCAGGAACTGCCACGCAATTTTTGTGCCCCTCCAGGTGCTGGCTGGGCTGTGCTGGGGCAGAATGAGGGCAGCTCTTTGCTCCTGTTCCTGCCCCAGCTGCCTTTCACCAATACCTGCACTGGACAGGAGTCTCTGGAATCTGCCGGCACACCTGGCACAGGCTGCTGTGCTTGGCACAGCCAAACAAGAATGAGCAGCATTTTTAAAGCACCAGTGACTGGGGGCTCTCTAAAACACTGCACATGCAGGTGCTGTGTTCAAAGCACATTTTCTCTCTTCAACCTTCCTTCCTTTCATGGGTGAACCCAAAGAGGGGAGAAGTTAAGGTACTGTGGATTGCTCATGCTCTGGGAAAACATTAGATTTTAAAACTGAGGGTACTTCTCTTCCCTGAACTGCCATTTGGATAGACCTGCTTGCCTTCACCAAGTACTGTAATGAGATATTCATTGTATTTCATTTTTTCTTAATGCAAGAAATCTCTGTGGCATAATTAGAAACACAGTTACACTTCCTGTTGTGTCTTTGGAAGAAGTAGTAAGCATTGCTTACCTAATGGAAATTGGCAGCCCTTCTGTTGCTGTATTTTCAGGCTGTTTTACTTTGAGTCAAACTGAAAGTAAAATTGAGGTAGTTTCCTAAAAACATTCAAACTTTTTACTAATGAAAAGATGAAATTTCAGCTGAATTTCAGTGGCCTCACATTTAGATGAGTAGTTTTTTCTTCGAAAGGGAGGGTTTGATCCATTCTTTCTGGTAAAAAAAATAGTTAAAAAAAGAAATAAAAAAGGAAAAAATAAAGCTAACTTTAAAGTATTACATTTCTGGGAGGGACATAGGCCAACATCTTGTATTCAAATACACTGATTTTCCAAGGGTCATGAGTTTTCTCATTAAAAATTTATTTATCACCTTTGTTTCATCATTCACCACTGTTGTGTCTAAGGCTTTCTCATTTTATTGAAGAAATGTCTGTATGTATGTGAAGGTTTGTATGCTGAGTTTTCATGTGTAGGTACCTAATGCTGTTAAAAATGACCTTTCATGGAAATGTTCAAGGGAATTTTCTTTATTCTTTCTGGAGTGTTGAAATCAAATGTGCTCAAGTTACTATGTGTCTGTCATGTATTCTCCATAATTACAAAGGTTATATCTACATTTTTATTTTTTTCCCCTAAAATGGATTTCAGGGAGTGTGGGTTTTCTTGGTAGACACAATGACCCAATTTGGAGCCTTATAAATATATAAATATATAAATATATAAATGTAACAAAAATAGTGGGTATCATTGCATCCACAACATAAACTCTTTTTCAGTCCTGGAAAGTTCTTGTGCATGCTGAATGAAGATTGAGATGTGTGGTGGTGTCTCTTTAAGGTTATTGTGAGGAGTAAGGACGTATGAAAATGATTCACCAGGGCTGCTGCTTGTCTCTAGGTTCCTGTAACAGGGAGATGATCTCAATCTGCCTTCATGCTGTTAAAATGATTCATAAGCCTCCCAACATTCTCAAATGATGGAGTATTATTGCACCCTCTTAAAGTTGGGCACTGAGATAATTTGGCTGATGTTGGAGAAGGAATGTACCATCACCCCTGTGGCTCAACTTTCATTGAATAAATATGGCATGCTGCTGCTTCTGTTCTCCTTGTGTATGGAAGGACAATTAACATGTCAGAAAAGAAGAATCACAGAATGTTCTGGCTCTTTCCTAGAAAAGTGCAATTCCACACTGAGCTGCATTTTTGAAGTTACTGAGCGAGTTTCAAGGTTTTATCTCCAGAACATCAGAGGAAATCAGACTTATGCTTCATATGGAAAGACATTACTGAAGTTGGAAGAACTTTATCACTGTATTACTTTAACGCTATCATATGTTTTAATGGGACACATTTTTATTGCTAGGGGTAAACAGAATCTGCAATATAATCACAGCAGCAGAGTTGTAAAAACAAAGTGCTTTTGCATAGACATAGATAGCTATGGTCAGGATTTCTTTTTCTTTTTTTTTGTAAAACAGAAAAAAAATATCAACTGTCCACAATAACTCAGGGAGAACTGTTCATGAGCTGAAGATTTCCCTTCTTTTTGGTTGTAGGAGTGATATTACAGAGATATTGAAAACTTTTTAAGGCTTAGTTACAGATTGGCGTACTTTCGGTCTTCTGACATTTATGACCTTAATTGAAATGATACCTTCTTTCTGTGTTTTCTCCTTTGTTTTGTTTTGTTGTGGTGAAACACTATTTAAACTATTTCGAGTTTCTACTCCACAGTCTGAAATCTGCATCAGAGAAGCTGTGAACAGACTCATCAGGTGTTTCTATTGAAAAACTGTTGTTAATTTTTGAGCAGATGTTTCTGACTGGCAAATACATTTCTAACAGAAATGCAGAAATTTAGATTTGGTGTAACATGAAAACAGTAGAAAGCAACTGTTACTAATTTCTTGCTCTCCAAGTGAGAATGAGCAGTGAGTGATTGGTTCTTCTTAGGGTTGTTTAAATTTCATTCTAACATAGATGCAGTTTGCCAGTGTTAAAATAGTGATTGGAAGTGGTAGTAGATGAGAAGCAAGTGTAGGTTCATGTTAGTAAATGTTTTGTAGAAGGCAAGTGGATTAGCCTGGTTTTCATAAACTAAACCTATTTGCAGATAAAATGGTTGTGTAATGTACTGGTTTTTTACGTTACATGTAATGTAATGGTTTTTTTTTGAAAAAAAAAAAAACAGAAATGAAAAATCTTAAAATTTGAAAAAAGGCAATAGTAGGCCATAGGCTGCAACTAATAACTGTGCCACATATTGAAATAATTTGGGGAAATGCTAACGATATCTTATTTAGCAGAGCAGCGGTCTTGTCAGACAGCATTTCAAGTGGAGTTTGTGGAACTGTAGCATACTCTTATCTTTGATAACACCTCTCTGTCTTGAAGCATACTTTCTAAGTCATCTAGTTCAAAGACAGTTCTCTTCTGAAATATATTACAGGATTTCTTTTACCTTCACTTCTACTTGTGTTTAACCCAGAGGACCCTGAGAACCATAATTTCTATCAATCAGAGCATACATTTTAACAGTATGATGATTGCGTCTGTCTTGAGAAAGATTTGCTACTTCTTAAGGGCTTCCTTAGTGCAAGTGCAGCTGCAAGTTGTCCTTGTTTGGGGCTGTGTGTTGTACCCTGCTCCTGATGCAGCTGAAGTGCTCAGTGCCATGGAGAGAGGAGAGATAGACATGCCCTTAGTTTATATTGTGCTGTCACTGAAAAATACAAGATAAATCTGTGCCTTTGTACTGATAAGGAAGTGTCCATAGCATGTACTCAATCTTTTAACTTGGCTGCTGTGAGGTAATCCTTCCTCTGGCCTGAGTGCAGTTCTGAAATCCAATAGTTTTGCTTAAGACAGATCAGGTAATTCTGAACTCCTGTGGCAATACCACACCTTCTGTTTCTTGAGAAATGTTTCCTGTTGTACCCTGTTTCAGTCTGAGGAAGAGTATGAGATTATATAATCATGCTGGATAAAAAAATCCTTCATCTTCTTTCAGTAGCATCCCTTTCTGCATCATGTGCATGGTAAAATTTGTGTTCTGGAGCCTTCAAAATACAAAAGTGTTTGGAGTTTCTTCAATCATAGTGACCGTGCACTTCTTTTTATCTGATTAGCAGTTTTTGACAGTCCTGTCTTTCTGAAATTTAGCCTGAAAACTCCCAACCTCAGAACTGTGCCTGAAAATGCCGTGCATTGGAGTCAAGGTTTTGCCTCTCAATTTCTAGATGAATGTGGTTTCCTAAGAGCTTCCTTTCAAGTCTCATCAGAAATTTCTGCCTCACTGGATTTTTGACTTACATATTTCCCACCCTTGATTGCTTGGAGGGCAATTCTTGCAGCTGCTGGCACTGATTGGTTTCTAAATATAGGGAAATCTTGCTGCAGGAAATTTTGAGACAGATCTGATAAAAGAAAAGGTGAGAAACTGTGTTATCAGAAAGTGGTGGTTGAAGGTCAATTTTATGTGGGCTTCTGTAATTTATCTAGCTGCTACAACCTGAATGAAAGATTAAATTTACCCTTTTCTGCGCAGATCTTGAGTAATCAGTCTTTGGGTGAGGAATTAGACCAGATTTGTAGAATCAGTATTTATCTTTTCACTTTTCATTAAGGTGGACTGCTAAGTAGTATTGGAATTCCTCTGGGATTGAAATGGTGAGTAAAAGCAGAGATGTGGCTTTTCCCCCACAGGACCCATGCAGGTTGTTTGCCACCTCACACTGGCGTTGGACCCTGTGTCACCTGTTTTCATTCCCCACAGCTCTGCATTAGTCAATAATTTACAACTTTTTCCTCAGAGTGCTTCCCCCTTCTTCCAGTTAAAGTCACTGCCCTTGCAGCAAATGTCTGTGGGGCTCCTTTGCAGAGATACTTAGTCAAATGCAGAATCATTACTTCAGTGTGCTAATTTTACAAACTTTAGTGCAGGGGAAAATCTTCTGCATTAGCCCCAGTGGCTGTGGCACCTCATGTGAAACAGTGGCTGCTTCTCCCTCTTCCAGAGGTCTTGTTTTGGAAAGGAGGCAGACATCATTTATTATGAAAGAATAGATCAGAATTAAATTCAGATGGTTTATATATAGAAAACCACAACAGTCAGGAGTTATTTTATCCATGTCACAGCTTGGGAGCTTGATTACAATTACTCTGTACTTAACCATGAAGCATCATCACATTATTTTTCTTGTACAGTAGAAATACAAAAATAAATACATGCTTATCTAAACATGGAGGACAGAAAAATGTTCAAGAGTGAGCTTACTGCATGAGGACTAGAACCTTCTCACTCCTGGGCACAAGAACTGTGAAGACAGCATTTTCTTCTGTTCCCTACTCTAAGGGACACTTGGAACAGTTCACATCTGGATTTTCAAACACAGAGATTTCTGAATGAGGAGCCTTGAAGCAGCTTCCTGTAGCGGATCAGTGTAATTAACCACTTCTGGGAAGCATTACATAAAGATCATTTTAAGGGCTTAGAATGTAGTGCAGTCTGAATTGGTGCTCAGGACAATTCTGATGAAAGGTTGCCATAATCAGGAAGAGATGTCCACTCTCTGGAAGAGGACTGGAAAGAGAACTAGAAGATGAGTATTATCCTAAGCTCTGAGTAGCTGCTACTGCTATAAAAGCAAAAAACCCAGGCACAGGGTTGGGTTTGGGTTTGATTGGTAAAGCTTGAAATTTGCTATTATTTGATTAGAAATTAAGAGTTTTGATACCCGTGATCTGTTTGTTGCTACTAAGGAAGAGTAAAGCCAGGTTTTATAAAATTATTGCAGTGTTTTATGAGACTGTTGGAGAATATTCAAATGTCATCCTTCACTATATTGTTTGTTTCCTGGCTTTAAATATAAACTTCTCTTTGAAGGATATTTGAGTCTATTTCACATTGTAACTTTAGATGTTAATTCTTTATTTTATAGTTTTCTTTATTGTTAGTTATATGCTTTCTTTTAAAAGTATTTCAGTCCCTAATGCAGTTTCATTTGTTGGACAGTAAGGTGCACTCTGTCATTAAAAAAATATAATATCCTCATAATTAAAGTAATAACACTGACTAGAGGAGTAAGATTCATGGAAATGGTTCTATGCAGGGTGTTTTCTGCCACAAATTTCTGTCTTTGTTCATTTGTACTGTTATCTAGAGCAATAAAAGAGTTCTCACATTTGCTGGGAAAAGGACGAGAAAGGTGTGTCAATGTGTCCATAAATACACACGTGTGTATCAGACTCAGATAAACCAGTGACAAATCTTGTGAGTAAACTTCTAAGTAAAACCTAAAATGAAACAGTCGTAAGTACTACCATTATTTCCTTTACCTTTTATCTTCCTTTTCACATCATGTGCTAGAAATGTTTCATATCCAGTACCAGATCTAAATCATTTATTATTTGATAAAACTCTTTAATGTTCTCAGTATTTGTCAGGACTGCAAAAGGAATGCAACTGTCTGTGATTAGTCACAATTTTGATCAGCTTCCCTTTCTGTAAATTTTTCGTAAAGCACCATGCAGTCCTTTCTGTGTATTTTTTCACCCCCAGAGCGGTGTTCCCTTTTCTGCTACAAAGATCAATGCCAGAAGCCTGATGCTCACAAGCAATCCTATTATAGCAAACCAGTATTCACACACACTGCGAGGAAACACTTTAGTAAAGAAACAGATTTAAGTTTAAAGCTTGCAAAGGATTACTACATACAGCATAGAAATTTTTTTTTTTTTTTAAATAATTACAAGTATCATAAAATTATCCCTTTAATGTGATTTAAGCACGTCTTTGTGTCTGTAATAAGTATACATTTAATTTTGATGAGCTACTTGCAAATGAATTTACGACTGCTAGAAATGAGGATGCTTTTTTCAGTCACTTGTGTCAATTGCAGGGTAATTGGCTGGTTCTTCAGAGGACTTGTGGGAAAAGCATTGGAGTACTGTCAGCATTTGACTATGCTGTTTTATTTCCTTACTGTAAAGTACCCATAATTCAGCATAAGTAGCAGGCTCTAACCACAAAGATTATTTTATGCTAAAGAGCCTCTAAAAGCAAGGTCAAAATGCTGCCATGTGGACTGGGTGGAAATGTCAGCTACAACCTGTGTAAAAGCTGGAGAAGAGAGTGAAATGAAATGCATGCTAAATAGAATGTCTTAGTGCATGTCATGTGCTCATGTTGATAGAATGAATGCATTAATCAATGGGAATGTACATATGAACTAAAATGGAGCTCTATTTTTACTGGCTCTTCTGAAAGTGATGGTTGATACAGCTGAAAAGGCAAAGTTGTGCATCTCATCTTTAAATCCAGATAAGCTGCTTCAAGACAGGCAGCTATCAAAACTCTTGAGGTGGTAGCTGTTTGCGTACATGCAGCGCAGCAGGACCATTTTGGGGAAAGCTGGACAGATACTCCTATTTTCATCTAAGCTTTGTGTCTGGTAGAGGCAGGGGGTGTGTATGTTGCAGAGAAGCAGAAGATCATAATAAAGTGTCAGAATGAATTTTTGTCCCTACTTTTATCTGTTTAAGACAGACCACTAATGTTATTTTTATAAGGTGTTCCATGGTTGAATGTTCTGGTACAAATGCAAGTTGAAATATGCTGTGATACAGTGTGCTCTGGAAGAATATGAAATGGTTGGATAAACTTGGGTACTTGGAAATAATCTTTCTTCCATTCTGTTTTTGACACAAATACTGTTAAATAAGGCTTTCATTAGCTGTGAGTTAATTTGGGACAAACTACTGCACTTAATATTTAGTATATGGAAATGAAGGTGTCTCATGCTGATTGATTTTATTTTGCTCATATATTTTGGCCATTGCTCAAGCTGTGGCATTTTTGATACCAGCTAATTAGGTTCATTCTGGATAGATGGACAGCCCAAGTGACTCAGCAGGGCAGAGTTAAATTACTTCTGTCCATCCTGCTAGGCTTGTTAGCAAGTCATGAATATCTTGATTATTTCCCCCTTTTATTATTAGCTATATTTCAGTATTTTCTTCTTGTGACTCATAGGCCAAAAATTAGCCTATAAGAAGGTTTTTGATATGTTGAAGGTGATTATCTTTCTCCTTTGAAATATCCCATAAACTAGCCCTGAAGGTAGAAGAAAGGTGGGTTAGTGAGCTGAAGTATGGCAGCTCTATGCTAAAAACTCTTTGTAAAACTGTCCCATGTGAAGACCAGTGATATAACTAATTTGCCTTAGAATAAATTCTGCATTTCATAACTGGTTTAAAAAATGAAATGTTAGAGAGTTGTTAACCTTGTGAGATCTTTGAGAATCCTTTGGAACCAGGAAAAGGTGCAAAAGGCAGAGGATTTCACAGGATGCCACTATTTTGTCTGTGTTAGTGATTGCAGGAACAGAGCTGGTATTACTAGGAACACAGTGAAATAGATGCATCTCAGGGATAAAATGTTTTTCTATTAAACACAACCACAGTTTACATATGCAAACTGGTCTTACAAACCGAACAGTAAAAGCCATGTTCCTAATTTCTTTCTCAGGAGAGGCTTTTATGATTTTGCATTGTGTTTTTCTTTAGCATTCATCTAAGGTACTTCCAACACCTAGGACACTAATTGTTCAATAAGCAGCACCTGTTCCAAATTAATACCTCTCCAAGAATATTTGCTTTTATTTACCATTTCTTCCTGGATCATGATAACTAGCTAGTCACGCTATTTGCTAAGCAATCTTTGATTCTCCCATGTATTACCTTAAATATCAGTTGGGTAAGAAAAGCTGCAATGGTGCCCCAGGGGTTTGTTGAGATATCTGAGATCTCAGCTTGTTGGTGGGCCATGGTAACAGTGGCAGAGGCTTCTGACTCTGAATTTCCTATTCACATTAATTAGGCAGAGATGTAAGGTAGCTGGAGCAAAATGAGTCAGTGCTGGTCCTCAGCACACAGCTCCCTGTGAAAAATCTCATTCTGCTGCTGGGCTCTTAGCATACCAAAGAATTTTTTCTTTTGAGTTGAAATTGTTCTGGTTTTTCAAGTATGACTCAGTAAATTTCCAAAGCAGATGTGCCTGGTACTCACCCATACAGCCCTATCTGTAACCAGCATTTGCATAACGTCTGCACGTTCAAGGCCTGCTTGATGATCTTTTAAGATGATGAGGGGTTTTATTTTAAACTAAATATAAAGCCACTTTGAACTATAAGCATAAAATATTTAATCAAACTGAAATGCCTGGTGTGATAGATTCTGCAGGCATAAGACACATTTGCATGGATGCTGGTTTATGTTCACAGGTGGAAATTTATTTAAACTTAATGCTGTTTGCTTGAAAAGATGGCTGTTTTTTTTTTTCAGGGAAGTTTTTTTTTTTAAAAAATGTATTTTTTGACAATTTCTCTCTGTGAATGTTAACTATTTCCAGAATCCTAACTTAAAGAATCTTTGGTGAAAGTACTTTTTTAACATTTCTAGCACACGGGAGGTGCTGTGGGTGCCCATGTGCTTTGAACCTCCCTGGTTATATGGAACAGACACTTTCCTACACACTGCTCAACTAATGGTTTTAATGTTATTAATCCCCCAATGCTGCACTTCCTGCTTACTCAGGGGGAGACCTTTCTCCTGCTTTTAGGAGGATACTGTGAAGAGGGAAAGATGTGCAGGCTGAATTTCAGTGCAAATAAAGATTTGGGCAGCATAGATAACAAAACTGCAAATACAGAAATCAAAATGGCCTCTCTGCTACCCACATTTCAGTGGTTTGGAAATATTGTCTTTATTATATATGGAGCAATGTCTTTAGGAAACAATAACAGATAACTGCAATCATTGGTTTATTTTTCTTCAGTTTATTTATCTCAACTAACACTGAATAGGTTGTTATCCCCCACAATTTTCTTTGTTCTAGTAGGATTGATGAAATCTGATGAAATATTACTCAGCCCAATTTCAGTAGTCAGCTTCTGGTAATTGCTTTGGTTACTAAATACCTGACATGAACTTTTTGTTTCCCAAATGGATTAGATTATCTAAGCACTGGGTTCCCTGTGAGCATTGAATTTTTCAGCTCATTTCCATCTGGGTTTTAAAGCTTTTGTAACAATGAAAAAAGTTGGTTGTACTGAAAATGATTGATATGACTAAAAAGATGTCTGAACCTTGGAGGGGTTTTTAGTGTTATTTTTTATTTTTTTTCCTAACTTCTTACATGGCTGTATAAGAAATGCCTTCTAGACTTAATGAAGGAAAAGTGAAGCTCTACTTCTTATCATATTAATACAGTTCGGGGTTTCCCAAGAGAGAATTTCTCATTTGTCTCAAGGTGATTTTTTGTGTTGTACTTAAGTTGTCTGAATGATAAATAGTGCCCTACATAAGTTGCTGGCTGTATATGTAACAACGAGTAGTATTGCATTTGAAAGTTTTCTGATAAAGTGGAATCCAATTTTGCATGGAAAAGCTAAGATGAATTTTAACCACTTTTCGCTGAAATTTCATCAGTCAATCTGGACTTATTAGGAAAGGAGAAATTATTCATTTAAACCTTCAGTGATTAGGGACTGACAAGATTACTTTATCAGAATCTCTTTTTTCAAGCAAAGGTACAAATTATCTAATTTATTTACCTTATTTAAAAAAATCTCTATATAAATATCTGTTACATACAGATATATTTGCATGCATATTGGTACATATACAGCAATATATATAGTTTTATACAAAATTCTGCATTGTTTAGCATAAGGAGATCTTGAGATTAATTCTGAATTACTTGCTAACTAAAATAACTAGTATGCAATTATTTATGTCAAAATGTTTTTAGATAGTTTTGTTATTTTAATTGGTTCCACTTCAGAAGATGGATAGAATTTTACTGGCTTAGCTTTATCTGCAGGACAGTTCATCCTCAGCAGGACCATGACACCCAATCCCACATGTAAACTATTTGACACAAGTGGTTTTGCAGTAGGTCCAAACAAAGCTGCTTATGCCACCTGCACTGACTTGGATGGGCTGTTTAATAATTTGCTCATAGAGAGTTCTGCATATGAGTGAATGATAAAATATTCTCTAAAGCTCTGAAAGGATGCAAAAGAAACATAAGACAGGTTAAAAAGGACAGAACTGTTTCATGTGTACAATATCAAAATACATTTCCCAGAGCTAAATCCAGGAAGAGAAGGAAGACAGTGGCTGTTTTATACAGCACTTAGCCAAAGAGTTGGCATGAAAAATAATTTCCACTTTGTTCCCCATCGTGTTGCAATGGGGTCTTTGTCCTGAATGTGAGTAAATGTGATGTATGTATTAAAAATACTGGCTATGAGCATGAAAGAAATCATCTGAGCCTATTCTTTATTACCCCCATGCAATAATTATATCATTACCATTTTGCAATATTTTTACATGTTGTTGCACTTAGTTTTCCACATTACTTCACTCACCAATTGCGCTGAGTAACTAGAAAAAAAATTATGTTTGTAAGACTGAATTCTGAACATACTGAGGGTAGAAACACCTGATAATGAAGATGTCTTACAGGATTGTTGAGTGTCAAACAAGGTGTTAGTTTCTTTATCTTACAGGAAGCTTTGTTCATGGCATGATAGAGTGGTTGGCACGAGCTCTGGTACAGTGGGGAGAGCTGAGCTTGGGAAAGCCTTCAGTGCATGGGAAACCATTCAGCTCTGTGCTTGTACCTGGCTGCTACACCTGGGACTTGGAGCAATTCCTGCTCTCCCAGCCAAGCCCTGCAGGCTGATTCACAGCCTGGCTGTGCCAAGGGCAGGCTCCTGCGGGGTTTGGATCAGGCAGGGGGACAGGGATGGGCTCAGACACCACCCAAGCTTAGGAGCAGCCAGGCCCCTTGGCCTCCTGAGTCTTTGAAGAGCTCACCATCTGTTCTTCTGTCTGGAGATAAGAGTGTGTCTGTTCTTTGGCCTGGACAGAAGAACTGGTTGCAGGTGAAAAACCTGAAACCTATTGCATCCTCAGAGCCAGCTTCAAATGTAACCTCAAAGGATTTAGGTGTGGTTGTGGGCAGAGCTGGAAAAGGGAAGGGTGACGAGATGCAGATTACAGGTTTGGGGATGTGGGAGGAAAAAAGAAGATTCAAAGGGGAAATGACAGATCCTGTAAGTGGTGAGAGCAGAGATGCAAATTTACATGGTATCTTTCCAACCAAATTGGTTAGTTTAGGGCCTCTGGAGTTAATTGGTGTTATTTCCGTGCCTCTTTTTATGTAAACTGCTTTGGCATTTGTCTGTCTCAGTCTCCAAATGAATCATTTACTTTTTCCACCTGCTGCTATCACCTGTTTAACTCTTCTGCTTCCAATTTCATGCCTACATCACTTCCACTTTTAATTCTTTATTAGTTTGCACCATTTTAGAGAAACTCAAAAGAAGTTTCTGATCTCAAACTCTAAATAGTCTGTGAGAATATAAAATACACATTATGTGTCACTTTTCAAGGACACACTGTACGAGTGGCTTGCTGTAATCTGTTCTAGGATGCTTAAATTTTAAAAGGCACAAGATTTTAATAGCTGATTTTGTTTCTGTATGTGACTATTTATATTTTTAGCGCATTTGATAAAAGTACCATTACACAACCGCCTCTTGGCTCTGGTGTAAGGCTTTGTACCAATGTTTTTTAATGCTTTGCAATGTGATTATGTAGCAATCTCTAGGTGTTTTAAAAGCAGGTTCCCTTTCTACTATGATAGCTAAGTCATCTCCACCTTTGTATCCTCTACCTGACAGACCCTTCATGTCTGACTCAAGTTTAAAACACTTGTCCTAATTTCTGAAACTTTTCTTCTAAACTGTATTTAAAACTTTCTGTTTTTAACATCCTCCTCTTTTCTTCTTTGCTGACTTTGTTCCAGTCTTCATCTTATGTCTGACCCACTTAAGTGCCTGTGACTTTCCCATTCTACTGCCTATAATTGAAGCTGTTTACTTTGCTTTGTGCCCAAAATACCCCTGTCTCTTCAGATCTCTTTTCAGACAGCAAGAACCCTCTTTACTTGTAAGTCAGATTCTCCCACAGAGAACTTGTCATTGCCACAGCCCAGTGGCCGCGCTGAAATCACCCGCACGTGATTTCCAACAGCCCAGTTTGTGCTGAAACAGAAATTCTTTCATGTTTTCTGCCTCTGTAGTTCCAGAGAGATTTTTCATTTGGTGATATTCATGGTGTGCTTCTGCTGCCTTTTTCTTTAAGGTTTTTTGTTTTTTTGTTTTTTTGTTTTTTTTTACATTTTATTTGTATGTGTGTGTGATGCTGTTAAATTGAAAATTATAACCTATTGCATCTGCACTGTGTGATGAAGCAAAGGCCTGTGTTCAGCAGGGCTTGGGAATATTTTGGGAATAAACAAACCTTGTAATTTAACAAATTTGTTTTGTGTTGTTTTGTTTTATGACATTTACAGCAAGGTAGCAACTGTAGGGCAGTAATAGGGGGGCGATTTTTACACACCTCTCCTTGCCTTGTAAGTCCATCACTGTGTTTTAGCCTATTCTCCCAGTGGGAAAGTGTGAAGTGTAAGTGCAGGCAACAGAGTTAAGCTGGAATGTCCTGCAGAGATTCACTATCACAAAGGGTAATACTGCTTTATCGATCCTTTCCATACCGGCTCCCACAGTTGTGTTAAGCCTGTAGCAAGTGCAACCTTTACGAAACAAGATCAAGAGATAGGCCTTACCATTTAAGTTGAATACTGGCTTTAAAATAGGATAAAAGGATGTTTCTTAGGTGTGACATATTGTTGGCATTTTAGTGTATACATGATAAAAAATCCAGAGTGGAAATTTTCATGTATTGGAATAATGCTTTTTTTTTGAGCCCTACATCTCTGAATGCAAGTGATAGGGCCAACTTAATTTTACATAAAGTATAACTTAGAAAAGGAAAACTATTTTTAACTTTGACCAGACAGCTTTCCTAGGGAATTCAAATTCCCATTTCTCCTCATATTCTGCAATATAGTACAGTCATAATTTTGTTACTTATACTCTAGGAGTGAAAAAATACTGTCTAAAATTAAACAAAGACCATCACATATTTTTCTTAAAATATTTTTGTGTTATTGCAACTTCTTTGCTGTCTTGATTTCATTGCTGCAGCAGTTGCCAAAGATGTTGATAACATTTTTCACTAGAACTTGGTTAGAGCATTAGCTCTAACCCCAGGCTTTCAGAAGAGTGCTGGAGGGCTTTCAGTACTGCAGTGCAGATTCTTGCTTCCAGTGTTGGCCTGTACTTAGAAAGAAATATATTAACGTGATCGACCTTAATTTCTATTTTGAAATTTACCAGTAAAACATCGAGTGCTGTAGATCAGCCTGTGACTCTGTGTCTTACTGGACTGCATGTTATCTTCAGATAACTGAGGCAGAGCTGGGCCATTAAAAAAACCCAAATGAAATAGGGAGATTGATCTGTTCAGGTTGCAGTAGTAGAATTTTGTTGTCTCCAGCCTAGCCCTGGTGCCTGTCCCTGGAACCAAAGGACCTTGAGCACAGTGCCAGGATTCACTTTGCAGCTCTGTAACTGGAGTCAGTTATGTTACCACTTGTGATTTCCAGCGAGGTGCAAACAAGAAATATGTGACTGGTATTATAAGAAAGCTATGGATTTTCTCTGTTCATGTTATGGAACCAAAATTACAAAGGCTGCTGGGAAATTCAAAAGTTCAAATAAAACTCTGGTGATCTCAGTTCTGTCTCTTTTGATTAACACTGCTTGTCACATAGAAGATTTATCCAGATGAGGAACTCAGCAATGAATTAGGAAGAATTTGGAAGCAAACTTCAGTCAGGAGTAAGAGCAAATACCTGTCAGGAAACCCTGTCTCACCCCCTCCTACTCCCTCAGCATGGCTCCTTCTTAGAACCTTCTGCCTGTAATTTGTTACAATGAATAACAGGAATAAATGCTAAAAATTTCAGATATTCAGTTATAGACATAATGAAAGTGGCGCAGTACATTGATTGTAGTGCAGTGATCCTCTGACCACATTGTCTACATGGATTACTATTTACTAGTGAAGCAATAAATTGCAAACAGGCTGTCACTGAAGTCAGGCTTAGGACCACACTGTTCTTTTTCTTTCATATGATACAGATATATTTTTAGAAAAAAAAATTCTAGATTAAATGAGTTGTTAAAAGATCAATTTTGAGGGCAAAACCACCAGGTAGCAGTATTTGATTTTATAATTTTGACCTTGAATAGATTAAAAATAAAAATCCCTGGTATGTATATGCCACATGAATGGAATGCACGGAACTTAGAAAATACAGTGTTACAAAGTAACTGATAAATAAGATCAGCATTCCCTATTTTCTTAAATAATTTTAATGCTATGCTGAAGCAATTGAGAGAAGTGTTTCATTGTTTTAAAACTTTTGATCTTCTAATGCTAATGACACATTAAATCAGTACTGTAGTATCTAATTATTATTATAATATTGTGGTGTAGTATGAACATAATAGCATTAAAATATTTTATTTCTATGTTTAAGTAAAGGAAAAAGAGTGCCTTAATAAAGCTCTCCTTTTTGTTTATGATCCAGATTGCAGGTCTGATAAATTCTAGCAGAATTAATTAAAGTCTGAGAATGAACTCAGACCTGGACGGGTGGACTGGAGAGATACTGTCGTAAAATGCAACATGTAGCTGACAGATAAGTTCCTTGTTAATTTAATTAGTTGGAACTTTTTTAAAGGGTGGTTGGTAGCAAACATCAAAACCTGCCTTCAAACAGGCAGCTGTCAAGTATGAGTACTTAGGTGAGAAATGTTCCTGAAAATGTTCTCATTTTTACCAGTGTTTATAAACCATGGATGGCTGTTGTGTCTTTTCAGGTTTGTTTCTCTTACTCTGCAATGTAAGAATGTTTCCAGAGGGGAAGAAAAGGGGGATAAGATGTTTGGATTGGCAAATTGCAACCAGGACAGTTGCTGTTGTTGCTGCTGTTTCATCAACAAGTTTTGGATAAGAAAAGGACTGTGCTGTAAAAGTAAAACTAAATAAATGAGAACCCCCAACACTTTTCAAAGTTACTAAACTGTATTGAAACTTTGGATGAAAACACATTATGTGATAATTTTAGCAAAAATTGTTAAATTGATGCCCCCACGTTAAAAAAAGTACAGCATAGTCAAAATATGGTACAGTTGCTGAAATATAGGAATTCAGGCTTTAGGAAAAAATGTACTGTGTTATTATGCCTGCATTTGGTAATGCACAGTAATGTGCAGTACTTTCCTGATCCCCCAGAACCTTTCACCAAGCCATTACTTTTTCATATTGATAGAGGAAAGCCACACACGAGTAGTTCTGATAATCCATGGCTGGAAATTATTCCCCCTTCCAGAACTTGCTGTGCTGTACGTGTGCTGCAGAGCCACATCTCGTGCCCTTGGGTTTCTCCCAAGGTTTCTCTCTCTTGGGTGAAAGGCAGTAGCTGGGAATAAGGAGGTGACACCAGGAATTTCATCCATCCTATTTCCAGGCACATCATTTCCCACACTGTCCCCTCCCAGGTTTGTAAGGGAGATGCTGCAGTGAACAATGCCACTTGTGAATGGGCAGATACTGGTGCCAGTCCAGTGATCTGTACTTCTGACCTTCTTTGTCCTAAAAAATCTTTCCAAGTGAAGAGCATGGGCCAAGACAAATAATTCAAGCAGACTGGAGGCAGCACTGTGTCCTACAGGTTAAGCACTTCTGTAGAACAGTTCCTTTACTGACACTGCTTTCAGCTGTGTATTTAAGAAAGGGTGCACTTCTCATGGAACTATTTAGGGTTTGATGCTTGATTTTTAATTAATACTCATTCCATGCAAAAGTATTAATGATTTTCTAATCAATGGAGAGGTGGTAATCACTGGATCGATGGCATACTTGTGTTTCAGGGAAGCATTCTGAATAATTATTACATTCCATTCATTAACAATCTGGTTAATTCAAATTGGGATTTTTCCATCTGGATTATTTATAGGTAGAACAAGGCACGTCCTTTTGAGACATTCCAGTCTGTTATGTATGAATTATACTTTTATGTAGGAGTATAGTAATCCTTTAAATTTGGGTAAATAATATTATAGAGTCATGATATATTGAGAGAATGCTTTGGGTTTTCTGATGTGGTGGCTTTCAGAGAGGTGCCTTTATGTGTTTGCATGTCAAGGATTGCAAAATATAGATCAGATAAAAGAACTGATGCATACATAGACTTAAGCTTGCCCTGACCCTGAGTCAAATCTCTTTTGAGATTTGGAGGGGGGAAAAAAAGGGTTCATATTATCATTTCTCCACAGCTTTGCTATTTGGTTCCATTAGGGATTGGATCCATGGAAATATTATGGAGTAGTTGCTGTCAATCTGAGCAAAATTGAAATCTCATTAGCCTTTCTGTCAGGTGAGATCTAAAACCAAGGTCCTGGCCACTTGTCATTAAAGAGTTCTCTCACTGCTCACAGGAGTAAAGGTGTTAAATACAGGGTCTTGGACAAATTCCAACTTGTGAAATTAGGTCTGGCCTAAATTCCCTGCCAGTTTAGTAGTTTCCTTCTTGTTCTTAACTAAAATGTAATAGTGTTTTGAGTTATTAAATGGATCCTCACATGTGCTTGTCTGCTTTTCAGTGACAGGAAAACTGTCATGATAGTGTATGTTAGACCTTAATGGAGTAATATAAACAAAAATTTACAGCAACCTTAAGTAGAAACCACAGTGTCAGAGCTTTACTATGCACCAGTTTGGTCATATATTGCCAAAAAAGAATAAAAGTACCTCAATTTCAGCTTCCTTTTTCTGTAGCTAGGTAAGTTGGATCTATAGGAAAAAGCAGCAGAAACATGTAATGAAACTGAGATTTAAAAGTGGAAGAGCAGAATCACTGCAGTCAGGACCATGACAGTGGTTCCTGATGGGTACAAGGGAGAGCTGTCTCATTTCAAGCATTTAGAAATGTACCAAACCTATGTGATTGAGCATCTCCTTGCACTTGAGACATGGGCACCTGTAGCAGGTTATTGCAGGGTAAGTCAGGCTGTTTCCACAAGTCACCTGCTCTGTCCTGACTCACTAATCATGTTCTTACATTAGGGTTTTTTTTTTTTGTCATTTATGGACAAACTATTGTATATCTTCATGGAATACAAGTAATCACACAGTAATGTCAGAGTTTTGATGCAGCATATTTACACTAGATTTTACTTTCCTTAGTTTAAATGTACCTTTCAATAAGTTCTATGGGGTTATTTGATTTTTTTTTTTTTTTTTTTTTTAAGTAACATCCTAATTTTTCATATGCTGCCTGTTCTCTACATCTGTCCAAGTACTTTTTAGTTCAGGATGTTTTAGCCTTTGAATTATGCATACTTGAGGCAGCTCTTGCAACATTTCAGTAGAAATTACTTCTCTAAGTCTTTTCCTCAAAGACATATTTCTGCTACATTAGAGTCTGCTTTGAAATCCAGTGAGAATATTCTATAGAACCAGGCAGCATACACATAGATAAGTAACAAATTATATATGAGCATCTGTTGTTAATAGTAGTCATTTTGTAATACTCCAAGGAATCTAAACTGTTGTTCCTCACATGTTTACAAAATTTCATGCATTTCCTTCTTAATATTTCTTTGATGTTTAAATACGTTTCCAAACATACCTTATAGAGAACATACAGTTTCTTTAATACATTATTGTTCTCCCTACCTCTTTTTATGTAATGTCTTGGTAAAGCAGGTGAAAAGTAAGCCAATATTATTGTGAGAGCTGTAAAAACATGGGGTGGAGGATTTTATGAATTTTTAAGTTGATTTGAAAGTGTTCAAATATACAATTATAATTGTTTAATTTAATGCTAAATTTAATGTTTGAAAAAGCAGGGGAGAATGAAGTGGTTGAGGGTTTGAAGCACGGGAAGGAAAAAAGTCAATATTTGCTTTTTTGCTTGGCAAGGGTGAACACTGCTCGTCATGAGAGGTCCTGAGCTGGTTCTCCAGCACAAGTGAGAAGTAATTGCTGCATTTTATTGTACAGCCACTTAGGTACTTGGCATAGATCCCAAAGAGACATAAGTAGGGAAAGCAGCAGTCAGCTCTCCCTAAATACAGTGAGAATTTCACTTTTTTGAGGGGTGACAGATACACCCCTGAACCTCTGCTTCATTAGGAATTCATTGTGACAGATCTCGAGGAGAATTGTATTCCCCTCTCACAGGATAAGTTGGACATTATGTCCATATCTTACTAGATTCAATACTACTCTTGTTCTAACTGGTTTTAGAAAAAAATATTTTCTTAGTCATTCCTTTTCCTATTTGATAAGAAAAATAGAAAATATAGTGTAAGATTTAGGATGTTGTGTGATGCTTAAAGTAGCCAAAATTTGTCTTGCTCAGCTTTCTGTTCATTCATGACAGCCATGACCAACTGTGCTGGGCTTCAGTCTGCAACTCAAAAAGCATAAAATTTATCAGAGGAGGTTTGGCTCTGTGCCTCCAGGAACTGTTGTGCTACCACTGATCTAAATCATGGTGTATAAACCAGGCAAATGAAAATGCTCACAGATATTTTTCAGGTACTCCTTCAGAAACTAGACCTTTTACACACACGCACACACGCTCACACATGTGTATTATATATATATATATATATATATGTGATTGATTGGTTTTTAGTAACTGCCTTCTGATATATTTTTTCCAGTTCTCTGCTGCAAGAAGAAATAATTCTTTTCATTTAAAATTTGAAACTGTATCCAGCAATTTCTTTGTTGAGCAAAACAATGTTATTTATGCTGCAATCCAGCTATTCTACTAGCTCCAAGTTGAAATCATATTGTTCTTCCTCATTTTCTGCATTAAATCCTACTTTAGACAGATTTTCACATAGGAATGGCCAACATCTCTAAAAGCAGGGACATATGTTAGATGTTTAAGGTAAGATGGGTTTAAAGTGAAAATACTCCCCAATATACTAACTATTCACTATTTTTTCATCATGTAAGATAATATGTGGATAATAAATGATAATGTTACAATTTAGAAATAACATTTCCGGCGCAAATAGATGTAATTTTTTTTATTTTTTAAATTTTAATTAATTTAATATTCAGAGTTCAGTAAATAATTTGCCATATTCTTTAAAGTAGTTAATAGCCCTGCTAGCTAAATTAGGTCTATTAACTGATTTAGATTTCAAGAAATAGTTAAATGTGCACATGATGGCACCACTGGTAAAATAATTTGGCAATAAGTTGTACACATTAAAGCGTACATTCAATACCTGCTGTAGGTACTGGATAACTAAACAAATCTGTGAAAACCTACGACTAAGTCACGAGGAGAAGTGAGAGCAGAGGCCAACTTTCCTGGGGATATTCATGTAGGGGCAAAGCTGGCAGAAGTGGTGGGCTAGAAAGCAAAATAGAGGAGAAATTTTCTATTTTTCTTTTCTATTTTTTCCTAGGCATGGGGAAAAGTGAGTCCCATGAAACACAGCTGTGAAACTGTTCTGCCTTTAATCCTGGTTTGAGTGGCCAGATAGAGGGGTAGTATCTGTGTAGGTTGTAGACTCTGCTGCTCAAGCTTGTTGGTAAAATATTTCTTTTTGGCTGTACCATCGTGCAGCCACAAATCTACTGAAATGAAGGCATCTCTTAGCTTTTCTGTGCAGAAAAATTCTCCTTGAGGCAGAGATCCCAAAGTTCAAGTAACTAAAGTTAACTAGAAAGTTCCTCTAAACATAAACACCCACACTCCGCCCTACCCTCAATTTTTTACGTTTGCATAGTGATTGACAAAGGTGTTACTTTATTTCACTTTTAAAAATAGTGGAAGCTGAAGAATAAAGGTTATGTCTTGGTTCTGTTACAGCATCTGCTGACTAGGATGCCTCTTTTTCATGGTTAGTCATTGAGATCCTTTGACTGATTTGGGAAATATGGCTCAGAAATTCTGTGAAATAGCTTGTCAGCATCAAAGTAGTGTGTCCCAAGTCTCTTCATTTCTTGATTGCACATATTAGACATGGGTACAGCAGGCTGACAATGATTTTTCTGCAGAAGTGGCAAAAATTATAGGTTAATTTTAAACATATTTAAATCATCATTAAAAGCTGGAATTTTCATCTTATTCACAATCAATGTTTTCTCATAAAAAATTGAAAATTGAAATTAAATGAGATAGAGTGGTGGTGTTCTTGATAGCCTGTAGGAGAGTAGATGTTTGATAGTCTGTAGGAGAGTAGATGTTTGTGGACTGTGAATAGATGGACCAAGAAGGGCTTAAACATGGCTGGGTTGCAAAACCCTACATTCAAAGGTTTTAAAGCCAACTGACATAAAATTTCTAGGAAGTCTCAAATGCTAAGTATGTCTGTTAATATGAAGCCTTCACAACAGGCGTATTGTCTCTTAAAAGATTTCACAACACAAAACTTGTTTTCTCTGCTGTGGCAATTAAGAAGGAAACAGAGTATGGATCCAAAGCTCCTGAAAGTTTTGCAGAAGGTACTGGAGCATCATGATTTCCACCAGATGCAGCATTCATCTTCTTTTCATGAGGGGTTTGGTTGGTTTGTCCTTCCAGTGTGAATCTGGGGTTTTTTTTTGGTGTGTGGAGCTGCTGGTGCTTCATTTATATGCCTGCAATACCTGAGTGTAATACCATGTGTTATCTTCCTTTCCTGCTAATTTCTACTGACTTACATTTAAATATTGACTAAGTTTCAAGTATTGCTGGATCAGAGTTTTGAGATGTATCAGTTATTTTGGGATTAGAAAGTCAGTTATAGCTGGTGCTGTGCTGCCAGGCCTGTGGGGCTTTGTGTCTTTTCATTAACATGCTTATGAAATAGAACCAAACGTGTGGAAAGTTGTAATTAGTCTTTCTCCTCTACTTAAACAAGTGTTTCTTTTGCCTTTTAAGGAAGTGTAGTTTATTGCTGCCGTGGTGGCACAGGGGAAGGATGGAAGGTCAGGCAAAGGCTGGTGATCAGTTGATACCAGATGTCACAGGGAAAGACCTTTGGAGGACTGAGGCTGGTGAACAACTCCAAAAAGGCCTAAAAGTGGCGGACATTGGAAACTGTAAGCGTGTGCTTACAATGAGGTGCATAAAACAAAGCAATATTAGTTTGTATTGTCACTGCTTTACAAACTACTTTGTCATAGCTACCCCGAGCTCCAGGAGAAAGCCCGTGGTCCCAGCTGTGTCATTGATCATATGCCACTAGTTGTTGCAGCACACACAATTGAATTGCTTTTCCCTCAGGGAAACAGTGTCTCCAGGTGTGCTAATAATAAAATTAATAGCTTAGAGAAACTGCTTGCCACAGCAGCTGTGGCTTTACAATGAGAGGATCGATTCCAGTGTTTAACTGTCCTAATTCCATCGTGGATACCCAACTCAGCCACCGCTGAGATACGTTCAGTCTCACAGTTAATCAATACATCCCTGATTTAAAACAAAGAGCCAAGATTCAGGATTAGAAGTCTTTCTGAATAAAAGGATGTAGGTTAAAACTGTCAACACCCTTCAACTATTATCTTAACATAAAAGTTAGGAGTGCTTCAGCTGGTGCCTCCACAGGAAGTGGATGTGATTCTACTGACTATATCCCACTCATTTTGTGAAGCATTAGCTTGTAAATATTAGGATGTAAAATGACACTTAAATCGTCTTGACCTGCCATTTTGTAGAGCTTCATGAATTCTGATTGTAATTGATAATATTACTTTAGTGTGAATAATGTATGTAGTCATACACCGTAGTTATTACTGTCATAGAGCGCTGCTGTCAGTAGCCACAGATTTGACTGCCAGCAATGTGTCTGGAGGGGCACAAATGCTTTTCATATTGGATTTTGAGAAGATCCTGATTCTGAGTGCTTATAAATGTCAAGGTTTAGCCTGTGTATGAAAAAAAAATATGCATTTTTATAAGTTGGTAGTGGAAAGTGAAAGAGCATTAAACATTATTGGACACGGGGCTGAAATTTCAGTGACAGCTTCTTAGTTGCAAGAGAAATGAGAAAGACATTGAAAATCACAGCTTATTTGCCCAAGTTGGGTAGTATTTGTTTGTTTGTTTTATTAAACTTGCAGTTTGGGCTGATCATAGCCTTTACTGTTCATTGTCTTGCTTATGTCCTTAGATGACAACAGTTCCACCACAGCTATCTACCACAATTTAGCACAGCGAGGGAGGGGGTCCGAGACACTTCTGCCAGCCATTAAACACAGCAGTTCCCTGCAGAGGGAAAGTAAATTCTCCTTTCCTCTCCCTTGGAGTCCAGTGAAAGGAATCAAAATCGCCTCTCCCTATTGCATTCAATACAACCAGAAGAGTGTGGCTTCATTTGATTCTTGCAAATTTAGGAAATCTAAAACTAACCATAAGAAGTTTGAGAGTGATGTCCTAATCTAGTGGAGGCTTTGTAGGCAATGGGCAATTGGAGGTGGTACTGAGAAAAAATAAAGCAATTAGGGAAGGAAAGACTTCTAAACAAATGTGTTAAAATGCTGTTCATACCCTGACATAACCAGACCAAACCAAACCATCATTAGATGGTTGCTGAGAGATACTGGTAGGAATGGAGGCAGACCTTTATGATTTTGATTGTTTGAATAAATACATTTGTTAGGAAAAATGTTCTTTGAGTTACTTAAATATATTGCTGGATATATGCTTCCAATGGGGAAGCTCTTAAAGGTGCAAAAATTTGTTAAGCAGCCACCAAGTTTTCCATAAATGGGGAGCATGGTCTGCTTAGGAGGATGAGCAGGCTGAGAACAAGGCTGTGTGGTGTTTTTCTGAGGCAGCATTTTTAGATGGTTGCTGAGATATTGGTGTAGGGTGGCATGATCTCCCAAAAGATCTCACCAGCACTCCAGGTTCAGCTGTCCTTGGCAATAAGGAGACTTGTTGGGGAAAGGTGACAGGGATGAGAAGACCCAATAAAAAAGCACATTTGAAAGGGACTTCAGCCACCTCCAGTTTACATGAGCAGGTAAAGCATTTGCTGGTATGGATGGGGAGCATCAACACCGAAGAAGTGCTAGTGCATTTTGTAGGCCTGAGATGTGCCCAGTGCTCTTTGTCTCAGACATGTTGCTTTTTGTCTCATGGTTTTGGCCTTTATTTGCATTGCTTATTCTGACAGATGTGGGAGAGGTCTACACTTCTATTTTTATCAAGCATGATTTTTTGTGTGTGTGTGACTTTGCTTTATAATAAATTGCTTTAATTTTTTCAGCCTCTTAATGAATTAAACAATGTCCAGAGATAAAATGTCTCAGGATAAATAGTTTCAAGAGACTATCCAGGGCCATGACTAGATCACTAATTAGTGCGTTTTTTCTTTTCTTCTCTGTGTCCCAGTGCCATGCACACATTGTACACAAAGGTTGAGGGCAAGAGATAAAGATAAATGTTAAGCAGCAACCAACTTTTCCCTAAATAGGGAGCGTGGCCTAGTTAGGAGGGTGGGCAGACTGAGGACAAGCCTGTGTGGTGTGTTTCTGAGGCAGCAACTTTAGAAGATTTCTGGGCTGTATTGGTGGGAATGAAGGCAGACCCTTGTGGTTTTGATTGCTTGAATAAATAAATTTGTGAGGAAAAATGTGCTTTGAGTTCCTTGGATACGCTGCTGGACACAGGCTTCCAATGGGGAAGCTCTTAAAGGTGCAAATTAGAGTTTGGTCTGTTGCTTCAATGCATTTGTAAGTAGTGGGGCTGAGAGTCTGAGAAGCCTTAGGAGATCTGTAGGATTGTGTTCTGGAAGAAATCCAAGAAATTGGTTTCATCTGAAGAACAGAGTTCAGATGGGAGATTAAAGAAATCATGTCTCTACAACTGCATGCTGCTGTCCATCTGAACAAGAATTCTGCATGAGGGGGGAAGCTTAGAGGTCTCACAGAGATTTTTAAATTTTTTTTCCAATTGGTGTCATCGAAGGTGAAGTTTTCCACTGATCTGTGGAAAATTTGGACTGCATTTCCAGTCTTTTCTTAACAACTGTGAGCATCCAGCTCTTTATTTATTAAAAACTTTAATTTTCAAAAGATGAGTGTATGCTGCAGAGAACATTTTTTAAAGCTGTTTCAGGTAAAGCATATCCTTCCAACATAGGACTACAAGTTGCTTCCACACTCCAAATTATATGGATTTTTATTAAACAATAATATAATTGTTATACCTCTTAAGCTGTTGTTAAATCTGTTAAAACCTCCTAGTTGTGTGAGAGTAGTTTTTGCACAAGGAAATGTGGTGGTGGCACGTCAGTCACATTGCAGTAGGTGCCAGTCCATGGTATTGGCCTAACTGGTTTTTGTTCTGTTAGCAAATGTCACTGAGTTTTTTATGATGCTTTAAAATATATTCAGCTTTAAGAGAACTAGTTTTATAAGCTGCAGAGAAGCATCAGTAACTGACTAATAAAGAGACATAATTTAGTTTTCATTAATATTACACTTACTAGATTAAAACAATGAATTTTTATTAAATAGACTTGTATAAGAAGTCATTTTGATTAAGACACTGTCTTCATATAATGGATGTTGGTTCCAT
This sequence comes from Pseudopodoces humilis, assembly GCF_049639895.1. Classification (NCBI taxonomy): domain Eukaryota; kingdom Metazoa; phylum Chordata; class Aves; order Passeriformes; family Paridae; genus Pseudopodoces; species Pseudopodoces humilis. The sequence continues at coordinate 13,298,645 of NC_142216.1, forward strand.
GCAGAGTAATGGGTGAAAATTGCCTCTAGGAAAGAAAAAAAGGGAAAGAAAAAAAAGTGTGTAGAAAGAGATGAAGGCAAAGGTTTTCCTCCATGGCTTGCCAATACTCACAAGCTTGATTTAACAATTCTTTTGTCTGCTGTTAATTTTATGGAATTAATAGCTGACTTAGAGTAATGAAGTATATTTAATTTTTTAAAGAACATCTTTAGATGTTTTGCCTTAGAACTAGTCATATTTCTTATTTTTTTGAAGATAAATTTCAGCTAACTAGAGGTTTTTAATGTTATGGTGTAGTCTTGACAGATACTAACAGTTGGTTTAAAACCACCAAAAAAAAAAAAAAAAAATCCTGAGGAATTTCTTTGGTACATTAGGATTCATTATATTTGTGTGTAAATAAGAACCAATTTGTGGATGTGTTTGGAAGCTGGTTTCAAGGAAAGTCCCACAAACACAGCCCAGTGTAAGATACACATTTGTAACAGACCCTGTCAAAGGTCTCTGTGCCAAACCCCTGGATGTCCATGTGGCAGAGCTGGCGTGAGGCTGGCGTGGCAGGAAGGTGATGGGCTGGGGTGCAGGGGGTATCTGCAGGGTCCCTCTAGGTCCCAGTTCTCTGTGTGTTGTCTGGAGCAGGAAGAGGAAGGACAGCTGCTCCAGCTGCTTCTGCAAAGCTGGGGGTTCAATTCTCACATTTAAGGAGGAGAGGGCAGCAGCTCTGCTGGAAGCGTTTTCTGGCTGCTTCCATCTCTTTGTACCCTCTGCATTCCCAGGGCCTTGGCTGGGGCAGCAGAGAGGGGTCCTGTCTCAAGAAAGTTCATTTAAAATGACCATTATTGCAGCAGTGCTGACATCATCTGTGCGAGCCAAGGCACAGGGTGCACAGGGGAGGCAAAATTCAGCACTAAAACCCTGCTGAAACTCCATAAACTCTTGTCAGGGGCAAAGGCATGTTTTCTTTAACCTTTGGGCTATGTCCTTGATAAATGTCAAAGGTTTGCTGTGACAAACAGAGGTGTTAGTACTTCCTAAGTATCTTGTAAAATATGAAGCTAAGCCTTGAATTAAGTTGTTAGGTTTTGTACAACTCATTTTATCAATCCATGCTGTAGCATCCCAGAATAACTTCCCAAAATGGAAAGTTTTGGTTTGTGATGGCATTAAGAAGATAGTGCCACACAAGTACAAATCCCTGTCTTTGATTTCTATTTTGATAATTTATTTAGTAAGATAAGTGCCATATTCGTGTGGAAGAACAACTGTGTTGTATAAAAGCAGAGAATTTTCTTTCATTTATAGGTTTGGGCTCTAGGAAGAAGGTCTTGCCAGGGATTAAGTGTAATCAAATTCCATCTCTCATATCTTAAAAAGTAATTCAGCAAATGAATGAAGCACAGAAAACATTTTCAGTCATTTCTACAATATGTGGCTTTGTGTTGTGCCAGTAAACTACAGAACAAAAGCATGGAAAAGAAATATAAGTTCACAATAATTCAAAGGCCATGGTCTTTTTTATCCTTTTAATGAATAGATGAATTACACTGCAATTTTATAAGCCTTCTGTGAATATTTTTTTTCTTATACAATGACTGTTTATTTTTACTTGACTTCAATGAAATTATATGAGAGGCAAATGTAATTGTTAGTTACAATCTGAAATACTTTTTGATCAGTGTTGTCACTTTACTTTTGCTGTTGTTCAAATCCATCTTGCTGGAGAATATAAGGCCATAATACTTATATAAGGTTTTTAACTGTTCTTTTCCTTGCTGCATTTTTCATCTTCCACTGGAGAGCCAGAACTTATAGGAGGATCTTCTCAGATCTTCTCTCCATCCCTAATTTCTCTGCCAATTGTCTTGCTTATTTTCTGTCATATACAAATGCTATTGCTTGATTGCACATCAGAGCTTTCATCCATCAAAATTAAAGGATGTGCAATTTGTACTGTACTGGAATACTTACAGGAGAAGCAGCACTGCCAACAAAAGGCTGAGATCAAAACTACTAAGTGTTGCTGTACTAAGTGACGAGGAAGAGTCTTTCTCAGGCAGTTACAGAAAGTCTGTAAAAATAATTCGGGAAGAATAGTAATATTTATTAGGTAATGTACAAAAGATAAGGCTGGCAAGTAATTTCATATGTATATTACCTAGACTCATGTGGAACATGAGCATCTTAGGAAGGAAAAACAATTTATGTAAAAGCTTTAGATCATAAATGTGAAATAAACCCTCTATCATTAATACTAGGTGATGTCAATCACTTTTCTCTTGCAAATAATCTCTATAAATAGAGCAATTACTACATAAGCAGTCAATTATAAACCGTTGCATTGTGGAAAAAAAACCACAGTGCATTGGTTTGCTGTCGTTTCCAGGAAGGCTTTAACCTTTTACTAAAAAATAAATAAGTGATTGTGATTCAGTGGGAAGGATCTAGAAGAGTTGTTGGAAGAAAGTGGTGTTGTATAGGATCCCTTCCATAGGATTTAGGAACTCTGTTGTTCCTTAGCTGAGTTCTGTTTGTGATGATTTGGACTGAGATGCTGGATTGAAATGCAGAGCCTTGGTCTTTGCAGGGCTGTGGGGGCCACAGTTACTGTTTGAGCAGTGAGAGGAAATTAGTTTTTTGAGAAAAATGTTCCCAGCTGCAGTTGAGTTCCTCAAGCCTTCGTTCAGCAGGGTGGCACAACACCAGGATTGCAGGACTGACACAGCTGTACAGCAGATGTGGATTGTGTACAAACCTCTTTTTGTTGTTCCTGAGTAACTTTCCTCACATGCCTTAGAAGAATTCCAGGCAGTCATGTTACTGAGTGATGGACCACAGTTTCAGGAATCAGTACTCTTGTGTGCAACAGCTGATATGATACACTAAAATAGAACCATCATATTACTTAACATTTCTGAAGATTAAATTTTTGTTTTAAGTAGTTCTTCCTGTGTTCCAGTGACACAATTGGGTTTTTCCCACTGTGTTGTAGAATTAGGTGCAACCAATGTGTGTATTGGAAACTCTCAGACTCTGGCATTGTTGAGAATTCTCTAGATACAGCTGGACACCATAGTGTCCCCATTCTGCACTAGAAATGCCCAGAATAAATAGAATGTTTAAATATTAAAATGTGATGTCTCTACTATCTGGAAAGAAGGTGTATGTGATACACATCCTAGAGCGTCAAATCAACCTCCTAGAAAGGAAGGGTAAGGTCAGTTAGATACAAAACTGGTTTTGAGGGCCTTCACTGACATCAGATGTGTTTGCAACCAGACTCAAGTAGTTTTGAACAAGTTTATTCATTATAGCGAGGGAGCAGCCACATGTTCCTACTTTCATGTACAAGTCTCTGTACTGTGATTGTGAAGCCTCCTGTTCAATTGCTCTGCTTTTTATTGAGTTGGGACTCTGTACATCTCAGCCAGTACTCTGTAATGAAAACAGTAAACTTGTGTGCTTCATTAGTAAAACCTGCAAAAAGAGATCTGATACCTCCTCATACATTATCAGTGAGTCTTGGGTCCTTAATTGTCTGTTTCACAGTAAAAACAAATATGTTGTTCTTGTATTAATATTAGAGTAAGATGTCTTCTGGCTCCCTGTTTGGGGGTGTGTTTAAATGTGAAAGAAACCTCACAGTATTATGTACATACATTGTATAATATATAAGTAGTTCTCCCTGTAGAATAAGTTGACTATAACTGGCATGGTTTGTTGTTTATTTAGTGATCACTGTGCTGAAACTTTCCCTGCCAGCTCTGTGCCATCAATGCTTTTGCAGGAGGCTGACTTGCCTTACCTGGGAAAACTTTTGGAATTGTAGTTCAAGTGACTCTGGGAACCAAACAAGTTCTCCTTCTAGAAATAAACATTGTACAAAGTAATACACATTCCCAAAATTCTGTCTAGGAAAATAGGTGTAACCTTTGTTTATCTGTGGTGGCTATAAATGATTGTAACTACTCCATGATGAAGATGTAACTTGTTAAATGTTAACTTGTTAAACTTGTATTTAAAGGGATCAAATGATTAAAGTGAGCTCTTCAGTCAAATTCATCTGGAGACTAAAACAGAGTTTGGAAGTACATACCTCAAACACGAGGTAATTCTGTTTCTGAGATGCAGAGAAAAGCAAGGTCAGAACCTACACAGAAGTTAGGAATTGTGCAATAGCAGAGCATGGGGTGTAGCACTGCAGGCTGCCTCCTGTTCTGTGAGCTGTTTCACATAATACTGCTGTGCTACAACACAGGTTTATGAATAGGAAATTTAATTTTGAGACCTTTTGTGTATAAGGAATGAAGTTCTGAAGAGGTGAAAGTAAAGGGGAAAAGCGAAGTATTTGTTGTTTAAATTATTATTCAAAATTTTTTCTTGGTTGTTTGAGATGTGGATGAGATGCAGAGAAGTGTTTGGTGTTTAATTACACAGGACTGCCACCTAGCATCAGCTCACAGCTCTGAGCAGTATCAGACTTACAGCAGCATCACTCCCAGCTTTTCACTGCAATTCATTTTTTTCTTTCCAACCTTGTTATTGGAGTATAAATGTCTATGCTAAAAAAAGACAGTTCTTACGTGGTAAACCTCTGATATTAACATAAAAAGCTTTTTAATTCAGACAAATGGAAACAGGACTAGTAAAAGCTTTTTTGTTAAATAGATATAATTATATTATAGTTAATATTAATGGTTTCCCAGTTTGTCTAGGTAGACGCCATGTTAATAAGTGTTAGTATTTCAGCAGCTCTCAAAATCAAATTTTGCATTTAGTATTGTTACTGTTCTTTCAAATTCAAGCATAAACTGGAAAATGAAGAAATCTCTTCATGGCATTGGTGCACATGCCCCAGCTATAAATATTCCTAAAAGGAAGACTACATATGGGATCATGATAAAGAGAGCCACAGTAATCAAGTCATGACTGATTCTGTACATGGCAGCAACTAGGTATTTTATGTTTGGAAATTTGTGATTTTTGGCAGGACATTTGATGCTGACAAATAAGGGAAATGCCAGCTCTCAGTCATATATCCTTTGAGTATAGCACAGAGAGAATCCTTCATATTTCTCTCAAATGCAGTGTGAAGCCAGGACCCCAATCAAAAAGCTGCTTTACCTGAATGATCTGTTAGTGCTTTGTTCTATTTTCTCACACTTTATAGTAAGTAAAATATTAAAATGAAAAAACAAATCTAAGAAATACCAAAATATTGCATTTAGATTGATTTTGTATTTAATGAGTCCTTTATAGGATGTATTACCAAGTGTTAATCAATAGACATGCCAGAATAACTTCCAATACAACCTTGTAGAGTTTTTAAAATAAATTCTTATTAAAATTATTGACTTGTTGTGACTTACTGGGGTTGCAACTGGAGCAGTTTTTCATCCTAATTAGGAGGTTGGGTTCCACTACTAAAACTGCAAATAATAGTGTAATGATTGTCATCTGGAAACATAAAAATCAATGTGAGATACTATCAAAATCTGCCAACTGTCACAAATTATGGAAATTGCTCACGGTTTTAAAAACACTGCTAAACGGTGTTTCCTTTTATTCTTTATAACATATTCAAGCACAGCTACTCAAGAGAGTGTCTATTAACATAAAACAAGTATCAAGTGGTGCTCAGATAGTTAAGGCCACCTCTTAATCTGTGATGTAATTTACAAATATTTTATGAGAGATATGGAATAGTCTTCCTTTTATTGTATTAAAAAATCAAATGTGTTATTACAAATTATGTAGCAGGATCGTATTGTAGTTAACACTTCCCTGTTTTCTGGTCAATTATATTTGTTGATGCAGTAAAGAAACTGGAATGTGAAGACAATGGCCACATGCATGGCTGTACATTTCCCTCACTGGCAATGTCAGAAGAATTGGAAAATTTTAGGTCATTCTATAGATATATATTCCATCTTTTCTTTTACAGTCTTCACACTGCAATGTCAAGGGGCAGAAATGAGAGAAAAAGAAAAAAAAGAATGTTAGTTGTCACTGGGGCTGTGCTTCAGTTAGAGGTTATTTATAGTGATTTTGTTTTTAATATTTGATGTACACAGATCTTTCCTTCTCAGTCAGGTGTAACTCTGAAAACTCCTCTGCTATAATTGCCTTTGGAGGTCTATGGGAGGTTATAAAAACATGATACATGCAGTTTGATCAGTCCATTATAAATTACTGTATGTTTTCCCATTCTATCTGCCCTGTCTGCAGAATTTATTCTCCCATTTTCTTATGTTCATAATGGAAAAAAATAGTGCTTTTCATTTGAATGTTAGTATATGTCATGTGCAAGGGGAAATGAGGAGCAATACCTTTGGATTCAAATAGAAACTAAGCTGATGTTTGCATGCAGATATTCACTGACTTGCCAGGGTGTTGGTCCTTGTCTCTTTGGAAGTACCTTAAAGCAATTAATTTCAAGTTTTGTGATGAAGCACTACAAGTTCTGGGTCCAAATCTTCTATCTTATTTTTCTTTTCTACTTCATCATCTGTGTGCAGTTGGAATTGCTGACAATCCTACATAAAAGTCTTTTTAAAGAACATAACAGCTTTGGAGACAAAAAAACATGGAATCACAGATATTGAGGGACAGTGGCATACGTGTTTGGGGACACTGAGATTTTATTATTCACCGTTGCTCAGAAATTTAGAATCAACTGATTTGTAGTGTGTACTCTCATGAGTTGACTGAAATTTTAATGGTGTATTTAAATTTTAATGCAAACAAATTTTTGACAAAACCAAGAGTTTTACTGGTATGCAGCTTTGTGTTTTCACACAAAAAGAGCTTTGAAAATCATGATTCTACCACTGCTTGGGGCAGAAACTGGCAGAATCCCCAGCTGATGCAAATCAACATATCTCCATCAACTCACTGGAGGTGAAGAGATTTATGGGAGCTGCAGAGATAATCATCATTATCTTTGTGTGAAGAAGATAAAACTGGTTCTGAAGATCTACACAGTAGATTATGACATTATTTGAAAAGTGTTTGTTAACCTTGCACTGTTAAACAGAAAATAGCTTCTGGTATCTGATATAAGAGGAGGTAAGATTTAAAACACTTGAGAGGGAAACAATAAACAGCCGTGCCCATGGTGGGCTTTGGAGAACATTCATTGTGTCCACATCTGGATTCAAATCTACTTGCTGCTGGGGTGAACTCACTGATCAAAAACTCTTTGAGTTGCTCAGATGGTGAACCAGAATTTGCTGGAAGAAAGCCTCTTCTGCAGCAGCAGTGCTATATTTCAAAATGTAAGTCTCATTAAATTCTTTCTGATATAAAACAAAGAAAATTGTGAGTACAATAATTAGAAGCATAGTAACCAGCACAAGCTGCTTTTCTCCATTAAAGTGTCAAATTCAATCCTCAGTGTGAAAACAAAGCAAAATATAATTTCAGTGAAATGTTTGGGGAATAAAAGAAGAAATATTTTTGTTTGCAGACTCCTTAGAAACAATTAAGCATTAGCTCTGTCAAATACCGAATTATAGGTGAATTCAGTTTAAATTATGTGAACTATACATTCTTTGAAATTTGCCTAAAAATACTTACTATAAAACTAATGCTGTGAAAAAGCTCTTCTTTTCAAACAGGGTAAAGCTTCTGAACACTTTCACTAAGTGGCTGCACATGTTCTGAAAGCATTCTGGTAATGCCTAACACCTTCCAAAATACCTTTCAAGCAGTGAAATTCATATTCAGCACATCTGTGTTCCTACAAGACTTGCAGTAATAATCAGATTGGTTAACTATACTTTATTTTTAAGATTGATTTTAATGTTTTAATCGATTTGAGGCAGATAAACTCAGTTGTGTGTAAAATCTTATTTATTTGGGGACAAAAGGGAATTGGGTTTTGATAGAAAAAAAAACAACCTACCTTCCAGAGAAGGAAAGTCCTTAGACTCCACTTTTTAAGGCATGTTCAGCATACTTAGAAATCCATCATTTTGGTCAGCATTACTCGTTGGATATGCAATTTACTCTAATTTAGTACATTCTGGATCCAGGATTGCAGTTACAGGTGTTGAAAAGTATTGCAGGTACAGGGATAGTGTATTAGTTATTTTTCTTTCATCAATCCATTTCTTCAGTTGACTTCTCCTGGCTAGTAACGATTACTTCAAAGAGGTAGATAAAAATGCACACAGTAGAAACTCATAAATTTTCAGTAATTTTGGAAATGCACATGAGGAACAGATGAATTTTGAAAATCTGTGCCCTATGCTGGATTCATTTATAAGGAGAATTGTAGATCATTGAAAATGAACTGCACCTAGAATTTTGTGAAATCAACAGAAAAAGGGAGAACAGTTTCTACAAGTGCAGATGTGTTTGGGGAACACTCAAAATTAAGAAGATTATCAAAGCTCATTTAACAAAAATACATCAAGATCAAGTATCTGAAACCCCCAAAATGTTAATGAAGTTCTGATTACAAACAGGGTAAAAGAAAGTCTTGTGATCTTGTCAGTTCTCTACTGTGAAATGTGTGCATCATACTCCAGCCTTTATTTGTTGTGGGTTTCTAAAATAAATTATTTCATTAATTTTAAATCTTTTTGTTTTACCTGCTGCAGTAGGTAATTTTTTTTTAGTAAAGTAGCTAGATTTTGTACCTAGCTGCCCATTGAATCTGTTTTGGGCACCTCCTGTGTTGCTGGCTTTGTTACACACACCCTGATCTCCTGCAAAACTCTGCTGCCCCAAATACTTTCCCATTGTTTTTATTTTGTCTGTTTTTACTGTATCAGGTTCTCATGGTTTGCTTTAACCGTGGAGCTTGAGCACAGCATTTGTAATCTCATGTGTGTGTGTGTTTTAGTAGAAATTTTAGGAGTTTTTCATGATATGACACTTTTCCTAGTTAAGTTTCTCGTGGGAATGATAAGGAAATCTGCTTTTGGTCCCTCTGATAAATGATGCTATTTAGAAAAGTGAGGATTAGCCTGCTTCTACATAGATAAGTAGACTTTTCCTTAGATTTATCTAATTTCTGGAATTCTTAGGAAGTATGAACAAATCTCTCTATAGAAAGAAATAACTTTTAAAAGCATCCTGATTCTTCATTAAACAAAATCTAATTAACTGATGTCACAATTTCATGTTGAATTACAATTTTTAAGTCACATATATTTGAAACCCTGATCTTACCATCTGTCTGGTGATGCACTTGCACTGTATCAAAACTAACATTAGTGCAGTCTAAATGGAGGCATGGCACTATGGACCAGTTTGTATTTCCTTCTTATCACTCAAAACTCAATTTCTAAATGGGACATTTCCTAATTCTGTAGTCTTGATTATTGAAAAATATTCCAGCATCCTCATGTAAGTTTTTTATGCTGACTATAAAAAAAAAAAAAAATTTCAAGTGGATAAATGACTTAAAGAAGGGCATATATCTATGATTTCTTAGCTGTGCAAAAGAGAGGAGAAACATTGCTTGTTCAGGAGAGAATTTCTAAGCTGCTTTCAAAATTTAAGCCAGCCCACCTGTAAAACTGAGGATTCTTTCAAGATATTATGGAAGTATACAGACTTCCCTGAACATATTTGTAGGAAATAAGATATAACTGGTTTATTTTATGTTTAAGAATCACTCTTTTCAGTTAAAGGGTGTTCACTTCCATAAATTCAGTTGCAATTGAGGTTATTATGGTTATTACAGGTCTTTCTCTTGACGAGTTGCCCCAAACATTGAGATCTGTGTGCTGTAGAATCTCTCCTTTGCAGATCTTCTAATATATAAATGTCACCATCAGTTCAAAACTGCAGAGATAACCTCAATCTGTAAGCTACTCTTAAGAAATTTATTTCTTTTCCTTTTAGTCTTTTTGTAATTTCATCATTTTAGCTCAGTACTATGCTATCAAGCTACTAAAAAAAAGTATTTAAAATTGAAACTGAAAGTTGACCAGAAGTTGAAAATTAAAACTAAATAATTCAAAAAATATATATTACATGAACAAGGGTTCATGCAACTGCTTTGTCCTTGACAATATTTTTATGAGAATGATAAAAGAGACTTAATGCCAAACTAAATAAATAGCATGTTTATTTATTTAAGAGAATACCAACTGCAGAAGTTCAAGCAAAGGAATTTGTAAGTTGTGTATGTGTAACAGACCTTAACTAAAACTTACTTTTCAATCAAAATTGTGAAGCTGGACAGTCTTGTTAAATTGCTGAAGCTTGATTTCTGTTCCCAGTAGTTAACCCTTAGTGTGCTTGCTCAGTCCGGGGATTGTCTTTTATTTTTATCTTGCCTCTCAGGAAATGGGAATGAAACTGGACAGCTGAGTGATGTAAATGGAAACCCTTTGTTCTTAGGGTAGATGAAATAAAAAATAATGAATCATGTATCTTTAATGGTGTTAGAATTGAAACCAATATTTGTGGTTTAAACACAGGCTCAGTTTGGTGTTGGTCGTTTAGTTTTGTGTTTTTCCTCACTCTAATTGAACAAATACTTGTTTTCTTTTTCTGGTTGAAATTCCAGCTGCTTCTCAAAGCACAGAACTCTTGTCTGTAGGAAGCTGTCTGGTTCAGGGATTGCTTTTTCCTGGAGTAGGAATTACGGATGGAGGGGATGTTCCCCCCTGCTGCCTAATGCACTGCACTGCGTGTTTTATATATCAGCTGTTATTCTGTGTTAGCACAAAGAGGAAGGAGCCTTGTCAAGGGCTCGCTGTCCCACATGGAATCTCCATGGGATTGCTGGAGGTGTCACTTCAAGTGGCTTTAGCTATGCCACTGACCAAACACCCATATACACACGTATCAGTGCTGCTTTTTTTTGGATAGGAAACACTTTTTGGGAAGCATGAGGGACCACCACCTCCCCCTGCTATGGACTGAGCTCACAGGTGCATCCTTCTGGGAGCTGCTTGTCACAGTCTCCACCACTGTTGTGCAGAACTGGCTTTTGTAGAGCATCGTGTGCGTATCGGTGACAGTGGCATCAAGGAAGAGATTGCTTTTCTCTCCTCCCCTTTACCTTTTATTTTTTATTTTAATAATTCATGAAAGTTTTCATGCAAGTTAGAATTTACTGAGATAATTTGGGCAACTGAGTAAATAGGTAATGGTATATAGATCATTTTACTCTAGGTCATTGTGTGTCTTGATATTGACCTAAAATTACAATCTGATGGCTCTTAATGTATATGAAAAGCTTTGTCAGATATCTTTTCAGTTCTGTTTGCTAGTAAATTAGGTTACAGCTGTTCATAGTTTATTGATTTCAGTTCAGGATAATAAAGCATTTATAGTGTTTATTTCCAGTTTCCTTCCTGCTCTGAGAGGCACAGATATAGGAGACTCTTTCCCACTGCCTGTATGGGAGAATGACCTATTGCATCAGGGGAGGCTTTAAACAGCAGGGCTGCTGCACTTTGCTCTCCTCTGCATCAGTAAGTTTTATATTAAAATAGGGGATTGCAGTGCTGGTCTTGGGGAAAAGAAGCAACTCTTTAAAGGGTGGAGCATTAGTAAAATCGCTAGTGGAAGGTGCAGTAGGATGTCACTTTGCCCAGGGGACTGAGGTGCAGCTGTGGCTGCTGCCAGGGCCAGATAGGGGTGGGGGTAAGTTCATGAGCTTGGAAATACAGTGTGAAATTCTGGATAGCCCAGCATGGACAGGAGCTCACCTGGGTCACAAATGGCGAAGTTACAAAGAAGGTGGTTAATTAGGACACTTTATTGACTCTGCACATCTCAGCAGCTACCAACACTAATTCACATAATGGATACCAGTAAAGTATTCCTTCCTTCACAGATTCTGCTGGCCAACTAGTCCCAGGCCTGGTAGCTCATGTACTCCACACCCCTGCTTTGACTTAACTACAGCAGAAAGGAAACTTACCTGCACCCACCAGCCCAGCTGAGACAAGATGCCAGTTGATTTTAGCCCATGTTGGCTAAAATCAGTGAGCCTTTTGAAATTTGGCAGACAAGATTGTACAGGAAGAGAAAACATCACTGACTTCTGTGGGGTTGTGGGTTCACACCTACTCTCTGTGTCATACTCAGCAATGAAAATAGAAATGGAAGGATTTTGTTGGTAAATCTCTATAACAATTTAAGTTTTGATTTATTTTTTTTTTAAATTATGTTTTACAATAATCTTTAGATTTCCAGACAGAATAATGTACCATATGCTTGTGTATCACACACAGATCTCAAGTTGGTCATTGGCCATATAGGATAGGCCCAGATGAATGCCATGCTTCCTGGGCCTCCAAACAAAAGACAAAATCTTCAGTGAAAAGAGAATAGGCCTTGTATTGATTTACATGACACAGGAATGTGGCTCTGACTGCTGGAGAGATGAGTGTTAGAGGTTGCAATTCCTTCTCATGTGTTGTTTTCTTTAGATTTATGGTAGTGTCATCACAACATATGGCAGAGCTGTTTTCTTTTGGGTTTGTTTTCACATTTTTAAGGGACTGTTTCAAAGGCAACATTGTCAAATGACATGTTTGGAAATGTATGAGCTTGCACTAGTGTCATGGGAATTGTGATAGAGCTTGTGCTTCTTACTTTTGTTAAATTGTGCTTTTAGTTCCTGTGCATTTTCTTTCCTCTAGAACTGTATTCCCTCAAAGGTCTGTACTGTGAAACTGAAGAAGGAACAAATCCCATTCATTTTTCCCTGAAACATCCCCCACACAGTGGTGTGTCATCAGTGTGACTGCAGCAGGACCCCCCTGCAGTGGTGTCTGCTCCTCTGCAGGCTGCACGTGTGTGCAGGGTGCAGCCTCTGCCTTATTGTGCTCTTCAGGCTTGGAATTCAGCTTTAAACCTGCAAGCTTAGATGACTTTTTACTTTAAAAACCTCTGACTTTAAGCCTGCGTGCCCAGCTTACAAAGCTTGCCTTGTGTGTTTACTTTACTGGCTTGCTTCAAAAACAAATTTTTTGGTTCTTCCTACTTTTTAATGGTTATGGAACTTTTCCTAAATTAAGAACATCATAGTCACAGACCACTGAGGCTGGAAAGGACCTCTGGAGCTCACATAATCCAAGTGTTAGTGTTGAAGTGAGACTGGGTTGCTAAGGGCTTTGTGAGTCTTGAAAATGAGCAAAATTCCCCAGCCCCTGCAGCAACCTCTCCAGTGCATATTTGTCCCCAGAGTGATTTTTACTCATTTAATTTCTGTTCAGAACTTCCTGTACCTCAGTTTGCACTGGTGGTTTCTCACTCCCCTTTGGTTGCTCCCAGTAAAGCCCTGGCCATTTCTGCAATTAACTAATCCAGTTCCTTCAGCTCTCCACGTAGATCCCATATTCCAGTCCCTTGAGACTCTGGCATCCTTCCCTGGACTTGCTCCAATTCACGAACATCTTTCTTGTTTTGTGGGAGGAGAACTCTGTGCAGCATTATTGCCATCTGTAAAGTACTGCTAAAAATAATGGTACTAAGAAATCATTTACCTTGGCAGGTAAAACAAAATTGGAACAAAGAGAGCATTTTAAGGCTTGTGTTTAACTTGTTGGTTGGTTATGCCCATAGAGAATTCTGGTTTCACAAGGTAAATTTTGTTAAACTGTGTTATTAATTTTGTTCTCTGTACTTAACATCTAATCCTTAGAAAAAGAACCAACTAAGTTTTGGACCCCTAGTTAATTTTCCGTTTTGAAAAACAAAGCTATAAACTTGTGCAACTGTCCAGTATCTTTGGAGAATAGTCAATTTTAAAACTATCAATTTCATATGCTGTGGATGGAGATCAGGATGTCTGTATAGCTGTACAGATTCAATAAATACTTAGTTTAAATCGAGTGTCTTCAATGAAGTGATAAATTTTATTTTGCTAGAGTCAATGATACAACTGAATGTGGTAGGTGAAACAGAATTTGCTTTACATGCTTCTTGCCAAGTTCCCTTAGGTTTGATCTCTGTCCTTGTCACAGAGTGCTGATGCTTTTGCCTGGGAAGTTGGACCATGGCATTGAAGAATGTCGGGATCTCTGTGCTGGATGCACGGCAATCCAGGCAGCAGATGGCAAAATTGTGGGGGCTGGCTTTAATGCAGGGAGCTTAGACTTGTGAAGAAATCAGATACTGCAGTTTGGTTATTGTTCAATCTGTGAAAGGGCAATGGCAAGAAAGGACCAAATGGATTTTGCAAAGATTGCATGCACTTTTGAGAGCGTTTTTTAACTTGTTTCTCCTTTCTGACTGTTCTTGCTTGGTGAAACTGGCACAGATGGTGAATAGGAGATGGTTGTTAGTATTTCTCACATGGTAGGTTATCTGAGGTATCCCCATGTGAGCTCCCCTGTTCTGGGCTGGTGCAGCTTCAGCCCTTGCTGTCCCCAGCTGCCTTCAGGCACCCCCTGTGGGCTGTTGGATGAGGATCTCACACGGGGCTGAGGAGCCAGGGTGGGTTTCTCTGTGACAACTCAGCCCCATGAGCAGTGACTGCTGGCACAGTGACATGGAGGAAACCCCTCATCCACCAGCAAATGCCAGGCTTTCCATGGAGACACCCATGGCTAGAGGACAGTAAGCAGAACCATGGTCCTGTGTAAGAAATCTGCAGGAGGAAGTTACAGTGTGAGAGTGAATATTAGAGTACATGTTCTGTCCTGAATGATTAGGTAGATAACAGAAGATAATGTATGCTGAAGCATGTGGCCTTTTCTCCAGAGAGATTTTCCCCCGGAGGGATTTGGGCCTTTTTCTTCATGATTTGAGATGGAACAGAGGATGTAGTGATGTCTGTGCAGTGACTGTACAATACTGTGAGGTATTTGATGCTTTTTGTGATCTTGGATTAATTGATTTTCTAGAAGTGTATTTTTCTTACCTGAGGTTATTTAAAAATTTCCATTAGTCAAGATAACCCTCTGTGTCTTCTTCTGCTATGATAATATGTGAGTAAACCTTGCACTGCAGGTTTGGATGGACCAGCTTTCATGGTGACAAGGTCTCAGTTCCATCCCTGATGACCCCTTTATGTGTGGACTCTGGAAATTCACTTCAGACATGTTGAGTTACAGCTGATCATTTTTTATAATGGTTGTGTTCGTTGTATCCATCACTGCAAGGTTTAATTAATTCCTATAAAGCAATTAATTTTCCTTCATTGAAAGATGGAACAATGCTTGTTAGCTGAGAATCTTCCAGTGTAGCTTTCTTACTTCATTATGCAAAGTTTCACTGCTGGCTGAGGCAATCTAGAATTTAAAATGTTTCAGCAAATACTTGTATGAAGGCTGTTGGGATATAATGTCATCCATTTTGTGTGCCTTATCACAATGTTCTGTTGTTTTCATTCCTATTTCTTTTTTTCTTTTAACATTTTCTTCGCTTACCTTGAACCTTTTAAAACAAAGAATCACTTCAGGAAGCTGTTATTTCTGATAAAATCTGTGTGTTTACAAAGGTGAAGAACTACCAGTTTACACAAATAGAAACACACTCACTTTTTTCCTATTTTTTTTGTTTTGTTTTGTTTTTTTTTTCTCTAATAGAGTATTAGAGTTTAACTGAGTGGGCTATTCACATGTGTAATTTGGAATAGCTTTATTGAAATTCTACTAAATACTGTTAGGCATTTTAAAACATTGATTTTTCTTACCATATAAGTTGATACACCCTTAACTGTGGTCTCTTGTAAAGCCTTTTGCAAAAAATATTTTTATAGATTGGCACTGCTAGCAGGGAAAAAGTGTATTAAAGGCTCCTGTTAATGAGCAAATGAAAATTGTTAGTATCAAATTGAGGCAAGAGAGGTTCTGTGGAAGCTTTAAAGAAAGGGACTGCTTCTTAGACAGAATGAGAGAAAATGATGTAAGTGTAGAGTGAAAAGCAGGTGGTGTTCTTGACTGAAGTGATAAGTACCTAAACCCATAGCTGCTTGCATGATTGCATTTCATGAGTTTTAAGAATAGTCTTGTAGAGGTTTGAAAATAGCTGAGAAACTTCTTCAGCAACATGATCATCTCACAGTAGGGTGAGGTGTGCACAGGAGCTTTGCTGATCTCAGATTCTGGCAGAGTTCCCCTGCACAGTGTATTCATCTGTAAACAAGGAATGAAAGGCACATTTCTGGTGTTTCTCTCTTGGCTGATCTTGTACCCAGTGGTACAGGTTTTGCTGCTGCCAGCAGGAGTGAAGGAGGCCAATGGGTGTAGAATTACAGAATGTTTTAGCATAAGGCAGTGAAAAATAATTAGGAAGGAACTGTCTTAAAATTCTTGGCATTGACCTGTTTGGGTGCAAGAGAAGTACAAGTCCTTTGATATAACATTTCTCCAACTTGATAGCACAGTCATATATTTAAAATCAAAATCCTTGGGTCTAATATGGAAGCACTGTGCCCAGGAGCTCCCAGAGACAGCTGATGGATTAGCGTGGGTGTGAAGGAAAAGGCTTGTGGATATGGACAGTATTCAAGTCCCTAACAGAAACTCCGGGCATAAATAAGGTTTTTGAGAAAATGAAAAAATAAAGAAGCCTGACAAGAGGATAGTACACTGGAAAATGCTGCTGAATAATGAAATGAACTAATGACCAAGTGTTGGTGAAAGCAAAACAGAGGGGGGGAATGATTGGAGCACAACTTATGCTCCAACCAGCTCGATGTCTTGGCTCCATTGCTGGTAAGATTGAAAATTCCATTAAGTTAATCAAATACAGCATTTTACCTAGGATTAGAATGAAAAAAGTGCATCACCCATGGACAATTAAATAAAGCAAGTTGTCACTCCTTGTATGGGCATTTAGATCTGTCTCACTTCTATAAATGTGGATCAGTTTGATCAAGGACTTAATCAAAAATTATTTAGACAATTACTCTCTGTTTCAAAAGTATTCTCTAGTGATAGGAAACTATTACACAGAATCGTTAAAGCATGCTTAACGGCATTGTCTTAATTATACAATGATAAATTAGTCTACCTTTCTTCATTAATAGCAGTTTAGCAGTAGATAAGATTATTGTTTATTCTTCCTAGGCAGTAGAGGAGTAACAGTGTTCTTTAGGCAATTAGTTCTAGCAAACTTAGTCTTTTGAAGTGGCCGGTTTGTATTTGATCTTTAAATTGTTTTTGTGAACTTGTTCAGCTATACTAATTTTAAGTGATTATATTAATTGAAACATTAGCTTTTTTGTGTTGTTTTATAGTGGCTTGATTTTATTTATTTATTTATTTATTAATTTTTAAACCTGGCTGCGTAGAGTGACGGAAGTATGTAAATAACAAATATACTGAGAGCAGGAAACTGAGCACTGGAACTTGGGGTTTCAAATGTGCAGCAAACTCACTTTCTGACCTCACGTGGGACTCTTATCTTCATGGTGTTTAACCTTTGCTATAGAATAAGAATAATACAGATTTAACTTTCATGGCTGTTCAAAAGCCTAATAAATATCTGTAAACAGCTTTGAGTCTGTAGTGGATATATGCTATCCCTGGGTAAAATCTCTTTTTTTCCTCTTTCTGGAATGATGGATAGCTAAGGCCTCACCCAGAAAAGAAGGAAGAGCAGTCTCCAATAGGAAAAACTTGAAAACTTTGCATGGTTTTGCCTCTGCGTATTTGGGAAGAAAATATGTGATTTCAGCCTCCTTTGAATAATTAGAAAATTTCTGCTTGGTACCACTTTGGGGGGATTATAAGCCTTAGACTGAAAAATCCTCACCTCTGAGTGACTGTGACACAATCTCCTCATGGCTGCTGTAGCTTCTGGGATGGGAATCAACAGAATAGTTGATGATCTCTCTTGATGATCAGCTACTGAATTGTGTACTATCCCAACAAGATTTAGTGAATTTCAAATAATTTTCAAGAAAAATCAACTAAATATACTCTGTGGGTTATTGAGTGACTAAGTGGATATTGTTTGTGAAGTTTGCTATTTCTCATGCTCTTGGGGAGGGAAAAGCACTTGGTTTGTAGCAGCTGAACACAAAGACTTGGGTGGCTCGTGTGTGCCACACTCTGCCTCAGACCTGGGATGCTGCAGATGCTTTGATGATCATGAAATTTTACTGGTGTGATTTCCAAATCCGTGGTGCTCCCCAACTAGTGCATAAACTAGAAGCCACATTTAAGAACATTTATGATTTTGTACCTGAATTTGTCTAGCAGCTTTTTCAGCTGCCCTCCAAGAAAGAAGCCCTCCATTTGGCCTCGGTGTCAGCTGTGGTTCTGAGCCCTCTCGGGGCAGGGAGGAGGCTGGGCTCACATCCACCAACCTTCTCTGCCCAGTGGAAAGGGGAATAAATTCGGGGGAGAATAAGGGTTTAATCCATAGCAGTCAGTGAATGATGGGATGCTGTTCAAAAACTGTCTCCTAGCTCCTGGGCTTTCCATCAGTTCTGGATGGCATGTTATTTATTTAATGGAATGCTATTTTCATAATAGATTTAAACAGTTCTGGGATTTATAAGAAGTTGCTGGAGTAGAGAAATCTCTGAAGATAGTCTAGAAATAAAAACACGTGATAAACACAGATAAAAATACATATATGTGATAAACATTTGGCTCAGTGCTTGATTTTGTTGTTGTGTTTACCATTTTGACTGCCCGTAGCCTGAAAATACTTCTTAGAGCTTTTATTTATTAAAAGGAAAAAATGAACCAGCTTTTGTCTGCAGTAAAACAGAACACAGAGTGCCTATAAGCATTGTGTCTTATATTACTTAACTTGAATCATTCATCACTACTGTTCTGACATAGCTGCTTGTCATACTAAATATATCTTATTTCCAACTTCATTTAGAGTGGCTCACTAAAACAGAAATTCAGTATTTGGACAGGGAAAAAAAAAGTAGGAATTAAAACATTCAGAAGAACAATTTATCAGTGAAAAATGAGGCTACACCAAACAGACTGTCCAAATATACTTTGATTTTTGGGGCAAATCAAACCAGCATACTTGTCATCAATATTACTTCATCTAACAAAGTGCACATATTGTAGTGTACTTAGGTGTAGTATTTTGTTTAAAATTTTATTTTATTTATTGCCTCTTTTTATTTTTTTAATAGACAGAGGGGATCCAGAAGTACAGATACTCTTTTTCACTGAAATTAAAATCAGAAATAAATATAATAGTCAAATAACCATTTTAATGCTTTGCCTGAAAATTTGTCCAGCACCAAAGCTGAATTGTTGCATTTTCTCATATCACAAATAGTCTTTCCTTAAAATAATGAACAGCATTTGAATCTCTGAATCACTGAATCACAAGCTTATTTCCAATTGCTGTTCCTGAAAAGTAGTCCAGGCTTTCAAGAGACCTTTTTTTTTTTTTTTAAAGAACATATTAGTACATGGTGTGCTACTTCTTTTAAAATAAAAAAAAAAGAGGGGACAAAAAGAAAAAAGGCTGTTTCCAGCACTGTCTGCACTGTTATAATGTTTTGATTTGGTTGTGCCAGGTGATTTGGGGGCACAATATAAATGTGAAGTTCTTTGTTTTCCCTGAACTTCCAAGTGATTCCTGGGCTCTGTGAGGTGTGAGTGGCAGTGCTAATGGCCCTGTACACTGTAATCATGTCAGGATCATTACAAAATGCAGCAAACAAGCCCATGACCTGAGTTAGATAAATGTATGAATCAACTTTAAATTTACAGAGAGTTTTAGCATAAGCTATGCTAAGCCGTTAAAATTCATTTTGAGCCCTCCCTCCATGCCTCCTATTGATTTGGCTGTGCTAACACAAAAAGGAGTGGTCAGTTTTTTTAAACCCTCTAAACAAAAGCCTATTTTTCATTTCTTCTCAGTTTTTTTTTCTGTTATCCTCTCTCTTCTTTTTTGCCCCTTGTGTCTGTTGTCTCTGTAGGACGTGCAGTGTTTGAATGCCCTTCTGCTGCCCACTTAGGCTCTCATTACCACTGCCAAAGTCATGTTCAGGTACACAGCTGCTTTATAGAACCACAATAAATTTTATATTGGGTGAATAGAGAGTCAGAAGTGTATCACACATGTGTAACTTGGGGCACATGTGTACATCAGCAGCAAATACAGCCTGAGCTGTTCATTGCTTTAGATCGACTGCTATGCTAGGTCCAGATCAGCTGAGACTGTATTCCTGTGAAACTAGAACAGCCCTTTAGCAGGCCACTATAAATAATAAATATTTTCTGAATAAATTTTCTGAATAAACTTTCTCATAGAGTTAGGCAGAGCTCCTGTGTTTCTGAAATAATTAAACCAAAACTAGATGAGAACAACAGTTGAAGTCACTTGTTGGTGGTTGTACTGCTCTGTAGTGTAAGTGGGTCAGAATGAGCTGTATTAGTTAAATCCTTTGAAACAAAAGAAATTATTAAATCAGTTACAATTTAGGTCAATTACTCAAAATAAACCGTTCAGAGAGTGCCCTTGAGACAGGCAAGTCAAAGAGTATCAGGAGTTCTGAACTCAAATTGCTTCTCACCATTATTCTCTAAGCAAAGCTATCACACCTTACCTTTCCAGGAATACAGTACATAAAGATTTCACTAACAGGAAAGGTGTTCAGCACTGAATTCAAGCAGTATTTCATCTATTTAACTTAAGCATGAAAAAAAAAAGTGAAACAGATTTTCTAGGAGTGTTTCACAACTTAATTCACTGGGTTTTAAGCCATGTATGGTGATGTCTAAATTTTGAGAATACTTTGAGCATGATGCTCTGGAACTGGTTTTTGCCTGGCTGCTTTAAGTTCAAAGAAATCCCCAAAGCACAGTTGAGGAGGAGAGAAGTATCTCTGAGAACTTTTCTTTATGTTCAGGTAGATATATTTAGTCTCAAATACTTGGGATTTGTCCTCAAATAATGGAAAAATAAGGAAAATTAAAATTAAAACTACTCTAATAAATATGAAAGTGACAATGAACAAAAAATCCAGTTAAAATGTTATTTTATCATTAGAATTTGAAGGACCTACTAAAATTAATAAAGTTCAAGAAATCTTTAGTAGTCTGGTATCATAAAAACCAGGTTATTCACCAGACTATTCTGATATCTGATTCTTGTAAAAAGATTTTCCTTAGGTAAGATCAAAGTAAAGATCTTGGGACATTTCTACATTTATTTTCTTGTGTTAGCTGGTTGGAGCTACTCTAGTGCAGACATTGTGCCTCATGTTCTGCATGTGCCAATGACTGAGGAATATTTCCAGGCACAATCAGCAGTGGAACGCTGTCTTACCATGTCCTTTTATTTTTGTATTTGTAGGGGAATTGCACAAAACTCTACAAAAGAATGGTTATTGAGGGAACAATTTCAAAAACTCTTGTCTGCCTGAGAAGATGCTTTAATAAGCTAATGTCCTGGAAATACTCAGAGGTTTTATCTCAGTCACAGTAAATCCTTCTTTTAACTACAGTAACAAGGAATTAAATGTTCTTTCAGAAACAATAGAAATCAGGCCAGACAGTTTTAAGTTTAGCAGTCATAAAAACAAAAAGCTGTTTGTTTGTCTGAACTGACAGACAATATAGAATTCATATGGAATGACAGGCTTTTGTGTTGAGTAGCAGCATGAGGACTCCCAGAGAGTAACTGGCAGGTTTTGTTCAATGCTGTAGTGTCAATGTCTGTTTCTGTGTTTATAATTGTGATGTATTGATATCTGAATTTGATGAGAGAGTATTAAAATGGGATCAAAGAGCCAGGCATTGTTAATCTAAATGATCATATATCTTCTGAAACTTCAAGAAACTGTTTGTGCCTCCAGTGCTGGTATGCTTTACAGTTAATGTGCTTTCCAGTTTAATCAATATTACAGGACTAAAAAAATGAACTAAAAAATTCAGATATGGAGGAGTCAGCCACTATATGTTCAGAAAGCTGAGAAACAGGAATGTGTATTGAATCTTTCTTTCTCTTTAATCTGAAGTTATAAAACGAACCTTGACAGTTTCAAGTGCCAAATGTGTCTGCTTTTGTTTTGGCTTTTCTGTATGTGTTGTTTTGTGACTTTTTTTCCCCTCTGAAATGTTAAAAATAAATGAAAAAGAAGAAAAAAAGTAAGCATGTTTACAGTTCTTATTCCTCACAGATTGCAGAATACCTGTGGGTGGCTTAAAGCAGCTGTTTCTTGTGGTTACCTAACTTTTCTCTTTAAAATAAAGAAAGAAAAAAAAACCCCAAAAACCACAACAAGGCTAAATGTCAAATCTAAATGAAGGCAAGAAACCTTTTCTCTAGGTCACCAGCTTCTCAGCCAAGTACATTTGTTCTCTTTCTCAGCCAAAATCTGTTTCAAAAAGCAATGATTTAGCCAATACTTGTGCCAGTGCTGTGACCTCTTCTGCAGGTGCAAACAACTACCACAATGAGAGGCTTGGCTGCCTTCTGCATGCATGTCTTACCATCTTCTCTTGCAGTTTGTTCCTTTGGTGGCAGAGGTGGCACAAGGAATCACTGCTGAAATGCTTTGCTGGTTTAAGCTTCTGGCCTGGGCACATTCTGCTGGGTGTGCTTGGCAGAGGGAACCTGGTCTGAGAGGGGACAGGGGCAAGGAAAAGGTCTTCAACTGTCCCAGCTAAATTCACCCAAACCATTCCTTCACCTCTTTAGCCATGTAGAGAAGAGCAAGATGTTTTGTTCCAATTTTTGCTTATTAGCAAATCTGAGTATTTTTTTATGTAGGAAGATTTAATTTCCAGAAAAAAAAAAAAATTGTCATGAGGATTTCTCAGGACTAGCACAGACCTGGGCATAGCATGCCATGAGAGAAAGACATACATACTAACACCAACTGAAAATAATTAGTACCCCAGTGGGTAGGGTGTTTGTGCTTTTACTGTATTTCTTCCTTCCTCCAGTAGCTTTCATTTTGCAGTTTTTGTATGCTAATGATGCATATATTAAAGTCTATGCCACAATAAGGGTGGCCTAATTAAGCACACTGTAAGAAACTCTATGGTCCATTGAACAAGAAGAGATTTAGACAGTTTTCAAGAGCTCCAAGTGCTGAGTTGGATAAACTGGTCATCTTGAGGGGTGGTGAAGGAGCACATCCAGTCCCGTTGTGGGGTGCACAAGAGCAGCCAGTCCCCAAAGTGTGCTCAGACACTCACAGCCATGCAGGAATGTCAGGGGTGGGATGGACCTCTGGAGAGACCTTGTCCACCTTCAGAGCAGGGCCTTGGACTAATGTTAACCAGGGACAAGGAAATCAGCTGCTGCTGCTTGCGAACACGTTGTCAAAGGATAATGTACAGCTCTGTAATGCATTAACGCTGAATAGGAATAATCTCCTCTTTGGAACTCTCCTGCATGCTTCAGTCTTAATTGGAAGCCCTCCTGCAGGAAGAATGGAAATAATTAAAGCTGGTTTGAGTCTACTTTTCTTCTGTTACATAACAGAAACAAATTCTGTTTTGTCAGTTCTGCGTTGTTACCAGAGTTCATTCAAAAATCAAAAGATGACAGTGGTTTTATCATTTTTTTTTAAACTCTTTAATGATACGATAATTTAGATAGAATGCAATTATCTTACAGCATTTAATTTTTTTCTCCCCACCCATTCAGGTCAATTATTTCAATTTCTAGAGGATGCATCATGTGGGCCTTCCCTTTCTTCTCGATCTGTGCCACATTGTTCTTCAAGGACAAGTCAGGGAAAGTAGAATAAAACAAAATGCAGTGGCAGCATTACTTACTCTTTTGTCATCCTTTCATGTTGTTAGGTGACAGTGACTGACCCCAAATAGAAGAGTGGCTCTTGTGGAAGCAGCGTGCCTGACTCAGAACAATGGACATAAAGGACAGGAGGCACCGCTCGCTGACGCGGGGCCGCTGTGGGAAGCAGTGCCGCTACACGAGTTCCTCGCTGGACAGTGAGGACTGCAGGGTGCCCACCCAGAAGTCCTACAGCTCCAGTGAGACACTGAAGGCGTATGATCACGACACCAGGATGCACTATGGGAATCGAGTGTCTGACCTGGTGCACAGGGAGTCGGATGAGTTTCCAAGACAAGGTATGTTTAAAGTCAGAAATGGTTTCTTTTACCATAATCCTCGGTGGACAGTCTGTTCCTTGTTACAGCATCTCAGTGCTAGAAGTTTTAATGAAAGAGCTCTAGGAGAATGGGTATTATCTTCCCATTATTTCCACTGCTTTGTGCTAAATTAGAAAGTTTTTTTCTCAGAGTTCTTTTACTTTTGAAATCCACAATCTGTAAATGAGGCAAATCAAGATTCACTGATCAAAACATCTGGTAGGCACAGATGCCATGACCCTTAACCAGAGGATATCTTTTGCACAGATCTTGGGCTTAGCCAATGAGCTAACTTGGTATCCTATTACCTAGGTTAATTTTGGAAATGATGACATTTTCACCTAAATGTGTCTCTCTTTAACACAGAATCTGTACTGAAAAGACAACTAAAACACTGTTATGGTAAAAACCCATATGGCAGACATACACTCATTGTTCATCAGTTGCCTTGGAATTCCTTTCCTGTTCTTAAATGCTGCATTGCTGAAGTGTGAGAATGGGTGGTTCCTCTACTGCATTTTGTCACTGCTCACCCATATTGCTCAACCCTGACCTCATAAAAACTGAAAGGAGGAAACCTATCTAATTTCTTTTGTAATTGTCTGTAACTGAGCATTACAGCCTGCAACTAATATTTGAAATAACCTGCCTCTATGAACTTGTAAGCTAGGGGAATTAATCTCTTATTTTATAAAGTGGTCATTGCTATGTCCAATGGATTAATGAATTCAAAATGTAAATGTTTTTACATGAAAAACCTGTAACCTACTGTACAGACTAAGTTTTTTCTCATTTGGGCATTTGCTTCCCTCAAGAACTTCTAAACCTCGTGCTGAAACCATTAGTAAACATTGCTTCATAGGAACTGTGTTTAATCATCTGGTTTACTTATCCAAATAGCCAAGTTAAATTGGCATTCAATCAACCATTAGATATGGCATTAAAAGCCCTGGTTTACTGTCAGTTGAAGAGTCAGGTATGATTCATACCAACTAAGATACAGGCAGGTTCAATGGATAAATGTATAGGTTTTGTGCCTCTCTCAATGGAAGGTAAATAATCTAGTACATAATCTAAATGTACCAGAATTTAAATGCAGAAACTCTGCTGGTTTGTAGATGTGCTTGTGTGATAGTTCTCTGCTACGCACTTCTAATGTTGTGGCTTGGGGAATGGTAAGTTTTCACACTTGTGGAAATCCTTCAGTGGAATTTCATTTCTTACACCTGATACCATGTCCCACATCTTCTTTGAACCATTCTGACAGCAGTCAGTGTCCATCTTCACCTTTAAATCAAACTATCTAATAATTAGTGTCAATAATTAAGCCCTTGTCTAATCCCTTTTTTCTCTCATTTTTGTCTACAGACATGTGGGAGTGTTTGCATTGTTCTTGGTCTGTCAAACACCCAGTTCTGTTTTCTGGGGTAATCTCTGTTCTTGGAGGGTCTTTCTTAGCATAGAGGTGTTCACCTAAGATAAAGAATCAAAGTGCACTTTGAAAGTCTGAGCTGCTGGAGCCATTTTCACTGCAGTTTGTTCTATTTTACTGTACAGGAGTCATCTAAATATTACTTTTCCCTATCAGGATGATTGATGCTTCAGCTCAAGTGCCTGATTTTAGTTTGCAGATCATTATTCAGCATTCCATAATCTTTTTTTTTAATCTGGTCTTTTTCTCTTGATTACTGATTTGACAACTGTTCATCCTACCCCTGCTCTTAATGTGTTCTTCTCTGACCTCTTTACGAAGGGGAGTACAAACTGTTGGCAACTGAATTGAATCACTCAGGTATTTTATATTGTTATTTTTTTCCCTTACTAGTCTGTGTTGTTGTGTCTAATAAGTAGTGTTTATTTTAGAGAGCCAAAGTAATTTTTTTGTAAGATAATGAGCAGCAACTCCTTATTTTCCTGCTTTTGTTAAGTTTAGAAAGCAATTTTTTTAGAAAAATAGGTCTGTATGATGATTCTTTGTATTTGAAAGCTGGACATCTTTCTGATTGAACAGTTTTACTGACATGAAATTTGAGATAATGTGACAGGCAGATCTAGATTAAGATTTGGTAGATGTTCTCACTTTCTATATTAACATTAGATGGATAAAAATGCGGTTCATACAGTAGGAAATTACATTCATTACATCTTGTGCATTCAGTTTCCAGCTGCAGACATCCAGGAATTTATACATCTAAATTTCTTCTAACTTTGAGTGGGTGTTATGATGGGATTAAATTCTGTGGGAAATAAACATGCTTAAAATAAATAGTCTTTAAAGATTTTTTGTTCTTCTATTAGAAAAAAACTTGACTTTTTTTTTTAAGGAATTGCAGATATTTTCTTCAGTATTTTGTCTCTTCTATTAGAAAAGTGAAATATTTTTGACTTACTGTAAAATATTTGGTTTGACCATTGCACTGGAGCTGCTCACAGCTGTTTTGAGCTGCCGCCTGTTGTACATTACTGGGTTTGGAAAGTCTTTTAAGACAAAGTTGAACTCATTCTGGTTTTGTTTATCATGGTTTGTCAGTGAAATGTTAATGACAAAAACTATATTCAGAGCTCAGAAGTCTGAAACAGTTCTTGCTGGGTTGTTTTAGTATTTTCCTGAGAGGGGTGAAGGTTGTTCAGACCTGCAAGAAGGTTTTCACTGTTCACAGTGACTGATGGGCTGCTGCTTAGAGGCCACAGCTGCTCTTCCAGGTGCTCGGGCTGACCAGACTTTCTCTCACTGCTCATATTCCCAATAGTAACAAGCTGAGATCTTTGATCATCTTGTCATCAAACCTGAGTCATCCTCAACCCTTCTGTTAAAATTAATGTATCCCTTCCAAATCCAACTGAGTTTTGGCAATTACAGTTTTAATACTTCTCTCCAGGACCTCTGACCTTTTGAAAATGAAATGTTTTGATACATAGATTTGGATTAAAGACATTAAATAAAACCTTATTCTTGTATTCTGTCTAGAGTGAGAGGACATTCTTAGTTTTCCTTTGTCATGCATGGTTTTTGAGTGGCATTCTGCAATCTGCTGGTTTTTGTTACATCTGTACAATTACATAATCAAAGGAAATTTGAGGTAGAGGCAAGGTGGCAGATTCCTCAACATGGAATCAGATGTAGAGTGGATTGTGTGGGAAAAGGCCTCAAGGCAACTTTCCTCTTCTAGCCAGTACATGTGGAACTTTCACTTCTCCTGAATCAATTATTACTTATTTTTAATGGTGACCTGAAGGAAACACAATCCCAGTGTAAAATACTTATTAGGGTGGGACAACTGCCTTCCATTTCTCCTGTCTAGAAAGCATGGTCTTATTGAGAAATAAAAAAATTATAATTTGTGTTCCTTATTTAATAAAGGAAAGATGCTGAATGAAACCTCCCTCCCTTACCCTTTCCCTCCCCAGATCATAAAAGATGATAAGGTTCTTTAAGTGATTTAAAAACATGAAAGCACTTTTCATCTGTGCTTTCATCTATGTTGAAGTTGTTAATAATGGAGCAACGTAGCAGCATTGCTAGACTAGGAAATAAATAAAAGTACAAACCTTTAGAGCACCCTTCTGTCTGTATGCTTTTAAGAAAAGAAAAGGTAAGAAAGTTGAGCCCAAACCTAACATTCCTCCTCTGATTTATACTCTACTGTCAGTCAAGTGCTCTTTTGAGCTGTAATAGCAAGATGATCTGATAAACAGGAATTAGGCCAAAACTTAGTGTGCATTACATCTGAGTCACAATAAAAACCAGAAGAAAATGTATTTAGAAGTGGATTTTCAAGGAGACATCATGGGATTGAGTTTCAGTCTTTAGGGTACTTTCTTTTAAATATGCAAAATTGTTTTCTCTCGGTATTTTGTGGATTTTTTTTTTGTTTTGTTTTGTTTTGTTTTTGGTTTGGTTTGTAATGTTTGGGGGTTTAGGGTTTTTGTGTGTGTTATTTTGGTTTGATTTTTTTTTTTTCCTCCTGAGCAGCAAACTCTGGTTTGCAAATGGTAGTTTAAATCAGTTGTGATAATCTCTTTTTTTTCACTTCCTGTATGTTCCCCATCCCTCCTATTTTCTTGGCATTTCACCATTTTTTATCTTCATCCCTTGTGAGGGTTGTGGTTGCATGCTCAGACCTCCTGACTGACCATTGAGAGTCTGAGCTGGACCTGCTGAACAAAGATTCATCTTCATCTCTTCTCACCTGCTGGACCTGTCGAGCAGCTGTGGTGCTGATGAGAACTCCAGTAGTAACTAATAACACCAGTGCTGGCAAACACAGCACTATTCTAATATTAATATGTATTTGTAGAATAAACAACAGCTAGACATAATATGAGAATTCTCTGTACATGCAGTTTGTCTCAGGGAATAACTTCTTATTCTTGGCAGTTTCCCACAACTGATCATTATTAAAAATCAGCATTTGTTTACAGTTTAAATTAGAGACTCAGAATTCAGGGATTTCTGATGCAAATATATAAGTATATATAGACTTATGCTCCTTTTTTTCCCCTTTTTTTGCTCCTTTACTTAGCTTTCAAAAAGAACTTCTATTTTTACTGCTTCTCTACTGGACTCCTTACTACTTGATGATTAAGTTAAACTAGGTTCTATATTTTTAAACCATTTGCAAAGGTACATGCACATTGTGTAAACCACATATAAAAGGATATCTTACAAAAAACTAGATGTTATCACCATGTAGTAAGCACACACTGAATAAAAGAAAAAAATTAGAAACCTCAGGTCTACCCTAAAATAGGCTTAGTAACCATTTTCATGCAAATACCTTTTCAGAAGAGCTTCAAACTTAATAGGAAATATGCTTTCTGTATTTCATAGTTTCAAATTTCTATCAAGCAAAAAGATCTTGTGCTTCAACCAAAGCCGTGTTTGCTCGTCTTGTAGTGCTGGGGTCTAACTGAGTATTGAACAAAACCTTTCCTTTGTGGTATTTTCCCTCTCATCCCTTTACTCTGCTATGTAACAGACTTTTAAGACTTTGAATACTGAAAATAATAATTTTTGATCCTGTAAACCCTTCTCCATTTTCTCATACACACGTGAGCACACACTCTTCTAAGAAGTTTGTTTACACGCATCTGTGGAAGCTCTTTTTCATATCAAAATCTACTGTAAACAAAAATAATACACTCCATGGGGATGAAATAATAGTTTTATTTATTAAAAAAGATACTTTAAATTAAAATAATTTTTGATTAATTCTAAGAATGAAAATGGCTAACATTGAGCAGATCTTGCAAATTTGTTCCACCTTCTAATTCTTCTTGTCTCCCAAAGGATCTACAGTTCAACTCATAATTTTTAAGATCTGGTTTTTCAGCAAGAAGTGTCTGGAAAGGAGACTGATTACTTTTGAGTGTTAAACTGATGGAGGTACTTAGATTCTTTTCTAATACACCTGTTAACACTGAAATGCCAGATTTTAAAAGCTTTTACATTTTATCTGGATTTGAATTGGGCATCTCTGTCCCTGCATCCTAGGCAGTTCCAGAAAATGAGTTTTTACATGTAGTCCTCAATTTGCCTTAGTGAATATTTTGTTTCTGTGAGCTTGGGAAGCTCTCTAAAGCTTGTGTCCTGGTAAAGAACAATTGGGCCATTTTTCTTCTCTTCCTCTTTTCTCATAATACAGGAAGAAAGAATTATTTAAAAAAAATGGAGTTCAGCAAATATTTAACATACTTAAACAGCATTTATTTTGGAATATATGTTGTTGAACTCTCCAATGCCACATGTTTATAAGGACTACATCTTCAGGAAAAATAGGGATTAGATATTTTTATCTTAGTGGAATGTGTGGAAGATAGGTTAAGCACAAGAGGGTATTCACTGCTCCAATGCATGAGTCAGTTTTCAGCTCAGATGCATTGGGACCAGGTTTTTGTGTGTTTTTGTTTACTCTGTAATTGTCTTTTCTGCTTTATTTTTTTCCCCCATGTTCTTTTGAAATGTCTTACTACTGAGGACTAAATTCCAGAGTCTGTGAACAACTGGTTGATCTCTGGTGATGATTGCTCTGTTTATATTTCCTCTGTCCTCCCTGTTCGTTCTCCTAATACCTCCAATGTATTATGTGATTTCTAGATGCTTTTAAAATATTTTGGCTGGACCCAAATGCACACATGTCACATAGTAAGAAAAACATAAGGAAAGTTTCAAACAAATAAAAACAGCACCCAAAGCTCATTGTCTTCCTTACAGAACCTTGGGGATTTTGGAGTCGAGTCCGAGTGCTGATGACCAGTTAATTTAAAACCTATAAATCAGTAGAAAAACAAAATGATAAGGAAGTATAATAGGGTAAGCAGGACCCAGAATTTGTTCTGTTTGTTTTCTATTATTTGTCTCTGGATTCAGAGTTCCAGGTTAGAGGATCTGCAGTTATCTTCCTTGGCCTGCTATTGGGTTGCTCATTAACTTTCATCAGATTATTTCTACATTGATCCCACTAATCTTTCCATGAATTAAGCACATTCTGTAGTTCTGGAAACATCAGTAAACCGAAAATCCATGATTTCCACTGATGGGCTGTGACTGTGGGCATGCAGTCTCCATGTTAAAAGCAGATGCCAGCTTCTTTCTGGGTTTTAGAAGCTGGCTTCAGTTTTAGCCATTAGGTCTGGTGATGCTCTTTTCTGTGTTGTTGGAACACCCATAGTAGCCAGTGTTTTTCTGTACAGATTTAATTAGGTGCTGCACTTAAGTCAGTGTGTTCTGTGAACTGTCAATCTAAATAGAGCTCTTCAAGTATCTGCCTGTGTAATGTCATCTTCTGCATGAATTTTGACTCGGTGGTGGTTTCTAAACCCTTTTCTACCTTTTAGTTTGTCTCTAATGGAAGCTAAATATGCCATGGCAATGCCCTATATGCCTCAGTGATGTGGATAAAGAGAGGTTGAAGAGACAGTGTCTTGTATTAAGGTGGCTCTTTGACTTACTTCATGTTTGTAAATCCAACTTCAAATTAACTTTTGGTGGTAGCAGTCAGTTCCTATTGAGGTGCTGATCTTTTAAGATTCCAAAATGGTTTCAGAGACTAGATAGCTGATTAGACAAAATAGCATGCAGATATATTTATATATTGCCTTTTTTTTTTTCCCCCCATATGAGTTCTTAGCTGGAAGTGACTACAGTGAATGCAAAAGTACATGTCTGTGAATGTAGACCATATTGGAAACAGAGATTTACTGTCCCAAAGTGTAATGCTTACTCAGCCATCTGATGAGATTTGAGCACTAAACAGTTTGAGAGGGATACATAAAGCTGTTTTATTACAAGATGCTGTTATGAATTGTAGCAGCTTTCCTTATGCTATGCTGCTGTTGCCAAACAAGTTGCATGGATGTAAGCAGTTTTATTTGTAATTACTTGCTTACATTTTCTTAGAATAGTTGGGTTATAGCTGTTTGTGATTCCTGCTCCTCCACTGGTGACAGTCTCTACATCCTGTTTAATTCAGAATGAAAGGATATCTTTTTAAAACTGTTTTGAGCAAAGCCTCTCTGAGGGATGCTGCTGCTAATATGGGAGGTAGAGTGGGGCTCAGATGTTTGTGTGTGCGGTAGAACCTTGTTAAAATGGATGCAGAAAGCTCAAGAAAACAGTGACTATTTCACAATGCAGTGAAAAGTAAAGAAATCTCATTTTAGCTGAATTTAGCTGAATTTCTGGAGCAAGTCCAGAAAACGGAGAAATAAACACTCACCTAAAGAAATGTTATGGAAAATACAGTAGTTACGACCTATACTTTTTCCCTAAATTTTAGTCAAAACCTGGATGTTACAAACTGAATTTACACTTGAAACTGTTCTTGACAGAGCAGTGAAGGCAGTTCCTGTTTTCTTGCTTATGTGTAGCTGCAATTGCTTTTGATGATGCTGCTGGGCTCTGTTTTCCTTAAGACAGCCAAGTGTGTTCCTTATGACAATCACTACTTTCACAAAATAAGGGAGGTGTTTGAAGAAGATTGCAAGAGAAGAACAGTTTGATCATCAGTGCTGAAATGTCTCTTCAGTGTACTTTGTCCAGTGTAATTTTGAATGTTGAGTCTTGATCTTTTGTTGATTGCCACACAAGATTCTTAAAAAAGCCAATTTGCTTGGAAGAATTTACCAGTATAAAACTACCTGCTTTATTCCTAGCATTGCTCCTTCTGTCCATGTTCTGACCCCAGGTATGCCTTGCCAATCCTAGTATTGTTAGACTTCTTTTAGCCACCTATCCATCAGTCTGATATTCCTTCTTTCCTTATTGCCTTGTTTATCTGCTCTTAAGTTTGGAATCTTGGTAGTTTGCTATGTTTCTTCTTTTTTTCCCAAAGTATTCACGGCTCACCTAAACCTTTAGAAATTTTGTTGTACAAGGGGTGGCACCGAGCACTGCAGCTGAGGGGTTTTGATTTGCAGTTCCACCAGCACTGGTAGAATATAACGAAATGCCTAATGCTAAGGAAATTTGAGCAGCTGCCTAACATCAGCTGTATTTTTGCACTATTCCAAGTGAAAACCATAGAATAGCCCATGGTAATTTTTCACCTAGAAGTGAGCAAATTGTCTGCTGTCTGTGGAAACAAGTGGAAATTTTGATTATGAAATTGATATTCATAATCATATTTCATTATGTGAAGTGGTAAAGACTCAGTTGCAGATGACTCAGTTCAGTACAACTTTGTCTTCTCAAATACATTAATCAACTCTGTTTGTTTAAATACTGAAGTAAAAATTATCAGTATTTTAGGTTTTGCTACTCAGACCAGAAGCAAAAAGTTAGATAATTAAAAAAAAAAAAAAAAGACCATCAAGTAGAACAAATTGCATAAATGTTATTCCTTCAAGCAAATGGCCACTCTGTGGTAGCTGGTCTGGAACTGTATATTCATGTTTTAAAATTACTTCCAGTAGAGTACCGTGTTTTAAGGATGGCAGTTTATTATGATATATTAAATATCATAAATATAATAATATTTTTTTTACATTTTTTATAGGTGGTAGTTAATTTGACTTCATAGCAATATCTGATTTTCTTTTGAAGTTTTTCTGTCCCTGAGATAAGTGTTTGAATGATATTGAAAAAAAGCTCAAATGGTACTTAGTCTCTGTGGGGAAATTATTAACTTTGACTAAAATTATTTACAATATGCTAAAAGTTTACTACACAAAAAGTGATAATCTGGACTTTATTCTTTCTTAAGTAATCTTACCAAAGAGTTAAAGAGGTAGAAAAAGTAGTATTAGTCACATAGTTTCTCTTTTTGGGGGGGTTAGGGTTTAGTACCTAGCATGTCTGCTAAACTTGCTGCAAATATATTTTGACACTAATATTAAAGTCATTACAGCAAATAAAATTTTGTGTATGACTGGGCAACTGTGTGTGCTTCTATTAAGTTTGTTTCTAAATTCTTACAAAAATAAAGCTCATAAGGCATTATTACCAGTCTGTGCTTCAAGCACTGAAGTTATAAAGTAGGTTGTTAATAATATGAGGAATGATATATCACAGCTGTAATGCCATGTCTTCCAAAGTTAATGAATACTTACAATTTTCATAATGAAAAATTAAAATAAGGTTAAAGTGGTTTATAAGACTGCCTACAGATCCAGCAGAAGTCTAATTAGAAGAAAGAACATTAAGTTTGATGGACTTGGAAATATATATTACCTAGTGTTATATATGGACTAAAATCCTGTGCATGTATTTAGGATTGCTCAAATGTGGACAATTCAACCAGAACAAAGCACAGAAAAATGAAATGTTATTTGCTCTCTGAAATCACTGTGTACACAACAGATTGTGAGTTTAGATGTCTTCAGTACTTCAGTTATGTGAGTCTCTCTTGTTGACTCAGTGCAACAATCTCTCATCCGTGTTTGCCCGTTTCTTTACCATTTCTGAAGTAAAATGAACCTTTGTGCTTGTTTTTCCTATTAGCAGAGCGTAATGACGCTTTTGTTACGGTGCCGTGGCGGTTCTGGGGCAGCTGCCGCAGACCACGCAAAGGAGGTGCTGCTCTAACATGTCAAGGTCTGTTTGAAAGAGGCCACTGCCCACAGCTGCCCGGTTTTGAGAGAT
This sequence comes from Pseudopodoces humilis, assembly GCF_049639895.1. Classification (NCBI taxonomy): domain Eukaryota; kingdom Metazoa; phylum Chordata; class Aves; order Passeriformes; family Paridae; genus Pseudopodoces; species Pseudopodoces humilis. Next base: position 13,332,707 of record NC_142216.1, read on the forward strand.
GGTGCCACACAGCTGAGATTCAGCAGGATTTGTAGAATTCACCCTCAGAGAAAACCTTGGGCTTGCACGGCGCTCCTCAGTGCACGAGAAGCTGCTGTGCCGTGTTCCGTGTTCCTGTGTCGCGGCAGTGGGAAGTGGGTGGCACTGCTGGGAGAGGACAAACCGCCTTCTCTTCCCACAGGTGTTCACCCAGGTAAAGGGGGAGGCTGGCAACACAAAAACTGAGATGATGTTGCAATACTGCACTTCCCTGAACTTGTTTTTGTGTTTTGTGTAACGCAGAATGACTGTAATTGGGAGTATATTTGGAATAAACTGTCTTTGTGGTTATCAAATATGTCAGCTTTGCTTTTTATGTTTATATGTTGGGTTTGTAACTCTTACAAGTTGTTATTGCATGACAAACTCCTCCATCTTCATTTCAGTCTCTTAAATCCATCTTCTTCCTCCATTTTTTTAACAGCATAACAATATTACAGTGTATCTGTCCCACACAAGGGTTGCTGTGGTGTTTTTTGTGGCCATCACTACATGAGCAGAACAGTCCTTGTCAACAAAATTCTAAATTATTGGTTTAGAGTGAATTTTGTGTTGATCTCTCTCTCATGTCTACAGCTTGCAAAAGCATAATGGAATAGAATTTACCTGGTTTTTCTCCAGTATCTCTTTCACTCCTGAGGATCTCGGTATCCACTTTAATGAAGTATATCTTAAAAACTATTTCAGAAGTGTGGCAACTTATCCTCTTAACCATACAGGTGTGATATTTATAAAACAGAAACTTTGGCATTTTAAGATGTGATGATGATCTGTAGAATAAGAAGGCAAAGGAAGAACTTGGAATAAACAGAATGACTTGACAGAATAAAGAAACCTAGAATTATGAGTTAATTTCTTACGTATGTAACATTGTGTTTTAAAATATACAAATATACAAATGTTATATTGTTTAATAGTACTGATTCAGTTATTGAATTTAAAGTATCCATTTGCTCACCTGTGGAGTAGTGGAGAAAGGGATTTAATTTAGATTCAATTTTTACCTGAAAATTATGATTTTTCGTATTATATCATTGTTTTGAATTCTAATTTAATTTAATTTTAATTATTTTAATTATCCCAGCATCATGTTTTTTTAATCCTCATTTTTTAAGCTATAGTTGGAGCAGGTGAAGTTGATAATCCTTTTCACAGAATGGTTTGGTTTGGAGGGGACATCAAAACCATCTTGTTCCAAGCCCCCTGCCACGGGCAGGGATACCTTCTACCACTCCAGGTTGCTCATACTCCATCAAGCCTGGCCTTGGAAATTTCCATGAAAGGGAACCACAGCTTCTCTGGGCAACTGGGCACTTTATTCAAATAAAAAGAGGGAGTGGCCATTTCCTACAGTAGAGAAAATACAGTTCTTAGTATATTTGTCAGGCATGGGAAAGGCTTGTTTACTTGTGTTTGCACTAGGGATCTGCAAACAAATAAATGGCTCAAAATGATAAAGATTTACCTTAGATCCTCCTCAGGTGATGGAAATAATGTGCTGCAAGAGAGGAGTTATGGTTGCATATCAAAAAATGCTGTTACAGAAATGCACAGTAAATTTCCACAAACGATTAAATAAATTAAGCTCCTGGACACATTTATGGTACTGTTTTCAAAACAGGAATTAAAATCTATGTCTCTGGAGGTCATAAGACTACTTAGCAAGGAAACAGACTCAAAGTTATTGGTAGCATCAGTGAATAGCAAATATACTTTTTTTAAAAACAAGATGTATTGTACCTCATATGTTTACTACATTTAGTCCAGCAGTATAATTTACTTAATGCTCTGCAATATTCCTGGGAAAAAAATATAAAGCCAAATTGTTTGGCTTCAATTCATCTTGTTCATATGCAAGAGGATGACTAAAGTAATTCATTGTTTGTTCTTGTAAGAGAACGTCTTACAGAGATGATGGCTCTCAAAGGCCTTTATCACTTCATCTTTCAAGACAGAGGGTGAAGGTGAAGCTGGGCTAAATCTCTGCACAGTCTTTACCTTTCTGCAGCCTTTTTACTGAAAGGGATTTTTCTGTAGTCAGCAGCTCCAAGAAGAGAGTTCCGTGGTTTGGTTCTGCACTTGGTCTTTGGCAGCCACAAACCTCCCCAGGAAAGAACCAAAGGAAATCTTTTAGCAGAGTGAGCAGCTAAAGGATGCTGTAGACCCTGTTGCATAAGAGGGCAAACTGTGATTTCTTATCATTTAACTTCCTCCTGTTCCACTTAAAAACATTTTCGTACGGACTATCTTAAATTTCTTATGACTCCAGGTTGTAAATTAACATACGGCATAATCTGAAATGCAGATGAGGGGAGAGAGGGCACTTGTGGAAAGTGGCTTCTTGTCTTACTGTCAAGGAGACTGTTATGCTTGAAGTTTTATATTTCTGCTGAAATTCATAGATATTTTTGGATATGCAGGTGGTAAAGTGTGTCTGTCAAATTTTCTAATTTTTTTTTTTCTCTCAATGAATTATATGCAAGAATCTTGGCAAAATATTTTGAATGCATCTGAGGTTTTTTTCTTTTTTTCTCTATATTCACTGTTCAATTACATCATTTTTTCTGATTTTTTTAATCTCAGTGGTCCTTTCTTAAAGATTTCGAACCTGTGCAGAATGATACTGCTAAATAAAGACTTGTAAAATCACAGAAAAATAAATAACATCAGTGAATTTAATATATATGGCAGTATCTTCAGTGTTGTAAAGGTAAATTTTCAGATATGAGGACTGATGTGGAATAGAATTACCAAGATAAAGAGAAGATTAAAAAGGCTGGTCAGGAAAAATGCTGAAGGAGACTAAAGGAAAAAAAGGTGTCAGTGTGGGTTTTAGGGTGCTAACTCTGGGAAGAAGCAGCAAGAGAAAGCATTAGCAGAACTTTTGAAACGAGCTTTTATCTAAATTAATACTGAGATATGAAAAAAAAGGGTACCAAGGTACCTGAGTTTATTGGAAGCAGTGGTGCTTTAATCACTGCTCTTCTCGACTCAGGCTGTCCTGAACACACCGGGCAAGGTTTGCACAGCCTGGATGAATATGGAATTGTGCTTATGGTTTCATCTTTCCCCACCTAAATTTCCTTTTTTTTTCCCCAGTCTGTATTTGTCATGTGTGCCTGAACTCCGAGACTGCAGCTTGAAATGCTGTGCTGACGCAGGGCCTAGTGCCTATTTTAATTTTTTTTCCTTCTAATAGTTAACCCTAAATAATTAATTGCCATAGTGTATCTGAGGTCTTAGTCTAAAGCTGCCACTTTATTTTTCAGCATTTTCGTTATGACATCAATAATGCTTTACTACAATGATTTTGGGTCTGTTTGAATGGATTTGAATTCTCTTCTCACTTTACAGTTCTCTTGTGTTGGGGCTGTGTTAAAGCAAATATTATTTTTGTAATGGGAAGTGAAATTTCACATCAGCAGGACAAGCATGTGCTGAGCCTGGCTTTATTTCTTCCATAAGAAGAATGTAATATTTTATTCTTCTGGATAGTGTCATACATATGCATTTCACTGTTTTATGTATATAATTGCATTTTCTATTTACTTTATATAGACATTGTTCTTACCTTCAGAAAGCAAATGTTATTGTAGGTTCTGACAATGAGTGTTTATTTACTCAGAAAATAAATTTTACTTTCAGAGCTTTTTGATTAGAAAGGAAGAAAAGCAAACTGATTATTATGAACTAATATTCAGTGCTGAATACCAGATAATCCAGGGCACTTTAAGATGCAATTCTTTTTTCATCTATTTAACAGGCCTCGAAATGATAATGAACTTGTCTTGATGTGCATGTTAATTTGTGGTGAAAGGTGGTAAATGAGAAGTTACCTAAGATTTAAAGTCTAAGAAAAACAACTTGAAATGCCTCTACTTCATCTTTTATGTAGCTAAGAATGATATAAAATGGAAGAAGACAGAGGTGAAATGCTTAAGAATGAAAAAAATGTATAGATTTTAGGTAATTAATAGGATTTTTTTCTGAAGAGAACAAAAGCTAAGATTATATATGTCATTCTGATGTACCAAATCCTATTTAAATAATTGAGATGTTTGGATTTTGTTATTTTTTTGTCTTATTCTAGCTCACATATTACGCCAGTGGGATAAATGATGTTGGTTCATTCCCATTTTACAGACAAAGTGCATGAGAAAAAAGATTAAGTGAGTTGCTCAGGGGCATGAATAACATTGTGAGCTGAAAAGGGAAAAAAAATCTTTGCACTTAGATTAGTAATCCATTTTTATTTATATTAGCTAATATTTCCACTGTTGGTTTTTTCCTTCCCTTTCTGTTGTCTGTGTAGCATGTATTCTGAACTAATCAGGAATTATTTTGCAAACTTTTCTGATTAGTGAAATTTCAAGCCATCAATCAAAAGGGAGAGTTCCACTTCAATTAATTCCATGTGTATCGTTTTCATCTAATTTTCTGGTGTTTCTGAAAAATACATACTGCTTTTATCCATCACAAAAACTGTAAAAATAACTCAGAAAAATAAAGATTAGAGTGCTTTATTTGTTGTTACAAAATAGAATTTAAAAATACAAAGATGAAGTCAACAACATGCTTTTGCTGGGTTTTATTAACATAGGAATTGCTCCTGTTCATGCAGCTTTATTAATATAATTTATTTAATAAAGATGTCTGAAAGTGCTGGATTGGGGAGAACAAAAGACAGTCAATGAAATAGGAAAGGTAGCATCAAGAGAGACAGTAGAGGAGGCTCAGTGAGGGCTCTCACACCTTACATATGAGTTGTGAAATAAACAGGAGAAGGGGAGAACAGGAAAAATGAGCTGAATTTGCACAAATTTTTAGGAGTGAGTCATCTAACTGTAAGTGTGAATAACATATCAGAAAGTCAGTGATAACCATGTCTTTCATTGTGAACACAGGTTTATTATCTCTCTATGGTGACTCCTAGGAAAGTGGCATTAGTATTTGACTGAGCATGTTTGGAGAATTTGCCTTGTTGGCTAAACCCAGGATATTCACTATGGAGGATCTTTTCCAGAGACAGAATTTTTTATTGCTCCTTGAGCTGTTTCTCTGAAAATTTACCACAGGCTTCATGAGAGTGGTACACGTGGAGTGTCCCATGGTGCTGGAAATCTCATTATAAATCAGTTTCCATTGGGAAAAGGCCACAGGTGAAGTGCAGCCCCTGAGCAGCACATGGATTTCCTTGTTTCAGGAGGAAAGAAAAAAGACCATGTTCACCATGACATGGATATGGCCCCCTTCACACTGGGAAGGTCTAGCACAAGATTGTCAGCCACTCTTGGCCTGCCTCAGAGGAATATTTTCAAAATAATTGATGAGTTCCTTCATGGTTCAAGTGCACAAAAAAAATTGTGTTTGGAGTGTGCTGTTGTGGTCACTTGATTCTTTCTAATACTGTTATTGATAAAAATTTGATTGCTTGTACCAGTATAATTTGCAGTCCCATGAGCAATTTTCATATAGTGTTTAGTAAGAAAAAAAAAGTATCTGTGTCGTCTAGATGGGTTTATTCAGATGATAATATCCTTCTAAGCACTGTAAATCTTTTATTGCATTCATTTAAAAACTACAACAAGATGAATTTCTGATTTTCTGAAATTCAGGGTACATCTCCCTGTCAAAAATAAACATTCCTTTTAGAAAATTATGGAGCCAACTTTGATTTGAAACATAAAGTGAAAATACAGTGTTTGTTGTTGTCCTTTGGTCAGTTTTTCTTCTCTCTTCTGATCTTTAACAAAGTATAATGGTAGGAATCTCTTCTCTGTGTGATATTTCAGTATATTCAAAAAACATGATTTTGTTTAAATATGGGCTAAATATGCATGTATGGATTATGTGTTTGGTGGCCAGCTGCTCTGTCTGTGGAGGAGTTTCCTTATCCATCCATTTATATTGAGAATGTAAGAAGATATGAGTTATCCTCAGGTAACTTTGCAGCACAGGATAAAGTCTTTAGAATTCATGGAACTTTAGAAAAAAATGCATGCAAGAAGTATTTTAAAATCCAGGTAATTTGAAATGTTCCTGGTTAAACTAAACAACCTTATTCATACATACTCCCATGAATTTAAAAAAATGTTTGTAAAAGTCGAAATTTTTTACATTGGGACAGTGCTTGTAATTATCAGTGCCACCAAGAAAATTAAAGTATAGGTGTACCTAAACCAAGGCACTGAGAAAAAAAAAAAATCATATGGTGTAAGAACCTGAGAAGAAAGATGTGGGACATCAGGCAGCTTTTCAAAATGCTGTTTATTGTCTGGGTGATTTTACAGCTTTCATTGGTTGTAACAGAGCCATGCCTAAAGCTGCCAGCTCCAGCTTATAGGCAAATCTGAAACCCCCTTAGTTCTGGTTACAATACATTAGATATTTTTCTTTGCTGAGCATCTTAATGCATAACAACCAGTCAGCATCATACACCACACCTTTACTATTACCTCCAGCCTATCATAACTACTATCATTACCATATTGTGGTCATTACTATCCAACCACATGAGTTAGTATGTTAAGTTTAAGCTTAAAGTTGTTTTTCTGTTTTCTTGCAGTAGAAAATTCTTAGACCTTTTTTCTACTTGCTACATCGGCATTTTTGTTTGCCTGTGGTATCTTCTGCTTTTCCTAAGACCTATTTCTGCTTGGTAAAAACATCTTTTTTGTTTGTGGTCAACATATCCTTTGCTTTAGCCATAAAACCTCCTTCCAGCTTGACTTAACCTTTGCTTTCTTAGTTGTCCAGTAACAGCTGGCTCAGCAATTCCTAATTTAGACATCTATTATTCTTCTTCTATATCAAAACTTGCTTTCATTTCTATTCTGCTTTCAGGTTCTACTTTCAGAGAGCTTTCTGCCAAGCATTCATATCTGTGAAACTTTCTTGCCAAACTTTCATCTTTCCCAACAATATTAGTTTAAAATCGTAGTTAAACTGCATTAATTCACATTAATTTGTCATTACATCAAAGTAAAAGCTGTTACATTCCTAAAAATCAGTATTTGTGTAGGTATACTTAGTAGTTTAATCTTCACTTTTTAACTTTTTGGCATTTGTGAAGTTAAGTTCTGACCCAGAGACAAACACAGATAATTCAGATTTATAAAGATCCCAGCTGTCATTACAAGGCAGTGATTCCATGCACAAGTCCCAACAGAAGTCAGGCTCCCATTCCCAGTCACAGGAATGGCTGCAAATGATGTTCAGCTTCAGAACATTGGTGTCACAGGATGGGGGCAAATACTTGTTTTGGTGTTTGCAAATTATAATGAAATATATTCTGAGTAACTAAATGTCCAGTATGTAATCACCATAATGGCAGTTCTCTATGAAGGGTACATTTTCTGACACATCTTATGTGACATTTGATGATTGTTTTTTCTATTCAGAACATATCTAACAAAACCAAAAAGTCTAAGCCAACTTCTTTGTCATACCCATTGCATTGTAACTTTTCATTACTTTCTCTTCTAGCCTATAAAAAACCTTGTTACTCTTTCAGTTTGGAGGTGCTGTTAACAAATTTATGTCCAAGCATCGCCTGCCTCTTTTCAGTTCCTGTACATGAAGGAATCAAGGTGCATCTGATCCAGTCCTATATCACTTAGGACTGTGTATAATGCAGTTGTAGGTTCACAGCAGCCATTAGCTTGTTCTTCCCCAGCCAGGAAATTGTGTCCCAGGAAAGGTCAGGCTGTGGTAGGAGAGTGCAGAAGTCAAGTTTATGGTTTAATAGAGACCTCCCTCCCTTTTCTGTCTTGAACCATCCCCTTCATGGTATGTGGTATAAGTGCTATATTGTGGCTCATTTTTTATGTTTCTGCTACCTGGACCAAAAAAACTGGAATCTGCTTTTTTCTGGCATTTCTTATGCTGGAATTGTGTTTTCCTTGTGTTTACAGTTTTCTGATGCACAGGGCAAGGGCTGTTTCAGTCCTGACATAGCTGTTCACAGAGGGGCTGTTTCTACACCATGCTGCTTTAAAACGGATGCATAACGTGCTGCTGGTTCAGAACTCAGCCTAAATGTGACCTTTGAGTAAATGGTTAAGCTGAGTAAAAATTAATCTAATGGATATTTTTTCATACCAGGGTCTCTTTTAATTCTAAAGCAGGAGGGAAGGTTAACACAGTGCTTTGTAACTTTCCTGCCCCACTTGAGAAGATTGCAGGTTGAGTGGGAAGGGAGCCAACTCCCAGTTTCACATCCTTGCAATTTCAGCTGGACTGTTGCTGTCAGGCTATAGCAGATATTGTCATACATAAATTCAAATCAAATAGAAATTACTTTAGTTTTTTCTTATATGAGTGTAATTCACAAAGCTGAGTCCCTATAAAATCCTATTAAATTCTGAAGTCTTTTTTTTTAAATGTACTGATGCACAGAACACTGCAAGCCTTTGTTTTTTTTATACAGGGAAAATGTTTGGGGAGATAAAACCGTAAGCTGTAACTCATCAAATGCTTGCAGATGAGGATTTTGTTTCCTAGTTGATTCACCTCCCAGTCCTTTTTTTAAGCTTGAGAAATCACTTAGAGGTGATACTCTCTTGAGAGCAGAATATGGCTCATTGATAGGGAGGATTTCGTGGAATTTATGGTGGGAAACTGAAAATGTGCTTAAACAAGTGAGGAAGAACAAGGGGAGTAAAGAGAGGAGACTGAGGTGTGGGAGCAGATGTGTTTTTACTTGGGTCCATCCGACCGTTAATAAGCTCAGATTTGAGTCCTACTGGACTTTAATTAATAGCCCTCTGCTGGGAAACACAGCCTCACTAAAGCAGTGGTGAGGAATTCCAAAGAAAAGAGCTAATCTGACAAGTATTATCTCTACAGGCATACAGAGAAATAAATGCTTTGTTGTAAGAAATACACCGTAACTGATCTGTGACCTCCCCGGCTAAAGCAACAGCCTAGGGAGGTTATTTTTGACTCTCAAAATGAGTGCTGTGCTATCATTACTGTGCTGCAGCTCACAGGGCTTGGTTCCTAATGTCATTTTACCTATAGAATAAATGGATTAAACTATTCTTGAAGTTAGCTTCATAGAATGGAACTGATACCACGATCTGGAATTTCATAGTGTTACCAGGATTTACCTATACTGGGAAAAAAAAATCAGAGAACTTGGTAATTTCATCTTGATGAAATCTCTGCCACTGAGGCCTGACTAGTAAACACATAACATTTTATTTTTTGTAACTGAAGTTTGTTTTTGCAGCTAAAGTAAGGCAGGACTCTGGGTAGGCTATATTGAGTATAACTGTATCATGCAAATGAGCTGAGGGAACTTTATCCCCGCATGCTTATTCTTTTACAATACCTTCAAAATTCTTTTAAGAGGAGCAGAGATTGAATTTATTCTATTAAGAAATTGCGTGGTGTATTTTCTCTTTGTGCTTTATTTTTGCAGAATATTTTCCCTGTGGTTTTTCATATTTAGAACCTGTCTGAGTTGGAAATGGAAGCCTAAAGGTTTTTCTGACAAATTGCTGAGGTCTATTAATTTGTATGGTTCGTTTGTGCTCTCCATAGTCAAACTGAATTTTCTGGTGCATACTTTGGTTGTGTAGGAAATGCAGTTTTATTTTAAAGTGATATCTAGTCCCTGTAATATTTTTTTCTATCAGTGTCAACGTATTTGGAAGACTGAGTCCCTGTAAGGTTGAAAAGAGTCACTTCAGGAAATAAAAATAAATGGTATGTGAGGAGTTTGTGAAGAGAAGCTTCAGTGGCTGGTGAAGGCTCTTACAGGAGTACTGAGGGGAGGAGAGGAGCTGTTTAATGCCAACTCTTCCTGTAGCCTGTCAATTTATTCATGCAGTGGACCTTGCAAGCCCAATCCACAGATGCTATTTTCTGCTCCTTACTGAATAAAACTCACTGCTGGGTCCTGAGTGTAAAGATTAATTAGTCAGTGAGTGTTAAAGGTCTGTTAAAGCCATTATGGCGTGTGTCCACAGAGACAAATAGGGGCTATAAAACACTGTGTTCGAAACCTAATTTTACATGTGTATTTTTCATTAATAATAATGATGGTAGTAATAATTATGGTCTTTTCATTCTGAAAGCTCTCCAAGGACTAAATGCATAGTGCAGTGCATACTGTGTAGGAAGGATCATGCTTTCCATCACTGAAATGCAGGCTGTCAGAAGGCAGCCTTCAAGTGATGGGGAGCTCAGATTGTTGTTGGCCATTGCTCAGACAGCTGTGCAGTGCAGCTCCTCCAAGGAAGATTCTGTCCACAACTAATTGTTTCCTGAGCTGAGGGTGCTAGAAAATGTGTGTCACTGTTGAAAATAGCAATCAAAAAAAAAATATAGTTACCTATTTTTTACTCTTTTTTTAAATTTTATTTTTACTTCAAAAACATATCCTTCCATTTGGTTGCCAGCTTTCAAATAAGCTTGGACTTACAACGTTGTTGAATGTTTGACTTTTTATCAGAAATTTTTAGCTAAGTTAATAATTTTTAGCAATTGGCATAAATTGGAAAAATTTGTTTGTAAATATAAGCATATGCATGATTTGAAAATGCTCTTGCTCATTTTTTAGGACTAAGCTGCAACTGTTCTGTGTGCACTGGAAATGAATGTCAGCATTACCAGCACCTTCAAAAGTGAAATACTCCCCTTTGCATATTTTGCAGAGTTCTGTGGGGTTTAGTGGCAATTCTGTGTATATTTTTGATGTTTGGAACCACAGCTGAAGGCAGCTGAGATGAGTGAACCAGCAGATATGCCCTATCTCTTACTCTTACAACTGTTCCAGCATGCAAAGTTAGAATTGATTATAATATGTGTAAAGGTATTCCTTCTTTTCTCAGAGTAAGACTTAAGCAGGGAAGGAAGCCTTTATAGATCTTCCCAAAATTTGGGTTCATTTACCCCATTATGTCCAGCTATGGGGTCCTTATTTGATTAACACAGTTCTAATTTACAAAACTGGCTGTATATACTCTCTGTCTGGTTACAAATGAAGAAAACTGTCAGCATGATTAGAGGGAAACTTTAGTCTGGTCACTTGCTTTGTACCGTGTTTTCATCACAGTGCCATACTTGGATCAGAGATGCCAAGATGTAATTGATCAGAAATACAGATGAAAAAAAGGTGGCATTTTTCATGTAAAAGCAATGGACTGTCAGGTCAGATTCCCATTGTTTTTGTCAGAGTGCTTTGCAGACTCCTTGTCACACACTGACATCCGAGACAATTTAAAAAATCTGTTGGTTCTGTCCAGCAGTGGAGGGGAGAATTCAGCAGTGTGTGCAAAAGTATTCTGGGGTTTCTTTCTCTCTTTGAGGCTGTCTGACCCCTGCAGTGTTTAAGGGAAGCCTTGCTCCTTTAGGAGAACAGTAAGCTGTTGTTTCAGCCCTTGTGTTGATGTCAAACCTGAGAAGCACAGAAAAGAAATGGAAAGATGTTGATTTGTTGAACAGACTTCCAGCACAAAGATGACTGAATGAAAATTGATAGAGATGATGACTGGTTTAGTGTCTATGTTACATGAAACTATGGTGCAGCAAGAGAAGGTTATTCTTGGAGGGAAGCTGAAGTGGGAAAAAGAAACAACAACTTAGTTGTCCTTGCCAGATTTCTGACTACAAATGATAGATAACCAGTTATGTTTTGGAACCTCCATGGATAGATTTTCTAGAGGCTTCAAGAATTTAGCATGCTCGCCAAGGAAACTGAATTAATGACTCACTTTAGCAATGTATTTATATTAGTCAATGAATGAATGAAGTCAAAGGGCTAATAGATCTAGTGAGCAAAGCACTTGCTTTTCATTTGCAGCTGCAGGTCAAGCAGCAATTGCAGATCTCTGAGGAGCTCCTTTCCCAAAGACACCTTGGTTTCAGTGTGCTCGAGTGACTGACAGAGCTACGGGTGTGAGTGGCAGCTGTGCTTCTTCACCTCCTCAGAATACCTAATGCTGCCTGAAGCCCTATCCAAACATTTCACATCTTGTAATGAAAGCTCAGTAACTGTGGTGTAATCTCTTAAAATAACATTAGTTTATAGAAACATGCTTTATTCTAAGATAGTTATCATAAAAAAAAAAGATATTTATTTTAGGCTCTAGTTCATTTTTGAAGTAATTTTACTGGTATGTGTAATATTGATTGTGTGGGAATTGTGAGGGCTGCAGAAGATCTTGTGAAGACAGGAATTCAGAATATTTTAGATGCCTTATTTGCCTTTCATTTGGCAGTCCATCAGCACTACACTGGAATAGTACATGGGTTAAAATGAAAACTTGGGTGTCACAATTTTTTCAGATATGTGCCAAGGTACATGGCCATAATTCCCTAGTTCTGTGTATGGCAATGATTCTTCACAAATATTCAAAATAGTTACAAACAAGTTGCAATTTGGGCAAAACTTTGTAATTTATGTAGGGCAATCCATAACCAAAAATTGCAAAATGGGAGAATGCCTGTTTATAGTCATGAGCTTTGATTTAGTTCTGGGGTTTTTCAAGCTCTTGCCCATTTTGCTCAATATTTGTTGCAATTAATGTATTGTATTTTGATGTAAATCTTTATGGCTTCCCAATGATTAGAGAAGCCAGTGCAGGTCATTAAGATGTCTGGGAAGGAAAAGTGCTCACAATATAGCAGGGTCAAAATGTGTTTGCAGTTTGCAAACAATAACAGTAAAAGTTTTGAACAAGAAACATTTCAGAGGGAAAAACAATGTCTGGGTAATCTCAGTGACTGAGGAGTGAGAAGAGGCAGTGATGTTCTCTGTAGATGGAGGGTGATACCACATTGTGGTTTTTTCATTCTCTTAAGCTTCTAAATCTCCCTTCCAGCCTTTTGCTGCAAAATTAGACTTAAATGTTACATTATTTACATGTAATATGAATTCAGTCCTCTTAATAGTTAGCCTTTTCTCCATTTCATTGTTTTACTGGATGCTTTTTCTAGATATTAGCCTTTCATTTTTATTGGCAAAATAATAAAAAAAAATTGAGTGCATTTTGAACACCACAAATTAAGCTAATTTTTTACTGTTGCCTTTTAAATCTTAATGATGTATGTAGTATTGTATAAATCATGTGAATGGCTCATGTGTAACACTAATAATAGCACTACCACTAACAAAAGAAAGGCAAGTTGTGAGTGGTGGATCTTGTATACTTTAGGTATGATTATTGCACAGGGACTAGAGACTGACAAAAGCCAGTAACGATGGATAATTTAATGCATACAGCACGGCTAGCAAATCAAATGCCAGAAGTTGCATCTTAATTTAGGCTGATATTTTCTGGATTCCTTCTAAAGACCTTCACAAATACTAGAAATGCAGGTTGTGAATATAACATTGTAGGGTAGCAATTTATTGCACTATAATTTTGTTTATGGCACTACTGATCAGCAGTTTCCCTGTGGTGGCTTAAAGCTTGACTTTTATTGGAATAGACATTTTGTGGAATAGCAATGACCAACAATTACATAGCTTTTGTCATTTTCATATGGGTATCATTTATTAACAGCAATATCCAAATTAGCATTTCAGACGTTGTTCAGGCTAGATGGTTTTAACTGCTCCTTCTCACATGAAAGTCTTAATTTCCTTCTCAGCACGGACCTGTGAACTGTAGGGAATGACTGTGGGGGTCTGCACCTGATAAATCTGCCTTCTAATGAGGGTCACAGCTCTGTGGGACTCCTGGGGTGGGAGCATCCCTGGCAGCCCCTGTGCTCTTGCCCCAGGTGTGTCTGGTGGGCAGGGCTGGGCAGGAGGGGCTGTGCCAGTTCTGCTGCAGCTCCTTGTGCCAACAGGGAAGGAAAGGAAGGTGCCAGGCTCCGAGCTGGAGCAGCCCAAGGCACAAGGGCTCACCTGTTCCTGGTGAAGAACCAGCTGTTCCTGCCTGGTGGGGATGGAGCTGCTGCTGCCCACACTCACAGGACAGGAGCCAGCTCAGCACGAGCCCTTGTGGCTCTGGGAACTCTCCTTTGTGGCCCTGTGTCACTGTGCCCGTGATAATGAGAGAAAATGGATATCTTGGATTTGGCCTCCTTTAACAGGGTTAGATGCTGGGGCTTTGGAGTCAATCTCTGACACATGTCACAGTTGTTAATGTAGGTATTAATACAAAATAATACATTTGTGTAGTGTTCAACTTTCCTGGAGCTGTCTATCAGAAAGTTCTGAAGTGGATTTCTTTAAAGACTCCCTGTCTCCTGAGAAAAGGGGATAAGGCAGTGTGTCCCTGGACAGGATCTATGACTCATTATGTCAATCAAATTCCACTTCAGAGGGGAATAAAGAGATTTGTATCTCAAAGCTGTGCATAACGACTTCTTGGCTTTTCATTTCATATTTATGAGCGGTTTACTTTGAAGTGTTTATCAGGCAATACGCAGAAACATGAGAGAGCATTGCCTGAAACCATGTTCAAGTGTCTAATCTGTTAAATGCTTGCTGAGCAGGCTAGTTCATCAGTGCATGCAATGCAAAAAAGAGAGGAAAAAAAATAAACTTTCTGGGGTTTTGAAGAAGAATCTTTATATTAACAATATAAAAAGGATTAATAATGCCAAGCATTTTGAAATAAATGTAATATATGAAACTTACAAAAGTTGGTTATGTTCTGTGTTAAGTAGATAAATAGTTCTTTGCTTGAAAGGAACCTTGACAGTACTTAATACCAAAACTATACAGTGCCACATCTGCTCTTAAGATGGGAGTATACAGTATCCACAGGATTCTCATTGCTAATTTTGAAGGCTTGAGGCATTCATAAGAAGAGGCTGGTGTAGGTTTCTTTTTCCCCTCTAAAAAGGGCATTTCCTGATAACAGGAATGTTAGAAGCTGATTAAAAAAAGCAGTGGCATTAGTCTTCAATGGGGAAGAATTTTGAACAATATTGCCCATTTGCTGTGTGCTGTGCCTGCAGTGGGACTCTGAAGAGGAAGATATTGTCAAATAGGTCAAAAATTAAACCCCATAATTTTAGGTAAAATGGAAACCAAATGGAATGTTTTTCTTATTTTCCTTTAGCCTCTGTGGGTCAGTTTGAAGAGCCCACATGCCTCGTGGTAGTTCCAATTTCCTGTTCACAAATTTTCTGCAACCATTCCTCTCAAGTCAGGCTTTACAAATTCTGGCTGTGTGCCACCAGTCCAGGGAACCGTGTGAGGTGGAGCCTCTGCAACCCCAGCTCTGCAAACCCCCCTGGCAGTTCTGACATGGGCAGGGCAGTGTTCACCTGGGTGAGCCTGTGCTCCATGCTTTCTGGGCATGTCATCCTGCACTGAATTTGGAAAACAACTTCACTTCCAAGCTCACTTTCAAACATATTCTTACATATAAGTCATATTAAGGATCAACAGGAATATCACTAGTTCGGTGCTTGGTTTTTACCAAAAATTCTTTAAATGAAAAAAGTAACTCTTCCCCCTACAGAGAATATACTTGAATTTGAATGACTTGATTTGTGGGTTCCTGCTTTGGACTTCTTAAAGTTATCCCTAAAATAATTTAGTCAACCACAGCTAATCTCTACTGTACACTTCTGATTATTTTAGCAATAGATTTCTGCTGTGACTTTCCAGGTCAGAAATCCTTGGAAAGTTTTGAATTCTTCACTTTTTTTGGATGGAGGGTTCTCTCCTTAGTCTTTCCTGTTCAAGGATGAAATGGTTCTCTCATTGATTCTATATCCATGCACATTGTTCACCAAATTCCCAGTCTAAAATGAACAAACAAACAAACAAAACAAAACAAAAAAAAAGCTGTGCAAAAAAAGACCCCAAAGCCCTATAAAACTTACTCTGTGTTCAGTTTCCATAATAAAAGTAAGTTGTAGAAGATCCAAGGGTAGTTTTGTGACATGTATGCCTGTTCTCTGTTCTGAAGTCTTTAAAGAGATAACAAAAAAGAAAATAGAACAAGCAAATGCCTTTGAGAACCACAAATCTGAAATTTAAATAGAGGTGCTGGCAAGCTTTAATATGCTCAGCCAAATCAGAGTTCATCAGCCTGAAAGTGATGGATAAATCTGAGTATCCAGAGCCAGTCACGGTGGCTTAAGCCACCTGAAGCCGCCGGCCAGCTTAGCTCATGTGCCCTATCACACCGGTAATTAAGAAGAGAATTTTTTCCAGTAAGACAGTGACTGCAAGGCCACAGGCAAGAGACATCCACCAGCACCAGACTGTGCTGCTGTCAGTATTCACCTCATGGCTGAAGAGTCTGGGAGCAGAACAAGCTCTCATCCTGGAAGCAGCAGAGAGAAGAGGGTTTTTTCCCACCCCTGTTCTCTGCTGCTGTCCTTACATACTCCATACTCCCTTTCAAAGATTTTAGGTTCAGAACTGTTTGTGAATCCCATCTAACCAAAAGGGAATTATGTGAACTAGCCTATAATGCTTCTTTGCAAAATGTTGGTAGGCTGAAAAGTGTGAACTAGTGGGAGGATTAATGAATAATCCAGTCTAATCTCTCTCTTGCTAAATCCAAAGAGTTCTAGAATTGGAGTGTGCAAACTCAAAAATAATAATGATGATATGATAAATAAAAAAAAATAATGTAATCGTATGATGCCTAGGCATACTTGACCTTTATCAGTGAGATGTGAATTTATCATTTCACCTGATCTGCAAGGCACTTATGAAGCAAGTAAAGGCACTTAGCAATTGAGATGACGTGTGTGTTAAAAATAGTCAGATAACACAGCCTGCACAGTAACTCTCTTTCAAACTGACTGAATTTTGGTCTGATTTTGTACTCTTTTACTGTATTATCTCTTAAAAATAATGTCTCATAAAGATTTTGGGAGTAGGCTGAAATTTTTTTGATGCAGAACTAAGTGACAGACAAGTGCAGTATTTTTTTCATTACAACTGGTTCTTGTGTAGAATATTTGATCTAGTGGGGGAAAATAGTTCTTTTTAAAGTCAGTTTGTGAAAACTAGGGTCAACATTTTCCCATACACAAAAGATTATTTGACAAAATTGTTGTTCTAATTGAGATATCTTGATTATTTCTCTTCAGGGCATCACACACTGCCACCTGTTAAACTTAATGGAAAGTGATGGTAGGGGCTTGACTCACTCTTTGGCACACTTGCATGTCCCTCTGTTATTAACCAATAAAGTCAGTGCTGGCAGTCCTTCAAATCTGAGACAAAAGTGAGAGGGAAGGGACAACAGAAGTGCAACAACTGGCCCTCTTGTTCCAATGGAGTTTTATAGAACAAAGATGTAGTTTCAAACAGCAGAAAGTTGGAATAAGCAGAATCTATAACCTGTTTATTGGCACTTAACACAAATCTTCTCTGTTTGTTGAAGAAGGGAAAAACAGTCTAAATTAAAACACTGCTACTGAAATTCTAAACCACTGGAACAGAGAGAAGTGTAGATGAAATAGAGAAGCAGTTTACGTTAAGCGAGGGGTGTTGTGGAGGTAGGAGGAGCGCCTTGGAACAGCCCATTCCTGCAAGCACCACTGCTGAGTGCAACAGGCTGAAATCCTGGGTACACAGGGACCAGGAAAACAAAATCAAATAGCAGTGTATTGTGACTGTGTGAAAACTACCACAAGGTAGGGAAGGAAAGAACGTGCAGGGGAGGAGGTGGAGTTTCTCTTCCACAGATCCTCAGCTGCCTGGCACGAGCAGTGAGCTCCAGCAGTGCAGCTGGTGGCTCTGCAGTGCTGCTGCTGGAGCCCTGCAAAGGCTGGGTGTGCCAGCAAGGCAGATCACTGTGTGTGTCTGCCTGCGACTGTGTGTGCAGTGTGCAAACAATAGTCATCAACAGAATGAAAGAAATCCTGTGTTCAGGGTGTGTATTTCATCTGTAGCCAAGTTCAGGATCTGCAGTCATCTGCATTGGTGCCAACTGATGCATTCAGATTACCACAACTGACTGGGTGATGAAAATAACTAATTATTTAGCTAGGATTAAAAGTGAAAAGCTGAAAGCAGTTTATAATTGTGAAATAAATACAGATGTTTCCTGATCTCATATATTGAAGGTGAATAAAAGAAAATGTTGTTGTTGGTAGGTAAACTTCCTACCTGTTGGTAGGGTTGTTGGTAGGTAAACTTTTCAAAGAGCTTAATCTGCTTCACTTGATACCTGATTATAAGATACTTATCTTTTACTCCAAAATTAGATGCTCAAATGATTTTAATTTCATTATTCTCCAAGTCTGGCATGAAGTTTATGTGGATTTTTGGTGTGACTTTTTCAGTTGATGCAGTTCTCAGTTTAAAATCTTTGATTTTTTTGGGAACCTCTACATTTTAGTGAATTCTTTTCTTAGTTGTCAAAGTCATTCATACTGGTCTGTTGATGGTGCTCCTAGTAAGATTAGAAACGCAGAATTAAAGGCTGGCATCTCCATCATTTCTAAAACCTGTTAGGAGCAACATCATCCAGAATATAAACACAAGTTCTCAGCCGAATATTGGTTTAAACTTTTTATTCTACTGTACAGGCTAAAATTTACATTACCATTATTTCTAAGTGACATGGTATTTACAGTGACGAAGCACCTTGTGACTAAAGAGCTGACAGCTGCTGGTGCTCGAAAATCTTTATGTGTGCTTGGGGACCATCATAAAATACAGAGTATCCGTGTTCCTAGCTCGTGAAGCAAGATATAGAGAAACAATTAAGGTTTTGTCTATGTTGACAGCTGATTCAGGTTTTTTGAGAGCTCCCAATTAAACAGTTATGGAAGTATGAAAGCTTATTACCAGTGACTTCTGCTGTTTCTTGAGAGCACGATTTATTTATCAAGTCATGAAGAGCAGTTTATTTTTTTGTCACTTTTTAAATCTTGATTTAAGAGTATAAAAGTAAGAAAAAGGCTTTTCATTAATTCAGCAAAGTATCAACAGCTCATTTATCCACTGGTTGTTTACTACAGATTTTTGTAGAGCTTTTTCTTAATAATTGAACTCAGTTTAGTGCATCAGTGAAGATAAACAGCCATACAGTGATTTTATCAAAAAAGTACTTTATACGTGTGTGTGTGTATATATGGAGAGAGAGAGAGAGAGAGTCAGCTGGAAAGCAAGGAGAACTCACTGTCCTTTTCTGACATAATTGAAAATACTTAACAACAGGAGACCTAAATCTTCTGAGCTAGACTAGAATGAAAATGACATTTTTTTACTGGTGAAAACTGACTTTAAATTCTGCGGGACCAAGGTGTAATTATTGAACTGCTTTGTGCCAAATGAGCCTAAGTGTGCATTGCAAACATGCATAGTCAATACAGATACTAAATGGTAGCTCTCCTCTATTGGCATTGCACTTCATTCTTTCCTTATATTTTCTTTAAAACTGACTACTCTTCCAGGTTTGCATTGTCCATGGTGCTGCAGTTATTATTCCTTCATAGGAAAATACTATGCTTGTGTGACAGGAGAGAGTATCAGATGTTGAGCAGGTTGCTTAACACAAAAAAACAAATTGAAAATAATTCTTTCTGTGTTCTTTAAGCTATCACTTTAAGTACACAGATACTCTTTTTTTGTGTGTGTGTGTGCTTCTGTGATTTATTAGAAATTCACTATCTCTTAAAAGGAATCAGGCATTTAACAAAATTATTGCACAGTTTGATCCATTTTGGGAAATAGAAAATATGCACTCTAACACTTTTTCATAAAATTCTATTATGAAAATACAAATAAACAAAAAAAAACCCAACCACCACCTCCAAAACCCACTGTTACTTTGATAGCCTTTGGACCAGACCTGGGGAGTTTACAAGAACTTCATGACTTGCCATGAGACTTCACATTCTGTTCTTTCTCTGATGCTTGTAAAGAAAAAAGTAACAGGAACTGAATTTTAGTGTCTTGGGGTTGGTTTGTTTAGAAACTGGACAGGGAATGTCTGACTGGTTCTAAGATGGATGCTGGAGAAAATCTCTGTGGTGGTTAAACATCTCCATGCTTTGAATGGGAGATTCCAAGTCTGGGAATGTTTCCCCTCTGTCTGTGCATCTCTGCTGAAATACAGCAGATTTACTGAGGCTGTGAGCAGAAGTGCTGGAAGCTCTCAGGTGTGCCCAGAGCTGCTGCCTGCCCACAAGGTCAGCTCTGAGCAGGGCTTTCCCAGCCTTCTGCTGCCAGACAGAGAATAACAGGGGAGGCTCAGCCTGGAATTTTCTTTCTGCTGGCACTTAATCAGCAAGGAGGAGGAGGAGGAGAAGGAGGAGAGCCCCCAGGGAGGGCACAGAAGGGTGAAGTACAGAGGAGAGCAGAGCAATTGCTTACAGAATTGCATACATCTGTCTCCTTCAGGTTTGAGAATGGACAGTCGGTAGGAATAACACATGCCTTTTTAATAAATGAAGCTGTTCTCCTCTTACCATTCCTCAGAGCTTGGAAAAGTTGGACAGATTGGCTAAGAAAGTAAAGCCTGAAGAGTTGCATTTCAATGTGGGCTGTGTGGGGTAGATAATAAATAGTCATGTTTGATGTCTAGCTCCATCCTCCTGTCTTCTCAAATCTGATTTTGTCTTTAATCAACATCAGCACTTGAGGAGAAAGCCATCAATGTATGCTTTTCTCTTAGCCAGCATATCATCAAAATCAAGTTGATTACCATAAGGTGATGCCAGAAATAGAGCTGGGGATAGAGTGGGAAAGGCCCTGACTGTAAGAGCTGCTCAGCAATACCTGGGCCCTCACAGCCCCATACCAGCTGCACTGAAGAGAATCAACTCCATCCCAGCCAAAAGCAGCCCAGCATGGGCATCTCAGCATCAGAAAAGGAGCAAGGCAGATTATAAAAGACTATTAAAGAATTCATCTGTCGTTGGGAGAAGCTAGGAAATGAACTTTACATTCAAACCACACATGGCAACGTGCACAAATATTTCTGTTTGCCGCTTCTAGTCAGTTTGCTGCAGAAGGGACCAAAGCAGACTGAATTTATGAAGAGTTGAGCAAAATTAAGTGTGCATCAGAGATTTTTAAAAAGAGAGACCTCTTCTAGAGTTGGACCTAAATTGTGGTACTCTTGCCAGCAAAATCATTAAAGCCCTGAACAAAAACTCAAGAAAGGATAAAATGTCTTAGATATATTTTTGTTATTCTTACTTTCTGTAATTGACTGTAGTAGCAAAGACTGTGAGTGATATTTATCCTTTTGATTTTAGACTTAACCCAGTCTTGAACTCGATGTTGTGTTGAAGGCACATTTATCTTATTTGTGCATTACTGGTTTAGAGGTCTTCCTCTGAGGCATCTTGTAGTGATCAACAGCTGGATTAGATTAATCTTCAGAAGGGCAATTTATGCAGTTTGTGATCACCCAAATGAGACCTCTGCCTAGGAGTTAGGTGAAAGTGACCCTTGCTAAAATGGTGAGGCTTTCTAGGCTTTGCAGTGATAATGAGTATAGTAGTACATCATTGAATTCAACACACTGTTAGTAAGTGTTTATATCCTAAATAACTGAAACAGTAAATTTCTGTACAAGGAAGTGCATAAAGAGATAATAGAAGTAATGTCCTCATTTAAAGGAAAACATCTATTCTATTGAGAGACTATTCACAGCATGTAGATTATGGGCAATGATGATCAAGTACATAACATTATATTACACTGCTAAACTAGAATACTGCTGATCTGTTTTTGTATGAGGGATTATGTACACCTTAAGGGAGCAGCTGGGTTTAACTGCCTTCCTTTAATGAAAATCATCTAGTGGTTTCTGCAGGAGGGGATGAAGGGATTGAGGATGGACTAAGCTCTGTTTCACGTGAAAAAGCAAAAACCTTGTGACTTTCTGTTTTGGGTGCTGTGTTCTTCAAGGGAAAGAAGTTTATTTCTTTTCCACCAATAAAGATGTGATTTTATCTATCTCTTTTCTCTTGGTGTCACCAGCAAGGTAGTAGATGCTACAGAATCTGAAAAAAACCTTAAAGTGTGCAAGAATAGATTCTCTGCACATTTCAGTCCTGCTTTGGGAGTGACATTTCAGGGAGGGGCAGTTGAGCTGCTCTCAGCTCCCTGCAAGCCCCAGGTGCTGTGTCACACTGTCAGAAGGCACCCTTGCCTGCCTGCTGGTGCTGGCAGTGCAGTTTGGCTCTGTCTGGGGGCACACAGCAGGGCAGTGTGAGTGGCCAGGGCACGGCACGGTGGGACCGCTGCCCTGCTGCCTTCACTGACCCCTGTGAGGTCTTGCTGTGCCTGAGCTCCCAATATCACTTAGGGCCGTAAGGATGATACTCCTTGAGGGAGACACTAAACATTAACCCCAAGCCAGGCTGTGCCTGTGTTTCCTCTGAATTTCCAGTCCATAAGTGCTGTAGCTTGTGCTGGCACTGAGACAAGGAGGGCTGAGTTGTTCTTGCTGAATTTTGTCATCAGGATTCCACATGGGGTGGGCTGGGTGGATATGGAGTGACTCAGGTACTTTTTCATCTTTTGTGAGACTGTACTTCATCTGCAAAGTGTAGGGTGCCCAAAGGAGGACAGCCAGGATGGGGAAGGGCTTTGAGGGGAAGCCATGTGAGGAGCTGCTGAGGACACTCGGTCTGTACAACTGGAGGAGAATGAGGAGACCTCATTCCACATACAGCAGAGTACAGAAGGTCCCCTTTCTTGTGAGGGAAAGAGGAGAGGCAGACACTGATCTCTTCTCTATGGTGACCAGTGACAGGACCCGAGGGAATGGCCTGAAGTTGTGTCAGGGGAAATTTAGGTTGGATATTAGAAAAAAAATTCTTCACCCAGGGGATGGTTGAGCACAGGAACAGGGTCCCCAGGGAAGAGGTGACAGCACCAGCCTGACAGAGGTGTTTGGATAATGCTTTGAGGCACAGGGTGTGATGGTTGGGCTGTCCTGTGCAGGGCCAGGAGCTGGACTCAATGATTCCCTTCCAACTCAGCTTATTCTGTGAATTACTGGACAAATTATTTCTATGCATCCAGATTTTATTTATCCTCTGTGTGAATATACAAGGGTGGTCTACTGATGGCATTAGCACCTTAATGTGCAATAATGGCTGAGTAAATGAGAGAAAACTATGTTAGTGCAAGCAGCTCATATGTCATTCAGGACATGTGGGCAGTTTCATTTTAGGAAAACAAGGCATGTAGGAGAACATGGTCCAGAATAAGAAAAGGTCTAGAGAATATTACTGTAGTGTTTCCATCTTCTTTTCCTCAGATTTTACAGTAAATTAAGGGCTATGAAGGTATCAGGAATTGTAGAGATACCTTTCTATATTTTTGGATGTAAAATGCATATCTGATAAACCTCTTTTATATATGTATGTATGTAAATGTGAAAAAATTATTATCCAAGGACAAGTTATTCTGCCTTTATATGCTGCCTTACAGAAAAGTCTCAAATAGTATTTTGCAGAGGCAAATACCAAAAGTTAGTATATAAAACTAATTTAAAATCTACCAGCAAAGAACTTGTCTTTACTAGACAGGGAAATTTCTAGAATATTTCATGTCTACCATAAGGTCATAAGACTATAAAGGGATTTCTGAGAGGCAGCATAGAAAATCCTTTCCCAGAGGTTCAGGGGCTGAATCCATTTGTGCTCTTGATATGATCCACTTCTCAATTTTTAAAAATTTGGTCAGTTACTGGAAAATGCCAAGTTCCCAGATAATAAAACTCAAATGGGTGAATGAATTTTGTGAGTAATGTGTTTCAATGCCTATACCATTTTCCTCAGACAAAGTAAGAACAGGATGCTAATCAAAGTGAAATCATCTGGGCTTGTAAGGGCTGTTAAAATCCACAAAATATCATCAACATGTTTTACTGTGTATGTACAACAGCTTAATTAAGCTAATATAGTCATAATTTGTGTGTATTTGTAGACATGTCACCAGCAAACAAAAAAATTTGAAAAACTTCATTTTCATGATGAGTTTAGTAATTTTAACATGTGTCTAATGTCATCACGTACTCTGGAGTGAGCTACTATGATTCAGTTCAGTCCATTTTTTATATTTATTTTGGTTTGATTTTGACCTTTTTATTAGTAAGTCTAAGGTTAGTTTACTAATATGGCTGAAGCAAAACTCTAATCAATCAAACTGTTTTTGTTAAATGTCTTCTACTGAAATTGCACATGATTAAAGTTTACATTTTCCTTAAAAGTAGCTTTATCTCTCATGCTAGAACTCTAATTACAAAAAAAAAAAAAAAAAAAAAGCCAAAAAATCTCTAGACTGAAGTGCACTTGAGAAGCTCATTTTTAGGACTGTTGAGTTCCCTGATTTTGACTAAACCACTGAATTTCTGATTACTACATTAAATATTAGAAGGCAGGTAGAATACGCTCCTAACTAGAAGGGTTCGGATTAATTTGGTGTTGATGAAAGCAAGCCTGATTTTTTAATGTCAGCCTTTTTATATCCTTTTCACACATTGCCACGAAATGCTCCATTCCTTGAGAAGGAATTGTCTGGTGAGAATTCTTCACTGTGGCCATGCTCTCGCTGCGAGGCTCTTGGAGCTCAGGGTGACGGAGCCACACACGAGCCCCGGCATTGCTGGCTGAGGACATAGCTCAGGCTTCCAGAAGAAATCTAATCCCTTCCTTTAACTGATGAGCTTCAGGAATAAATTCAAACTGGGCCCCAGTTTTGCACTTTACATGTGTGCATACACCCCTTATCCAAAATGTGCTTTGGCAGTTAGATATGGGACTGGGGAGAGCTGATACAGGGAGGGGTCAGATAGATTTAAAACTCTTTGAGCTTTCCTGGCTAATCTGAGCAAGAAGTTCTAGTACTTAAAAAAAGAAAATCCAGTTACCTTCTTTATTAATAGAAGATGATTATTTGTGTGTTTTATTAAGTGTGTGAACTTCCATTGTTTAGCTTCATTCTGAAAAATATCTAGAGAAAGAGGAGAAAATATAAACAGATTTTGGATGAAATAAAACTACTGATTTAGAAACACAGACCACAGATCTGGTTTCCCTGTGAATTAAGAAATTAGTTAAATAATTGGCAGTTATATTGCCAGCAACTTGAGTCTGGTTTTTGTTTTTAGCCCAGTGTAATGAAGCTCAAATTACTTTGCTTTTCAAAATCTTTGAAAGCCTTAGAGACCAGTGAATATTTCCCTTTATATTTTTACTGCCCTGTTCATTACTGTAGGAAACAAGTACATAAGCAGAAATCAGGCAGCAACTCTGGACTTTCTGAGAACCCTGGGGGACTCTGTGTGCTTTAAAAATGTATAAGATTTTGTCCACTGAGTCGTTATTAACTGCTAAAGGTCACGTGTTTTGACATTGTCTCAGGAAGTTTTGCCTTTAAACCAAATGACCTCCTGATTTTGGTATCGATTTATGCTTTCTTCTGGAATATGGGGGAAAAAGAAAATAGTTTCAATGTAATGTCTGTCTTAGTTTCTTTAGCAGATATTAAATTACCAGTTGCACCAAATGTAAATATAAAATTGGTGACAAAGTTCCATGTTACCTCACTGATGGATTTGCATTCTTTCATTATCCCTGTGGAAGACTTGTGTATGTGAAAATGAGCACAATTTTTAAAAAAATTCTCTTTTTGAGTAATCAGTTGCATAACTTCAAAGCTCATGTTCTGTCCTACAAATATGAGGTTACATACACACTAAAACAGGTCATGTCATTAGCAGTTGTCATGAGGCTTATGTTAATCACACACCTAAGTGATTAATTATTTGGGGCCAAAAGAGTAGTCTGAAATTTAGAGACCTTTCCTACCTTTGTTTTGTGTATTTCATCCATTTTAGATACAGTCAATATTTTCAAGGCTAAGTCTTGCTAGACCAGTGCACCAGAGATTTCTGTAAGTAATTCATTGGTATACAGCAGAACTGAGCAAAATTTTAAAATATCTGATATTTGCAAGCTGAAAATAAATCCCCTAGCTTTTTAAATGACTTAATTTTAATTTCTTTTTTCTTGTCCTTCTAGGAACAAACTTCACCCTTGCAGAGCTGGGGATCTGCGAGCCCTCTCCCCACCGGAGCGGGTACTGCTCGGACATAGGGATTCTGCACCAGGGCTATTCCCTGAGCACGGGCTCGGACGCCGACTCGGACACGGAGGGAGGGATGTCCCCGGAGCATGCCATCAGGCTCTGGGGCAGAGGCATCAAATCCAGGAGAAGCTCTGGCCTGTCGAGCCGCGAGAACTCGGCTCTCACGCTCACCGACTCCGACAACGAGAATAAGTCAGATGAGGAAAATGGTAGGCCTTTTCCTTCAGTATATTCCTAACCTACACGTGTGAGAGCATGAGCATACTTAAAAATGCACCAGTCTGCTTTCAAAGGTGAAGTTTGCACTTTCTCAGTTTGATTAAAGCTGGTTTTTAGCGTGTTTTGGGTTTTTTTAACATCATTATCAGGAAACTATTATATGTGCATCATATGATCGATACTATGTTTGATCTTGCAATTTACTTTCCATGCCATAATCTGTCACAGAAGTTTGTGCTCCGAGAATCTTAAATTAAACTTAATGATGAGAAGCAGAAAGAAATTTCCAAAGAGAAATAGTTTTTATATGTGATTTTTCTACACAGCATGAAGTAATATTAATAATCCACAATGTGCTAGTAGCTGTAACAATGATGCTAATTCATAACAATCAGATTTAATTTTATGCATTTTTTTCTGTGGTTTGAAGTTGTAAAAACAATTTTTTTGGTTTTTTATTGGGTGGCTTTTGGAAAGCAAATCTCTGCACCGGGTTGAGGCAGACAACTTGTGTTTAGCATAGTTTGAAGTCACAGAAATGAGACTTTGGGTACAGCACCAATCACTTGTGACCAAACAGCCTGGCAGTGTCTGAGTGTCCTGTGTTCAGCACTGTCCTCTCAGGTGCACATATCCAAATTCAGGCTCTTCTTATGCATCACCCTGAAGTTCTTACCTGGGGAATTTTCTGGGCTCACATGGATTTGAACAGAACTCAAGATGGAAAATAGTAAAAAATTATTTGCATTAATTTGTCCTCCATCCTATATGGTGATGAAAGTGCAAACTAAGCTTATTTAAAATAGAAACAAAGGTGTTCGGATCTTGTCATTCTGAGGAGGTGAAGAGGAGCCTCCCTAACATCATCAACCCTCAGAGCAACTATTCCAGCAGCTGGCACCAGCTCTCTGCTGGGTATATTGGGATAAAATGCTGTTTGATACCTGTTGGGTGCCTCTCAGAAGAGGATTTTTGTAGGTGTTTCTTTTGGGCTCCTCCCTGTACTCACTGACAGTTGTCTTGGTTGCAGCAAAGCGGGTGTGCCAGGCTCTGCAAACACAAGAAACTGCTCGTCAAAGCAAACAGGGCAAAATTACAGTTTATATGTTGATAGAAAGAAGTTCCGCAAAGTGCAATTGATTTTGTTTGTAACGGCAGTCTTTTTTTGTTGATTTAAATTCAATCTTCAAGTAATATATCCTCTCCATAGGCATAACAGGATACATTTCTTCATCAAAACTAAGGAGGGAATGTGCATTTATTAATAATGGTTTGTACAAGGAAGCCCATGTTTTAAAAAGAATCAGTGACTGGTTAATTGATTTTTACTTTTAATAATACCATTCGCAGAATATATGACAGCTTCCATTGATTTTAGTACAATTTTGTTAAGGCTTCTGAGCATGATTTCAAAAAAAACCCTGACTAATAGAATTCTGGCATTATGGAATGATTTGGCTTCAGTGCTGTAGCAGGAATTCAGGTGGTTGTCTCCATTTCAGTGGCAGCAGTGTGTCACACCTTTTGTCTAAGAAAAAATAATCTCAGAAGCCACTTTTATACACACTGTCACAGACTGATAAAAGAATGAGTCTGTTCACTTGTTTTTCATTTTCCTCCCTGTAATAAGTGAATTATTATGTAATTGGAAATACAGTGCAGTGAATCCATTTTTCATGTTTCTAACAATGATATTAATAGGAGAACGAACAACATGATCAAGCAGCAAGCAAGTAATAAACCAGTATGTGGAATTCATTTTGGGTTTCTGTGAGAAGAGTTTCTTTGTGTTTGGTTGTTTTAAAAAAAACATCATGGTACGAAGCAACTGTTGTGTACACAGAGGTGCTAAGTTGAGTAAACTTTTTAGCCTTGCTCTCTCACAAATCCTGGTTAGCTCAAAAATCAATGCTTCTTCACATCACTGATTTTATGAAGTTTTGGGATACATTATCATATAGATTGACAGTTGCCCCACTGGTTCAGCACCACAGTGTGGACACTTACAAAACCATCATTAATTTCTCACACTTGTGCCCAGCAGTGGTTTCCTACATAATAAACACTGTGTCCTTCAGAAGCAGATCAATAACCTGCTAGGTGTTCATCTTGAGAGGAAGTAACAAGAATCTGTATTTCAAGAGAAATTTGTACTCTGATATGGTTTCATATTTGCAGGATACCAGCATAAAGGCAGGACATTACTTGGTTTGAGACTTTACCCATTTATGCCTAGCAATATTAGAAGGAGCTCATGATGCTTACAGCTCTGAATTTATTGAGAGTACTGTTAAAGCGTTTTCCCTGATACAGCTCAAGTGTTATGAAGGAATAGTTCACCTCTAAAAGATTATTATTTTTAGAATATTGAGATGCTATCACAATTTAAACTTAAAAAAAACCCAAACAAACAAACCATACCTCTCACAATTTTCTTTGTATCAATAAATCTATTTTGTCATTTTGTCATCTCCAAGTAGCACAGAGGAAGCTTAATTTCTAAAAATTGCTCCTATTCAAATCCATTCACAAAGCTTGTGACCATTTTCTGCACCTGTAGATTTAGTATGATTTAATTTTTTCATAAACCAGAATGCTGTGAACCTTGAAATATTAGCAGGCTTGCACTGCTTATAGAGAAATTGAAATAATGGAAATTCATTAATTAATTCATAGTTCCATGTTTTACTTAGTATACAGAAATTCTTCCTAACAAAATACCTTACTGATATTTTAAAAACATTTATATTTCCAGAAGTCTGATTAGGCTCTAAATTCTTGTATCTTGTAGTTTTTGCTGCTGTCTAGATATGGCCATCTTCTTTAGACAGATCAGTTCTGAATCTGTAACATAAATCTGTCATCAGATTGTTACTCAACGTGGTGTACTGGGTTGAGAGATTTGAGTAAATTAATTTTTTTTATGCATACAAATGTAAAAGGCCAGTTAGAAATACAGATCACCTCTGATGTAATGTGCCAGCTTTGGAGAGGGAATCACCTGTGGGGATTCAAATAGGGGATGCAGTGCTATTCCTGAATGCTTATTTTTTCTTTGATTAAATCTTGTATCTATTTATTTCAAAACATCATGGCAAATTTCTCAAAAGGATTTTTTTTCATCAATTGCTATATGCTTTTCTAAGCCTACAGTATTTCTATTTCCAGAGTAAAGCTTAGGGGCTGTAGGGGCTGGTCATGTTTAGGTAGTGACTTTGAAGTGACTACTCTTTCAGGATTGGTTTCTTCTGGTTTTTTTTTTGTTTGTTTGTTTTTTTCTTTTTGTTTTGTTGGGTTTTTTTATGTTGAACTGAAAATTATGTTCTTCTAAAAAGTACAAAACACTGTAAAATAAGGTAACTTTCAGTTTAAAAATCCATGAAAACAGAATGATCATAATTAAGGAGCATTTATGTACAGAATCTTTTTGCAAAAGATCTGCAATTTTCTCTTTTCCTGGCTTCACTCTTCTTGAATGACCAGTTACAGGCTGTTAGGAAAGCAGTGAAATTCAAGTGACATAAGGCAAATGGGAGTGAAAAGCTGACCAATAACAGAGAAAAGATAATTTTCAGTAGAGGAAAGGAGAAGAGACAAGTAGGGTGTAAACTCAGGGCAGATCATGGTTTGAGTGCTGAAATGAACTCATTGCCTCAAAGTGAACCCAGAAGAAGGGTTTTCAGTTTACTGTGACTCTAGATCCTGGAAATTTTCCTGTTGTGAAAGAGAAAATTTAGAAATGGTGTTTGTGACTCTTTTTTTTTGGTAGAAGATTGTTCCCTTGACACTTTTTCTGCTGGTACCTTTATTGTATGTAATGGACAGATAATGTCACTGGTAGAATGGGACGTAACATAAAATGTTTATCATGAGATTTATATTCTGATATTATAATAGCACACACTTGAGATCTTTCTGTTTTAAGTTTGCGTTTCAGAAAAGGAAAAAAAGAGTGTCTTGAGGGAGGAAGAGAATTTCCAGGACTGAAGCCATGTTATTAAAATAATGTCAGACCAAAAAAAAAAAATTATCAAGGCATGCTTTTATCTTAGTAGCTGAAATTCTGAACTGAACAGCCAGACAAGAATGAATGGGGAGGAATAAAGCAATCCCAAACTTCAGCAGAACAAGGGAGAGTTCAAGGTCGTGCTGTGGTAATCTGGGCACATTTTAAAGAAATACACCACAAAACACTGTGGCTGTGGCAGCTCTTTGTAGATACTGCCTATGAGAAGCAAATAATTTTCTCATAAGAACCATTTCTGTGTTGATACCCAGCTTGGGAGGTGTGGGAAATCGGGGCTTTTTTGTAATGAACCTGTGGAGTCCTGGCAGGGTCTCCCTTTCTTCACTTCACCTTTTCTTCCTGGAGAAAATATTCTGTTCTTCACTGACTCCAGCATCAGGTGTGACAATTCCAGTCAGGTGGAAGGGTGCTGTAGGAAGCTGCACTGATAGTGTCAGGTTCAATATCCGTCTGTGTCTGCTATTTTAGACACACTGGTGACAAGACAATGACTTTTATTATTTTTTGCCATGTTGCTTTAGTGTTGTTTTTTACTGAAGTAATTAAAAGTTGAATATCAAACAATACCTTGTGTGCATATTACTTACTAAGCAAAAGAGTGCCATAAATAAAGAAAATAAAGTTGGAAAATTTATAAAGTAAAATATGAAAACCTGTATTTCTGTTGTACTTTTGGTTGAATCTTATGAAAAATTAAGTAAATTATATTTTTCTTTCTTTTTTTCCCTGCTATGAAGTTTTCAGTGGTGATTTCCTATAATGACTTCCCAAATGCATATGTAAATCTTAAAATCAATACATAACCCCACCCCATAATTCAAACTGACCTCACAGTTTATCATTGTTTCAAAATTTTATGAGCAGTATAATCTGATCTTTTCCTGGGATGTTGTTAAATAACAAACTTAGAAGTACAATAGAAAAGAAAAGCTGTTATTACATCCAAGGAGCTTCAGAAAGGCACCAGACAGATGACAGCCAAGGAGTTTGTTTTACTGTTGTAATTTTGACATGTTGTTATCAATATTTCCTTATTTCTTTTTTTTTCCAGCTTTCTATTTCACACTTCATAATTTGCAGGAAAGATTATAGCAACACTGTGGTTCTACTCTTGAGACTATTTTGGTTTGTTGTATCCATTCTAATGTCTCTGAGTTGTAAGGGAGTAGAAGGTAGGAGCCTTTTTATGTTGTTGATCCCAGAATTCTCTTTGGCTTAAACAAGTGGGAGATTAAGCTTACTTCCTAAATTTCCCCACCAAAAAATACTCACTTTCACCTTGTTAAAAGGGGATGTTTAACAAGTGGTAATGCAGTTGGAGCAGATCTGCATCTTCAACTGTGTGTGTGTGGGAAATATTATATGCCCTCATAATTTTGGGATAGAATATCGGTATTTTGGGTACAAGGAGCAGCAGGGAAGATGCAGGCTTGCTCTGTATGTCATAGGGGAGTGCTGGTTTCTGCAGGGAGAGCTGTCTGGGAATGTTGTGCCTGTTTCTCTCTCAGAGCGACCCAGGTAGTTTGGAAACACCAGGAGGAACCAATCTGAAAGAGGAGAGAGGAAGAGCTGACACAGTTGTGAGATCTGTTTGTAGAGAAAGTGGCCAGATGGTCCCAAGGAAATGATGGGATTTAAATGAAATGTCATAGACTCAGAAAATGGCATCGCACACGTCATACATCACCGGGGCTCCTGAAGGAGGAGAGCTGGGGAGGTTAGCTCCTGCATGGGCAGACTTCAGCTCTTCTTCAGGAAGGCTTGTAAAGTACTTTGTAAATGACACATTTAGAAAGTCATTAAGCTCAGTATCAAAGCTCGGTTGCTTAAGTGGATCCAATTTTGATGTGCTCTCAAAACCTGAGGGCACTTCTGATAGGAAGTAGTTTCCTAATGAGGGAATTGACTAGCAGGGATGACTTTTAAAGACTTAACTACACATAAACTCAATTTGGTCCAGGTAAATGGCTTATGTATTCAGTGCAGAGGGAGTGTAGATGATGGGGTTAAGGACAAAAAATGGATATGTAGTACTGGTAAAGTTAAAACCTTGTGTAAGACAGGAATATGAAATGACAGTATTAAAAAGCTTAAACATTTGTTGCAATTTTAATATAACCCAGCAAGACTGTAGTGTAGGTTGGCAGGATGATGTGATGAATTACTGCTACACTGTCTGGTATATATTGAAAGAGCTTAATAAATACTATCTGGTACAGAGTGCTTGGTGATATTCCAGAGATTAAGGATGGAGATGTGGCAAGACAGCTCTGCTTTGGTGGCCTAAAAGGGTAAGCCCAAATGCCATCTTGACATTCAGTTTCTCATAGCTGACATTCAGCCTTTGGGCAGCTGTTAGATTTTCCATTCAGATCAGTGCTGACCTGAGAGATGTGTACCAGGATCTTGGGTTTCATCCTCTCAGAGATACAGGTGTTTCTAGCACTCATGATTATAGGAGGAATGGATGGAATGCTAAAATAAACAAGCAGAAAATCCAACACAAGCCTACAAAAATCCCAAACCAAACGAAAAAATCCTCTTGTGGGGTGAGGTGTTACACCATGAATGTCCATACATGTTGTCCCCCATTCATATCAGTCAGGACTTCAGGACATTTATAATTTTCCATTGTCTCTGAGGTGATTGCAGTCCCACATTCTGTGCCCTGCTCTGGCACAGCATCATTGGGCTTTTTGTCCATGTCCTGTACGAGACACTGCTGAAGCTGTATCCTGTTTGTAGTCTCTCTCTCTTCCTGGTGTGTTTTTTTTGGATAATGTGAATTCCACCCTCATAATTGAATGGATTAAGGCAATCAGAAATTGAGACTGAGGAATTGAAGTCCGATATTTAGCCAGGAAACTGAGGAAAACAGAAATATGGGCTGATTAATTAAGGCTATCAGGAAAATACTGCAGCAGCTGGGTTCATAAACTGCTGAGGCTAGCTGGGATCTTCCTTTTTCCTGAATTCTGAGGAAAGAGCTTTTGCCTGCAGCTGTATCTACATCACTGTGTGAAGGTCACAACATGGAGAGCTTTTAAAAAACCTCTCAAAATAACCACAAGATTTTTCAATTATTATTTAATCATGAGCCTTTCCATCTAGTAGAGAGAAATGATTAAACTATGTTTAACAGGAACTCCATTACAGCACATTATTCAGTTTGTCAGTTATTAGTTTTATAAAAGAAAACTTAGATGATATAGGTCACCCAGGTAAGCAAGCAGCAGCGCCTTTGTTCAAACCATAACTGAGTTAGAATAATGCCTTTTTATTCCTTTCTATAAAAGAGATGTGTGTCTGATAAAGTCAATCCAGCTTGGTGCTAAATGCATTGTGTGTGGCTGATGAATGATAAAACCTTTGCAGGAAGGTTTGCTGGTTTGTCTGTACTCGGTGTTTAACTAAATTTATTAAGGTGAAACAAAACCTATATATTTTACATTTCCCTTGTACACTGAAGCACGGATCACAGGAATCCATACTCTGAATTTATTTTGCCTCACCTTTCAAAATGAGAAATTTTACCAAAAGCTTCCTCTAAATTTGTCACACCAGAGACTGGCACCTTTCCTCATGTATGTCATCCCACTATTAATAATCTCCTTCATTACAAAGACTTGCATACTTCACCAATTAGTGCATAATTACGTCAAGGTACACAGTGTTTTTTCTAGTCAATACTTCATTTATAAAGCTCAGCCTGAGCCTGGCCAATCAGCTCAGGTGGTGCAGTGAGTGCCTACTGTCACATGAGTAAGGTGATGTGTAGATGGCTGTTGAAGTGTCATTACATTTTCTAAATATTTCCTGGGATGTGGTTTGTGTTTACG
This sequence comes from Pseudopodoces humilis, assembly GCF_049639895.1. Taxonomy (NCBI): domain Eukaryota; kingdom Metazoa; phylum Chordata; class Aves; order Passeriformes; family Paridae; genus Pseudopodoces; species Pseudopodoces humilis. The sequence goes on from NC_142216.1 coordinate 13,366,830, forward strand.
CTCTGCACGCTGTTCTTTTCAAGGAATCTGTCAGCTTGTCGAAGGCAATGGATTTGAATTGATTGCTAATGTGATGTTGAAGTGTAATGTTCTGCTCAGGTAGGATAGAATTCCTCTTCAGATGGAAAATGGATAGGAAGTGGTGCCTTAGCTCTGTTAGTGCCAAAGGTTTCATATGTGCATATTAGAATAAACAGAGCTTTTTGAAAACTAAATTATCCCCTAACTAATGAGTTTCAAAAGAGATTATTCATTTTTCACTCTCTTTTATAAAACTTTTTTCACTTAGTTCTCAAATAGCAAGTTATAAAAGATGCTTCCTAAGTTCCATTCCTTAGCTCAAAGGAGAGAAAATCTAATTAATAAGCCAGATTTTGTTGGTGGTGGTGTTTGGAGGGGTTTTTTGGGTGGTTTTTATCCATAATTTTTTTTGGTGACTTTTACAGACGCTCCTGGCAGAATTAAATGGCTTCTGTTAGAAACTATAGAAGCAACCTGAAAAATAACTTTATTCTTTGCTTTTAATTTCCTTGTATTTCACACAGGTTAAAGACAACTTTCTGCTTAATTTAAGCTTTTACAAGTTCTATGACACTCTCCTTCCTTGGCAGTGATAAGGGAAGTACTTCTATCTATTTATTCAGCCTCTCTGTAGCATTTGAAATCGCTGACTCTCTTCTCTACACTTTTCCTGTAAGAAGCTCAGGGGATGATTGGCAATGATTCAGGAAGGCTGAAGTTCTGCCTCTCAAATCAAGTGAGAGATTTCTCATGAGCAGCTGTTTGTCCACTTGCCTGTTTAGTCTTTGGCTCACAGACCTCTCATCAAAGTTCTTCAACACCTCAAAAGCTGTTAGTAGCACCACAGAGACCATGCTGAAATCTTAACCATCTGTGAACAAGAAACAGTATCTCTGGTAAAAGTAGAGGATAGTTTTTTCAATTTATATTTTGTCTATCTCATGGTTAAAGAACATCAGATTAGGCTAAAGCCATAAAAGAAAGATGTGATGATACTGAGGAGATGGAAGTACCTTAAAGAACTTGTCTTTTCCTAAAGTTACCTGCTCTCAAAGGCTTGTTATCATTGTTCTTAAAGCTAACTCCCTGATTTTTCAGCTTGCAGTAGGAATCCTGTCCATGTAACAGATTTATGTGAAGAAGTAGCTTTAAATGTTTTTTCCAGCCTGAATAAATGACCCCATTATGTCCTTTTGTCACCAGGGTGTGTGATTGCTGTGCTCTTCCACATTCTTGAGCTAAACCTACTAACTTTTGGAAGAGGCACTGCTTCTATATGGTACCACTGCTTTTAGTTGTGTAAAGAAATGACAAAAAAAGTGGCCTTATGGAGAAAACTGGCAAAAGAGCTATGTGTAGATTGAAACAGTAGTTGGAACAATGCAGTGCAGACCCAACTGGGGCTGTTTTCTTGGTGTCCATTTAGGTTTCTTACATTTCATCAGCACCACTTACACTGTAGTGGTGTACAAACTCATTTCTTAGCATGAAAATAACCACAAGTTTCTGGATGCTTAGTACTGTGCAGCAGAACAGCACAGGTGTCAGAGGAAGAGGCAGTTTTATTTGTGAATAAAGTCCCAGAAGGGGTAGCTACTACAAAATAAGTTGCTAGTGTATTCCTGGAGGCACCTGCCCTAATTTTGAACACGTGTAAGATCCTGAGGCTTGCATGTACTATTTGTTCATTAGTCTGTGCTTGTACAATGATGGTCCATCTGTGCTCAGGTCTGAAAGAGAGAGATTTACACAACCTGGACTCTTAAGAAACATATCTGAGTGCTGGAATGTATCACAAGCACAATTCATCCCCAGAGCACATGAGACTGTATTTCAATGCAATACAAGCTCATATGTATGCCTTCTGTCCTTTGATATTTTCTTTGGGTTCACAAATATGTAATGCAGCAATCTAGGTAAATTAAATAAAACTATGAACTTATCAAGCTTGATTCCCTATAGGCTGAAATGGAAGAAGATGCTTTGGTAGTTTTTTAGTCTTCATTTTATTAAGAAGCATGCTAGTATTATTGAGGACCCTCAAATAGCATCTCTTCGGGTCAGATCTTGCAGCTGAGCAGCTATTCAGTAGGAAGGATGACTTTTGTGGTTTCTGAAGTTATAAATATCTCAGGAATTGCTGACTGTTCAAGTCATTCAGGCTTTTCAGTAGCACGTTGCTGATAGGGAGAAGATGATCACTGAGTGGGTGAAATTGTATTTGCCTGAAAGTCCAAGGAGCCCATGGAAACCAAAAATTCCTTGCCATGTTTGCCCTATTGAAACTGAGGTACCATCTTGTAAAAAGGCATAATGTCATTCCAGAACAGCAACATGCCTGTAGGCAAGGCACAATAGGTGAGAATCATTTGTTTGCTCGGAGCCATGACTGTCATTCAGAAATATTGAAAGGCAGCAGTTGGATTTTTTCACACAAATGGTTAAGGGACTTTTCCTAACATCAAATTAGCTTTCAAGAGTGAAAATATATAGCTTCTGTTTCCTCAGATGCTGAGTTGTAAGAATGAGTAATAGTGATTCCTGGGGGAATTTATTTTGTTCTTTAACTTGAGTGGCACTAGATAAATAGGTTTATCAGTTTTCCACAGAACACTTATATTTAGTAAACTTGAAATGAGATGAATTACAGTGAAGTTACTCTTCTTTCCAGTTTTCTTTAAGAGGGGAATTATTTTAAGGAGGCGTGTGCTATTTATATCTCCCACATAATGCTATGCCCTCAAGCTATATTCCACAGTGTGGATAAGGACAAAACAAGGGAATGGCTGTAATTGCTTAACTGACTGGAGTTTGTCTTTTGTAGTGCTTTTTTTTATTTCCTATTTAAAGTTCTTTTGCTCAGTGAAACAGGCCATCACTGACTCTCATGTTAAAAAGTTGTTTCTGAGGAGTTTTGTTCAGTGCACAGAAAATGTGGGGTAGGAAGGATTAGGTCCAGGTTTGAACTCTGACCAGAGGAGTAAAGGCAAGAGTCCAAGGAGGTTCCACATTTGGGGCAGCCAGTGGAACACCACATCTGTGAGGGAAGTAGGAATCTGCCATGCAAACCAACCCTGCTCACCATGTCTGCTGGGTGTGCAGCTCTTCTAAAGCAGCCCAGAGCAATTCAGAGAAAAAATTCTGAAAGTTGATCTGTATATAAATGCTGGTGTTCACTTTAAAGCCTCTTTTAGTACAGCAAACTTTCCAAGCTGTATTTCTGAAGCTAATAATATATGTAAATCAGTTCATTTTCTTCTTTCACAGAGTTCTCTACATTTTCAGTATTAAATAGTGAAATAATAATCCTTATGTGCCCAGTCCTGTCAATATATCCCTGGACAGCTTCTCAAAGACTCCTTGAGTCTCAATCATCTATATTCATTTGCCAGTTCTAATTTTCTGGATAATTACTGCATATTTCAAGACCACTTCTGTTGTGATACTTAGCCAGATTTAATTCTTTCAGATACTTTATTTCTTAACCTATAATTTGACTTCCCTTAGAGTATTTGAAGATGGGTATGCATATTCAGTTTAGTCCTAAATTTTGGGATTGAATCATGCTCCAAGCATGTCCTCTGTCTCAATCAGGACTCCCTGTCCTGTCCCCTGAAGACTCTCTATTTGTGGACTAAATGTCTTTTCACAGGAATAAGGACACTCTGTATATAATGGAGCCCAGTATCAGCTCTTGTGGGTGACAGAGTGCCATCTAATCTTTCCAAATGAAGGTTTCTATTAATTTAAAGCAGAATTTCTCATGTTTTCACTTTTTTTTTATTTTTTGTGTGGTTTCAATTAATTAATTACATTTTACGTTTCTAGGTAGCAGGACAGATGAAGACAGTCTAGTGTGATTACAATTATGGGGTTCTTGGGGGGGTTTTAAGGAAAAAAAGAGAAAGAGGCCTGTGATAAATGTTAGGAGACTGACCTATAAGCACAGCAGGCAGGCATTAATAATCAGTGTTTTCTATATTATCATCAGTCCAGCTGTTTTGCTAAAGATCCTGAGAAAACAGAACAGCCAGTACTGCAGCACTTCAACTTAAAGACTGGAGCTGAGGGGGAGGATTTGAACAGAATTCTGAGGACTTCAAAGTCAGCATCATGAAGAGAAACAATTTTACCTGGTGAGGAGTAAAGGAGGTAGAGCAGGCATCACTATGCTGCTTCTGGCTTTGGTCAGTTCCCTGATATTTTATAGTAAAGTGTTTTTTCTAGCTTTTTTTATTTTTTTTTTTAACTGATACTTTTCACCATCTTTTTTCCCCATAATTTTCAATCCTGGTAAAAATATTATGGCATTTTCCTGTCTTTGTCTGAAAGATAATTTATTCCACTTTCCTACATTTTTTCTAATGTAACATAGTGCCTTGAGCTTAAGACATTAATATGGTTCCAGATAATCTCCTAGTCTTGTTTGAAACGTGATGGCTTAAAAGCACTCTTTATAAAGCAGAATATTACAGTATTAATGTGCAAAGTGAGGGTTATTCTCTTTCTCTACATCTGATGAATTCTTTGTATGGATTAAAACAAATGGAGTAACAGATCGTTTTACAGAAATAATGATAATCTTAGAAAAAATATCTGAAGAAGTCAATATTTTTCTTTTCCTGACTTTTGTCACCCATTATTTGAGTCTAGTTCATGAAGTAATGAAATGTTAAAAATGTTTCAGATCACTTCTGAAGTGATAACTCTTTCAAATACTGGTTTCATATATTTCCTTTTTGTTAGTCTTCTTCTGCCATATGTACTGCAATATACTCTCATTTTTTTCTTAGCTTGAAAGAAATGTTGGTTTTTTTTCCTGCAAACAAAATCTTTTCAAACCATTTTAAATGTGATTTGAAGTATTTCTTGAGTTTCGTTGTTACATCTCAGAGGAGTAGAACATATGTGGCAAGTTCTCCAGAAAGAACCTCTCAAAAGAACATATTAAAGATGAAATATAAGGATTTTTAGATCAAAAGGATAATGATTTTTTAAAATCTTTACTATGTGATAAATTAATCAGAAGGTATTATAAAGATGTACAAACTTGCACAAGGGGAGAGAAGAGAAGGAAGACAGTGAATTTGGAATTAATGTAGACACAGACCTGAAGACACTGTCAGAAGCTGGTTATAAACCAACAGACAGAACTGTAACATGTACACTTGTTAGAAAGCTGAGCTGTGTCAGAGTGAGCATGAAGAGAAAACTGGTATGAGCTCCAAAAGCTCATTTTATCAGCTATTGTATTGTATTTGCAGAGGGAATCTGTGACATTAAGTACCCAGGAGTGGTGCAGGGGCTGTTCAGAAGCCTTTGGTGCCTCTCAGGCCCTCCTGGGCACTGCAGGCTGAGCAGGGGAATGGTTCTACCTTCCTGTGATTCCCCTAAAAACACAAACCCAAAATGATGCTTAAAGCTGAAAGTAATCAGCTAACATACATACACCAGTATGAACCAAAGTTGTGTATTTCTGACAGGAATTCTAACAGACTTGACTCTATAACTGTGAAAAAAAATGCTATTTAATAAAAGCCCAACAGATTTTCAGAGCAACTAGACATATGTATCTAAAAGAAATGCTGGACCAAAACACCTCACACTATGATAATTTCTGTTTCAGATTTCATACATGAGTATGTATATGATTCATTCATGCTTTAAATGCAGTTGTGAATGCATTTATCATTTGGTTAGTTAATGTTTTTTGCATTAGAATATAAACATAGTGGAACCTGTTCTAACAGATCAGTGGCAATAAAAGCCAGCAGCAGGAAAGGAGAGTGTACTGGAGATTCTGACATCAGATTCATAGATAATCTGTGTTTATACCCCCAAAACAAAGATACACTGTAATTAAATTTATAATCTTTATTACAGTCTATCTAATTTTTCAAGATCTATTTCACTTATTTGTGAAAGGCTAAATTCCACAACTCTGTGAGCTGTTATGATGCTTGCATTGGAAACACGATAGGTTGTAATAAAGTTTAGTAAATCTCAACATTCAAAGGAATTCTTCAAGAATTAGATACTAAAATCTTGGTTCTGCAAGTCCATGTAAGCTTTAGTGAAACAATACTAATGGTATTTCAAAAAGGATTTTGAGAAATAGAGAACAACTTCATTATTATGATTGATCAATAATAATGACGGAAAGTTCTGGTTTGCCTGCATAGAAACTGTGAATTTATGGCAATGCTACAAAAAATCTGATGGTTGTATCTGATGGAACCTGGAATAAGCCTGCACAGCTCTAGCAGTGCTCAGTGTACCAGAGTGGGGTCCCTACTCCATTTATTTGTGCCAAATAAAGCATTCACCAGTCTGGGAAATGGCTGCAAACCTGAAGCAGTTTGTTCTGTGTCCTGATGGTCTGAAAATACTGACTCATCTTTTAAAGAGTTTCAGAAGTCTGAGGCATTAAAATGTCAGAGGCAATATTTTTTATAGACTCCTCTATTGACTTTTTCTAATTGAAGCATAAAGTCCAGTAAGTGAATTGTGATAATTTTGTACAGGAGCTTCTATAAAAGCTCCACCCCATTAGGTAAGTGTGTTTTAGCTGCTGTTGCTGAGCTGCTAATACAGAGCCTTTCCAGTAGCAGAGCCCTTTTCCTTTAGCAGTAGCTAAAACAGTTAATTTTACATGAACTTAGCTTAAACAGCTAAATTCATGTTTGTTGAACAAGTGCTTGAGTTCTGCTTCATAATCTGAATCAAACATTTAGAAGAAAAATTATCTCATGGTAATTGTGTTACCTAAGGATTATTGGTCACCCAGGTGTACTCTCCCATGGGGCTGTAACAGGCAGTGCCTGAACTGCCCTCCCAACACCTGCTTGGATCACACCTAAGGTGGGGTCTCAGGAGCTCTGAGCACTCCTGCTGTCAGTGGGGAGCTGTGCCTTCCCTGTTTGACCTCACTCCTCCTCAGTGTTCTCCTGTCTTCTCCAACTCCCCCAAAAGCAAGGATCTCTTCTCCTCCTAGCATAACACGTCTTCCTTTCAGCCACGTTCTCTGGACATCTTTGCTGCCTCTTTTGCAACTCTTACCTGTCAGATTTTGCTTCTCACACATTTTCCCATTTGTCCAACTGTATCACAACTCTGCTTTGGCCCCTATGGGGCCATATATTATTTACATACTTAATTAAACTTTGTTACAAAATGCTTCAGCCTTACTGTTGTTTGTGCTTCTTGCAAAGCTAAACGTGAAAAAGTGTTCCTGTGCTGTTGGCACATTGTGCCGGTGTTAGCCAGAGCTCCTCTGGCAGAAAGCAGGCAGCCTGCCCGAGGGATACAGCAGCTTCTGCCTTGGCTGGGCTGTCCCAGGACACAAAACATAGCTTAAAATGCAGTTTTTAAAAGCATTTATGTTCAGTCTTTACAACCTTTGTATAAACAAATTTGTCTCTGCTGCCCAGAAAAGGGAGTGGCACAGGGATGGTGGCCAGGGGCATGGGGGACAGCGCCACACAGGTTGGGTTTGGAGCCAGGGCTGGGTTAGGAAGGATTGGGTTACAAGTCCAGCTCTCATTCAGAAGTGCTTTGATTAATACTGAGATTGGTACAGCAGGCAAGTGTTCTAACAATAAATCATAGGACTTTTTTTAATATATGTAGGAATTGGGTGCTGAAACTTGGTTTGGTGTTTTGGGGTTTTTTTAGATTTTGTTTTGTTTTTTTGTAGTTTTACCACTTGTGGATTTCTGCCATGCCCATCACCATATATCTGGTTTATTTTTGTTCAGCTCTGTTCTAAAGTGCCCAATCTGCCCCAGAGCCACAGCTGAGGCTCCCTGTGATGCCAGTGGACAGTGGTGCTGAGCTGGGAGCCAGGAGTGCCCCGTGTGCTGCTCCTGCAGCAGCAGTGCTGCATTATCCCACTGCTCCCCTGGCTGAGCAGGGACCATTAGTCCATTGATTGCTGCTCCTGGCTGCTCTCCCGCTTCATGCTGGGCTTGAAACAGATACTCAGTGACTTAGGAAGTAGATGCACAATCTGTACATTTATCAGTGGGAATGAAAGAATCGTTTTTGTTCAGACACAGGTGAGTTACTACTTGTGTGGGCTTGAAGGCTACTGGCAAAAAAGATTTCCCTAGAAAATAACTAGACAGGAAAAATGAGCTGGGCTTCTGAGGATCTGAAGTATAAAATATGCAAATTACAAGAGTTTGGCATACTGTCAGACTTTGACTTTTTCCCTTGATATACAGAATTTGTGTGACCTGCTCAGTCAAGCATCCTCTTTGCAATAGATTTTTTACAATGAAATTTGCAAGTGGCTTCCTTTTTATTTTCTCTTCTTTTAGTGTGAGCATTTTCTCACAGAAATTCCAGGTCCAGTTTGGAGCGTTATTTTATGCTTTAGACATCTGTGTCCTTAAAACCTGAGTGAAAATACAAGATGCCTATTTGAATAATAAGGTGTCACCAACAGAGCTTGAGTGATGCGAGAGGTGATGGTTCTTCCTTATGCTTCTCTCATCACACATCATGTAGTACATGTGGGCATGTATGTGAGTGGTTCTTTGAAAAAGAATAATAAACAGGTCCAAGATGTGATGTCAGATCTAGTTAATCAGTGTACTAGAAATACATTACCCTAAATCTTGGTTAGGAAAATAGTAATCAAAGTCTTGAGTTTCTTTTCATTTGGAGAGACAGATGGCATATCTGCTTAACGGCAAATATCCAAAAGAAATTTTTTTTAAAATCCTATCTTTCAAAACATGGCAATCAGAATCATCTTGGAGAGGAACTATTAAATTTAATAAGCCATATGTTCAGTGAATTTACTTATTTTGTTCAAAGATGTAGACATAGAATTCACCTCTGTGTCCTTTTGTGTAAATTAACTGCCTTAGTCTATGCTACACAATTAAGGTATTTAACAAAGTTCCAAATGTGCAACATATTATTAGCCAAACACAGATACTAGTTTTCATGTTGTTGAAATAAATGCATTTAGGTGAACAGTTTACTAGAATTCCCTCTGTGGAGTTCAGCGTGTTTGAAGATCAGATTGACTGGCAGCTTCCTTGGTATACATAAAACAGATCTAAAATTATTTCAAATAGAAATTCTCTGAGGATTCTATCATCTTTGCCGTTCTGTTGTACTGAAGATGCAGATGTGCCAGACTGTTCTGCAGGATTATAAATGCATTAGTGAAACCCTAATACACTCTCTAGCAAATATATGCAGTACAAGAGGTTTTCTTAGCCATCTTGTACCCACTCATTTTATTTATTTCATGTAATTGGCATGTTGTTCTGCTTTTATAGCTTGTTAAAATGAGATGTGAAAATGGCTGTACCTAATGGCTGCTGGAAATCTTTTCCCATGGTAGGAAGGAGGGAAAAAAAAGGCATTGCAGATTTTAAAGCACAGAGCTCTCCCAGAGAGAAGCACAGATTTAAAAAAGATGGATATAATGTATTGCTGTGTGTGGTAGAAGCGAGTTTTAATGACCTTGAATACATAAATGAACATTGTGGAGCGATGTCCAAGCCCTGAAGTGGCCCCATGTGCTAGGGACAGGGGCAGTGCCTGGGGCAGGGCTGCTCTGGGCTGTGCTGCTGGCACTGAGACAGGTGTGCTGCTAGTGAAGGCGTTTTTCTTTCTTTCTGCAGAGAAAATGGTAAGAGAATACATGGAATGAGGTGTTCTGAATGTCCTCCTTTGCAAAGTGCAGGACTTGGCTCCAAGAAACTTAGACAAGGTAAACAAACTGTGGGCAGACCTCAGCTCCTCCTTCCCTAGAGTCAGGGCACTCCAGCCTAGTGGGTGGACATAAATTAACATGTTTTTATTCTGATTTAGCAATGAACTGTTGAGGTCTGACCAGACAGAAATCCATGTGAATGTCCAGTGTACACATCACTAGTTTTAAAGGAAAGCTTTCTTGTTTTTCTCCTGGACTACACTGTAGATACTGTTACATTATTTTATGTTATTTGAATTGCTGTCAGGAGAAGCACACAATCCACCCTGCGGCTCTTAAAGATTTTGTTTTTAAATTTTGGTGGCTTTAGAAAAAATTAAAATTACAGTGCTGTACACCGTGATTTTAAATGGTTGTTCCAGTCTTTAGCAGATTTTGGAACATGAAAGGATTTTAGTTTCAGGATTTGACCTGAGAAAGTGGAAGACAGCAGAGGAACTTTGGTGCATCGGTAGTCTTCTCTATCATTTGGGGCATTGCACTTTCTCACTGTATTTAATGAAATGAGCAAACTATCTTTATATTTCCACCTGATCTAGGAACCTGTGGTTTGTTCCATGGCAAGACATTAAATTGCAAATAGAAAGAAAAACAAAATTTCCTCTTAAAAAGAAGCATGTCTTGCAGAGCACTTATTTTCTGATGTCTTATACAAGAAAAAAAAATTGTATACTTAACCAACAAATTAAGAAATGTTTTTCTATTATTAAAACATTTTAGAAGCTGCTGGGAAAGGGCTTCAGTTTTGTTCTGTATATCCATATCCATTTTTTAAAAAAAATAAAATCATTCCAGTGTAGCATTAGATTTCTATACAATAGCATAGCACCTGCTAGATGTGTTCCAGAGAATGATCAACTGTTGTGTGCCCATTCCTGTGTAAAATATTGGTAAGATGAAGTATATCAAACACATTTATCTGCTGCAAATCAGTTTGTCTCAGAAAAGACTCAGTTAAATTATATGGAGCCTAATTTTTCTACAGATACACCTTCTGAATTTTATCTGATATACTGTGTTTTTCCTCCCCAATAGGTCAAATGAATCATCTTTTACTTTCTCTTTTAGAATGGACAGTAAAAGTAAATTCAGCACATGCCATTTGTGTATAACTGGTGTGATTTACTGCACGGCTGAATATAAAATCATAAAACTTACAGGACATGGTTAATACATAACCATCAAAATAACAGAGTGCAATTCTAAATTTATGAGGCTGAACTTAACACTGAATATCAAATAAGAACCACATTGATTTCTGTAGCGCATGGCTTAAAAACACATTAGGTGGCATAACTGCAAGACAGTACATTGATTTAAGCGTAAAATGCATAGCACTCAATACTTCACCACCTAACGTTTCCCAGTAATGAACAAAGCTGTTGTATATTGATGAAAGGAAAATTATTTGTTTTGTTAAATTATGGTACTCAAGCAGATGCCTTGCTTTTAGACTGGGCTGGCATAATTGGAATCGCTCTTAGTAACAAATGACGTTGGACACCTGAAAGGGAGGGTACACTCTGCATAATGTGTTTTAAGAAATATGTATTTAGTCTGGACTTAAAGTAAGTCTGAATTCAGGCACCCTCATTTCAGGGAGGGTACTTTGGCAGGTACAGAAGATTAATTGCATTTTGGAGGCCTCTAATTGCCTTTAGAATGTTAAACATTTGCCTTCCTGAATCACGGCCAGAGAGTAAGTCTATAAATCTCTATTGCCCTTCCTCACTGAGTTTTGCCAAAATTAAATGTATTTACATCAGGAAACACACCTTTTGCCATATTTTAGCCCTCAGTACACAAACTGCCTCAGCAAGTGAAGAGTTTCATTTACTTTAGTCTAAGGTCCCCAAAACATATATTGAATTGACATTGGCATTTCCTCTAGATTTAGTCTGAAGTAGAAAATTCTGTGTAGGGGTTGAAATTGGGTCTTTTGAACATGATTTCCTCACAATGCACTATATCCAGAGTGGCATCCTTGTCCTTTTTAATGCTCCAGTAGTGCAGAGGGGACTCGAAGCAGCTCAGGCAGAAGCTTCAGGTGAGCCTGGTCCCTTGGGCTGTGCTGGGAGTAGGAACAGCCAGGAGCTGCAGTGAGTTCTGCCCGTGGTGCCTCATGTGAGAAAGTGCTGCTCATCAGCCTGTGAGAACAGAACGCCAAAAAAACCTTGCTCTTGAAGGACTTCAGCTATTTAAACATACACATCTGTCTGTTAGCTCCAGATGTGAACACACATACACATTTGTGTGTCTTGGAGTCGTTGTCCCAAGTTTGGCTGCTCCCATGTTCAGTGTGTGGCCTCTGGCAGGATGTGCCCTTTGGGGTGGGTGCATGTCACAGCTGAAGTGAGCAGACAGCAGCTCCGAGTCTGTGCTGCACGTTCACAGCATTTTCATGGTGCTATGTTGACTGTGAATGTTTAAAAAGACAAATTGGATGCAGTTGCGTCCTAGTCTTGCTTACATTTTGGGTTACTTTTTTTTTTTTATTCTGCAAAGTTTAAGTATTAGTCTTCATGACATGCAAAATGGTCTGAGGTATTGGAGAATAATGTTTTAATCATCATTGACATTTTCAGAGAAGATTAAAATTTAATAAAATTAATTGTCCATTTTTGAATGGCTGACTTTGCAGTTAATCACACACCTTTAGCTTCCACTGAAGATGGGTATTTCTTTCCTGCAGTTTTTTTTTTACCTTGAAACTCACCTGTAATTATGATAATTGATTACGATGTTGGTTATAACTTTTTCTTCGAATTAATGGAATTTAATTTTAAGTTATGTTTAGTGTGAAATAAACTGCTTTTTTAATCTTGTTGAAAGAACCTTTTCTAAATCTGTACAAATATTTTTTCTTTCCCTTTTAAAGGAAAATCTCCAACATACTTAAAGAATATAACTTACTGGGGTTATATTTAATGGCAAGTATAGAATACATTGTTTTCACTGCTGTGCATCTCTAGTAATATAATTTGAAGTGCTAGGGCCCTTTGCATCCATTTCTGAATCTATTATTAGTTGATTAAATTAACTGGCTGGATCAGTACAGTGAGAAGAGACACAGTAATGATATTACAGAATTAGTATGCTATGATGAATTGTCAGGAAAAGTAACTGTGACAGCCCTGTGGCCATATGCACTTAGCCATGCAATTTATAGTCATTTGAAAAGCCAAGGACTTTTCAGTTTTGGTTAGGAAATTTCTTCTTGCTTTTGACAGAAGTTGAGGGATATGTGTGTCTCGAACAAGAGGGGGTTTACAGTGCCAATGTGAAAAGAAACCAAAGGCTCTCCTCAACTGCTAGCATTTGGGTAATTTACAAAGAACAAGCTTCAAAAAAAGATGATTTTTATTGTAGCTGTGCCAGTTCTTTTAAATAGATTATAATATGATAGTGCATAGTATGTAATAGTGTGGTTCCTTTACAGTTGTAGAAAATAGTATTGCTTAGGGTAAGGTAAAAGTGAATGCAATCTTGTATCACAATTTCAGTAGTTATGGAGCACCACAAATTTTGGTACAGCAGCAATAGGGCCTTTTTAGGAGGACAGTAAATACAGCTGGGTTTTATTCTTGCAACTGATTTGAGGCTATTTAAAATGCCTTGTTTTGCCTTTATGCAAGTATTTGTAAGTAAAATAAAGATTGCCAAACACCATCAAAAATTACTGGTAGTTACAGTAGGCAATCAACATGTAAGAGTTGACTCATGGCCAGTGCTGTAGCAATTCCCAGGCTTTTCAGCTTGCCCTGCTTAGTTGCTGGACACTTGGAATTTAAATTTAAAATCTTGCCATTCTCACATTTACCATATTGTGAGTTGGCTCTCTCTGCAATATTCTTAATCATTAAAGCAAATGACACAAATATATTTTCAAAGTAGTAACAGGCAGAGCTTGAATATAAAAGCAAGTGGACTAAGACAAAGGACAGCAGATTGTGCAGTTAACTCATTCTTTTTTGTGAGCCTAATAAATGGTGTATCAGTAGTACTATGGATCTGTAATCTTTGCTGAACATCAGACTAAAATTCTTGTTGAACTTTATGAAGTGGAGTGTTAAGTCATTTTTCTTAATATTGGTCATGTCAATTCAAACTTTTGTAAAGAATAGGAAAATATGAAATAGGTTTTTAGTAGTTAAATGATAGGATGTAAGGAATTCTTAATCTTACAGGAAGCCACTACACAAGTGTTGATCCCTCCTGAGACCTCTTCCTGGTGTGTAGGTGCTGGAGATGATCCTTCAGACTGCTCTGTTTGCTACCTGCTGCCCTGACAGCACAGCTGCTTCTGCCCTTGTGTCTGCTCAGGCAGATTTTCCTTAGTGCACATTGCTTTAAGCTTTGGGAGGAAATACAATTTCTCAATTTCAAAAAATAATTTCACTTTCTAATTTTAATTAGAGAAACATTTTCCTAGCTGCAGCCTGAGACTGACCCCTGAAGGTTACGTGGTCCATGAGTGTGACATATCAGTTTATACACATAATCTGATCAATTCCACTCCTCCCTTCCTCTGCTTTGCTTTCTTTGTCATTAGAAAGTTTCTCTTAGTGTTTGAGTCCTTTCTACCACAGTTGAAGCCCACTTTTATTATTTGTTTTTAATGAAGAATGGAATTTTCCTTCTGTTTAAAAAAGGATGCTTCCTTCTGGTTTCCTTCTGGTTTCCTTCTGTTTAAATTAAATTAGATTAATTTATAATCTTGTGTTTGAGTTATATTAATTTTTCAGAGTTCATACACTAAGCAAAGCATGTAGCATTAATACATTCAGAAAAATAATGGCCTCACTGCTGTTTTCAGTAACAAGAACCTGCAGCAGTTTTGTTATTTTACTGGTAGAAGTCTTACTACTAATGAAGAGTTAAATACTGCTGTTAATGCTGGTGTTAAGTAAGAAAACCATTTCTATAGCTCCTCATTTTAAGCAAATACTCCCTTGACTTCAAAGTAAAATATCTCAAATACTCCAAAAATTAAATGTTAGTAGCTTAAATACTTATTTTTGTAGACCTAGATAAAGGCATGTTTCAAGTAACAAAATGTGTTGTTAGCTCTCTGTATTTGTATGAACTGACCTGAATAGAATCTGCCTTGAAGTTGTAACCTCATACTGATAGTGATGTTTGCTGGGGTTTTGTTTTGTGTTTTGCCTTTACCTTTATCATGGATCTATTTAAACCCGTAGTCTGGTAAGGTAATATTTCCATAATTACTGTATTTAACTCTTCAGATATTGATCAGCTCATGTTTCAGTGAGATTTTGGCTTGGTCTCATGCTTTATTCTTTGCATTTTGTGATCTCTGTACTGTTACCTGCATGCAGCCTCTGTAGTAAGCCCTGCAGTCACACAGTCATTTCCTAATCTTCCTGATCTATGTATTCATAACAATTAGTGCTAAGTTACTCTCATGCTTATTTGCAACGGTAAGCGCTGGAAAAAAACCCTAACCAGCCAACAAACAAACCAAAACAAAATTAAAAAAAAACCCTTTCCCCCGTAGCACAGTATAACAGACAAGGTAGTATTTCTTTTGCGTTGTTCTTTTTACTGCATTTACAGCATCATTATTTTAAAATACTTTTCTTGGTGTTACTATAGAAGCAGCTTCTGTGAATAGATGATCAAAAGTTATCCTTGCAGGCTGCTGTTGGTTTCTGTGGGTGTTAGTGAGCGTAAGGCTGGAGCCAAAATTTAAGCTAAGTAAAATTGAAGAGAGGCCCATGATGCAAATAATTTTATTTTTTATTTGTCCTGCTTTTTATGGCAGGGAATTTTTACAGCTAGGGTGTTTGATCTGGGGTCGTGTTACACTCGGGTGAGCTGAAGTGATTAAACTTTGGTTCTCCTCACTGATTCACCCAATATAGAGGCAGATAAGCTTTTTAGATCTTGCTTCTGAGTGTGCACACAGAAGTGCTTGGTCCCTTTTGTAGTGTGTAGTCAGACACAGAGTATTTGTGTTTGGCAGTAACTTTTCGTAGGCAGAGGTCACCATCTAGGAAAGAGCAAAACATTATTTTGTTTAACAAGGAAACAAAGAAGAGCTTCGCTAGTAGAAGCTGTTTGGAATACGGGCAGTGCGAATGGGGAAGCTGTGCTGCTGTGACAGGCATCTGCTCCCACTGATAGATATCAGGTGCCACGACCCAGCAAAGAGCCCCAGCTCTCCAGTGCCTGGACCACTGTGCTAAACACTCCTCGGAAATAACAGCCAGTTCAGGATGCTCTGAAAAAAATATTGCCCGGGATATTTTGTCACCGTGTTCTGTATTTGGAATGTAAAGAGCACTTAAAGCTGAGCGGGCTGATGATAGTTGCTCTGAAGAGTCCACTCCAGCTGCCCGTGGAAATGAATGCCTTTGATGTCCGTGCACTGCAGAGAAACGCAGTAAGCAGCTAAATGCCTTAATGCATTCTGCCACCGAGCGATCTAAAAGCTTCCATGTGCATTGTGGAGCTTGTGCAGGAAGGTTTTCACTGTCAGCAAAGCAAAATGAACGCCTTTAGCTTTAAAGTTTAAATGCCTCGCTCAGCAGGGAGCCCAGAGAGATTTGTTCAACTGAAATGAGCTTATAATAAGGCTTTCATCCTAAGATAAGTAAGGACAACATTCAGTAGCTCTGTACTCCCTCACCAGAAAATACAAATAGCTTTCTCTATGTGTTATGATGCTGTTATTGTCTTTCATGTGATATGTTGCAATTCATGCTAATAGACATTTTCCATCGTGGGCTGCAGTAACGCCATGTTGTAACTACAGTACGTTTAGAAGTTCAAAAAAATAAGAGTTGCAGATTACATATTAATTGGTTTGTTTATTTTACCCCCCAGAAATGCGTGCTAGGATAATATCTACAGAAGGATTTGCAGTGGCAAGGTATTTTAAGCCATTTAATTGTGCTCAAACTTTACAGAGGTTCAAAATGCGTTTCGAGAGATTCGTGGCAAAAGAAAATCCATCACTGGCTATTAGACATGAAACACCACTCCTGGCTTAGGCAGTCCCAGAGTTGCAGATTGCTTGAGGCTGGAGAGTGTGTGGGAGCTATCCCTGTGCTTGCTGCTGCTGGAGATAAGGAACTGGGCAGGATGGACAATTTGTCTGACCTGGTGTGGCTGTTTGTGTATTCTCACTCCTGGATCTGCTGATTTTCCAGCCCCACCCCAGTCATAATTATTCCTCCTGCAATCAAGAGACACTGTTTGATCTGCAGGTTTCAGTTGGGATCATTAAAATAGCACTTATGGCTCGAGCCTCTGTCCACTCTTGTTTTTCGTGTGGTGTTTGTTACAGGGGTTCTGAGGCCCTAATAAGCTGTTAACAAGCTGTCAATTATAGTGCTCATGCAAATTAGTGGAACAGACAGTGAGGGGCTGATGTGTACAGTATGCTATCTCAGAGGAGGTAAACTAAACCCTTCTCATTTTCATCACTGTCCTTGCAAAGCTTCCTAACAGCTATAAAACATCTTGTCGTTTCCTTTTTATCATGTTTACAAATTGAATATAGTAGTTAAATATCAATTATTACAGGTCATATTTTCTGTTAAATACCAGGCATCTAAAAATAGAACAATGACATTTAGATCCCAAGGACTTCAATGAATCTGTCTTCCTGCTGGTTTAAATGTCTTATTTACAATTTGGTGGATTTCTGGGTTCACCAGAATCATCCTGCTTTCATTTCCACCACTGCCTTTGTATTTCCTATTCACTTGTTTTCAATATATCACTTTTCTTCTTGAAAATCTATTATTTCTTGGACTCTTTTTAACTCTTCCCCAAGGACTGCAAGCCAGGTATAAGTCTCTGTATACCAGTCATCAAAACTTCTCTGGCTGCTTTTTTTTTTTTTTTTTTTCTCCTAATTCTCAGAAATGAATTCTCATAGCTCATACTCCTTATCTTGGTCAGGGCTCCCTCAGGAGCATACCATAAACCTAATCTCTTTCAAATTTTCCATCAAAATATCAACAGAAATTTATTTGTGTTCCCCTTGGTATCCATTAACTCTTGGAATACTCACACAATGTCATTTCATACCCTGTGTTACTCCACTTGGCTGTGTAAGCACAGATAGTTTTGACCTTACTAGTTCCAGTTAAAATTCAAATGCTTCTGGTTTGTGCTTACTAGTGCAATTTTTTTTCATCTGTTTTGAGGAAGTGGAACAAAGTAGCAATTGGTTGACTTTGCTGTTTGACCGGTGAAAGTGAAATTACTGATGGAGTACAAATATCCAACATCTGACTGTGATGTTTAGCAAGATTTCTATTTAATAAAAACCACTGGATGATTTTAAAGGGAGTCACATAGAGAAAAAAAAAAAACAACTACTTCTCTGGTGAATTTTAAAGTTCAAATGATCAAAAG
The DNA here is from genome assembly GCF_049639895.1 of Pseudopodoces humilis. Lineage (NCBI taxonomy): Eukaryota > Metazoa > Chordata > Aves > Passeriformes > Paridae > Pseudopodoces > Pseudopodoces humilis. The sequence continues at coordinate 13,384,978 of NC_142216.1, forward strand.
ACTCCTAATTTATGAGTTTCTCTTAAGTACATGTGTAACCATAACTGAGGAGGGGAAAAGGTAGGTAACCCAGGATTCACTTGTGAGTGGAATTAAGTCCATGCCTGATTGTTCTCAAGGGGAAGTGTAAAAATTTTAGGCACTTGGCACTTCACAGACAATTATGTTTTATGGGGGACTGCATAAATAAATCAGATTTCAAGAGGCACAGTTCTGTTCCATCTTTGAAGGGTCCTTTTGAACAGCCAGTTCTATTTGTGGGCTCATACTGGAGCTATGTAGATCCTTTTATTTAGTTATGCTTTAAAAAGGCAATTGGTGTCCTGGGCTTCAGTCTGTGTTAGGGAACCATGGAGCATTTTAGTTGGGAGGAAGGGCTGGAGATCACCTGGAGGCCACTGTCTTCTTCATAAAGTTCTTTTTTCCTCCTGCCACGTGTCCCCCAGCACTGGACAGACTGTCTGAGCCTCCAGCAGGGTGAGTGCACTGGAAGGGCCTCAGCACCTCGGTGACAGAATGATCTGGTCACCTTGACTCAAACCTGCCAGCAGCTGTAGGACAGCTGGATCAGAATGGAGTCATCTTCCAGCGTGTAATATTTGGCTCTTGAATTCTAAATATTTGAACCCAGTCTTAGGAGTGCATAGGCATTAATTTAACTAGAGTTAAATACTCTTAACTGAGTATTCTGCAGAAATTGAGTGGGTTATGTGCCTGCTGACTTGATTCTGCTGCATTAATATCAAGGACTGTTTTTCTTCTGTGAGCTGAATGGAATCAGGATCAAGAGCTAAGTAAAGTTAAACAGGCATTCATATTCATTCAGGAGCAGTACAAAGTATGCATTCAACTTGGTGCCATAATTTTCGTGTGATATCTGGTAAGCTTATTACTTAGCAAGAGCTATTAGATGAAGTTAGGCTCACAATTACAAGGAGACCCAATCAGGCTTTTGCTTCACAGAGCATGGATGACTGTAGGAAGCTGATTAGGATATTTGTAGGATATTAGTAGGAGGCTGAGGAGTTGTCACTCCCTTTTCTGAAAAGATGGATTTATTCAAAAAGCTATCTAATTGGATAGATAATTGATTAACTGAGAAATTATATTTTTGACAAAAAGCTGTCACCAGTCTGATAAAAAGCTTGTCCTTTACAGATTTTTGGAATATAGGGACAGATGTCTTCCAGTTATCATTTCCCAGCTGGAAGTCTAAGAAACAAAAGAGTTGTAAGAGCATCATACTGTCAGGATGTGTTCAAAATTACTTTTTCTTTTTTTTTTTTTTAAATAGTCAACAACAACTGGCTGCAGCATCTGGCATTACTGTAGAGTTTTAGAATTGTTAATTCTACCAACTGTAGGTTGGAATAGCATTACAGACTGAAAACAACACAGTTTCTCATTGCTTTTAGTTTTTCTTGAAAACTTGTTTTATTGATTCCAAATGTGCATTTTGTAGTTAAAACAGGAGCCTTAGAGTTACTGATAAAATGCTTTGGAGCAACTGAAGGAGCCAGATATGGTGATAGCATTGTTTGTGTGGAAATAGGCAGCAGGAATTCTGTGTTTCCTCTCATCCCTTGTGGCTGCAGCCCCGAGGAGCCGCTGCAGGGATCGGTGGCAGCGCTTTGCCCTTTGCTCACAGAACCCCTGCTCACAACAGGAACTCCTTCAGCTTGAGCTGGTTCAGTGTTCTCTGAGCATCTTGAAAGCATCCTTCAGTTCTCATGACCATGAGGTTTGGGGTGGGGTGTGTGTGTTTGGATTTTAGGGTGCTGATTTCAGAGGTTTCTGACCCTACCAACGATTAAGATCTGGGTGTAATGCATAATAGACTGGAATTCAGTCTATGACTGGCTAGGCTTTCTAGTACTTCACTAAAAAAAGAACTAAATAATACTTTTTTGGGGCATTCCACTTCTCTTTTGAGTGATCTAGTCTCCAGTCCTGTTTATGATGAGTCTCTGGGATCTAGTGCTTCATATTCTTATGTTCTATGTTACTGTGGTACCTGGCAGCTCTTCATGTATATCCTAATTCCCATTTCACATGCAGCCATCAAATGTGTGTATTTTAGTTCAAGGGACAAATTGAAAGGCCAAATTTGAAAGTTTGGTGGATTTTTTTTTTTCTCCTGTTAAACCATCAGAGTTAATTTAAAATTTCACATGCGGAATCTGAATTCCTTGCTGCAAATCAAAAATAGCCGTGTTCAAATGAGCCACGCTGTGAATGGAAATTAAGATAAATAATAGAAAAACATAAAGAATGTTCTGAAAAAATGAATGTTACAGAATCTCCCTCTAATTTTGTGTAGAGAAATACTTAGCTCTTAAGACATTAATAAAAAAAATTACAGAGTTAACTTGACAACATTGGAAGTTTTACATGTTTTACACTTCTTGAACATGGATCAAATCAGCTGTGGTAAACATACTTATTAGTATTCAATTTATTCCCCAGTGTCTTGAAGGAACCATGCTAATGTTTGGACTTCTTAGTTTGTTTTGATTTCATAGCAGGAAATTGTATCCACGTAAGTGAGCATGCACTGAACAGCAATAAATCATTATTTCTCAGATGACCAATATCAGCAGGAATCTCATACACTTCCCTGCTGGAGCTGATTTCTAAATTCATTGAATAATTATTGGTGCTGCTCCTCGTATGTGACAAACATTCTTCTCTCTGATTCTGATAAGTCTTAAAATGTTCATTCACAGCCCAACATGCAAGGATTCTTAATTTTGGGATGTGGTAAAAGGAAGGATAAGGAACTTACATACATTTTAAAATAACATCTTATGCTGGGAACTTTGTATTATACAATTTAAGAAAAAAAAAGAAATGTGACTCAGATTATTTTAATGACTTAAATAATTATTGAAATATTAATATTCATGTAATATCATGAACTGTTTCTGTCATGAAAAATAATGTTGTCAATTTTAAATTATCATAACAAAAATGCAGTGGTACAGGGTAAGGAGTCACTACTGAATGCAAAATTCAGCAAAGCTCACAAGGTTTTAGCAGCAATTAAAAGCAATTAAAAGATGGGAATGATCAATGGCTGTATGAAACTTTATCTTTTGCTGTAGATCTAACACCAATTGTATCAGTGTCTTTTGGAGAACAGCAATTGTTTTTATAGTCTGGATCAGAAGAGCAATCTGAATTCCAGCTGGGATGTGTGTCCGTGGGATTGTGTTCACAAAGCAGGGATGGGGAGCTGGGGGCTCTGGAGCTGGGGAGGCTGAACTTACTCAGATCTCAAGGATGTTCATTCACTTCAGCTGAAGTGAATGTCACCCCATCAGCACCACTGATCTGCTAGAACTGGGGAAAAGTGATTGTCTCTCAAAATAAAATTAAAAGGACAGTTCTTCACAATTTAAAAATAAATGTTAGTTAAGTCCATAACATCTTTGCCTGTCAGAACAGTACAACAAATTACTGTTTCATTAATCAAAGGGTTAATTGAATTTTTAAATAAAACACTGCAGAAGTTCTCTATGGAAGTGAGACATCAATTCACTAGAGGGGAGAAATCCTTTAATAGCCTGTAATTTAAATAGTTTTCCACCAAAATGAATTTATTGGATATTGATTGGCTCCCAACTCAGTTTTAATACTGATTAAATATTACAACTTCATTTCAACACATCTGCTAGCTTTTTTTTACTCCTTCCCTCTTGCTTTTTTTTCCCCTCATATGAAAACCTGGGTAATTGGATTCAATTAATTTTAGAAGTCTTGTTTAGGATAAGATAGGTTCAGTGAGAAAAGCCAGTCTGTTTGCAATGACTTTCCTTTCTTCCTTGTGAAATACTGTTCCCTTCTTAACCCATGGCTTATGCCTTCCAACCAGAGAGAGCAATTCTTCAAAGGTTCCTTCTTCTGGAAGCTGCTTCACTTAAAACAGTCCCATGTTTTCACATGTATTTACCATACTATCATTTGCTGCTCTCAAAGCCAAATCCTCTGAAACCAAGCAAAGTTTAATTTTCTCAGGGCTATTAACTGTTTTACATTTCAGGATTTTAAAGGGGCTTCCATAAACTGGAATGTTGTGGAGTTGATTTATCATCAGTTCATGTGCTGCCCTCCTGAGTGGCAGAGGTGGGATGTTTCAGACAGTGCTGCTTCCTGGGTTTTTTTCCCCCTCTCTGTATGGCCTGTGTTGTTGGCATCACCTGTCTGTGTGCAACTAATTAATCAGAAATATCAGAAATAAATTTTATTTTAATTCTCAGATTATTTAGTGAATTTCCAGACCACTTTTAGTCACTCTTTGGGAATGAAGAGAGAAAAGACAAGGTATATACATATATATGTTATACATCCCCACAGGTGCACACCTGTCAGCCTCAGGTAAGTTGTATCAATTAGAAAACTTGAAATTTGGCTTTGCACTGCTATGTCCTGAAGCAGTAATGCCTGCAGTGCCCAAAAGGAGAGATGCGGTCCCCCCTCTGCAGAGCCAGGCAGCACAGCCTCTACTGGAGGAGCTGGAGAGCTCCTGGGGAGGTCCAGGCAAGGAAAGCAGTGCTCTTAGAGGGATGTATGAAAAATGAGATTGAGGTGGAGCTCAGAGGGGTTTGGTGAGGCTGGGGAACCATCCAGGTTCACAGGGGGTGTGTCTGCTTCCTCAAGCTTTCCTTGTGCAAATGCAGCCTCATTTCAAGCACTGCTTTGGCTAAATTATGATGGAACTGAATTTTTTTTCTTCTTTTTCTAATCATCTGTAGAAGGCATGGAAGTATTTATTAAGAAAAGCTGTAATTATTAAAACATTAATTAAATCACAGTTAAGAGTATTTGCATTTGACGGTCTGTTAGGTTAATAATGACTCAGAATGAATGTTGCTGTTTATTCCTTGAGCATTCAGCATAATGGGATTTTTTTTTTCTTCAGGTGTTCAGACTCCAAGATACACTTTTCATATTGGAGGGTGGTTAAGGCTTGTGGCACAGGTAAAATAACTCCTAAATGGACACTGTGACATAAGTTTTGTTCCTTTTGCCCACAAAGGATTGACCCTCAGCCTGGCTCAGTGTTGCATTCCCCTGAAATGCTGACTGGGCAGGGATAGGTGGTCAGTGGTACCCACATCCCCTCACTGGGCTGGCTCAGAAGGTGGACGAGGCAGCTGACAAAGCCCAGAGCTAAAGTCATGCTTGAAAGGTTCAGCTTTAGTGCTGGGCTCTGGTGAACAGCAGTGTTTGACACCTTTAAGTGCTGTCATTCTGTGTAACTGTCTATTCAACAAAATTCTCTTGGCTCTGGATAATATGTGCAAGTTAAGGTTGCCCTTCTGGTTGTGATCACAGAGAGGGTTTTAAACATCCACTTTTTAGTACAGTTATGCAGGAAGGTTTTAAAAATGTTCAGATATGTGCAAAGTGTATCTGCTTCTGCCCACAGTACATTGGTGACCTCATGCTGTGAGAAACTCCTAGCTGTATAATTTTAATAGATATAATTAAAGTATCAGCAATTCAAAAAGTATTAGCTTATACATCTTATACCTATGCATTTTTTGTTGCTTTTTTGCCTATGTTTATGTGATTCTGCCTTTTTATTTTCCATGTAATACCTTACACCTAAATGATGTGTTGGAAAGAGCTCTAAAATAAAAGATTGCCATAACTTCCAGCACCCTAAAGAGAGCCACTCTCCCCAGTCAAGGTCAGCTGCTCCTTATCCCTTTGGCTTCACAGTCATTAATAAAAATTTGCAGGGTTTTTGTTTCACTTTTATGAGGGAATGAATATTTACATTTTCCTTTCTTTCATGCAGGCAGATAAACATGCAGAATGGCATTTCTTATCTCCTTTACTTAGCGCCGTATTGCAGACACTCAGTGTTCCTGGGATGTTCAGGTTTGTGATACTTTTGGAAATAAATTTGGCAGCATTTCTTCGTACATCTTTTCCAGTAACAGCTGCAGCTTCTTTGCCTGTTGTGTTTTCCTTCTGTGATGGGTTGCAGTCAAGTGTAGTTATGGGAGATGGCTGCTTCCGCTTGTAAGTGTCGAAGCCAAGCAAGTTTTGGCTAAGTTTTTGCTCTTCTTTCTTCTTTCTCTTTTCTTGTCATTCTCTCCTCTCTTGTATGTTGGCAGTGTGCTGTGGGAGCAAGCTTCAGCAAATTTGCTACAGGGGAAAAGGCAGAAGCTGCCATTACTGAGTTACATAGTTAATACTGATGGACTTTTTCTGACAGGAGAGAGCATTTGAGGTGTTAAATCTGCTCTGCAGTTTTAGAAATATTTGTGGTTTGAATGGATGCTGAAGGTCTTTCTCATACCCTGTTTTCTGAAGGTAGGACTAGGGGCCATATGGTGGATGCAGAACAATGGGACCTGTCAGATCAGTGTGTTTGGCAGGTTCCTTTCCTCACAGGATGCCACATTCCCTGCAAGGAGAAGGAGTCAGGAGCGAGTGTGGCTGTGCTGGAGGGCTGCAGGTGGAGCCCAGCTCCCTGCACGATGCTGGGGGGCCAGGGGATGCTGAGCTGAGTGCCTGAGCTCAGCATGGACCATGTGGAGCTGGTGACCTTCAGGAGGGGACAGGGTTTGATGGCTGGCTGGGGGTGCCTGACATTTAGGGCAGTGTCAAGGTTGAAGGCAGGCAGTGCTGCAGATGGTGATTGCAGTCCTTGCTAGAAAAGATGCTTAACTCAAAATTTAATATCTGATGCTTTTAGCTCTGGATGTGTGTTAATCAGCCTTGTGTGTAAGCCAGCATGATGACCTCCACAAAACCCTCTGCCATTAGTTAATTCAAACAAACTAAATGTTTGACCACTCACAAATACCACAGAGGTTGAATGGGTGAAAAGGAAAGAGATTAGAAGCTTTATGTATATATAGAAATCACCAAGTTTAGACTTGTAATGGTATTCAAATGATTACTTTACATCCAGATGGAAAGATAGTTCTTTTTTTATGCAGAAAGTTACTGTGACATAGCAATTTATGCCTGAAGGCACAGGTGTGACAGGTAGCACCAGGTTTGTGGGGTTTGTAATTGCTAGGGGTCTGTTTTGGTTTTGTATTTTCTCGCTTAAAATACTACTACTAATAATAATGATTTTATCAGTTACTTGGGTGTCTTCATCATGCTACATTTTTTCATCCAAGAATTAAGAAATCCAGGCAAGTTCTTTCTGTTGCTTATCTAGTACACTTACTATGTACATACATATATTTAAATGTACTGTACCAGCAGATAAGAAATCAAGCTCACCTTCTGGTTCAGATTTAATGGTTTACGTCAAGGTAAAATTTTCACAGTACTTAAGTGAGATTTTTTACATGCCATCAGATGCAGACAGGAATTTCAGACTCCCACTAAAATTGATCTGTTTCCAGAATGAACATTGCCAAATCATGTAGGTGCTTCAGAGCATTTTACCCTGTTCCTTCCCATATTTCATTGTTTGTGTGCAGTGGCTTGGTTGAATAAATTTGTTTCTGTGATTTTGTCTTATTTCCAGAAAGATGTCTGTCAGAGGTCTCTCTCTTGTCCCATTGCATGATCCCAGATTGTCTTCTCTCTTCCCTACATAACCTAAGTGGGAAATACCTCCCCAAAACCATGTCTCCAGAGCACTTTGGATCTATCCAAGCAGCCCTTCTTTGCTGTGTAAGCTCTCCCTTTTTTAATCCAAATCTGTCAAATGGGGCAAAGCCAGCAGTCCCCCTTTTTTCTCCTCTGTACCCTGGGACTCAGCTCCCTCCCTCTGAGCAGTGCAGGCTGAACTGGTGCTGATCCCTCCCTCCAGGCAGCCCCTGAAGCATCACAGGGAGGGATCTGCCCTGGGCTGGGGGCTCACACAGGCTGGGTTTGCCCAGGGTGGAAGAGCAGGAGATGCTGCCTGCCAGCCCTTACGGCAAACCTCGTGGGAGGGGGAGGCAGAGGCTGGCAGGAATGTCTTTGCCCTCAGGCTTTTTTTAAGTTGTGCAGATGTTACACTGCCCAGTGCCTGGCAAAAGGCTGCACACTGCAATTGAGAGTGATGAAGACAACATAAATTTAAAACAGCAGCTTCCATTTACCTGCATTCCGTGTGAAGATTTTGGCAATGTAGATTATGTGATTAGGTAATGGCTTGTAGTCTTTTTTTTTTTTTCTAGGGTCTAGCCTAGAGTTAAAAATTTGTCCCTGATGTCCTCTTACTTCTGCCATTTTTATTCAAGTAATTCAATTAATTAAATAAACTGTACTTCTTAAAATAGAATTTTACAGATTAACAGTCTTCTGCAACTAAATTTTAATAAACATTAAATATCTTCTGACTTCACAAAACTAGAAGCCTAATGATAAGCAAGTATCTTGAAAAGCCTCACAGTATTTAGGAGTCCTTATATTTTTAGCAAGCTCTTTTCACTATAATCGGTAAGCTTCATTCTGCCTTTGATTTACTTTCTCTAACTACATTGATTTCCGTAGCCTAATATATATTTAATTTGTAGGGATGTGATTTCAACTAATATTACAGGGCTTTTAAAGGACAATAAATTCCAGACTATGTTTTATAGATTTTTTTTATTATTTTTTCTACTCCAAATATTTTAACCACTGAGGAAATTATAATTTATCTCATTGTTAGATTCCCATGCATTTTTTATTTATTGCAACTTAGGTTGCCTTGAGATGGAGTGGTGTGCTCACATTTTCCATTCTGCTTTCCAGTGTAGTTCTCTATTTGTAAACTGTTACCTGATTTATAAACTAATATTTTAAGGGAAATTCAGGCGGATACAGAGTTCCTGAAGTTCCTTATTGCTCAATTGACTCCCAAACATTTGGGGTGCAGAGCTGATGTGGCCTTGCCTTGCAGGGAAGGAGAGAAAAACTTCAGAATACCTGAAAAAAATAATTTGTCCTTTAGGTTGTTAGGGATGTAACCTACAAGAAGGAGTTTATTCCCAAATCTAAAGATGGACAGAGAAATGTGGAGGCAAGTGTTGGAACTACACTATCCAGGAGAATGTAACTGGTGTGGATATCCAAGCTCATTCCAGCATTCTGTGCCTCTTGGCTGCTTTTGTACCCACCTACCTGTTTTCCTTAGGGTCATAATGAAGTTTCAGTTGCCTTAGTTCTGTCTCATAATGCTCATTTTCAGTTTGGATGATTTAAGCTGTGGTTGAATTTACAAATGCTGTGGATACCACAGGATATAATGACAATTTTATAGAATTGTACTGAAATTTGCATTTTGTAATTCAGATGTCTTAGCAATAATATAACATATGCCTTAGATTGTAGATTCCTGCTGTATGGGAATTTTTACAGCTGTGTTGATTAATAGTATTGACATAGGCTGTGTCTTTCCCTAAGAAAGGATAGCCAAAAGTTAAATCTGACAGCAAGAGAGAGCTCCCAACCGGAGGAGTGAGAAGGAAGCTTGAAAGGAGGAGGTTTGTGATTTAGCACGACTAATGATTATTTGGATTTAGGAAAAGAGGAAGTTACTCTAAGTAGAGGAGCTTCACATGGCAAATATACTAGACCAGTTATTGCCAAGTGTGGGAGAGAAAATGAAAAAAAAGAAAAGAAAAGAAAAAGTAGCTTCTAAATTTCTTTTCCAGTCTCTGCTTATCAACGTGAAACATCTGCTTCAGCAGTAGCAGCTCCCACTGACACCGAGCAGCGACACGGGGAAGCTGCTGCTCACACCAGCACACCCCCTGAGCTGTGCTGCAGTGATTTATTGTTTGTGTGTGAGGTATGGCACGCTGCAGGTTAAACTGCAAATGGTTCCAGTCAACTTGGACGAGCATCACATATGGAAATTAGCGTTGGCACTATTAATTTTTGTTTGTTATAGTCTAAATGTTGCTAAGCTACAGAAAGAAATGGATCATGCTGAGGAAGTCTACAAGTTGCTGGCTGTTTGCACAGAATCTTTTAAATATTACACTAATCCTGTGCTATAGCTTAGCTTTTATTTAGTGTAAATAAAATGGGTACTTTATGAAAAGCCACCATCTTAGTTTTAAAATATTCCTGTCTTCACTTGTTATGAGGATACTAGTACCTATAAATAGCAAAACAGCTTTGCTTAGATCTGCTGCTTCATCAGAGGAGTTCTTGGTCAGACATGTACAGGCCTGAATATGATCAACTCCTCTATAGTGCCAAAGAACAATACATTCTTATTTAAGACTTGCACAAGCTTTCTTTTATAGCTAAATAAAGAAATTTCGCAGACAGCACAGCCCGGCTTCAAACCCCCAAATAAATACAACTGAGATTAAAATCAGGTTAATACTATTGCTATCAAAGATGAAGTGCTTAACTTAACTTCCCCTCATGAATTCCCAGGGCAGACATGGATTATTAGAGCTTGAAATCTAGAAGGTGAGTGCTTATGGTTTCATGGGCTGATGGAACAGCCAAAAGAAGAAAGGTGAAATCTTGACCTCAGGATGGAATAGAAGCAATCTATGAATACTTCTTTTCCTCTGCATATCTCTCCCCTACTCTCCCACCTTGGCATATCTTTTGATACTTTAGTAAAACTAAAAAGGGGAGCTTGATTTTTGTGTTTTTTTCTTCTTGCATTGACCATAAATGTAGTTGATTTGCATGATCATTTGATGCTGAAGATTGAAAACGTTTTAGGGAGGGAGTAAAGACAGACCTTTGATGTTTCTGTTTTTCCTTAATCCTCGTGTTTTGAACTCTTTATGAAAGCATTACAGAGTCTTACCATAGAGAGCAGAACTTGTCATATGACAGTAAACAAGCGTCAGTGTTTTAGAGTAGCAGTAAATGCATCAAACGTGTGAAGTACTTTTGCTGTTTATATTTCTGAAAAAAAGTAACATTAGAGCCTGAAAGTATAGTACTTGTTCTGAAAACCTCTTGCTGTTCTCCAGTCAAAATTTACAGCTCTCTTGCACTGCAGAGACTTGTGTCTTTGTATTTTTCTGTTGCCTCAGCTTATTTTGCAGTGCCTTACTTTAGAGGACAAGGAGTACCTTGAACAGTGACAGAATTTTCACCTGTGTTTTCTGAATGAGTTTCCTCATTGTCTTAGAACTGTTACAAAGTTTAATGAAATAGATTTGATTGTGTTAAACTCCATAAAAGTGTCATTATCAGGCTTTAATTTTATATGTTGCATCATGTATATGGGTTTCATTTCAGGGCACATTAGAGGAGATACTTAGATGGTCTCTACCCCAGAAGTAATTAAAATTATACTTAATATTAAAATGGTATATTAATTATTTCTAGGCAAGGTACTTCTAAAATATATTCATATTTTTAGCAGTGGAAAGCTAGTAGTCAGCAAATAAAGACTTCCAGTAAACTGAGTATTTATCATATAGCAAAGAATTGCAAATAAATTATTTAAACTATTGTTATAATTTAATTCTATGAAAATAGTATCTTCCCAGGTGATTTATTTTGCAGATGCTTAGACATGCCATTCATTATCCCATGGGAGCTGGACTCTGAAATCAATTTGTGGCTCTTAAATATTAGATAATTTTAATTTCCTAGAAGGAATAAGAACCCATATGTGCTAACAAACACATAGGTGAAGAGTCCTTGACGCTAAGGATGCAAAAAATCAGTCCATGGTTAGCACATGAGATAGTTCAGTCAGAGCCAGTAATGAACCCACTACACACATGGAGTGGTTTCAATTACAGCTTTATGTGAGTAGACGGCATGGTGCCAGAAACAAAAGATTGAAACAATTTAAATGCTTCTCTTCATGGTTCAGATACTTGAGCCTCTGGTTTCTGTTCCCTTATTAATGTTCACTTTTATCTGTGCAGAACTCAGGCTTGGAAAATAGGAATTCACTGCTTGAATATGTAGAATGTCATCTTGTAAAAGGACGCTGTAGTATGATCTGGTAATATATCACTTAGTTAATTATTTGCTGTGTGATAGTTGCCTTCAAGGTTTATGTGCTCAAGGTCAAGAACTGTATCTAGAAATTGCTAATTTGTCCCAGTCAAAATTAGAGAAGTTCTTCTAATAGACAGTTAGCAAAATAAAGGTCGTAGTCCCCTCTTCATATAATTACTTAGCAGTTAAATCACTTCCACCTCCAGCAGTGTCATCTCTTCGCCACCTCCACAACCTGAGGGAGGGAGGGAGGGAGGCAAAGTCCTTGTGTCCGCAGGAAACTGCAGTGTCCGTTCCTCTTGCTGAAGGTGTCTCAGTGGCCGATGCTCTCTGAGAAAGAGGAGCAGTCAGTGTTCCGTGGCGAGAGGCTCGGTGCAGCCCTGCCCGCTGCCCTGGCCGGCTGGCAGCCCCAGGGTCAGGCCAGCAGAGCGGAGCCGCTGACCGCAGCGCACCGGGGACAGCTGCTGGGAGAGCCTGCTCTTGGAAGTGCTGGAGTCACAGGCACAGAGTGTGTGCCCTTATCTCTGATACCTGGCTCTGACATCCAGGAAAGCACTGAATTTCATATAACACCATGGAAACAACTGTTAAATAGAAAAACTAAGAGTGCAAGTGTGTAAATTAGAGAGTTTGCTTAAGTCACTGGGTGAGAAAGTTAAACTTTAAGGTTTAAGAAATAAGAGGCAAGATGAAATAATTAATGTGTTGTCTCTTTTCCTTCTTCCTTCTTCATCTTCTTCTAGAGGTTTTTGGCTAGTAGTAGGTGATTAAATAAAAAATGCTGCAGTGCAGCACACAGGTGTTGGGTCATTGGGTCACTAAGAAAAATACTTGGCATTTGTTAATTGGGTAAATAGACATATAAAAGACCTTGAAGAAGTTCTTTGTTAGCCATTTTGCACCTTTCTGTCTCAGTGCACGTAGCTCCTTGTACCTTGTATGCATGTAATGTAGATAAAAGAAGAATAAACAACCTAGTTTGAACAAGAGAAAACTGCCTCTCTCTCATCAATCTTCAGTCCAAGGGGGAAAAAGAACCCAACCACAAATGTCCAATCAGAACAGTAAGGTCTGGGCCATGATCCATCACCTTTTGCTGGCTTGTGCCTCCGTGGGCGTCGGGACACTGAGGCTGCAGAGCAGGTGTTTTCTGGCAGTGCCAAGCACTTCGTGGAGGAGACTGTGCAGCGCCAGCTGGACACCAGCAGAGAGGGACGTGGTGGCATTCCAGTGTGCAGCTCTGTCCTGTGGACCTCTGCTCTCCTCATCTCTATTACACAGCCAATGGCTCAGGAATGGCAAGAGAATTAATCACTTTATTAAGTGCTTTGAGATGTTTTCTAAAGACTTTGAGCAAGCTTTTAATGGAAGCAAGGCTTTCTAATAGCCTCAATTTATTTTTTTTTTTTAAACAGGCTGTTTAGGCATAATAGATTTTCAGTTGTAAAACTTAATAAAATGGAAGAATAATATAGTCAGGGTTCCAATTGCCACTACGCTGAATTATTATTGTAATGATTAAGCAAAGTAGGAATTGTAGAGTATCTAGTACTTTTCTTCCAGTGAAATCACTCAATGTAACTGAAGGTATGTAGCTGTGAGCAGAAGGTTTGCCTTGATGTGTAAGTTGGTAGTTGGTAAAGCTTATTTGCTTTGTACAGTTAAAGCAAATTAATAAAAATATATTGGAAAGGTAATTATCTATTTGTCTACCTGTATTAGCATTTTACAACACCACTTGCTTTATAAAATAAACTATGTTGGTGCTTAATATAATAATATATATATATTATTGTGATATACATTTGCTTTAAAAAGTTAGATTGTCTTCCATCTCAGTAATTTTGTCAGTCACTCAGAGTTGTTTCTGTTTAACTGCCACCATTATAAAGGACTTTTTCAGGATTTTCTAGGAGCCACTCCTTTTTGCCACTCCAACATTGCACTCTGTTATCACTGCTGCACTGGTTTGTCTTCTCATCCGGGAAGATTTGCCTGCCACACATGACCTATCTCACATAACTACTTGACATTCTTGAGCCAGACTTCTTGGCTAGGATGCATCTTAACTCCATATAAAATGGTTCTTGCTGCCAGAAATTATTTGTTTTTTTAAAATACTTCTTCCCTCTCTCCCACAACAGCAGTAAAATGTCATAAATGCCTGGATAAATATGAGTTTGGGGATGCAGTCTATTGTAAATGCTAATGCTGCCAAAAATAACATAATCTTTTTAATATCTGATTTCCATTTTATTAACCTTGCAACAGTGTGCCTTGTCTTTAATATTCCTGTTCTTTTCTTTCTTCCTTTTTTTGGTAAGACTAGACCATAACCCAACATTTAAATTTTTTCAGTCTTGATTTCTTGTTCTCTAGTTATCACAATTATTTATTCAAATCATGGTGGTTGCTTCCTTGAGCATATATTAAGTACTGTAACTTCAATTTGATATGAATTTTCATAGGTTGAAATGGAGAATCAGGATGAGAGCTCTGGTTCATCCTTGATAATTTAAACTAGATCCAGTAACTTTTTTCTTCTTCTGATACATAAAATGTAAAAAATAAAAGAAGTCATTTGAATATGTGGTTCTTTTTTTACATGTAATAGTTTTGACTTCTGCAAAAGGTTCAGAGTGAAAATATATAAGTGAACTGAGTTGTGGAGGTCCTTGTGGAATGTGAAATGTGTTTGGAATTAAGGCTTACACCTTCATATCAAACTTAGTCTAAACTTTCTGCAGTAACCTGCTTTTCACAGTGTTTATCACAGGCAAAAAAGTTCTGCATAAAACACATAATTCTCGGTTTCTCTTAACTTTGGGGGAAAAGTTACTTTTACTTTAAAAAGTAAAACATCAGTTTAATTTTTACTAAAAATATCAAATTAAGATAAAATGGATTCTTCTGTACTCCCTAAAACAAGAGAGGGAAATAACAGAGAAACAAGTCTCTTTGTTCTGTGTGAAAGAGAATACTTAATCACACATCAGCACAGAATTAAAAAACATAGCAATACATGAAAGTATTCTTTTTTTCTTCACTGAACAAATTAATTGCCAGCAATGGAAAAGAACTACAAAGTGCTGTTTAAAAATAAAAAATACATATCTTAAATTTAATAAACAGGAGCTAACACAGTTAAAATGAAGCTCCAAAAATCAACTAGCAGTTGGTTTTGGGTCTCATCAGCTTGAAATACATATCAAACAACTTTCTTGTAAAAGAAAATTTGAATGAGTAATTCTACATGCACTATTTTCTGAGACAGACTCAGTACAAAAGCTGCTGTATGTATAAATGTCAAATGGACACTCTTAATTCATTTCACAGCTGAAATCTGGCCAAACTGGAGGTTTTAAGCTAACTAATAATTTTCCTTGTAATGTCCCTCACAATATTGCTGTTGTGCTTTTGTAAAATAGGTAGGAATAATCTTTTGTATTCACAAGAAAGTAGCATTTGTCTATTGCTAGATATGCTGACAAGTGTAGAAAGGGGATAAAGGAAGAAATTATTACCAAGTGTGAGAAGGATGCAGGATAATTACCTCCTTATCCCCTTCTACTGACCTACAAGACAGCAGTATGTTGCACAAATATAAGGGATATAAGCTTATCTTGCAAGTGGAGGTCTCTAAGAAATGGCAACATTTATGCTGTGTTGTCGTATCCTTCTGCCTTTTTTGGGGGATAGAATGACCTTAAACATGATATTCAAGGAATAATCACTGCAGTTAATTCTGTCCTGCAGATACATTCGAGTCGACTTCTAAAAGAAATAGTGGTTTTGGTTTTTAAGATTGACATTTATATAAAATATAAAATGATTTCATAAAATGCGAGAGCATGGACAGGGCTAAAAAAGGAAAAAAAATCCTTCAAAATTCCTGATGAACATATGACTGGTATGTGCTTTACACCTCCAATTTCCCAATAATGACAGGAGAGGTGTAGCTGGGGCAGGGTTGGCCTTGGAAGAATCAAATGTGAAATAACCCAAGGGAGAGCAGGGAGTTGATTGCAACTTATGGAGATGAAAATTAAAATTGAGTATTGAAGCATTTTGGGACTTATCCTGATTTCTGTGTCTTACTGATTATATTGGGAGTAAGTTGTTAGTCATATTTGTCTTCTGGTTATATTCAAGTGTAGGGAACATCTTGCAATATCAATCATGTATGACATGCACAAAAAAAAGAATTTGAGCTCCTGCAAATTTTCCTCTAAACACAGAAATAGAGAAATATACATTTAATTAGATTTCTCTCCTTTTTTTAAGCACTTTTTGTGGCTTAAATGCTTATCTCTAGCATGGTGCTGGTATTTCTACTAGGGGGTTTTTACTCACTGTCATACTACACATGGTTCATCACACTGCAATAGATCAGAATAGATCAGATCTAGCTGCATGACTAAGATTTTGTGCCAGGTTAGCCTGTCTGAGATGGCAGTTTAATTGTCCTGAACCACCTTCATACTTGAATATAGTAGTTTATTAAAGGAAAAAAAAAATATGGCAAAATGGAGCTTTGTGTGTTGTTCACAGGCTGGATGACTAATGGGGTTCACCTTTCTATTTTAATCTGTTTCTCTTCACTGAGCAACACCCATCAGCTCTCCAAAGTGTGTGTGTTTTTGTGGTCTTCAGTCAATACTATTTATAGCAAATCAAAATTTTGCTGTGTGGTTTAAAGTATTTGTTTTAAAGCTAGTAAGAGGGTTGGTTCTGACTTCCACTAGTCAGGGCTGGTAGCAATTGATGAGAAACAGATTAGATTACTGCTTAATGATGACGTCTTCAAAAGCCCTGGAGTGACTGAGGAAGATGAGTCCCAGGGAAAATCAATGGACTCAGGCTCTGGAGACAGTTAGGTGAGAAGAAAATGTTTCTGTAATGACCTAAATGGTCTCTCTCTTTCATGGTCTCTCAGTTGTAATATACAAGACAGAATGGGTCTGTGTAAAAATATCCAGCATCTCTGACCATTTTAAGACTGTTAAAAGTCTGAGTGCTAGATGTTGATCTGATTACTATCTCCTGCTCTTATCCAACTTCAGCAGCAATGGACTAAAGCATTTCTAAAGTTGAAACTGCAAGGAAAAGAACAATCAAAAACCAGACCAAGCTCCCATAACAAAACAAAAAAAACATCCCTTCAATAGGAGTAGTGGCTGTGCAGATCACAAAGAATAAAATATGTATTTAAAACCATACACGTTATTATCTAGTTCTTTGAGTACTTGATTTTATCATCTTTAAAAGGTTGGGATTTAGTAGGGTGCTCATTTTAGACATACATTTGGTGTTGTTTCACATCATACCAAAGGAACATCATTTGCTCTTACAATTTGCCAGGCATCACAAACTTCTTATTTTTAGGTGGTGGTTTTCATTTCACTTCCCTTAATCATTTATGTGGTTCTTAGGTTGGTTTTCTGTGAACCCTTTGAGGAATTCATTGCTCTCCTTCCTGGCCTATTAAGTATAAAGAATAAATGTTTACTGTTACTGAGCTGATGGCACAGCATTCAGATAATGAGGAGGAGGAAGGGATTTCCAGTCCTGGTAATATTTTTCAAGAGGGAAATTAAAGTTTTTCAAGAGATAAATGATCAGTTGTGCACAATGCTGGACAGTGGTACCAGTGTTATGTTACCTTGATGTTTATCTCTGCCTCATGAGGTTCCTTGAGTCACACTCCTGGGTTACAGAAGTTGAACAAATAATGGCTTGGAACCTTATTTTCTGCCCTGTTATTATGTGGTACAGCACATGAACTGTTTCTAGTCTTCCATCTCCTCCAAATTTGTCTTTTTATCAGTTTATATCATGGCACCATGTTGAGTTACTGTCATCCATCTATTGGATATTCGAAGTTAGTGTTTTTAAGTCTTTATTTGAACTCATGCTGTGAGATTTGCTTTCATTGCAATGACCCAGGGAAGCTCTGTGGGCAGATAAAATACAAATTCATTGGTTTCTCCATAGGATTAGAAGCAAGAAGATGGGGCCCTGGCTGAGGAAGTAGCTCCACTGGAATGCTGGGATTTGCATAAAAAGAAATGTCCATACAGTGGGTGACAGTGGTCCCTGTGGTGTGGTGGTTAAATAGCATCCAAAGAGATGACTGAATTTTCTTGCTGCAGTATCACTTGGATCCGTTTTGATGAACCCTTGTGTTACAGACTGGAGAGGGCGACAGAGATCTGGGAAGAGTTTTGTCCAGGCTGCCTTAGGCTGCCAGTGAGTTGGGAAAGGAGGCTGGGAGTTGGTCTTGAATTCTGGCTGAGTGTGCTGCTGCTCAGAGCATCTTCTGTCTTTGCATCAGACCAGCTCTGTGACAGAAGGAAAAAATTGTACTTTCTGATAGTTTTTTATGTACTGTTGTGCTGAACATTTTGAACTGAAGCTTCTAACAGGGGAAGATGTGTGCAGTCTCAGAGATCCAACTGAAGGGCTTCATGCATAAAAGTAAATCTTATCTTAATTGCAGCTTGCTTGTCAAGGATGGATGCTTGAAATAGAATATTCATTGGTTGTTCAGGTGCCTTCTTTTTTGTCTAGCTTGGTGCATTGACCTCCTTTTTTCCTTTTGTTATGAATTCAAATTCTACAGGGATAAGAACTATAGAGAAGATTGTGACTAATTTCATGATCTTGCCAATAGAAATAATTCCATGTCACTACCAAGGGATGAAAGCATCATAATTTGTGATTTTAGTCAATGTATCAAGTCATCTGGCTACCTGAGTATTATCTATGATATGTTTGCTGTTACTGCACTGTTGTCCTTCTATAACATTTTAAATGCTGTTGTAATAAAGGTGAATGCAGTTACAAAAATGGGCACAAAAGTGAATAAGAATTTTGATTTTTTTTTTTTTTTTTCAAATAAATTATTAAGACTTTTCTTTCTGTGTTAAAAATGACATTTTTGTTTTAAGTTTGAGAGTGCAAATTTGTTTTGGTAAACAAACTGTAGTCTACTCTTAGAAAAAAAGATGACTGCAGAAACACTTCTGGTAAAAGTAGGAATTTCTCTTAGAAGGGGACTATAAAAACTAGCATTTGTTGAAATGTAATGATTCATTTGAATGAGCAATTTTCTTAATATTTTTTTGGTTGGGTTTTTTGTTGGTTTTTTTTTTCAAAGATCACAAAATGATTAATAGTTTGATCCAGGCTGCATTCATATTACAGTCTAATTCTGCATTATATATTCTCCAGTGTCAAAGAGCTAAAAGTTCAAATTGGACTCATTTTCATTATCAAGTTAGGGGTGGGGAACTGTAAATTATTCACCTCCACTGAGGAGACCAGATTCATAAATCTGTTCAAAGGAAAGTGAAGAAATGTTCCTAACATGTCTAGAAGATACTAATTCATGTCATAATTTCAGTATGTGGAGTTGACAGCCAATAGCAGTTTTCAGGCTAAGGCTAGATATACTTTCACCATTCCCATTCCTTTCACTGGTATTAGCAAGAGGCTGATTTCTTTCAAAGTAAACAACCCTGTAATGTCTAATTCTGTTTTTTCTGGAAATATGGACAGACTAGTTAAATTTAATAAGGGAACCAGTATGGATAATCTTTGGGTATGAGCATGTGCTGTGATCCAGAGCACGATCCTCTGGAATGGGGATCCCTGTGGTTCTCGTATGTGACGGTGATCAGGCACCTTTCTGGGCTTTGTGGTAGATATAAAAAATGCGTGTTGGGAAAGTAACAAGAAGATGAGTCTTATTTTGACAGTTCATACATACTTTTAAAAATACCTGATATGTGTGTGGAACAGGAGAAATTAATTCAAACCACAGTTTGTGTCTGTTTTCCTTCATTTCCCCTGAAACGTTTATCCTATTTTGTCATAATTTAAACATGAATTAAATGCTCTGCATTCTTAAAAATCAAACAAGCGGAGCATGCAGATTTGTTTCTCACCATGTACATTTTCTGACCAACTGTCATCAACACATTTAAACTGTGCTTCATGTTGGATTGAATTAGAGAGTATATTCATGCATGACACTGAGATCAGTTAGGCTGTATTCTGAGCTCAAATTTTCTTAAACTTTTGGATAATTCTGTTGATTTAATGCAGAAAACTCAAAAGAAAAAATGGTCACTTTATTTTAGACCACATGTGGATGTTATAGAATCATCCAAAGCAATATAGAGAAGATATTTAACAAAATAATAAGTTCTGAAATAAAAACAAAGCAGAAAATACCTCATTTTTTTCTAAGGTGAAGTGAGCTATGAATTTATTCTTACACACATGATATTTTAAATGCCTGCCTATTCAGCTTTCTGTGAGTCACTTAACTGTTCTGTTCCAGCTTTGAATATCAATAATGACAAGTTTCCTGACATCTGGGTTAAGGTGAAGCTATTGTATCTGTCAGTTAACCTCTTTTTTGTCAGCCTGCCATGCTGATAATTTTGTATATGTGGCACAGTCATTAAGGTATTCACTGTCCTCTGGCAGAATGAAAATTTAGGTTTTCCATTCAGTATGAAGACTTTTTTTATTTTCTATGCAAAATCTGTATGCTAATCTAATTCGAATATATCAACTGTATCATAAGCTGTCCAATGGAGGCAGAGAAAACATTCTCCCTTCCTCATGAGTGATGTAAATTTTGCAAACTTTATTGGTAAGCACAGCAATAACTAATTATTTAGCAGATACTATCATGCAAATTTCATTTCTGTGAAAATACTAATGAGAAAAAGAAACTGTGAGTGCTGTAAGTATATTGTGAGGTATTTCATAAATATATAAAATACTTGTGTCACTTTATACTTGTTTTCAACATATTTCACTTCTTTACAGCTTGCATAATAAATTAGTGACTTTTAAATGTGTTCTCCAATTGCTCATGGCACCATGTAGGTTATTTGGTTTAAAGTAATTATGCTTCATCACAGATTTATGTTCCAGTCAGAGATTCAAACACTGTTGAGCTCTACAGTGTATGAATGATTGCAAATTTTCAAAAGAGGAAGAGTTTTTGAAGGTGTCTGTGTGTTAAGTTAAATTTTTGAATTAATAGGAACATCAAAGCTCCAGCATCTGGGTCAGAGAAGAACCTCCACGGAACTGCTGTTTGAAGCCTTTCATTCTTGACCTCCAGGACTGTAATAAACTTTTAAATAATTTTCAAGGACACTTCAGATGCTCTGTCAATTAAACTGCCATGCAAGCCGTTTTCCTGCTGGCCTGTAGCCACTATTTAATACAGTCATTAAACTTTAGTTTTAGGAGATATGGTATGACACATGAAGTGTTTTCATCAAATGGATTTCCTACAAAAAAAAAAAAAAATAAGGAGGGGGAGAATAATTATTAAAAAATGAACTAAAAAAACCAAACCAAAATTACTGTGATCTTCTAAAGGAGCATTTTAAGAGAATATACTTCTTGGTGGCACTCTGCTTTTGTAATCAGCTCATAGGTGGAATATGATGTAAGTAAACAATGAGCTTAGAAGGACATGTTATACTAAAAGACCCCACAAAATTAAAAATTAAAAATCTAGTAGTGAATTCTCTTGCCATTCTGGAAATCCTCATGTAGAGCATGCAGTGCTGTGGACACACTGAAGACTCCGTTCTTTCAGAGAATATCCAAATATTTCTGAGTATTGCCAATATTTCAAAGCAGAAAATTGTGATGAAACCAGAATTCTTTCTCCTGGAAGGAACCTTTGGAGGTGCTGTGTGCAGCAGGATAGAAGGCAGTGTTGTCTCACTGCTGTTGCAAGGGATGACAATGACCAAAGAAGAAGAGGAGGACTTGTGTGTTGTTCCTTCTTTTGTGGCTCTTGTGATTCAGGGATGTTTTTTAATCTTTTTATTTCCTTTTGCCCCTTGTCTGAGCTGTAGGGTAGCAGGACCAGCAGTGATATCTGCTGTCCACAAGATTGTGTTGGGCTGTAAGATATCAGTGTGTAAATTTTTTCTGGGCCCTTCAGTGGCCTGTCCATCTGCACAGTGCTGGTGTTGACCATGGTTATGGTGCCAAGAATGGCCACCTGGAACAGAGGCTGGAGAGAGTTAAAAGAGTAAAGTGTGTGTTTCTTAAAGGCCCTAACAGATACACCTTGGGCAGTGCAAAAGCCTGGCAGAGGCTACACCCAAGATGGACAATGGTCAGGAGTTTCTCAGGCAGGTATCAGTGGGGTCTGTGTGCATATCAGAGGTTAATTGTCCAATTATACCTTCAGGTAATGAAGTCACATTCCCCCAGTTTGCTTCCACCCCAATTTGCTTTTGTTTCACTTCTCAGGGCTGGGGCTATGATGGTGACCTTGGATCTCAGGCCTGGAAGGATTGTTTTGTCTGAGCAGAATGTGCAGAGAATTGCTGACACTGTGTGGAGTTCAGAGCTATCCACTAATGCAGCACAGGGGCTGAAAAACAGAAAAACTAAAACTTAAGGCCTCGGTTAAAGGGCCTCAAACAGGTCTGCCAAGGGTGCTGAAGTGCTGGTTCCTCTCACAGGAGTTCTCTGTGAGAGTGCAATGCCTCTTCAGTTCACCTCTGGCACGAGGTAAGAGTGCTTCACCTTCAGTTCAAACATTGGTGGCACTATCCAAATACAGATGGGGAGATATCTGATAAGATACCAGTAAAGTTACCTGTGCTCTGTTTTCAGAAGAAATTGAGTTTTATTGAGGCTCCATGTTGCTTGGGCAGATTGTTTGGTGTAAAGAGAGATAGACCTGATACTGTCAGGAAGAGAAGTAGTGGTAGGATGGCACACATAGCTGAGAATCTTTCAGCAGCTAGTCCTCCTGGAGGGGAAAAAACCCTAAAACAACAAAATAAACAACCCCCACCAAACCAAGCAACCTGTCTATAACATTGGCACTGTCTTGTTTTCAAAGTTTGGCCTTTATTTCTGGCCACAATTGACGGCATATATGAAGAGAATTCTTTGAAGCTTGCACTCTGCCTTATGATCTTGATAGCTCTTCTGTTCAGCTGCATGTGTGTGTTTATGGAGGCCACAGTTTCTAAACTTTAAAATTGAAATCAATAAAGCTATTTCCTTGGCTCTGAAATAACAGCAGCTGATATCCCGTTCATTTGGGAATGGAAATCTTACTTCTGCCTTTATGGGAGCTTTAAAGGACTCTTGAGTGGTGAACCCCATCATGCTGATCTCCTCAGATGGCCTTCAGAATTAAGGCTGCATGTTTTATTACCTGTACCTCACACTTACATTTGTTGTGCAGGAAAGCAGAGGTTATACAGTCAGGTTACCAGGAACTGTGTCAGGTTGTTGTGCATTGTCTCCTTCCCTCCCTCTCCTGCCCACTGAGGCCCAGATACCTGGATCCAACCTTCTGGAGTAAGTGCAACCTTCTGTCATTTGCTGCAGGGCAGAAAAATCTGCTATACTCTGGATACTACAGAATTATTTTTGTTCATTTATTTTGTTTTATTATATTTTTTGGTTTGTTGCTTGGTGGATTTTCAAAGACAATATGGGGGAGTGTGGCTTTGTCCATATGTATGTATTTATTATTGCAGGCATGAATCTCCTGCTTTGTGTAGTTTAGTTCACACCAGCCTGCCTCTCCATGAAGTTATCTTTCCTTAAGCAATCAGGTTCTGCAATCTGCTGCTTATTGCATCCTCAAAAGCGTGATATAAATTCAAGTCAGGGACATTGTACTCTAGTTAAGGGACTGAGAGGATCATAAAGAAAAATGAGAGGTATAGCAAATGTGTTTCCAATCTCTGTAGTATATATAATAGAAGGTTTTATTCTGCAATTGTCAGAGAGGATCTCATTAGAGCTCAGACTTTCCTGTTCCTGAAAAAGTTCTCATGTTGGGTACTTTAAAGGGAAGAGTTCACAGAGTTAAGATTTAAGGGCATAGGCTTCCTTCTAATACAGGGAACTGTGATCACAATGGACTGAAAAGTTCATAAGCTGTTTTGAAGGCAGTACTAATATGTACAGTTTGCTTTATTCAGAAGCTCCTTCATGATGCAAGTGCACCTGTGGAGCTGCAGAAGGAAAGGAATTTTCCATTCCATTGTCATCTACTGCCTCCAAAGGCAGTGGCCTAAAAATAATGGACTGGATCAGCTTCAACTCTTTTTTTTTTTTTTTTTAAATAAATTTTCCAAGGTGGGCTGAAAGGTTTAGGAACACAAACCCCTAATTTGAGTGGCCCAGTGGAGGGGAGTTTTAGCCTTTGAGGGGTCCAGATGGCAGCAGTCCCCATGCTCTGAGTCTGAGCCCCTCTCCAGCTGGGGATCTGTGCTCACCTCGGCTCCTGCAGCAGGGGCCAGGCTTCCACAGCCTGCCTGAGCTCTGCTGCCCTGCACCCATCGTGTGTGCTGCAACTATTAATAAGGCTGTTGTCCTTTCTGTAAAACCAGCAAAAACTAATAGAGAAACTGAAAAACTCATGTTTGGATCCCTTGTTCTAAGCCTGAGAACTGGAATGAATCAACTGTCCCCTAGAATCTGTCTGCCAGCAGTGTTTCAAAGAGAAACAGGTGTCCTCAAACAGTACAGGTTCTTAAACACCATACTGAAATGGAAATAAATTTAATAATTAGATATATAAACCAAGAAAGGGAAATGATGGTTGGAGTTTCTGGCCCAAGTTCAAGAAGGCTTCTAACTTTGAAAATTGCATTTTTCAATTTTTATCATTTTAGTCTACTATTTTTTCTTGCTTTCTTTTTCTGTTCCTTGTGTCTTCTATTGACCTGCTGAAGTGGTTTACTCATAATATTTTTTCACCTTCTTTGAAAAACCTGAATGAAAGGGTTTTCCATTTTTAAAACCTTTCTATTTTTTAATATTTAGAATTATTAAAGCTCCTCATCCCAACACAAAATGCCCTTTCCAAGGTGGGTGCATGTCTGTTTGGAGGGAAGATACTTTATGCTGGTGCTGTTGTCTGGAATTGGTTCACATCATAACACAGTAAAATATTAGTATTTTACTATAAAATATAGTATAAAATATTAGTATTTTATTTTAGTATTTATTTATTTTATTTTATTAGTATTTAGTATTTTATTTATTTTATTTTATTAGTATTATTACTCAGGCTGAGTAGCTGGACCTTTCTCTTTAGTTTGGCTATTCTTCCATTAAAACATAATTTTTCTCCTTGCAATAGGCAACCTATTATCAGTATGGTGCTTATTTTTCTAAACTAAAAATAAAATGAAAACCATACTTTTCTGATCTGCATTTGAACTGTTCTTTCAGGTCTTACACATATTCATGTTGATGATCTTGTTAAACCTTTTCAACAAATTGACATTATGGAAAAAAAAATAAAAAAATCAGAACCCAAACCATGAGATTGGTCAGCTTTGGAGAGGCCCAGCTCGAGCCTGACATAGTAAACACTTACCATATGTTTGATTTTAAGGAACATTTTAATAGTTTCCTATGATAGTTTCCTAAATGTATTTATTTTAATTCACAGATGGGTATCATATTTAGCCAGCGTGAGAATAATCTTTGAAAAATCTGTTGCTTTTTAAAATCAAATTTCTGAACTTGAAATATACTGACAACGCATCCGACAGAATCCTGGAAGCTGATCCTGGTAGATTAGGTCACCTTGTTCTAATATGGAAAATAGTTTTAAAATTCCTAATTCAGTGTATTTTGGGATAATGATTAAATGCTGCATGGGCTTATAGTGATGCATCTAATTATTTACTTGGAGATCTCGTCCATATTCTTCCTAACTACAAGATGAAGCCACTATTGCAATAATTTATGAAATTCTAAAGGACAATTCTTACTTATTTTACTCATTTATTTTAATTCTAATTTCATGCTGTAATCCCTTCGGAACAAAACCAAAATGCTTTGTGTTGGAGGAATGAGCTGATCCTGAGTTGGTTTATGGTCATAGTTACCGAAGTGACTTTTCTTAAATATGCAAAATAATATGAAATAAGACAACTTTAGCTTGGGCTAGAAAGCAAATAATTGCTTCTGTCTTCTAGGTGGCATCAAAGCTGTAGACTTGAGCTGGAGCAGATCCTCTGCCCATGTCCCATAAATGTGTGATAGTCTGCTGGGAAATGTGCTGCTTCTGGCATTGGGGAGGCAGTGGCTGGGGGAACTGGGCACCTCTGCTGGGAGCTCTCCCCATGGGAAATGCCTGCATATGTATTATTTCCTATACAGACAGATGATCTAAAGATCTTTTTTGCTCCACAGTACTGCGTGTACTGAGTCTTGCTACATCATTTTAGCTCAACATGTGAAGGCTGGGAGTGTTGCAAGTGTCAGACTCATTGCTATTGGAAATTACTTCTGTGGGAAATGACTAAATCCAGAGAGAAGAGCCTGGACAGGGACCAGGATTGACATTTGGGCTTGATGATATAATGAGACTTTAATAAGCCAGTAACAGGCAGCCTCACAAAATGAAATGAGCAAAGATTGCAAACACAGAGATCAGTTCCTTGGATCTTAAATACAGAAATTGTATTAATCTGTATTGATAAAAATTAATTGCTTATTTTATATAGTCTAGATGTAATTATAGATCAAGATAACATTTCTTAATAAGGCAACATAGCCTTTCAAATTCCAGACCTTGTGAACTGTTGCAGCCATGGCTTCAGGAGAGCTGGAGCACAAGTTCTATTACTTCTTCCTTCATTCTGGCTTTTCCTCTGCCCTCATGTGCTGCCTGTGCCCTTTCTGCTTTGATTCCATTTATTCTGAACTGCTATACTGGCTCTGCGGTCACTGTATTTAGGCCTGAATTTAAAGTCTCTCAGTACTGATGTTTTATGTTACAGTGTTTTGATGGCCATATCAGGCCTCCAGAAACTTTTATTTTCAAATTTAAGTTCAGTAAACTGACTTTACTGCAAGACATGTATAAGTATGCACAGGTTTATGGTTGGACATTTGCTCTGCAGAGACAGGTTTATTCAGTTCCTTGGAAGACAGCGATACTGGAATCCTTCTCCTGAACAAATCAATATCACAGGGTCTTCAATCAGCAGAAATAAGGAAAATAAAGAAGTGAAACCTTTGAAATAATGTACCTTTTCTTGCCTATTAATTTCTGAAGATGTTATCTGAAGTCGTTATGTTATTTTATCATAGCATTTTTCCTGTGAAATGTATAGGAGGACTGCAGTGTGACTTGTTAATTACTATTTTTTAATAATGCTTGATTTTATTTTTCTTTTCTCACCAAATATGAAGTCTTCTGATTCAGGTCTTGTTTGCTCTGATTTTGGTGTATCTGGACAATAACTAATGGGATTGCAGGTAAACGTAGTCCTGAAAAAATGAACAGGTCTTTTTAAAATTAAAAAAAAAAAAAAGAAACCCTGTCCAAAATTTAGGTGTTAATTTATAGCAAACAGGTCTGAGGGAAACAACAAACAGATGCTCTGCACAGATCACTGAAGATCCTTTTTCCTCTCTGTTGCTCAGCTTCAATTTTCTGTGAAGTCACTGTTGCACTTCTTTTCTGATTGCCCTGGTATTTTAAGCTTTCTGCCAAAATAGGTGCTAAAGATCTTTTGTAGAACAGAACGTGAAAGAAAAATAACACTTCGAGGTACACTAAAGAAGAAAAAAGATCATAGCCAACACTTTCTCCTGGGCTTGAGAGAGCTCTTTTTTTGTGCACATTAACCTCAGCACACCCCGTGTGTGCTGTGCACGTGAGCTCTTTTGGAAGGCAGGGCATGTTCAGAAGGCTCTGCCTAGGGTTTTACAGTAAGTATTTCACATGTAACACCTCTCAGTTTGTGTGTTTGCTACACATGTAGAAGCTCAATCAAAAAACAGGAAGGATATATCTTTAAAAAAAAAAAAAAATTATTTTCATTTGGTTTACAACATTTTATTCCAAATTTTTTATAAGAAATGCATCTTCTTAGTCACATATTTATCTGACAGCTCTAAGACATCTTCTCCTTGAAATGATACAGGTGTGTCAAGGAAAAATAGGGATTTTGAAAGGTTTTTTTTAATTTGTCGAATTATTGTGTACTTGTATTTCTTCTAAAATCTTCTCAGACCTCTCTGACTTCATCAGATAAATTGAGGGGAAAAAAAAAAAAAAGCTTATGAAAAAAGAAGTGATGTAAGTGATGTGACACATGAGTTTTAGTAGTGGGAGGAGAGCAATTCTAAGTCACTGTTTCCACTGAGGCTTTTTGCTGTTTTTCACCCCCCTATATCACAGAATCACAGAATCACTGGGTTGGAAGAGACTTTCAAGATCATCAAGTCCAACCCATGCCCCAACACCTCAACGAAACCATGGCACCGAGTGCCACATCCAGTCTTTTTTTAAACACATCCAGGGATGGTGACTCCACCACCTCCCCCAGCAGACAATTCCAGTACTTTATCACCCTTTCTGTAAAAAACTTATTCCTGATATCCAACTTAAATTTCCCTTGGCACAGCCTGAGACTGTCCTCTCGTTCTGTCAGTTGCTGCCTGGAGAAAGACCAACCCCCACCTGCCCACAGCCACCTTTCAGGAGGTTGTAGAGAGTGATAAGGTCACCTCTGAGTCTCCTTTTCTCCAGGCTAAACAACCCCAGCTCCCTCAGCCGTTCCTCACAGGGTTTGTGTTCTCAGCCCCTCACCAGCCTTGTTGCCTCCTCTGGACACTCTCAAGAGTCTCAAGGTCCTTCCTAAACTGAGGGGCCAGAACTGGACACGGAACTCAAGGTGTGGCCTCACCAGTGCTGAGTACAGGGGCAGAATGACCTCCCTGCTCCTCTGGCCACACCATTCCTGATCCAGGCCAGGGGCCATTGGCATTCTTTGCCATCAGGGCACAGGGCTGGCTCATGTTCAGCTGCTGTCACCAGCACCCCCAGGTCCCTTTCTGCCTGGGCACTGCCCAGCCACATCATCCCCAGCCTATGGCATTGCAGGGGGTTATTGTGGCCAAAATGCAGAACCCAGCACTTGGATTTATTAAACATCACATCTGTTCCTTGTCAGTGCTGTAACCAGCAGCCTCCAGCATGCTAAAGCTGATTGGTGACTGGAGATAGAAGCAATAATCAACTAATGGCAGGAGGAACATGTTTTAATGGTGTTAAAAGTGTGGAGTATATAAAACTGGGTATCTCAACAGCTCTGGTCACAAATGCATCTCATGTTACTGGTTTTCTTTCTTTGTTTTATTTTTTTGTTTTGTTGAAAACTCAGCATTGTTTCTTCTTGTTAACATGAGATAAGTGGAATAAGTTTCATATCACCGTTCACCATTCCCACTTGACTTGACATTTTCATAGTTCAGATGAGGCTCTAATAACCTTCCTGAGCTCTGCTGGCTCTAATGATGTCCATTCAATAAATGAGATTTGAGCACAGCTGCCATGCTAAACAGTCTACTTGTACATAATTGCAAAAAAAAAACCCACCCAAAAAACAACTGCCCTGAGAATATTTAGCATTCTAGTCAAAAATAGAATCAAAAATGCATTTTTTATAGCAAGTACAGTTGCCTTGATAGATTATTCTTTCCCCCTTTGAAACTTGATTATTTTGCTGGCACCCCTGTTTGTCCCTATGTTTTAAAGTGATAGTGATTCAGAAGACTTGCTAATTTGATAACTCAGTTTCCTGTTGACATTGCCTTCGTCTTTGACAGCATAAGCTATGGACCAGCAGAAAGAAGGCCCTGAGCACTGCAGAGGTTAAGGCCCATCTGGCCCTGTAGAAAAAGAGACTAAAAATTAGTATAGACAAAGTAGGCAAAATATTTAAAAAAAAAAAAATACAGTAGTCCTGCACATTTATTTATTTTTTTAGTAATTTTACACTTTTGTTTCAATTCTTTTTCATGCTCTACTAAATGATGTGTTGAGGAAAGATACCAAAAGATATTTTTACTGTACAGCTAAATGTGGGAAGACTCTAGGTGGCAGAGAATGCTCCTGGAGAGAAAATGAGAGAATAGATCCTCCATCTGGGAGGATTTTCTTGTTTGCCACAGCAAACCTTTTTATTTCTGATGTTCTGTGTTTGTAAACTGGTAACTTTCTGCAAATCATTCAGATGGAGCAAAGAACCCTTTAGCCAATATTTGTTTCCAAACAGTGAGAGCTGATGGTGAACATGTTGGTGACCTTTGGTGGCTCCTGGAAATGCAGAAACTGGGAGTGCAGTGAGTGGCAAAGGCACTGCTGTGTGCTTGGGGTTTGGTGGGAATGTGTGACAGCTGAGCTGCAGGATGCCTGCAGTGATGGCATTTCCTGCTCTCTGTGCTGTTGTTGCAGGGGGAGTTGAATGCAGAGCTCTTCTGTGGAGTGAGCAGGAGAAACTCAGCTCAGCTCTCTCACAGCTTGGGCAATGGGGTCCCCCTACCCCACTGCCCTGCTTGCCAGTCTGCTGCAGGATATTGTGTGAGCAGCTCTGGAGTGGTACCTGAACGTGTGATCAATCCAGATTAATCACATTATTGTCTGGGAGATAAGTGTGTGTCAGACAGTGTGTATACACACCAACACATACATACATGTGTATATATATGTGTGTATGTAGTGGGAGTTTATAGAGTGTATGGTGAGACTATATACACTGGCCCTACAATCACAAATAAATCCTGTAAAAACAGATTTTCTTCAGATCACAAGATAAGAGAAAACAGAAACTGAAAGTTCAGGAAAATACCCCAGTGGAGATCACATTCCCTTTCTGATACCCAGCCATATTTGTCATTAACAGATTGATAAGAAACACCTAACTGAGTGGGTTTCCTCCAAAGATTTGGCTGCATGTGGATGTTTTGCCTCAGAATGTCTTGAGTTTGCATTCCAGAAGAGGAATTGGATCATACATGTAATGATAGTATATGAACTGGGTCTTGATTCAGCAGTCAATGCCAAAATTTGGCTGTTTTAAATTGGAGCTCCCACTTGAGGAAAAGCAGCCATGTGTGGAGAACTTGGCACAGGGGAATGCTGGAAATTTTACATTGCCACTGACATGGAAACTTTGGCAGTTCTGAGGGTTGAGGGGTGGGGAAGAACCTTCAAACCACAGAGTCCACATAAGGAAATCCCCAGTGAGTGTTACGTGGGGTGAACCCAAGCCTCAGACCCTTTCTGTCCTCATCAGCACTCTGAATATTAATGTAATTAATGACTTTGGGCTTGAATAGCTGTGGCTGGCAAGAACTGGGGTATCAATTGGTTTTTAACTATGTGAGCTGTTCTAAAGATATGGCAATATTGAGACAGACCTAAGCTTGAAATGGGAAGAAGTGTTTCTTTGTAAAGACTGAGACAGACTTGGAGATAATTTATGTGTTTGTTTAATAGAGAAAACAAAGCATTTTTAACAGCTAGTGAATTACTGCCTTGTTTAGAAGCACAATTATTTTTTACATCCTCTGCCTGGGCATGGCAGCAGCTTCTCCCAATGATATTTATATGTTAATAAAATAGTGAAAGAATAAAACAAAGACAAGGATGCATTTTTAACTTATATTGCTTGTATTAGATCCTGCTTACAGACAGTTAATGTTTTTTTCCCCTCTCCAGCTTTATACATGGAAAAATAGTTTCAAGAATAATAAGAAAGCTTCTTAAAATTTGTTTTCAGTAAGTTATGTTCACCTTTTAAAAAAATAGTCTGTAATTTGTTAATCTCCTTTCCCTGCCAAACTGGTTGTCTTATTCAACAATAAATTGAATACAAATCTTCCCCCAGGCAGAGAGACAGAATACCAGCCCCTGAAAGTCTGGCAGCTTAATTGACATTTGGTGGTAGCCTTAGGCACAAGTTAATTTCTACCCTGTTTATATATATACATATACTTTTCATAAAGCATGCAGGCAGCACTGCAGATAAATTAAGAGTAATTCATATTGTAGTTCCCAGGTACACACTTGTTGAACTGACATGAAGCTATTTCATTTTATGAGTGAAGGAGTTCCTCACAATTAACCAAATCTGTCAGCCTTGCAGGAACAGTGTGTTTCCAGGCAGCTGTGTGAGGTTTGCAGAGCGCTATTTTTATTCAATTGCCATCAAGTGAATACAGTAATCTTGAGAAATTAAGCTGAGGGTTTCAGACCTTATTCCCAGAAGATGTCCCACCTACCTGAATGCTGCTATTCATGATGAAGAAATACCAGACAGGCTGTTGGGGCAAGAGTAAACTTTATTCATAAAATAAGCTCTATTTATGCCTAACTCAAGTTAAGTGCTAGGAAAGCTTCCTTAAAAATGCATAATCCAGAGTCAGGCAAGAACAGCAATACCAGGGCATTCAAAGGTAAATTGAGGATTTATTTAAATTATTTAAACCACATTTTTAATTGTGATGCATCTCCTTTGCCTATGTAAACTGAAGTCAGGGAATGAAGTCTAAGCTCCAGCAGTAAAACTTGAGGTTTTGCAAAGCAATTGTTTTGCTCAGTTCCAGCTGTGGAGTTGGTCCATTTCAATTCCTGTACCAGTCCTTCATCCTATTGTGATGAAAGTTCTGGTTTGTAAGGCTAATCCACTGGAGCTCTTTGATGATGCCTATCAGTGCTATAGGCAGAGAAAATGTTTGTGAAACTACTAATGTAAAGTGCAGTATTGAAATAGATGTGCACAGCTACAAAAACAGTGTCAGTCACCCTGAGAGGGTTGGGGTTTTTTTTTTATTTTTTCAGTCAGTGAGACTCTGTGTGCTTCTGAGTATGGGGACAATGGAAGGAAAAAAATATATTTTTGTAAGTACTTCAGTGTACATACCATTGAAAATCATATTCCTAAGTGACAAGCAAGCAACAGCTTTGAATTGCTCTCGTTCTTTGAGTGAACTTACTTTCTCTTTTATTTCACAATACATATTGCCTTATTTTGAAAAAATTCTATGTAAGAAAACTGTTTTGATGATACAAGTCATCAGCTACAGTAAAATTCTTTTGTAAAGAATTCGTGGGGTTTGGGCATTTTTGAACTATTCAGGAATGACAAGAGGCAGGTATGGCAGGAACCCTGTAGGAGCAGCAGTTTTACTCAGACACAGCCACAAAGCTGCAAATCTGCTTGATGATCAGAGCTGCAAAAGTAGCAAATAATTTCTAGAGACATGCTGTAGGTAGAGTCACGGGAAATGGGGATGTGCTCAAAGCATGTTTGGCAGCAGTTGGGATTTGAGAGTCTCCTGCTGAGGGCAGCGGGACCAGGTGTTGTTCCCACGCAGCATCAGGATCTCGGGGGTGAAGTGGTAACTGCATCACTCCAGCAACTCACTGAAAGTTCTCCTTTAGTTCTCACTTTCTATAACACTCATACTCTGATTGTGATAGTATTCATCAGCATACCTTTGACTAGTCTTTCTTAAAGATGCAAAGGAAAAGAGTTCTCTGAAGTGGCAGATGATGAAAAGAGAAGTCAGACACTTCCCTAGCACGGATGTGGCACCAGCTGTGTCCCAGCTCTCATGGTATCCAGCCTTTTTCTCCATTTTAGTGTAGAGAGCAGGGTGGCACAGAGGGTTTGCTCCTCTGAGCTGCTGGGGTTCAGGGGCTCCTCTCTGGCACTGTTTCCCAAGGGAAGGTGCCAGCAGTGCCTGTGAGAGCTGCTCGCAGCAGACCGCCCACAGGTGATCCACAAAGCCCTCTGCTCTGCTGCTAAAATTAAGTTTGTGGATCATTTATTACCTACTTGTCGCTTGCATAAATTACACATACAAATGAAGACAGAAAAACTATAACAAGTGTTTCTTTTGGCTCTGGCAAACAGGCATGTGTGAATCTCTTATCAAATATCTCACAGACTGTTCTATTTAGCAACTCCTGTTTGTGAACAAGTGATTCATTCTTGTAGCTCTTGTCTTTTTTAGCACAAACATTAAATATTCTTTCACTTCCATGACAATTTAGAAATTATCTATTATATTTGGCATGTCAAAACCAACCCTGATTTATAAAAACATATCAGAATTTAGTTTCAGTGAAACTGTAGCTGAGGTAAAAAATCACATTTATTTTGCTTTCATTTAGTGTATTTTGCAACTTTCCCATGTATCTTTAACATAAAGATCTTACATTATGTTTTAAATATGCTACATGTTTACTTAGGTGTTTTCTCCCAGTTTCTGCAGTTTCTTCTCAAAGAGGAATTTTGAGGGTGTTTTTGTGGCATTTGTCTTGTCTTACAAATACTCCTGTAGGTTTCTTAAATGTAAATAATGGCAAAGGAACCAAATGAAAAGAACTTTGGAAATTGCCAAGGTAATGAATGCCCCATTGATTCTGTATTAAGCTACACATGTACATTTTACAATACTGCATTAATCAGTAGATTTTTTTTTTCTTTATTTAACTTTTCTAAATTCTTACTTCTCATAGATGTTCATGTGCTGTCCTTGGGTTTGCTTTAACTCCTTGGTGCTGCACTAGATCTGTCATCACAGAAACACAAAGGTAATGCCCAAAATTCTAAAAGTAGATAAAGATTGGATCCCTTTCTGTGCTGAAAATTTGAGGTGCTTTTTTTGGGAAGATATTCAAAATTCTTTAATTTTAAAGATTTTATTTTTTTATTGAATTCTGGTAGCCTTTGGCCAGTTCAGGTGTTTGGGCTCCTTTCCAGGTGTGGCTGCTGCTGTTCCCTGGGCACTGCAAAGCTCTCAGCAAAGCTGCTGCAGCTGCTCCAGGTGCACATTAACCCTCCCACTCACTCATTTTGATGCCAAGATGATTTTCTGCCTTTTCTATTCCTTTTATATAACTTTCATGTGTCCTCAGTATTCTTAGCATGCATACTTGTAATTCCTAAACTCTGATAACATAACCCTAATATTTTGTTAGGCCAGGAGACCAAACATCCTAAAGGCCTGGAAGCAGGAGGCCAAAAAACCCTACACTGTCTTGGGAAACCAAGAACCCCTAGAGCATATCCTGTAAAAAGAGATTCAGCCCATCCAGGGGGGAATTCCTCAAATAGGAGAATAAGACACTGGGGCATCCTTGTGAGGTATGCTAATTTGTAAGGTCCATAAATTGCACAGGTGATCTATCGAGTGTGAGCATTGCAGCGAGTTCCACCTTGGCCAAGCGGTGCACCATAAAGGTCCTTAGTAAATACCAAGATAAAAACTCCTTATCCCTTAACCATGTCTGCCTCTCAATTTTTTAAGACCAGGAAAAGGCATCAGTTTCAGTCCAAAGGGTCAAAAAACACAGGGAGCTTTCAAAAAAAACCCCACCCCTTAAAAATAATGGAGTTGGATTCTTGCTGTGGTGAATACACAGAGCTAATGTTTGATTTCCACCTGTAATTATACTGTTAATGGAGCAGAGCAAAAACCCCTCAGCTTATACAAGTGGAGCAAATCACCTCAGTTTTAACAATGCTGATGCTCCTAAAGCACCTCGTGCCATGGTTTGGTGTTTTTTGTTTTCTTTTTTTTTCTGGTGGGTGGGAGAGAATATATTCTATTTTTGAGTTTCTCATTTCAATATGCATTTTATAGTGTAGCTTTACTAACAAATAGAGGAGTAGATAGTACATGATAAATAATTGCAGTTATTCAAAGTAAATATTTTTAGGAAAAAATTGTAATATCTTTGGGAAAAGATGTTATGTTTCAATCTATGCAGAAAACCTGAAATTTAAACTTTTTATCATAAATCATGCTTAAAAGGAATTTCATGCATTAATTATCTACAGTATCCTTTTGTTAGTGCCACCATTCAAAGGGAAATAATGTAATTACATAGCCAGTACATCATTCTTTTATAACTTATTCTCAATTACAGTGGATTTACACCATTTCTTTTTAGACTTACTAGCAATTGGTATAGATTCCCTAATTTGCTACATAGTAAATGTGCTATATAACATCCTTTCTCTATTGGAATTTCATAAGAGGAAAAAAAAACAAAAGTGAAAAAAAAAGAAAGGTTTTTATAATGAAGAGGTTTCTATGGGCTCTGCTGGTGGAGTGGGGGAGACTAGCAGTAGAAAAAATCCAATTATGTGTAATTTGTGTTATTGCTAATATAACTGTTATGAGTAGGATTTGAAGCTGAGCCCATGCAGAATGCTACAGTAAAATATAGCTAATATATTTCTGTGAGAAAAGTATTCCAACAGTTTAAACTGTGCTGACGTTTATAATCATAAAGTTTCTAATAAAAGAGGGTTCAGTGGGATAAAATTTCCTGAGCAGGAGTTTGTATAATATTTAGAAGTAGGGATTTGTCTGCTGAGGAATTCCTGAAGTTTCTTCTACAGTGTGGTTTCACTTCTCAAATTCTTAGTAATCCACAAGTGTAGAACCAGCTAGGATTTTAATAAGACATATAATACCAGGATTAAACATTGCTAGATTCCTCAAGCAGTGCATTTTCAAAAACAAATCAAAAGTAACCATCTGGTAAAATTTCTAGTCAACATAGCAGTGACTGTGATCTGTCAACCTGAATCTTGCTGTGTTTTTTCATGTTGATTTGAAGATTATGTAGATTTATGTAGCCATTATTCTCCTTTCTTCTAAAAAGGAAGGTTTATCTTTTAACATGGGGGGCTGGGGTATCAGTCCTGTCCCTAAAAAATTTCCTATTGCAAATCTTGATTGAGTATTCAACTACTGTCAGTAGTGCTCTGGGTGCTTTGTCTTCCTTTGGGATACACAGCTTTACAAAATACTAGTGCAAAAGCCACTATAAAATTGGTGCAGTTTTAGGGCTGAGAAATCAAACAGCGCAGTGTTGGAGAGATCTAAGCTAACACATCCAGCCTTTCACAGAGGCACAGCATGTCTTGTGTACCTATATGATGTGTTTCTCAAGTGTCAACATTTAAGATGCTTGAAACATTTATTTTGCTTCCTTCTGAATGTTACAGTAATTATGAAATCTTTGTAATGTTTGTCTTAACTTCTGAGGCTGGTCACAAGCAAGCCAAGTCCTTTGATTTCAGTGTTATGGTTTTGATTTGGGACTGTATATTATTTGGGCCAAGGGTTATGCACAGTTGTCACAGAAATATGCTGAGGGAGTTATCCTGATCCATTTTAAGGAATGGTATCAGTTTCATGCATGTACCATTTCTATCAGGCATCATCATGGAGAATGAAGAAGTTTAGGCAAGGGAAAACTAGAAATTATGCAGTTTTTTTCCCCTAAAATTTCGTTTGCTCACTTTTTCCTTCTAAATAAAGTAAAACCTCCCACTGAGAAATCCTGACTGCAGAATGCTTTCCTTCTCTCAGGGAGCTCTTTAGGCAGGAGACACGAGGCCACAAACATTGGCACACTCACTCGCTGTATGTAGGTAGCTTTATATAAACCAGATTGAAAATACATTTTTGTGCCTCACAACTTCTGTTCAAGCTCTTCATAATCTCTGAACATTAATACCACTTTTTTCTCTAGATTTGGTTGGGATTTTGTTGACTGTGTTGCCCAAATGAGGCTGGGGAAATCTCAGTCCCTGCAGGCACCGTGTGGAGCCCTGGGCAGGTCTGTGCTGACCCCAGCAGCAGCAGCAGCTCTTGGGAGGTTATCTCTGTGGGGCCCTGCTAACCTGAGTGGTCCTGCAGTCCTCTTATCTCAGCTCAGTCAGTGCAAAAGGAACTTAAAGGAGGATTAAGTATCAACAATAAAATAAATCAGAACCCAAGTCAACTTGTAAAAAAGTATTTCCTTTCTTTTTACAGTACTTTTGTGTTAATTAATTGTTACGTACCTGGTGAGATCTTCCCTGTTCTATCAACTTCAGTTTGAAGTTTTTCCTTTTCTAGGTGCTTCTCTGTCATCTTGGTGAACAAAATTCTTCTGTGGAATTGGTGACCTCTACTTTTCTAGTAATCTGTATTTCTTTAGTTCAGATATTTGTTGTACTTGCACATACTTTCCTTGGTGTGTACTTTTCTTTTTCTGGTATGCTGTAGGGCTTTTTTGAATGAATAATACTGCTTTGCAGTTCCTAGTCATGTGTCTTAATTTTATCTTTTAAAAGTCTATAACATCATACAAAACTAGCAACACTGGGCATTTTGGTCATCTGTAAAGACTGTTCTGGGGAATCTCTTGACATCCTGAAGTGCCTTCTCTCTCTTTAGGCTCTACAAGGTTTCAGAGGCAAAGAAAATAAATTTGCACAGGAGTTAACCCTGTACCCTCCTATTTGAGACAATTTCATTTCCTTTACTAAGAGAAATCAAAGAAACACATTTCAAAATAGAGTAAGATCCCCCCTCACAAACAGCTGGTGAGGTTTCTTTGGATTGTCGGGGTTTTCTTTAATTCTGAGCACACTGGTATATTACAGCTGTTGCAACTATCCCACAAGCTTTCCCAGTCCCTCTGGCCAGTCCAGATGCTTTTGAAGATGGATTCTTTCCTCCCCAGAAGGAATCAAGATTACCCCTCTCACAACCATGCCTTTGAAAGTAAATGTCCTTGAGCTTGTGCCACTCTGGCCCTTCAGGGAGGTGCCTGGTGTGGGCTGGCATTGAGGGGCTCTGGGAAAGCTCCAGCAGTTTTCTGGGATCTCTTACCTGCATTTTACACAGTTATTGTTCACATTTAATCACAAACTCTGTGATACTGACATGGTGTGCTGAATGGTGTTACTTACCACGTCTTGGTGTGAAATGAATCCATTACAAATCACTTAAGTGTACAGACCATGTAATTTGTTTTCTATTCTTGTTATCGGTTCAGGGGAAAAAAAAGGACTCAGGCAAAAATGTCACAGAAAATGTGCTGTTGTTAATGACATTTCTGTCTAGTTATAGGAACTGGGAAAATGAGTGATATTGGTGATTTTACTGTAATGTCTTGTGTCCAGGCTCTGGGATGATGTGTGCATGACAGGTACATCAGGAATGGAGCATCAGGAATGGAGCTCTGGTTTCTAGCTTTTGTTCATGAGTTACCCTGTTCTTACAGGTTGTACCTAGGAAAAAAGCTGAAATATGGACAAACAGCAGTGGTGATGGAAGCAAGGAGAAAGTGAAGAACAGAAAGGCAAAGGATGTAGAGGATTGGCAGAGAAAATATCGCTCTGAACAGGCACAGAATAGAGTAGGAGATAAGGCAGAAAAGGAACGTGGTTGTGAGGCTGTTGAAGGGAGGATTTATCTCACCAAAAGGAATACAGTTTGTCTGTCTCTGTATTTGCTAAAGCTCATTCAGTATTCGTGATGATTTATGGAAATAATAGTACAGGGAAGAGGAACACTTAGAGTGTGAGACTTTTCCTTTCAGCTGTGTTTATTTAAATGAATGGGAAACCCTGCCATGTGGTAGACTTCTCAGATGAGCTTCTTACGAATTACTTAGTACTCCATAACTTAGTACTGATGCAGTAATTCTCTCTCTACAAGCAATTATTTGTATGTATGAAAGTGTCAGCAGCTTGTGATGTATTACAGGCAAGTATAGTGTGCTGCTAATAGAAGTTACTCTGCCAAATTAGTGAGGCAAAGCAGTATGAGAACTGGTGTGACCTATTTCTGCATTTCTTATGGGAATTCAGAGGAATACTTGTAAGAGAATCTTAGACCCCAGCATTGCTTTCATAATCAACTCCCAAGCAGTGGGATATGTAAGATACCAGCTCACATGGGAAGACAACAATAAACAGGATTTGTGTGTGTCACTTGTAACTGTAACTATCGGGAATATTCTTTCTGATTTCATTTCTGCTTCTCATTTTCAAGAGATTAAGTTGTTGTTAATATGTTGACAGCTACTGCTTTATTTATTTCACTCTAGTATTTATGCTACAAATTTCATCTCTCCTTCATTGTCTGTGTTGTCTAGAGAAAAAAACAGTATTTTATGGGAAACCTTTTTTTGTGTAATGAATTTCTGTATGGATTTCAGGTCATATGACTGAAAAAGTACCTGCTTACATAGTCTAATAGAAACTTTCATAGATGGGGAACCAAGGTAATAATAAGGTAATAAACTGACTATATTCCTACTGTTGTAGCTTTTCAAGATGTTGACTTCAGTTGCAAAATGCTAATAAAGTACAATACTACTAGAGTTTTATAGATTTTAAAAAGCAAAGCCAAACCTGTCATAAGGCCAGGTGGAATTGTGAGGCAGTATTGTGAGGCAGTATATATCTCTTGCTTTTCTATTCTGCAATTTTTCAAGGACTTTTATTTTTTCCCCTTTTCCTGTTGCAGGTTTCAGACCAGTGAATATGGTAGGTGGAGGTCTGGTGGCACATCTCTGACAACTTTTGTTTGTTTCTGATGCTTGATGGTGGTAGAGAAATGAATTGGGATAGGGAAAATTCTTTGGGATTATTATGGGGTGAAAATACATTTGAAAAACATTTTAAGCATTTCTTAATTAATCAGGAACTCAAAAATAGCTGGAGAAAATGCCTTCCAATCTCCACATGATTAAATAATCCTTAATGAGAAGTAGGTCGTTCGTTAGACGCTGTGTCTGGCTAATTGAAGAAATCATTTCTGAATACACTCCGGAGCACAGGAACGAGCGAGCGTGGCCTATACGTGAAGATGTTTGCCTTTTACTGGTATTTAGGAGTTGCTAAATGAATCCTGTTTAACTGGCTGTGCACAGCCAAAATAGTGTTGTGGTAATTGTACTCTATAACTTGAGGGGGTTATTCTACTTCAATATAAAATTTTAAAGTTCAATGTATTTTTTGACTTTTTTCCCTGCAGATCATTGTTGCTGTGATTAATTCATCATGACTACTTAGATATGTAGAATCTAAATACTACACAACATTGATTTTTCTTTTTGTTATGTTTCCTGGATATGAAGCTTGTCTTAAAGCCATAGGATGAAAACTCATGTGCGTTCTGAAGGAAAAATGATTTCTTTGGCCTGGCAGTGAGCAGCAGTGACTAAAGGCTCCAATGCAGCACAGGATTGTAGAAATCCTGAAGTTAGACAAATCTGAGAAACACCCCCAAGCACAATCTCTGGTTGAAATTGAGATTTTATTTTTTTTTTCTATGTCCATGCTTTTGATCAGAAGGAATTGCCTTTGGGTTTCCTTTGTCCCTTGGTTGTTTTGTTAAACTGAATTTCACTTCCTTATTTCTCCCCACGATTGTGGGGACTGGAGCAGAAGCGTGTACCGAAGTACGAGGCTGAGTGTGATTTGGTCATTTCTGTGTTCATGCCATTGTGGTTCCCCCAGTAACCAACACCCTGTAGCTGGTAGGGATACAATGGCTGGGCAGAAAATCCTAAGAAATCACCAACTGGAGAGAATGTTTTGAACATGAGCATGTCTCTGTCATTTGACCAGTAGTTTCACAGGGGAAAGCCCTTGATCTGGTACAAAAATGTGAGGTTGAAGAGGAGAAGCAGTCATTTTCCTCTGTGAGGGCTGGGATGATCACTGAGAGTTACAGAGTTATAGAGTACAATCACCAAGACCATTGCAGGTACTGAATTCAGAACACTTGCATTAGTAGTTAATAATAAATTAAGATGTATTGGGAAAACCATCACAGAAGTTAAGAAAAATTCATAACCACCACAGGCTGTCTGGTATTTCCCTGTTGGAAAAGAATGCCAGGGTGAGGTTGAGAGTTTAATATCATACAAGCAGAGGTTAAACCAAGATGCTTATTAAAATAGAATATAATTAACCTGTTGAAACAATGCTAGAATGTAGCGTTACAAAAAGCAAAATACTCTAACGCAAAACAACACAAGAGAAAAACAAAGCCTTGTATATCCAGAAGAGCAGCAGAGCTATTTTCCTTTCCTTTATGGAATTGGTGATTGGTACCAGAGTTCACATTCCAGAGCTGCAGGTGCAGAGGGAAGAGAAGAGCACTGGGTACCATCACCTGCAAGGTTCTGCCTTCCCTTACCTGAAGAGAAATAAGCTCCTGGTGTTAATTACCTGTTAATGTGCAAAGATTCTCCCTAGAAGGAGGAATTGCCAGCCCAATGTGACTCATTCCTGCTTCCCTTTCTCATGCAGCAAGAGGAAGCCCCTTTGGAGCAGCTGGAAACACAGGCAGAAGAGGGAGTTTCCATCACTGAAGGGGAGTCTGAGATTCTGACACGGCTTTCTCTGCCCTGCAGCTAATTGTCAGTTCTGGCTGGCTCCTTTCCTGCCCTCATGAACTTTTAGCCTTCCCTTGGCCTGTTATTGCTGTTACTTTTCAGGGTTTCCTCCTTTGACTTTTCACGGCTATATCCCCTCTTGCATAAATTTGTGCTGTTGCTCAGAGCAGATCAGAGAGGAGCATGGTCAGCAGTGCTGTGTCCTGCCCTTCCTTCTCTTGTGTCCTGTGCTGTTCCCCAGCAGCACCGTGACTCCAGCAGTGCTGTGATGGGCATGAGCAGTCCTGGCACAGGCAAGTACAGAGCTGCTGTGGTTGTGCTGCCCTTTGATTTCATTTTCTGTACATACAAATGCTGCCTGTTTCTCTGAGGGGAGTATCCCCTAGCAAAGAAGGGGAAGCAGGTGGTTCTGTGCCTTGTCTTTCAAGGAAAACTCCTTTATTTGGTGACTGGCTTCTAATACTGCTTAGTGCTAAGAAAATACTGTGATGAACATGCATAGCAGTCGAAGCAACCATTAATGTCCTAATTATCTGGTATTTTTATTGAAGTGCAAAGCAGAACAGTGCCTGTAGTTCTTCTCACCTGCACATAGCAGCAGATTTCAGTTACCATTTTTCCAGTCCAGCTCTCATACACATGGAAGTGTGAAGTACAAGCAGTGCTTTGTGAGAGTGTTGAAAAGGTTTTCCTTCAGGGGATCCCAGAATAATAGGGGTAGTCAGTGTTTCTCAGTCCTCATTTGAATGTAGTTTTTGCAAGTGTTTCATTTTGAAAAGTTCATACTGATCCATGGAAATAAACGTGGATACTCTGTCCAGGTTCTTCTGGTACTGGTAGCTCAGATTACTTCACAGTATGTATCAAAATACCTGGTACTCTGCATGAACTGGGGATTGTAGGAAGTATGAACCAACCAGCTGTAATTTCATAATAAGGCTGCTTTCTATTCTGAAGTGTTTTGGCAAACACTAATTTAGTTTGAAAAATAAATAAATAAACAAAAAATAATCAAGCAACTGATTTCCTGATATCAAAATTGCTTCCTATAACAAGAGTCAAGGATTCTCTTGAATACAAGGGACTTTAACGATGTCTGGCTTGGTATTAAGATAAGTGTTTATATTCAAATGCAGAAAGAAGAGTTGCTCTTAAAGCTGCCGGTTTAATGGTTTTGTCTAATTGAATTCTTGTTTAATTCTTAGGATGAAGAAGTGATTGGCTTAGGTTAATTCAGAAATCGTGCAAAAGTTACTCTTTGAAACCATTTTAGGATTTTATTTTCACATTGCTAATTAGCATTTTGAACACTATACATGCTCTTGATTCTAAATGAACTTAAAAAATGAATGCCGAGTTAAATTTGCTGAAGTTTGGGCCTGCACCTGTTTAATCATTCCATCAGAAGATGTACATGGGTTTTACTGCATTTAAAATCACTACTTAATTATTAATACTATTAAAATGCTATTAAAACATAGTGAATTGCTAGAAGCCTTTCAAAAGGTATTACTGGATCTTTAAAAAATATGGGGTTAAGTAAAAGAAGTTGGGATTGCATTCTCCTCACTTCATTTTGGTGCAGTGAAGCCTGATACTGGTTTCAGGTGGAAACATTGCCTCCCATGTCTGAAGAAGTTTCTGATACTCTGAGAAAATCACTGGTGATAAAGTTTCTAGTACAGTACCAAGATCAAGGAAAGGACAGTAAGATGGTAACTTAATTATGTGTATAAATTAAACTCTTTGCTAGAGTCGTGTGACTGAAACTCATTACTCTAACTTTATTGTTTGTTGTGAGTGTAAACTACAACCCAATTAAATTAGAAAGGATGGTTTGATAGATGCTCACAATCTGTGGCTTTTGGAAGGGAAAAAACCCTGTCAAACAGTTCAAGATGATCTTGTTGGCTGCGCTTTCTAGTCTCTAACCCAAAACAAGCTAATGGATTGAACTCTGCAGCAGGAAAAAAAAAAAGAATTCTGTGTTGCATGGGATGGGATCTACTGAAGCCTTCAAGAAGTACTGTCCCATTTTTTCTGTCTGCATGGAATTCTGCTACATGTTTTCTTATGAATGGGTATGACCTTCTCAAAGTGACACAGAAAAGGAGTCCTTTGGGATGTTGCCCTGCTGCTCCACAGCCACGGATCCTCTGAGCTGTACCTGCTCTGGTCTGGCCTTGGCTATAGCCACAGGCACTTCAGGGTGCCCCACTCCCTCCTGGACTCTCCCACTGGTCACAGTGCCTTGGACAGGGGTTCACAGAGCAGCTCCAGCCTGGCCAGCACAGGCACAGCAGCGGTGCCCTGGCCACCTGCCAGCCCAGGTGTGTGGCCATTGCTGTTATCAAAACGTTCCCAGGCACAGCAGTGAGAGCAAAATGCAGCCACCAGCAAGCTCTGGACTCTAACAGCCGGGCAAGAGAGCCCCATGGCAAGCATGGGAGCCTGCTGATTAACAGCCAGGCTGCAATGACAGCTAGAAATTCCACCTGGCACATTCCAGTCAAATCTGTCATTGTCTCAAATCCTTCGAGCACCACATTGAGCACAAAAATGACTGTCATAGTTTAGTCCCAATTAAAAACTGAACCTCACACAGCTCTCTACCCACCAGTGAGATGAGGGAGAGGATGGAAGGGGTAAAAGAAAGAAAACTTATGGTTTGAGATGAAAACAGTTTCATGGCAAAAGCAAAACCTGCATGGGAGCAAAGCAAAACAGGGAATTCATTCACCACTTCCTATGGGCAGGCAAAGAATTAATTCATCACTTCCCCAGGACAGCAGAGCCCCACAACACAATGGTGTCTTGGGAAAACAAACACCATCACTGTAAATATCCCCACTTCCTTCTTTGGGAAAGGTTTATGCACTGAGCACGATTCCCTCCACTCTGGGGTATCCCTGTGGTCACTCAGGGTCA
The DNA here is from genome assembly GCF_049639895.1 of Pseudopodoces humilis. Classification (NCBI taxonomy): domain Eukaryota; kingdom Metazoa; phylum Chordata; class Aves; order Passeriformes; family Paridae; genus Pseudopodoces; species Pseudopodoces humilis. The sequence continues at coordinate 13,429,835 of NC_142216.1, forward strand.
GCTGTCCCAGCTGTGTCCCCTCCCAGTTCCATGGGCACCCCCAGGCTCCTCATTGCTGGGGTGGGTGAGGAGCAGGAAAGGCCTTGACTCTGTGTGAGCCCTGCTCAGCAGTAAGGAAAACATCCCTGTGTTAGCAAACCATTTCCAGCACAACCCAAAACAGCCCATACCTTACTTACAGAAAATGAGCTCTACACCAGCCAAAACTAGCACAGTCATTTAGGAAAAGTTGCATTTTATTGCTTGTTTCCAGTCTGTAAACTTTCAAACAACTTCATTAATTTTTCTTCTAATCATGACTATCTCAGCTTACTCAATAGATTCAATCCTCAATCCCATAATGTAAAGTATATTCATTTAAGTATTCTTTTAAAATACGCATTTATCCCAAGCTTATGGATGGGCTTACAGAGATGATCTTCCTCATATTCTAAACAGTCTCTGTTACCCACTGCATATTTTAAGGAACTAAATTCTCCTATATGGATTTGTTTATTTTAAGATACATTTGGATATGTATTTAAAAGAAATGGTTCCTAGAAATGACAACAGAATTTATAGCATCTAGTAACGGTAAGCAGCTCAATATTGCAATTGTACATCCAAGAAACCTGACAAATAAACTAATATTTTAAGTGCCAGGCCTGTTTATGGCATTGTAGGAATGATGGCAATAATTGCAGCTAAATACAGTAATGGAGCCTGTCATGGCTCTGAGGCAGCTGCAGGACGAGCCATGGCCCTAAGTGCACGATGATACTTTTGGAAACAAAGCACCATGTTCTCTCTGGGTTTTAAGCTTTTCTGACTGACGCTAATGTAAGCAAGTGGAAAGAAAAGGACTGTGACAAACAACAGAGGCCCTTACCCTGAGAGCATTTGCATTCTCAGCCTCCGTGCTGAGCCCCACGGAGGGCAGTCAGGGTTGCCAGATGCTTTCATGGTCAGGCCCCGAGCCATACATCACATCCAAACATCTCCCCAGTCCCTCTGCAGTGCCCTGTGCACGCTGCAGGGTCAGCACACGCTGGGCCACTGTGCTGGCTCCATCTCACTCACTGTGGGCCCCCTCTCCCAAAGGATTCTCCGTCCCTGTGAGTGCTGGGCGTGTGTCCAGGTGAGGGTGTGACTGCAGTGGTCAGTGTGACCCCAGTGAGGGTGTGACTGCAGTGGTCAGTGTGACCCCAGTGAGGGTGTGACTGCAGTGGTCAGTGTGACCCCAGTGAGGGTGTGACTGCAGTGGTCAGTGTGACCCCAGTGAGGGTGTGACTGCAGTGGTCAGTGTGACCCCAGTGAGGGTGTGACTGCAGTGGTCAGTGTGTCCAGGTGAGGGTGTGACTGCAGTGGTCAGTGTGACCCCAGTGAGGGTGTGACTGCAGTGGTCAGTGTGACCCCAGTGAGGGTGTGACTGCAGTGGTCAGTGTGACCCCAGTGAGGGTGTGACCCCACTGGTCAGTCTGCATTGCCCAGTGCTAACGCTGAGGGACAGCAGCTTTCCTGACTTGGGCAGTGGCCATTGGGATAGAATTACCTTGGCAGCTGCCTCCTCGCCATAAGAAAGGTGTGTGACCTGTGTCTGGTTGCTAAGTCCACTCCAGAAGAGCTGTACTGTTTTCAGTCTGTTTGTGTGTATGAGCCGTGCAGGATTAGCTGAGCGGCAGGTTTAGGTTTGTCCTGCATATTCAGCTGTGAAAATAAGAAGCAGGAAATATCTGACATTTAGGAGGAAAAAAGACAATATGAACCTCTGAATTCCTGCCTTCCACTGAGAGAAGGCAGAACTCATCTTTCTCTAAATTTTAAAGTATTTTAGTATTTTTTTTCATATGTATCTCTCTGAGTTTGTTCTCCTGTCTTACTTTTCTGTGTTTTCCAGGGATGAGAAATTGTCCCTTCAATGGAAGTAGAGCACATTAGTATAGGCTTTACAGGTCTTGTGGAGCTCCTGCAACCCAACTGAGAGCTTGAAATTGTCACTAAATACACAAAATGCACTAATTAATGTACTGTAAAGTCACTTACTCTCTCAATTGACAGTTTTCCAGGAGAGAGGGTAGAATGTAGAGAGGGCTGGTTTTCCTTGGTGTTAGCTGTAGCCAGCTGTCTGTGCTGCTGTACACCAGCATTCCCAGCCAAGCCCTGTCTCTACCCAATGCAGTGCTGAATCTCTTTCTTTACATTCTTGCTGTGTAACTTTTATTAGTCTTTTGTGCACACTTCTTCTTTAGAGTGCTGGAAGATAATGAAGTTGCTCTGATTTTGTTGCTGTGTGAGTGCTCTATCTAATCATGAAGCTGGTTCATCTTAATCTCCATTCTAAAACGCCTTTTGTAAATAGCTACTACCCAAGGAAGACCTACATACATCTCTATTGGAAGCTTTCCCATCATTCCATTGCTTCATGAAGAATTTATTAATTTTATAAAGTATGTCTAAGCAATGCATCAGTAATTTATGAAGCCTTCATCATCATTTTTGCAGACTGAGGGCATGTGGGAAATATCATTTGTGCCACTGGAATGATGCTCAGAAAACAAAAATGAATACATCCACCAGGCTGTGTTACAGCTGTTTCCTACTGCACCGATTTGGCTGCGCTTCAAATATGGAAATCCTCTGGATGCTATTTGTTCTTGTGAATGTAATATGTGCACAAAATGAAAGGGGTGTTTTTTGCATCTTGTTGTATGTTTTCCTTTATTTAAGGGCAAACTTTGGTGGACCATTTAGTGCAGTAGTAACTGGAACAGGGAACTTTGTATCCTTGCTAGTCTGTTGGCATTCTTCCACCAATGTCAATCTGTTACCTCTACCTCTTTTCCCGAGTCACTGAAAGCCACACAAGAGGCCCTGCATGGCCAGGTGATGCTGTGCTGGGCCTCTCTCTGGTCCAAGGGGAGTTTATGGGGTCCCTGTTTCCCAGCTGAGCTGTGCTGCTCCCACCTGGACCTCTGAGGCACAGCACAAAGTTGTTTTGTGTGGCTGAAGGAAAGACAATACAGTTCTGATATCAATTGTAAATTCATCTCTCTGGCCTGGGGCGTACTGCTTTTTACAAGGTCAGCATCTGATAAATTTGTGTTTGGAAAGAAGATGTGTGTTTGTGCCATTTTCCATTTAACTGCAGTGAGCAAGGGAAGAAAAGCTAAAGATCCCCTTGAGACAATTAAACATTTCTCATTAGTTAGTTAGTTGCTTGGATTGAGTCTTTGAAGGAATTGATTTATTGACATGCTTATTCACTAGTATTGCCAAGCAATCAATTTGAAAAAAGAAAAGAAAAATGTATATGGTCCTTTTTTGCTCTGGTTCTTCTTTTATGTGCTATAGAAGACATAAAGATTATTTCCTTGAAGACTTGAGCATTCTGAACTTAACTGGGGAATTGGTAGGGTGTAAACTATTAAATGTCATGTATTTTCATTTTAAAGAGCCGTTGCACTACTATTGACATTTAAATATTTAAAAAATTTTGTTTCCAAACCTACAGGGTTAACTTTCAGTTCCTGATTATTTGGTGTTTACTACACAAAGGCTGTAACTTATGTGCAATAATTAGAAGTTTCATTGTTCTCCAACTGAAAATTTAGGCACTGGCTTTTCATTTACTGACATTTCTTTGGCAACACTGTCATACTCCTACCTACTCTCTGTGGGCAAGTGATAAATATGCAACGTTTACAATAGAGCTATTTTAAAATGTAACTTAAATGGTACCTACAGCGAACTACCACAAAAACTTCAGTGTTTACATGCACTGAGCCCAGGCTTCACTCCTGGAAACTTCTCTTGCCGAAGTCAGTAAGAACCCATTCAACACATTTTCCATTAAGAGCTTCCTTTCCTTTACTTCACCTTGACTCTGAAAAACAGAAACTTGGAAGAAGTTGTTGTTAGAGCAGGTTTCATTTGATTGCAAGACTGAAAAAAAGTATGCATGAAAGCCATCTGTCGATAATTGAAACAGTAATAACTGTTCTTAACACTTCAGCTGGATTATACTAATAGAGATTTGGAGAGAACAGGCAGGTAGGTGAAACAGGTTTAGAAGCAGGGACATTTATCCAACCAAAGCAAGCTTGTAAAATAGCAGTTTTTTAAATTCATTTTTTACACATTGAAATACAAATCCCAGTGAAAATAGAGCCCATGACAGAAAGATATCTTCAAAGAAAGATACAGTTCTAATGGCTCATGTTTTCCAGCTGAGTGTGTATAAATACATGCCTTGAAAATGTCCAGTATCTGCAGGAATATCCACACAGGAACCAAAACACCCATTCAAGCTATTCTTTAATATCTTTTTAGAACATATGTTTTGCACTAGGTTGTAAACAGCTGACAAGTATCCACTTGGTATAGAAATCCCTAATTATACATTAAAAAGCTTAATAAGAGAAAAATTCTGAAAGTGCTCAGAGATGATCTTGTGTTCATGGCTGAATGAATATCCTTGGCACCAGTGATCTTCAGTTCACTGAAAGAGGAAATCAGGAGCGCTAAATAATTAGCTAAAGGTGCTCTGCAGGTTATAGATTGAATGCTTGTGATACAGATGTACCCACTGCCTGTATTCTATTGTTCATGAGCATTGCAAATAAGTCATATAAATCATACTTTTAGCACAGGAAGTGTGTGCAGGTCACAGGTTTTCTGCATCATTAATTATTTTGATTGTGATTGGGAGAGGTGGGTGTGTGGAATAATTTAGAGGTATTCATCCCAATGTACTCTGGTTTTTCCAGTTTCTTATGGCTGTGGGTTTTTTTCTTCTAAAGAAAGACCAGAGTATATGGGCAAAGAAAATGAAACTCTAGTCACCTTTCCCACCACCTACATGTATGCTTTAAGCTATAATAATAGAGGCGTTTTCTGTGTGGGCTGGTACTTCACTGTAAGTCAGGGTGGTTTCATTATATTTGTACTTACTAAGGCGTTGGTGCACACATTGGAGTTTAGATCCTTTCTCTGGTTGTAGGGATGCAAACTGGAATTTCAGCACACTTTTTCTTTCAATTGCTTGTTCCCTTCTTTTAATACAATTCTTGAACTTCCTAATTTTCTTAATTAGGCATTGCCAAGTTCCGTCTAACTTTTAAAGTTTTAGTAGCAGGGAGAAGAGTAAAAATGCACAGGAAACATCCCTAAAGTTTTTATAAGATTATCTAAATATGGAGAAATTTAATTTGACATTTGTGTAATCCATCCAGAATTACAAAATACAGAACCAAAAAACTCTGTCAGAAAATAATATGAAGTATACAGTATCAAGGTTAAAGGCTTAATGAAAGGATTAAAGTACTCCTAGGGGTATTTTGTAGGTACCTGTCCTAGGGTTATGAGTTCTGCTCTTGAGAAATGCACTCCAGGTTTACCCCTGCAAGGAAATATGTTGTGTTGAAGCTGATGCTTTCATTTATATATCCACAGGATTTATATTCCCACATACATACAAATATATCACACACACATTCTTTTACGTATTCCATGTCCACATGAGCATCAGAAGATCACAGTTTCCCCCACAAATAGTGTGACTAGATTTTTCAAGGAACTTCAGACACTTTGGGTTTCAAACCTCACATTCCAGATTCCTACACTTCCTAGGTCCCTTGAGGACCCCAGCCAGCCAAGCCAGCAACACTGTCAGTCTGGCTTTCCCAGGGATGTCTCTTATTCAGACCTCTTGGAAGTTCCCACCTGGACTTTTCATATAGTTTCTGGAAATCCCTCATTGCTGGCCCATTTTACCTTCTCTCCTTCAGGAAAATAATTAAAACCTTGTCCCTCTCTACTGAAAATTAGTAGAGAGCCCAGTTGATCAGCCTGTTCTGCATTCTTATTCAAGACTGTAGGTCCTCATTCTGTGTTAGAAATCCTGTATCTGGTGTTGTCAGAAGATGTTCCCTGTTGGCTCTACAATGGATTTTATGAAGGGAGACTGATGCTCTGTTTGTTGTTCTGATTCCTATACCTGGTATTTTTAAAGGAGCCCTTGTGGAACGGTGCAGCTCCTTCCCTTTGTTAATGCCCTGTCATTTCTCATCAGCTTCCAATGCCAGAAACCCAAGTGGATGTTGCTTCTAAGGCTGAGCTAAAGAAATCCTCTGCGTAGAAGTAATTTTCTATGCTCACTTTTTGGAGTTTAAAAAGTAAACAGCATATGTCCAAAAGTGTGTGGGAGGCAAAAAATGCATACGTTTAACAACTTGTGTGCTTCACAAAGCATGGACCAGCTAGCTGCAGAACACAGTGCTGCTCCTGATAGCATGTGCTTAACAGAAAGAGAATAGCCTTAAATAAAGTGGGGCAATCATTAACAGTCTAATGGAATTATAATGAAATAGTTAATTAATATAAAGCAAATGTTGTATTTTTTTTTCCCCAAAATATTTTTCTGCACAGTTTTGCAACTGTATATTTTCTGTATATTTTGCACTGGTTTGTATTTGATGTAGTCCTCCCACTAAAGATCCACTCCTGTATTTACATTCAGGCTTAACTTGAAGCTCAAAACAGATATCAAAACAAATGTTGTTGCAAAACCGGGTGTACGTGCAAGTGCTCATTTATACCGGCTATCAGAGGTGATTTTTTCTTTTCCCTCACCTTCTCCTTTGGTTTAATCATGTGAGGAAAACTGAAGAGCAATTGATGTGGTGTCAGTTTGGGAGACGACTTTCACTCCTTTTCATTCCCCCCAGCCCCCCAGATGTTCTCCTTTTAGTAATGCCCAGGTTTAGTTTTAAGCCAGCAATTTTGTTATCAGACAGGGAAAACTTTCCTGAGATACGGGGCTTGCAAGAATTATTTTCTTTTTTTTTCAAAACGACTTTATTCCCAAATGCAATGACAGAACGTCTTTATTTATTATCTTTTAAGACTGCTGGAGAGGCTGTGTGCGATGCCATGACGGGAGTGATTTGGGTGGCTCTGTGCCGTGCTGAGGATGCTTTTAGCTGTGTTTTGGGAAGGTCTCTGAGCACACGTCAGCAAACCCACACAGAGCTGTGTGCCATCTGCTGCTCACACCGGAGGAGATGGGGACTGGGGCTGCTTTAGGTGCTCACTGGAGATTTTTCTGCTGTAGTTACTGGAACGCCGGCGTGGCCCTTCACACAGCCGAGCACATCATTAAGAAATTTGCATGTTTTAGCAGCAGGTTTTAGCCGGACAGACCGAAGGCGAGGATGATGAATGCCCCTTTGAAGCAGCCAACCCCACCCCTGAGGGCTTGTCCGGAGCCTCTCGCTCCTCTCCCGCAGACCTCGAGGTCACCGGTGCCTTACAAAACCTGACTTAATGACTTTCTGCACCACATTCACTTGCTGTACATTAATGAGTATTTTTTTAGTTGTGTTCCTGATTTTTGTTTCTTTTAAGACTACTTTCAGTGTTTTAGCATCATGTTCAAAAGGCTAGTCAGACTTGTGTGCTCGCAGCCTCATTAAAATTCTGTTCTGCACGTCCTCTGACTCACACTTTATAATCTATCAGAACACCTGTTTTCTTTACAATGGCCACAAGGCAGCTCAAAACACTGTGGCATTTAGCATTTAATAATGAGCACAAGATATGTATTTTTTGACACTTAAAATTTCCTTTAGAAAAGTGTATGGAAAAAATTCTGGTTAGGATGAATTATCTGAGTTTTCTCATCCTCCCTCCCTTCCTCCCCATGTTTCGTTATTTGAATTTTGGCGAAACTCAGTAATTCTGTGGCAGATGGAGAACTCCTGCATGACATTAGGCAGTGGTCATGAGGAACTGCGGTGGAATCTACAGAGCAATCTCTTTCCCTACAGTATCAACAGGTTTTAAATTTCTGAGGGCAGGAAGCGATTGAGATTTGTATCTACATTTAAATAAGAGCCCTTCACAAGCAGTACATTGTAACTCTACCCCTATGAGGATGCTTAGAAGCTTAAGTATATTGTTAACATCTGTCTCTTTATCATTGCATTTCTTAAATCAGTAGTGGGCATTGCAAACAATTTTTCTTTAGTTACAGGCCTTCAGAATTGTAGTATTTAGCTTAATATTAGCCATTTGATACAGAAGCCATTTGAGGGCTCAGCATGGGGTGAAAAATATGATCTCAAAGGGCAAAAGCCTGTCAGTGTTACATAAGTGAAGAATCATTTCCCGGTGGATATGAAATTCTCTATCTTTAATGCTCTAATAGAGGACATACTGCAAGTTGATTATTGTAATCCTACAGTGTTATCTCATCAGTGAGTGGATTAAGGGAGTTCTTTCTGCTGAGGGGTCAGAATAAACATTTTCATTTACTCCCTGCTGTGTCACAGACAAATAGAGGTGTTATCTAAGAACGTTTTGCCACACATGGTAAACTGAAGTACAGTAATGTATCAGTGATTCCTCTTCCAGCTTTCCACTGTCATATGGAATAGAATGGATGCTGACAGTGAAGTCAAGAAATGGTCACTAGCAGGGGAAAATGTATTGTCATACTTAATGTAGAAAGTTGTATTCCTCTTTAATAAATTATCTCACCTTGGTTTGGGTTAGTAAAGTTTCAGGTGTGGGATATTGCATGTCATTCTTAGGGGGAAAGTGGCTCAGGTGCTCCAAGAATCAAGGGTTTGTAAAGTATTCTAAAGGAGTGAGTTTAAAAGATAGGGAAATAGATGTGCAGGTGGAGGAGATAAGTGTTACAGGCAGATTTAACGTCCTGCCTGCTGGAGAACAAAGTTTCCAAGGAATCCTGTGCTTAAGAAGGCATTATGCATAAGTTGTTTATCCCATATACTCTTCCAGGGAATTTTTTTGTAAAACACCATAAGGAGTAGTGATTTTTCTTTTCCTGATATATTGTTCTTTTTGAAAACTGCTGCTCCCAGGATGAAACCTCGTTCTCTGAACAAAACGATCGCAGGGTACATTTCAGTAGAGGAGCTGTTCTTGGTAAGCCAGCAGCCAAATTGTGTGTGGCATCAGAGCACTGGGAGGATCAAGGGTGGCAGCAAAAGCAAAGGGAGAACCAGTATCACATGAAAGGAAAAGACCTGGAGGTGCCTCTAGCAGAGGGTTCCTGAACCTTGTAAAGCAGGTTTTAGCTTAGCTCTGGTCTGAATCACTGCAGGGATTTTATAAATGGAGGAACCCCTCTCTTAGAGGACTATGGAGTTGTTAGCTTCCAGTAATTTTTAGAATAGATTTCTTCCCTATATGGCTTATATATCAGAAAGAAATTTTAAAAATAAATGGGTAATTTTCATGGACAATACAGAGGAGGAAGAAAGGCAACAGAACGCAAAATTGCTGGGGGGTAGTGCCAAGATTCCATAACCTGCAGACTGTATACCTTTATTTCTTCAAACAGTGCAAAATAAAGGATGGATGTCTTGATACATAGTGAATAAAGTATACAAAGGCAACTGAGCTCAAAATTGTGTCTCTATAGAGGAAAAAATCTTGAGCAAAATCTCTTCTTTGTGGAAGGTACAGGATCATGACCTTTCCCTTCTAAGGTGCTTGTTGGACCCCATCACCTCCCTTTCCTGCCAGCAGGGATGATCAATTCCAGCAAGGCTGGTGCAAGACCTCCCTGCTCAGCTCTCCCACCCCTCTTCTCCCTCCTGCCTCCCGTGACAGGTCCTGCAGTTGTGCAGGTGAAATTGCACAGGTGGGGTTTCCACATCAGTTGATAAATGACACGGTTTGGGGGTTTCTTTGTTTGGTTTGTTTGGGGGTTTTTTGTTTGTTTATTTTGGGGTTTTTTTTCAGGCCAGAGCAGTTCCCCTGTCAGCTCCTCAGCCCCTGTGTTTGCAGTTGTGTGTGAGCAGGGCAGAGATGGCAGGCTGGGCAGGGATGAGTGGGTGTGAGAGGAGGAGGGCAGGATCTGTTTACACTGGGTTCAGCACTAGCAAAAATTACAGCATGGAACTGCACTCTCAGCAGACAATTTGATTACTGAGGCACTGCTCCAAGCACATGATTTATCCACGTAGCTCAAAACAGATAGGAACAGAGCCAGTGTGCTAATGCAAAGTAAGAGTTTCAAATAGAGCTTAATCAGATGTGACAAAATAGAATAAAATATAGACAGAATTAAACAAAACATGTGAGTGCTGTATAAAGGAGTGAACTTAAACCACTAAACAGAATAACACATAAAATACTAGTTACATGACACACTAAAATCTGTTTGAATGTGGTTTGCCACATGACAGGTTTCATTATATCATTCATTTGACAAAAACAAAGAAGTTTTCTCCAGAGCCTAAAAGCAGGAGTATAAGCAAGGTCAGTGTGTATTAGATTTGCCAGTGCAGCAGAGCATGGCTGTGACTGCTGGGGCTGGGGAAGCTCTGAGGATGGCACACACACACTCCTGGGTGAGTGCTCAGGCTCCAGCAGTCGCTGGCACAACAGTTTGCTGGATAACTTCTGATGCAGGAATCAAAACTTCACCTAAGCTGATCCAGCAGCCAGCTTTTGGTCTTTCCAGTTCCTATCAGAGAAATGCTTATGGAGTACTGTGTTGGCATAAAACAAACCTTGTCAAGCTTTCTCTGTGTGGAATTTATGCAGAGTGAAATAAAAGTGTGACATGGACACCTGATGCGTGAGTCTTCTGTATGAAGCATGACACTTGGCAAGAGAGACAGTGCTGAGCTCTGCAGACCTGCCAACTCGCACTCATTTGGAGTGACTCAGGCATTTTTTCTTCTTGGTTGTGCGCAAATATCCAGCTAAATAGCTCCTGAAGTTGGAGGGGGATTTATGCAATGGGAGACTTTACTGAAGGATTTTTTTAACAGTGCTTCTTTAGACATATGTTTTCCTTCTGTTCTTTAATCACAGTTAGCCTTTCAAAACAAAATCTATATGGATTTTGAATATGAGTAATTAAAAGAATACATTCTGCTTTCATCTCCTTGTCTTAACAGAAGCATAAGATGATTTGGATCATTGTTTTTTGTTAAAGCTCACTGTTTCACTGGGGAACAGGGGATCTAACCTGAACTCCAGGTTAGCAAGTCTTAGTTATGGGCAAAAGAGAAAGACTACCATACGTAAAGTCAAGAATTTATTGTAAATGAAACGTAGCAGGCTAATCAAAAAATTACTGTCAGGCCACATACAGCTGCTACAGAAAAAGGAGGAAAGGGAGAGGGGAGAAAGCCATTACACAAAAAGTGTCAATAAATAAAAAAGAAACATAAGTAAGAAATTGGAAGTTGTTGCATACACTACTGAGCACCTACCCCTTCCTTTCTCACATTGTGCTGCACTCCCACTGCCCCTGGGTCTGAGGGCTGTGGATTTCAGCCTGGAGGAAGCCTTTGGTGAGCCATTCCTGTTGAGGAGAGATATGGCACTGCTGGCAAGGGGTCATCTTTCTCTTTGCCTGGGAAAAGCACAGTGCTGCTGTTGGGGGGTTTTCATCCTCCTCACTCGGGAAGGTTTGGGGTTCCCACAAAGTTTCTGATGTGTTCTTGCACCTTGCTCCTTCTGCAGAGATCTGCAGCTCTGTGTATGTATACTCCAACATCTGCATTTTCTGTCTGGGCAGTCTCTCGTGTGTGTCACAGACTGTGCACTGTTTCCTTCCTTACGCTTAAAAACTGTTCTGCCCCTCCCAGGCCTGGACCCGTGGCAGCTTCTCAGTGCTGGTGTTTCCCACCCTGTGCCCTCTCCCTGCAGTCAGACCAGCGCTGGCTGCAGCGTTACAGGAGGGTCAGAAACTGGAATTCTGCCCAGACTGACCACTCAGCATTACATTTTCTTTTAAAAGTATGGTTATTTCATGTGACTGTACAAAGCTGAAGACCAGTAACACAAATTAGACTTAGAATAGCACTTGGCTATTAAACATCTTCATTAGAGCTGAAAACAAAATTCCAGTGAGACAGGACAAGGCTGGCATGGCCAGAGGCACAGGTTATTGGGAGCCTGCTACACCACCAACACTGCCAGAGCCTCTTCTACCCAAATAGGTCAGCAAGAGTTCTGCTGTCTGCTTCCCTCAGAATTGTCCATTGCTTCTGTCTTCCCTGTGTGCACTTATTTCTACTGATGAGGGGCTCATGCTGCTTCACCTGAGCATGGTAGGATAGAACAGTCTCACAGCTCCATGGGATTCAACTGTGTGAGATTTTTGAATGAGATGGAAAGTGAATGCATATGTTTTCTTAAACTCAAATAATTTCTGAATGGAGACTGACATTAATCCTTGGGGTGCACCAAATGTAAAAACAGTAAAGGAAAAGGAAGTTTGAAATAGCAAAAATGCCATGAAAAATTGCTACTGATCACCAGAGTGACTCTTTCAAAATCTATCACATTGAAGTTACAAAAGGAAAATCAGTCATGTTAGGAGAAGCAGTCTGTCAATACAGCTATATTACATACATATATAATACAGTATTTTAGAATCCTGGTGCTGCCAGAACTGCCTTGCACCAGTGGTAGCAGTATCTAGAGCCATATTTGCACTGCTGCTTTAGGGGCCAATCTGTCATGCAACTAATTTCCATGGGAATTTTACTGCTAGGTTAGGAGTTAAATTTGACCAGTCAAGCTTCTCTTTCTGTTAGTCCCAAGCCATTGGACTTGGTAACAATTATTTTTAAAAAATACAAATGTATATATAATATGTAAATTATTAAGGGGAAAAATTGAAGCCTTGGAGAGCTATTATTGGCAGCATGAGGATTTATAAAGTTTACCATTTTTATTTATATTAGATTTTAGAATTCCTCCCTGGGAGGGTGGGCAGGCCCTGGCACAGGGTACCCAGAGAAGCTGTGGCTGCCCCTGGATCCCTGGAAGTGTCGAGGGCCAGGCTGGATTGGGCTTGGAGCAGCCTGGGATAGGAAGGTGTCCCTGCCTGTGCATGGGGTGGAATGGGATGGGCTTTAAGGATCCTTCCAGCCCAGGTCATCCTGCAATTCCATGATGTGAATGTATGTGACTTTAATCAGTTTTGTTTTTTTTGTCCTACCACTGACCTTCACATGAATGTGACAGGATAGAAGAGACTCACAGCTCCACAGAGTTAAACTGTGTGAGGTCAGACTTAGAAACAGCTGCACCATAATGGGGGCACACGTATTTGCTTAATTTCCTGAGCACAAACTTTCTGATTTTTTTTTTTTTTGCTTGTTTGTTTTTTAACACATCCTCCATTTGATCCATTAGGAGGAACATTAAAGCAGAATGTTCAGCTCATTAAGTTTCAGTCATGCAAGACTTTCATTCTCGGAATAAAAGCTTATGCACTTGGAAATATTTGAAAAAAAAGAGAATGTAGAAACTTGAGCCGTTCCAAGGTACAATGGAATTGTGTGAAAGACTAAAATTCATTTGATAAAAAATAGCAGCTTCCATGTGCCAGGAAACATTAAGAGAGCAGGCAAATGCAATTGGGTTTTCAGGCTTTTCACCAAGGTGTGGAAAGATCTGTAGCTACATGAATCCAGGCTATTAAATACTTTTAATTCCTACTGTTACTCTTTGACAGGTGTATAAAATCAGTCTTCTGACAAATTCTTCTCCATTTTTTATTTTGATAAAAAGTTCAGTAATTAAACTTTCCCAATGAATGTCAAATTTCAGTTAGTGAAAGAGAAAATGCAGAAACAATCATTTATTACACAATATAATGCCATTTCATTTTCATAGAAAGTGAGTTTCATTATCTTACTTAAGCTATTACTCTTTCCCTAGACATTTAAATGAAGAACTGTTTAGTCATAACAGAAACTGTTTTAAAATTTTGTTTTTATTTTAAGAAAGGCATTTTTTTTTCTTCTCTGATTTTCTCTGTGTTCTTCAGGAACAACTTCCCCACTAAATAGGTGAAGCATAAGAAGTTTGCATTTCTAGAGATTCAGTTAACTCAGTATTTTGCAAGGAAACAGCAGCAATAGCACAGAAAGTGGTGAGCTGCTGAGTTACCAGATAAGCCTTTTTCCTAAGCATAGAGATGATGGCTCAGAAAAGGACTCTTATTCATTTTAATTAGTGGATTTTTTTTAAGCTGTACAGTGAGGCTGATTAGCCCTACACTACATTTGTGCTTTAAGAGTGTCGAGAAAGCAGTTGAAATTAAAAGAATTAGATACTGAATATTAAATATTTTTAATATAGTAATGAAATATCCTTAACAGGTTGTAAGACTGATGTAAAACAGAAGAATACAAAGGTGCAGATTATTAGTATGCCACACATGAATGATGTAGGTTTTCTTTGAAGTTGCCTATTAAAAAAACACAGGGTTTGTTGCTTGAGCTACATGTTCTCTGAAAATAGATACATTCCTGCCCTTCCAAAACTTCTCCTATTTTTTCATAAGTGAAAGTAGCTTGAAGGAAAGTCTGATTTGTCCCTTGATCATCCCTGGTAAAAATGTTTCTTACGGACAGCTTTAGGACAGCAGCTGCTCCTGCTCCATTGATGATACAGTGGGTACATTTTAGTGAGGAGATAGGATCAATTCTTTTAGGACCATAATGATTTTTGCCAGAAATAGCAACCTGTGCTTACCTCAGCCTGCACTATGTGTTTGACACGACTTTTCACTGAGGCTGCTGACTGAACTCTGGAAGTACTGGCAAAACTTTCATCAGAAATATGCTAGCATGGACATTTTTGGTTATTTTGTACTGTTTCAAAATGCCCAGTGATTCATTTCAGTTTTAGAAGTGATGTGTTTGAACCAGAATCAGTTTTTGTATTTTGTTGGAAAGATATTCATTGCATCCAAAGCAGTGAAAAACTGGATTGTATCTGTTCTCAGTACCAGGTGTACATCCCTGAACACAGCAACTTGTTCAAGTTGAGCAACCATTACAGTCTTTTTGTTCCTAATAACTTATCCATTTATCCAAGAACCTAAACCTTCTTACTTTTTTTTTTCCCTAGTAGATGCACCATAAATACTGTATTTGTGAGACATTTGACTCTAAGCAGTCATTTATTTTACAGATCAAAGAAGCAAATATGTTGTGATTCTTTTTTACTTCACAGTGTCAGCAGAGCATGAATAGATTAATATGTACAGAACTCAGAAATGTAAAGTTTAATTATTTACAAGCATTTTAGCTCATGTTAATTGGCAGCTGAGTGCAAACCCTTTGTTGCCCAGCCAAACAAGCCTTGACTCTACATGAGCAGTGACTGCACTTATCATCCAAGGACAGAACTCAGTGCTCTTTACAGTGGAGCTGCTTTTGGTGACTGCTGTCACTTCTTCTGTCATGGACTGGGAAGGAGAGTGATTCCTGAGGCAAAGCTGGGGAAGGTTTGCCACGTGTAAGGGAGTGTGTAATAGGAACCCTGAAACCTTGGAGTACCAAAAAGCCCCACTGACATATGGATGTACTGTGTCATGTACACATCTGTCCTGGCTGGTGTTTGCTGCTCTGTAATCCCAGGAAAGCAGCCACTGTCTGTCCCTTCTGTCCACCTCCACAGATGAAGCTTTAACCAGAGCTTTGGATCCCTAGAGCTGTCTGTTACCACAGGGATCTTTAGGGTTATAAAAGGCCAAATATGTGCTAGAAGTTAACCCATCATGTTTGTCAAGGAAGGAACGGTAATCAAAGGTAGAAGGTATAGCCACTGTAGCTGATGTTGGTATGTTTACATCAGCAAACAAATGAAAATCTGAATTTACCCCTGAACATCAGTGTGAATCATATTGTGATGCTTTAATTATCTGAAGTTAGATAAAAGTATCAAGCTAATGTGAAGTGTAAATTACTGTCTCAGGATAAATAGATATTGAAGAGCTTATTCTTCTGTTGAATACATGGAAAATGAAAAGCAGTGTATGGGTAGAAAAGGCGGTTTCTATTTCAGAAGCACCTTTGGGATTGATGAACTGCCTAACTTCAATCTGAAATGAAGAAATTTCATTGAAAAAAGTGAAATGCAAAATTGTAGCTTCACTTGTCATGTATTATCTTGCCCGTGTCTGTTTTATTCTTTTTCTCAGAACTTGCCTTTTATTGTCGTTTTAATCACCTTGATGGGTGTTATTAGAATCACAAAATGTCAGCCTGGGGAAAGTGCTAATCTCGTCATTATTTTGTTTCAATGTCACCTTTGTCAATTCATGCTTAGATACTATTTAAAATTTCAGTGTCAATCCTGTCATTAGACACCAGGTGTGATGTGGCCAGTATTTACAGGTGAGCAGTGCTTCAGTATTCCTGTTTGGAATTGGCTTCCTCATCCGGAATTATTCATCTTAGTGATTTTTTTTTCCCTTTGAATTTTTTTCTTAGATCTTAATATTCTGATAGATAAACAGTTTTGTGTCATTAAATGACACAGGTAATTCTCCCTGGCAGTTTGGAACAATTTTCTGTGCATGATCACAGGCAGATATTGTTCAAACATCTCTAATATGAATTTAGAAGTTACTTTTCAAGACATTTTTCTATTTTAACAATTCTAGCATTCCAAAACCTTTCCTGGAAATGATCATCACAGACACTAATTTGATGTTCTCAGTATCTGCTTAAGAAAAACTATTTCATCATTTGTATTTTATTTGGGATACATTTGAAATGAGATAAGTTTAGTAAATTATTCAGAAATGTAAAGGATTACTCAATAAAGTTTTGCATTCTTAGTTTCAGTGCATTAAAAGAAAACTATTAAAAAGAGGGCCCAGTTAACGCAGCATAAAGATGATGCATGAAATGTGACATCTCTTTAACATTGGGAGAAAACACTTCCCTCCATTGAGTGCTTTACAGCTAATGCAAAATATTGACACAACCCTATTATACCAAACAATAGACTGCTTTCAGAAAGATAATTTTATAGAAGGGGTAGTATCATGTGATCTTATTAATATTTATGAAATATGATAACAGAAAAAAGGGAATTGGGATAGCGCTGCTATCTTTATAGACCCTATCCATTTCAGCTTCAAAATGTTTTTCATTTCACACATCAGACACTAATTAGCAAATATCTAATTAGTGTTAGAAGAGTAATCGCTCATGGGAGTTGTTGAGGCTTTGAGCTTTCATGCATGCAAAAATAGTGCCACTTTAGGTACATTTGTTGAGGTACAGTAACTTTAACTTTTCTTTTTCTCTGAACTGCGTGAATTAAAATAAAAAGCAAAATTAAGCTCCAATAATTGGGGGTGGGAAAATGAATGCATTCATAAAGAGTGAAGCAAGATCCAGAAAAAATTAAAATTTAGGTATTTTGAAACTTCTGCAGCTGCTGGTAAATTCACTAGACCAAACAGAATATAATATTAACTCGATTTGGTTCTGCTTTCCAGGTGAAAGACTATCTGTAGTGTTCCTCTTTCCAAAACAGATAACTGTATGTACCCCAAATGAGTGGAACACACGACGCAGCCAAGGATGAACTAATCAAAATGCAATCAGAATTCTACCATTTTTAAGTTTTATAATTCAAGTGTGTCATGGTGATAAGTTTCTTGTTATGAATATTAATTATTAAGTTATGTGGGTTTTATTTTGCATTTTCTTTTATGAGAGACATAAATTCTATATGAACAGAATCTACCTTAGTAGTTATTTTGTCACAGAGCAGATAAATACCTCTTAGCTAGAATCAGAGCATTGTGCTTCTGTCAGCATCAAAATTATGAATGTGAAGGAGGAAATAAAACCAACAATTTTTCACATCTGGTTTTAGCAACACTTCTAAGTTCACTCTAAAATAATACAAGCAGGAGCCTGATTTTGAAAGTAGACAGACTGTAGGAAATGTATGAAAATAATATTAATGATTAAATATTTAGATACTGTTTAAATATGCAGCAAAATATTGGAAAATGCTTGAGGACTGAAGAATTAGTCTTTTTTGATTCTGCCAAATTTGATAGCACAACCCTTTTTGCTCAACTTCCTGAAAATGAAATGTCTGTCTATTGAAACTGGGTGCATTCTAATTCATATTCATAAACATTTTTCAATAGCTGTTTACTATCAGTTTAATTTTAAAGATAATGTTCAGACTGTAGCTTTTAGATGGAGAAAAGCAATTCATCTGTGATCTCCACTAAATTGATTTCCATTTCAGTGGAAATGGCTTGTCCTGAAGTTTCAACTGTCCTCAGCAGACTGTTTCCTCCTAATGATGCAATATTTGCACAGTATCAGATTGTCATACTCTCCAGAATCTGCTTCCTAAATATTAGAGAAATGGAATAGTTTATTTTACTGAAGGAGCCAAATGGAAAGCAGATGTAAATAAACAGCATAAAGGCTGGATGTACTTAATTTTTCTCCTGTTCAGGCAGCCAGATCTGCATGGGGTTAACACCTATATCCCAAATTTATTGATAAAGCCACTAGTTGCTTGAAGTGACTATCAACTGTTTGATCAAGTGTCAGCTTTTAAAAATCTTACCCATCATATTGCTGAGCAAAGTATTTATTCCCCAGACTCAGTCTCAGTTGACTCTTAATTACAGGGTTTTTCACCTTTTGTTGGTTTCTGTCTTAGCTTCTTTTAAAGTCACTGTGAATTCCTAAGCTTGGGTTACTGAGTACAGCTGAAATTTTTAAACCTGTGAATGAAAGAGAAGTGTGGCAAGCAGTGCTCTCTGTGTGAGAATTTAATAGAAATGTTGGGGGGAGAAAAAAAAATAAAGTTTTGAAAGAGACCCCTGGAAAATGAAGGAGGTGTTATTCCTGTGCACTGAATCTGTGAAAATGGAAAAATGAGTGTGTTTTACAGAAGCTCCCATGCGTGGCTTAACAGCATTATTGGAAATGGACTGATTTACACTGGTATGGTCTGCTGATGTTCTTTGGAACTTAAGGGGGCATATCAGCTCATTTTTTTTCATCATCAGAATGCTGCTCAAATAGTTTTCCTAATGGCAGTTTTCCATACATTGTGACTTTTCTGATTCCGACCACTGTTCATGGTGATGATGCTCAGCCCTGAGATGCAGCTGGGAATTGCAAAGTGTTTCCTTGGGAAAGGAGCTGCCACCAGCCTCAGTTACAGATGAGAACATTAAAGAAGAAGCAGGCAAATTACTTGAAGCGAATTCCAGAATACAACCTTCTTTTCCAAACCCCAGTGTGCTTCTCTGTTCTCTTGTCCTCACTACCATATAATCTGTACCAGACATGAGAGTCTTACTAAAATATTAAAGCATATTCTGCTGGGTTTAGGTAAGAAAAAAAAAATAAATCTCACTTTAGAGTAAGATTGTTTTAAGTTTGTGTTTGGTCAAGAATTGCTATACAACAGAATACATAATGCTTTTAGCGTTTTTATTTATTTATTTTATACCAATTTAGTTGAAATTTATTAGATTCTGGAAAAATTCAACACAGGAAAGTTTTTTTCTGTTGAATGGTAATTTTCTTGTTAGGTTGTGGGGTTTTTTTATGTTTCTTTAAACATGGGAGGAGTCTTTTATTTCTTTTGAATTCCTCACCTTTGTCAGAGAAGGGCAGATTTTGTCAGAACTAGAATTTTGCTGTGTAACTTTTGAAGAATGTCTGTGATAAAATTCCACTGAGACATGAAAAAAGAACCAGCTGATAGCAGAAATGCTGCAGGACTCTTCTTTCCTCAAAGACTGAGCTAATCATCCCTCTGTCAATTTGAGTGTCCTAATTTATAACTCAACACCTGCAGGCTTTATTCCTGCTCCCCTTCCAAGGAACTGAACCATCAAGGAAAATGCAGGAGCAGCCCCTCCATGGGTACCAGGGATACTGAGGCACTGCTGGTACCCTCTCCTCAAAGGAGCTCCAGAAATGCCTTCAGTGCATCCATTCCTTTGTGCCATCTTTCAGTTTGTGTCAGTCCAGAGCTAGGGAGTGTCATTTCATTTTAAACCCCTTTTTTTTTTTTATTTTTAAATCAACATGAGGTGTCCATTTATCCAGTTATTGCTCTGTATGGACTGTATGTAGCAGAATAAGAAGCAAAACAAAAATATTGAAAATTCTGGAATTGTTACACTGGGAAAAACAAATATAATGATAAAGAATAGCTTCATTAGTAATGTTTTTCAGTATTTGTAAGATTTCTGTTAAGTCAAGCAGGTGGAATCAGGCTTGTAAACATCAATTTATGGAATATTCTGCAGGTGCTTAACATCTGTCTCGAACAGTTGATAGTATTTCCACACAGCCTAATCAGCAGGGTCAAAAATTAAAGATATATTTATAAAGCAACAGTCATCAGATCATAAATACGAATCATAAGCACATTCTTGATATCCCACAATGATTTACTGCTTGTGGGAAAATCTCATTTTATTTAATATTTCTCTTATTGTAAAGATACACTAAAAATAATGTTTTGTGCTTGATGTAGTGACATAGTTAAGACAGTTAAAGCAAAATCATTCCTTTGGGGTTCTTTATTTATTGTATTTATTATATTTAGATTATGTTAACCTTGTGGGGTTAACCTTTCTCTGATACAAAAAAATTACCCTGTGGAAGCGTCTCATCATTCCTTAGCTCAAATTTTTGGGTTTGATTCTTGAGAAAGTTGGTTTTTAATAATCTGAATGTTCTTAGACCTTTTGTACTCTATGTATGTTAAACAAAAAAAAAAATCTTCAAAGTAAAATATTTTGTCTTCCAGAATTCATGGAGGTGTCATTAAGGTTATTCAGCTTGTGGAAATTATGTGTTGCAATGTTATGTCTTACTAAAAAAAAATAAAGAAAGAAAAAAAAATGGGATATATTCCAAATTAAGAAAAAACTGGATCTTTTGATCCAACCCAAATGCTTCTTTGAAAAACAGTTAAAACTGAGCTGGGATCATGAAATAACAGGTGTCTACTTATTGAAGGTGATAAACATGATAAGGAAACTGGAGCAGATGAATGTTGTCACTGGGGAAGCATGTTTGCCCTTTTCAAAAGCACAGATTTTAAGTCTGGAACCAATCACAGAAATGCCTTGGCTTGCCATGATATGTAGATCACAACTTGAACAGGTAAATGCAATTTGTATAAGCATATAAATCAGAGAGTGTGATTTTAGGTACCCTTAAATGAATTAGATTTGTCTTACAATATTCCTATTAAACAGGTAAATATCACTGATCCTCATTATTTAGAGACCAGGTGGCATTAGCAAACACACATTATATTTCAGCAAGAGTTTCCAGCTCGTCAGTACGGATCATTTTGAAATCAGTTGCGAGGAGTTCACAATCTCACATGTAATTAAATCTCTTTATTTTCTATTTCCTTTTCTGTAAAGTGAGAACAGTAATACTATGTGCAAATTCAATACAGAAATTTTCAGAACAGTTTTTGCTGCTTTTGAGATCCCAAATGGATATAGCCAGCTGTGTGGGACTGTTTTGAGGAGAAATTCTCCCTGTGTAAAACTTCCGCACATAACTCACTGAAGCCATGAAAGCACCAAAGTGGGTTTGGTGGTGACTGAATCCCAAAGCTTTCTAAGATTGTAGGTGACTGTGCTAGCAGCACCAGCTTTAGTTAATCTATAGTTATTTCAGTTTCTTACAATCAATACAGAACCAGAATTAAAGTATATACAGAGGATGACAGTGCACTCAGCATACAAAGATTTGTATTTAAGACATGCAGAGCAAAATAAAATATCCTTGGTTCATATTTATCCATAGGATAATTAGATTTGCAGGAATTTATTTGGGTTTTAGGAGACCACTTTATTTATTTCTCTCATGTAAATGAGTGCTTTTAACATACAGCCTCAAATAAAGCCCCTTACTCCAGACTGCAGTGTAATGACAATATATTGGTTTGGTTATCCCTGGATGTGTTTACTTGCTTGATCAGAAGTACAACCAGGTGGTTCCATCTTCTTACAACAATTTTACTTCCCTTTCAATGAGCGTGGCTCGTTTGAAGTTTGTGAAAGGCGTATCCGTATGGAATTCATAGGATTTCATGTTGTGATGAAGCAAGGAGACTTGCTAGAAATTGCCTGTTTCAGGCTGATGATGCAAAACTAGACATCTGTTAAATTAACATCTATCTAGCATTTTTGCCTTTCAGTCAAATGCATTCAAAAAATTTAAATGTTTTTTAGCTGTCAAAACAATCTGTCACAAGATTTTTTTTATTTTTTTATTTTTTTATAATGGGTTACTTAAGGAAAGCAGCATATGGTTGAGTAAGCTGCACCTATGCTGCAGCTTCCCCAGCTCTGTACTACCTGTGAACTACTGGAAGATGCACAGGCTTAAGTGATTAATTTTTAAAATTGAAATTAAAAAAGTAGAACTTTATGCTTCCTAACCTATTGGATCGCTTTGTAATTTATGTTTTAAATAAAAAAATTAAACTAATTTCGGTAAAGAAACCTTAGAAAATGCTGCCCTGCCTTTTTGTCTTAGAGCAGTCCTTAGGATGATGAGTACATCCTGCAATAAATCACAGTGGGAACAAGCCTGCATTCACCTACAGGTTTGTTTCTTCCCTTAATTTAAGCTATTCATTACTTCTCACGTAGAGGAGGATATAATAATGCATTAGCAATTACAATTATGCATAATTTTAATAAAAACCTGTAATAACAGGTTCTAATAATGACCAGAACCAAAAAGCCTTTAATGCAACATATAGTGCTGCATTGTACAGGGTTCTCATTCATCACACCATGGCTTGTGTGTGCTGGTGACATTCTGGGGCTGCTTTTATGTGCCCCTTTCAGTCATGTAGCCATGTGCCCTGCCCTACCCTGCAAGAATAGCACTGAGATACTTACAGATTTAATTCACAATAAAATCCTGCCCTCATTGAAGTCAGTGGGTCTGCTGCCTCCAAGTCAGTGAAACCTAAACTGACTGCTTGCATCAGTATTTTCTGGGAGATAGGCACACTTGGAGTCCAATGTTAAAGCTGTTTAAAGTATTTCTTTCAGAATTTATTTGTATACATTTCTTCTACTCAGGTTTTGATTTGTGTATGCTTGAAAAAATGGGGATTTGTTTTGCTTTTCTTGGTCCCATGGCACGTAAAGCTTGTGTGAATATGAGATATTTTGCTCTGGGAATAGTCAGCAAGCTTTGCATAGGGGTAAGATTGGAAGTTCTGAGGATGTGATGTATCTCACCCCTAGGGAGACGAGAAATGTGTCACCCACACCACTACAGCCCTTCAGGGAGCATCTTGTGTTGTTCATTCATGGTTTAGTTTGGATTTAGGTTCGAGGCAGCAAGAGAATTGTAAAAAAATATTGCAGTAAGTCACTGTATTTCATTAGTTATTAACACAAAACTGTCCATTCCCCTGGAAGGAACCCTGTGGCCTCTGGTGTCACTGGTATATTCAGAGAGGCAGCATTTGAACGTGGAGAACATATGGGGGCATAGACTATGGAAATCATTCACTTAAATGTCACTTCTGTCTTAGATTTGTCATCTAATTTTAATATGTTGAATGCCATGAATATGTTTAATTGTAGTTCGCTTTACAGTGAGTTGTATTTCTTGCCACTGACTGCAGTGTAAATACATCCATGTTAATTATAAATATTGGAGATTTTTAAAAGCTAGTTATTTTATTTTTTTTTGTTTGACAAATATGCTGTGTGTCTTACAGGTGCAGAAACTGTTTTAGGGTTTTTGGGGGATTTTAGAAACAAGTTTACTCTAGTAAAGACTTGATTACAGTGAGATAAATGGTTCTAATATCAGAGAAAAATGCAAATTTTAAAGATTACATTGTAAGCTATTGTACACTGCTAGAGCCCTGTGGACTTCAGTTGAGGTAGTAACCTTTTAGGATTTTGGCACATGGGAATAAAAAGCCCCATCCAACCCACAGAGCATCTCCAGGCAGCAATTCCCTCTGTTCTCCCACACCTGCAGAGTTTCCTCCTTTGTTCTCCTGCCCCAGCTCTGCAGGCAGGCTGGCCTGGCCAGACTGATGGGACAGGCAATTCCTGCCTTGTGTCAGAGCCCTCCTGCCTGCAGGGGTTTGTTCTCTACTCATTTGAGGGAGTTTGTGAAACTGTAGGCATTTCAGATCTTTGAGAGTCACACAAGTTTGTGTGTACCCAGCTGAGTATTTCAAGGAAGGATTGTCAGAGAGGCAGATTTGCTCAGAGACACAGGAAGAATGTACCAATGTTAGTTAATATTTGACTTCTAAAGCCTAGAAGTCTAGAGTGGTCTAGAAACTAGAACTTTGTTTTTCCTCTTCATTGTTGCTATTCTGTCTATTATGTATGAGTCATGAGATACTTTGAATAGACAAGAACTTGAAAGTGTTGATATTTTTAGTTGATTTGTGACAATCTGAAGCATGAGCCTTGGCTTTTCTGGGCAGAGGTAGATTGGCAATAATCTTTAGTAAAGGTGACAATATAATCATTACAGCCTCTGGGCTATACTGCAAGGAGCAGGAAGTGCAGATATTAGCAAGTTGGTTTTTCCTATACTGATTAATAAAATAAAACCTGTGCTTTTGTTTGATATGCTAATAGCAGTCCCTTTTGTTTGTTAGGGAAATCCTTAGTATGCTGCAGCTTCCTTCTGATCTGACACGCCCTAAGCTAACCAATGGCAAGTTGATCCTAAATATCCCACCATGCCAGTCATTCCACTGAGAGAGAAGGGTCACTCTGAGTCTCCAGCTGACCCTGCTCCACCCTGGGCTGCTCTGTCATCCTGCTTTTCTCTCATCCTCCTCAAAAACCTCACTCAGTGCCTTCCTCTGCCCATTCCTCCCTCCTCTGCAGGACGAATTTTTGCTTTTCTAAAACCTCCTCTGGGAAATGAGTGGTGTGGGGCTTTTCCCAGTTTGGAATTCCCATGTCATTCTCAGCTGGCAGGCCAGGCAATTGAGGGGTTTTGCTGACCCTGTTTGTGCTGGCCCAGTAAAAGGCAGCAGAGCCTGAGAACCTCCAGTGTAACAGAGTGTGGACAATGAACCTCCAGGCTTAGGTACAAAAAATCTGAAGAGTAAGAAAATGGTTTTTAAGTGCTTTTGCCTTAAAATGTGTTCTTGGCTTTTCCTTTATCTCTCTCTTCTTTTTTCTTTTTCTTAAATGAATTCTGTTCTGAAGAAGCAGATTTTGGGAGCATTGTGCCGGGAACAAAAGGATTCTTTCAAAGACTTGTTGCTCAGTCTTGTTTACAGGATTTTTCTTTTCCTGAAGCCTTCTAAAGTCTTCTCAATTATTCTCTTCCCTAATGTATTCATATTTGCTGGAATAAAACTTGCTCTATTTTGAGGAGGACTGCACCAAGTGCAGTTGTTCCCAGTGTTTTCTGGGCGAAACCTTAGCTGAGAAAATTGGCAATGACATTCTTTCCCCAGATCCCTCTGTGCCCTCCCATTCTCACCACTGCTCCTGCTGCTTTCTCTCCTTCCTCTGTGTCAGGACTGCTGCAGCCACTTCCTTGGCCAGCTCTGCTGGGGCTGCTGCTGCTGCTTTCCCCTGGACCTCCCAGCTCTGCCCTGCCTGAGCCAGCCACCCACAGTGAAGTCTGAATGACTGAGATTGCCTCTAAACTTGGGCTTGTGAGCAAATTTTCCTTCCAGCATTTCCTGTTCTAGCCTATTTTCCATGTGTTATGACTTCTGAGGTGCCCTGCCTTTCCTGCCAGGTGCCAGGTGTATCACACAAACCTCACCTGGGCGGGTGAGGAACAACTGCACTTGTCCACGTTGCATTAATAATAATTATGATCATAATCATCTTTGGGAATACATTAATGTGGTTTTCTTACATATGCATTAGGTTAACACTTAGCTAAATAATCATAATTAGCAACTTGAAAATTTTGTGCAAGTATTAGTTATTAAACCCTTAAATGAGTCCTGTGAGGTATCATTACAACCATTATATAAACTGAAAAAATTGACCACATCAAAGATAATTGTCTTTCCCAAGACCCAGCAATGAATCTCAAACTGAGAGGTGATTTGATCTCCAAGGCTCTGTTTCACCCATGGATTTTGCATGCTGTAAAACATCAACTCCCAGGAACAATAAAACAATATAGTTTTATAAAAAAAATACTGTTTACATTATATTTTTTAGTCATCACAGAAGAAATAAGTTGTCAGTACTAGCCCTGTGTTTTTTTGGGGATTCCTACTGCAAATAAAAAAAAAATATTTCTGGGGGATATAGGATGGCTTCTACATAACTCTATTAGTTCTTGTAACCTTAGGTGTTGTTTTCTACTTTGAAATAGAATTACTGAAGCAAGATATTACCTGAAAAATGACAAGCTCTGTTAGAATGCTATTGAAAGTTAACCCAAATGGCACAGAAATGTCATACATAGCTGATTATAATCATGCTTCTGTGTAGAATGTTATTTTTGTCCATTGCTCTGGTCTGTTTATAACCATTAAGGGGAATTATGCACAGTAATGTGTCTAGATTCCAAGGAAGTTATTTGGCCTGTACATTATGATTTTTATTTGTTGCTTGGCTGCAGGACAGCATATGGAGTCATTATCCACTTAATAACCAAAATAGATGCAACCTCCCTTCCCCCTGGTGAGCGTGGGGATGGGAGGAGGCAGCATCTGTCACCTGTGCAGACACACTGAGAGGGGCAGGGTCACTCAGGGCTCTCATCTCTGCCTTTTCCAAGAAGAGTTCTTGGCTTGTGAGTTTTTCTGTTAGTATTTTTTTTATTATTATTATTGCTTTATTTTATTATTTTTCTACCTGGAATATAAATTTGGTAGGAAGATGTTATGGGAATATCTCTTTGCACTGGTACAAAGCTCACTCCTTCCTGCCCTTTGTGGCCCAGCAATGTGCCAGGGACAGTAGGGCATGTTTCAGTTCTGGGAAATTTGTGTGCCAAAGTATGAAAGATGCAGCTGGGGAGATGAGTTCGATGTATTTTGAGGCCACGGAGGAACTGGCTGAGTTCAGATTCCAAGGAAGTGATTTGCTTTTGGACTGAAGCATTCACATCTGGATTGTGGTCTTTGTAGCCAGAGCAAAAGTATTTCCATGTTTGCATATTGTTCTTTGGAATATGTACCGATTCTGCATGTCCCTGTCTCCCTCTGTTGTTCAATTTCCTACTCTTTTTTGTGTGCTTTCTCATGGATGTTTTCAGTCTTCCTGAATCGCTAATGGGGCAAACAAATTTTAATAAGGTTTTCTTTGATTATAACTTAATTTAAAGTGTTCAGCTCAGACTCATGTAAAAGGTGTTTTTTGTTTTTTCATTCAGCAGCGGTGCAGCTAAAAATTCACTGGAATGTCGTGTTTAAAATTGTTAATCTAAAGTGAAAACTATAGTCCTTAATTGTTCACATTACTAGCAGCCATCAGCTGTGCTCATTTTGGGTTTTATGCATGAGCTAAGCCCCTAGTTTATACCTGGGTCTCTGAGAAAATAAAAGATCTGTTTCTCCAGGCACCTACGGCATCAGCCTTGTCATGCTGATGACTGGCGAGACAGACTTGCCATTAGTGTTGGCCCTTTGGCATCTCTTTTTGATCGGCGAGCCCAGCCGGGCTGCTCAGGTATTCACTGCACATCACAACTGCTATCCGAAGGATCTCTGCTCTGCCCTGGCTGGAGCTGTGGCTGTGCTCAGCCGCTGTCACTTCTGCTTTGTGTCACATCCCGCTCCTCTCTCCTCTGACCTTCCCCGCTCAGGGCCGCCCGGTGCTGCCCGCGGCTCCCCGGGACCGGGGCTGCCCTGGGTGCCCTGCCGTGCCACTGCCCCTGCCCAGGATGGGCATCTCTGCTTCCCTGGCCCTTCCCCCCGTGCAGGCACCGTCCCGAGCGCCCCTGGTGCGCTTCGTCCGTGCGGGGGCAGCGCCCGCTCATCCCCGTCCTGTGCACCCCAGTCCTGTGCATCCCCGTCCTGTGCACCCCAGTCCTGTGCACCCCAGTCCTGTGCACCCCAGTCCTGTGCATCCCCGTCCTGTGCACCCCAGTCCTGTGCATCCCCGTCCTGTGCACCCCAGTCCTGTGCATCCCCGTCCTGTGCACCCCAGTCCTGTGCACCCCAGTCCTGTGCATCCCCGTCCTGTGCACCCCAGTCCTGTGCATCCCCGTCCTGTGCATCCCCGTCCTGTGCACCCCAGTCCTGTGCATCCCCGTCCTGTGCACCCCAGTCCTGTGCATCCCCGTCCTGTGCATCCCCGTCCTGTGCACCCCAGTCCTGTGCATCCCCGTCCTGTGCATCCCCGTCCTGTGCACCCCAGTCCTGTGCACCCCAGTCCTGTGCATCCCCGTCCTGTGCATCCCCGTCCTGTGCACCCCAGTCCTGTGCACCCCAGTCCTGTGCATCCCCGTCCTGTGCATCCCCGTCCTGTGCATCCCCGTCCTGTGCATCTCCCATTCCGCGCATCTCCACCCCCTCATCGCCCATTCCGCGCATCCCCCGTCCCTCCCATCCCGCTCTCCCATCCCGTCCCTCCCATCCCGCTCTCCCATCCCGCTCTCCCATCCCTCTCTCCCATCCCTCTCTCCCATCCCGCTCTCCCATCCCGCTCTCCCATCCCTCTCTCCCATCCCGTCTGTCCCATCCCTCTCTCCCATCCCGCTCTCCCATCCCGCTCTCCCATCCCTCTCTCCCATCCCTCTCTCCCATCCCGCTCTCCCATCCCGCTCTCCCATCCCTCTCTCCCATCCCTCTCTCCCATCCCGCTCTCCCATCCCGCTCTCCCATCCCTCTCTCCCATCCCTCTCTCCCATCCCTCTCTCCCATCCCTCTCTCCCATCCCGCTGTCCCATCCCGGTCCGGCTCAGCGCGGTGTGTCCCGGCCGGTCCGCAGCCCCGTGGCGGGGCCATCCCCCGCTCCCCCAGGGCCATCTCCCGGCCGGGCTGTGCCGGGACCCGCGGGCTCTGCCCGGTGCCGGGAGGAGATGGGGCATGGCCTCGGGAACCGGGCTGCTCGGGCAAGCTCCAGGGGAAAAGCAAATACAGCAACGACGCTCCTTCCCTTTCCCAAAAAAACATCAAGCCAAAACAACCGACAGAAAACCTCCTCATCTGGGAGGTGTGCGCCTGCCCACAGGAGGGGGATTGAAACCGGATGATCTTTAAGGTCCCCTCCGACCCAGACAATTCTGTAATTATATGAAAAAACCCACAGCCAGAGCAAAACTCGGAATTTCTGTCTTCTCCTCGCTTTTCTCCCCAGCAGCCGGCTGCAGCTGGGCCGGGCAGCAGGAGAGGGAGCACTGGGTTCTGTGTCCCGCACACCTTTGTGTGGAGAGAGGTTCGGGCTGCAAAGAGCCCCAGCAAGTGCTGCATTAGAGAGGAACGTGTCCGGAGTGAGAGCCCCAGCTCCCACCCCTCGGTGTGGGTGCCACCTGTCCAGCTGAGTGCTGAGCTCAGTTTCATGGCTTTGGGGGCAGTGCACTGTGTTGGGAGCTCAGCAGCTCCAGCAGTGGCATCCTCCTTACTTGCTGTTCAGTAAGTACCTGATGTCGTTCATAACAAACCTTGTAGCTGTGTTACAGGGTCAGTGAGTGGCACAGCTCTGGTTTGGCAGGCTCAGCCTCCCTGCTGACCCTTCTGGCAGAGGTGGGTCACTGGGGTACCTCTGAGCAGCCATCTCGGTAAGAAGAGGTTTCTCAGAGCATGAGAAAGAAGAGCACGTGGGTGTTTGGCTCTTCCATGAGCTGCTTTGAGACCTTCAGACGAGGTGAAGCCCTGCAAGTGGTACTGCAGGTACCTGCCCTACAGGTACCATGGCTGTGTGGCTGGGCAAGGTCTGAGGGGAGCAGGGGCTGCCTGCAGCCTCCTGATGGACGTGCTTGGGCAGTGGGGAAGGGCTGTGACTTCCCTGCCCAGGTGTCCCTGCAGTGGAGAGCAGTGGTTGTGTTCACTGTGTCAGCTGAGGTGGGGAACAGGCACTGTCACTTTCCAGCTCTCCACCCCTGGAACCTGGGCCTCCCCAGAGCTGGTCTGTGCAGCCCAAACACACCTGGGTCACCACCACAGCCAGAGTTACACGAGGGTGGTGTGAGGCTCCAGAAATGCTTTCTGCTGTTCTTCCATGGATGTCATTTCAAAACTGTAAGAAAAATGCTTGTGTCTTTTGGCTTATCCAGGACTAAAACTTTCTTCCTGCTATCTTTATAGTAAACATTTGTTTTATCTTGTGGTCTTTAAGCATCAGCAGGTGTTGAAAGTATTTAAATAACATCCTTTCATTGTTTTTAAAAGACCTCTTGATAAACATAAAGAAATATTTCCATTCTGATGAATAGCAGAAGATGTGTTGGAACTACTTAGGTGTTGGGTCAGACATTACTTATGATGTTCCGATGGGTTTTGCTAATTCTTAACACACTGAGAATCATTTTGAAAATGAAATTCACAGTACTATGTGCTTCTTCACACATTTTGTTTCTTTGTCATGAGCATGTATTGGTTGATGACAATTAATAGTCTGTGAATTTGGCTGACAACAAACCTGTTAGTTGAAACATAAACTAGGTGCTACAGTAGAGATAAGGGCAACAGAATGCTGATATTATGCTTTATGATTTATGCTTTGTCTGGCTTCACTCATTTCCTTTATGCTAAAAACCCCCAAAACAGCAGCAGCATGGTATTGCTTTATATTATTATAGTTACTTTGAAACCTTAATCAGCAGAAAAATCTATAATGAATGAGGTTATATAAAATTTCATCAGGGATCCAAGTGTTTCTCCATTGAGTCCAACAGGCACACTTTAAATGGAGAAAAATGGAGAGGAAAAAAACAAACAGGAGGCTCAGGGAAAGAGGAAATTAAGGTTATTAGACAATTTGAGCACTATAAGGTTGTCTGTCTGCTTTGTTGTTTGGGTTTGTTGTTGTTGTGTGTTTGGGGTTGTTGTTGTGTTTTTATTGTTTTGGTTTGTTGGGTTTTTTTACAAAATTGTTGCCCTTAATGGTTGTGCTTTTGGTGTGCATTAAGATGAGAACTTTCTGGGAAGTGTATGTGGTGACTCTGTTACGTTGTATAGCGTAGTTAATATCTATTCCTGGCAGCTTCCAGAGGTTTTATTTTAGGTATTCAGTACCTGAAATTGTACCATTTTATCCCAGATTTCATAAGTAAGTATGAGGTAATTGTAAAAGAGCGTTGGCTGATAAGTAAAGTTTTGAATTGCGTTCGTGTTTGTCACAGGAGAGAGCACGTCAAAAATGACAATGCCTGTATTAAACTGGCTGGGTGAAAAATAGTAAAAGTAAAAATAGTTCTCTCTTCTTTTTGTGTTAATTACTTTTTCACTTTGTCGGAATCTGTTTGTGGGAAGGCTTTTGCTTTAATGAGTCTGTCTTCATAAAGTTGAAGAACATTTCAAGTAACAGCCAGATAGTTCACTCATGCTCTTAGTCAGCTGTATGAAAGATGTGGCACAGTCTCAATTGAGTTTCCATGGAATCAAAGTCTGTATATTCTAAAGAAAAAAAAATCTAGGGGAAAAAAAGAAGAATGTTATTATTAAATTCGGATCATTCTTAAATGCAGAATATTACTTATTATCGATAATTTTAAGAGACTGAATATATCTAAAAAGCCGTATCTTGCTATTTATATCTGGTCTGGTTGCATTTCAGAACTGTGAAACAGTTATCATAAAACCAGACCTAAAATGTGCATTTAATTTTTTTTTTTTTACATTTTAATCATCTGTAATGTAATGTCATACTCACTTTTTATAGCATTTTTAATATGCATATGCTTTTTTTAAATTTCTGTCACTTTTTAACAGTTTACTTAAAATACTATAAGTTAAAGTTCTTAAGAGTCAATCATGTCAAGCTCTTGCTGTTCTCAACATTCTAATCAGCACTTCACATTTACCAATTTTATCTTTTTTTTCTTTTGCTTCAGTGTGCACTTTCTTAGTGGTATGACAAGGATAAAGGCAGGAGCAGCTGTTGTGGTTCTTACCACAGGTTCACCAAAACCAGTATCCTCTGTCTGATGAGAGCTGAGGAAATGCCAAATTAAGGGTGCTTTTTGTGCCACATCAACCCTTTTGGTGGAATTTTCCTCCATGTGCTGTACCAAAACAGATTGGGAGTAAACCAAACTTTCCTGAACCTTTTTCTTATCAACTCATTGGCTTGAGTCATAGTCTAGAGGCAGCAAGAAAGTGTTTAATAAAAGAAGCTCTTGACTCATGTGGTGAGTAGGACTGCTGTGGGTACCCTGTTGTTATGGCATTGCTGCTTTAGCAGTACCTGCAGTGTTCCTGCTCATCACAGCTCTGGGATACCTGGGAAGGAGTGAAGTCTTCCAAGTTCTCAAGAGGTCTTTGAGCTGTAAACTCAGAGGGCTTGAAAATCAAGGTTTATACGTGGAATTTTAGGGGTCCTGTTATGGTATACAAGTCCTCTTGAGCATTACATGAAACAGCTCGAAGCAGTTAATGAATTGTCAGGTGTTATTAGTAAGGTATAGACCTAATCCTGTAACACCTCTGTGCTAAATATAGTGGAAAAATGGGGTTCTGGTACAAAAATTGTGTATCAGAACACAAGTAAACAGGAGCAAGTTTTAAAAAAGTAACACCTTTGTTGCTGTTTTTCACTTCCTCTGTGGTGTTATTAGAGAGACAATTTTCTGTTTTTATCATGTAACTTTACTCTGAAAATAGAAAGTTAATAATTTCCCTGCCTCCATGTTTTGGTCATCTCTTGCAGATTTTTGGCATCCTTGGCTCATGGCACAGATAAAACTTGGCTCCAGCAGGGCAGCAGGTCTTCGGATCCTGACACAGAAGCAAATAATTTTAAAAGGTTTATAGATTTGGTTCTCTGCTTCCACATTATCAAGGAAATGTGCTTGTGTCAAGATCAGCTCACAAAAAAAGACGAGTTTTTTGATTACCCTGGTTATTAGGCAATGACAGCAGTGGCCATTTAATTTGTTGACATCCTTCTTCTTTTTGCCATCTATATCATAGGTGTAGCAAAGCAGTGTCTATAGAGGCTGGAACTGAATTCACAGCAGAAATAATCTCAGAATAGAAGTCAGCCTGAATATAGGTCAAGTTAGTGCATAGGAAACCAACACATCTTCAAAGCTGTGGCTCAGAGAATGCCTAAGGGTATACTTAAGGCATGAATGTTGCATATTAATTCAGGGGACTGGGCAGTAAAACTAGGCTTTGTTCAGTTTCTAAGTGTGTTGCCCTGTACTCTGACATAAATTGTGCACAGTGAAGCTGTGAGCTCTGTTGTCTCAGCATAGATTTGTATTTCATGTAGAGAACCTAAATTACCTAGTTGTGAAGAAAATGCTTTAGGAGCCTGGCAGTGCTCTCCTGGAAGCCAGCCTTTGTCTTTGCAAGCAGAACGTGCCTGCAGAGCGTGGAGGAGCTCTCAGCCCGTGGCAGAAAGAAATCAGGCACATCTGAACCTTGTAGGTAAATTATTCTTTCCATCCCTAATGTTAATTGAGGCACAGGAGGTTCACGTGAACCGGCTGCCGTTTAGGCGCAGATGAAAGTAATCGGTTTACTGCTGGTTTAAAAAATGTAAATCTTCTGTGGGAGATACTTCAGGAATTGTTTGAGGTACTGAGGAGACTTGAAAGGCCTTAGCATGTGACTGTAATTGGAGAAAAGATTCTAAATGGAAATGTATGAAGCAGACAACAAGTTGGTGCCACGGAAGTCTGACTCTTGAAATGTTGTTTTAATGCGTATTCCTCTATGGTTTTACAAATAAATATGAGGGTGGGGTGGATTTACATGTTCTTTAAAAATTTTGTACCCAAATAGTCAACAACATACTGATTATCTCCTATTATAGTACTTTAGCAGAATTTATAGAAGTACTGATTTCCATTCATTCATTAAATGATTGGTTTCAAAACATATTAACACTTATTTTCATGGAATAGAGAAAAGTAGAAATTAACTATGTAAATAAAATAATAACTTAGGTATTAGTTATTATCACTTACTGAGTTGACAATGATAGGAATCAAAGATTATTTTCAGTAGCCATTAAGAAATCTGCATGAGTCATTATAAGCTGCTTTCGCTGGGGTTTTCTTTTTGTTTCCTTTTCAGAACACTTGGCTATCCCTTCCATCGTGTAACACGGGCAGTTGTAGATCAATTTGTTCAACCATGCATATAGTGAGTAAGGTTGTACTGTTTGGACCAAATGGAGGTCATAAACAGTTTTAATTTATAATGATGCTATCACATGTATTCAGTTATGCTCAAAAAGCAGTGTTTAAGTGGTTTTATTATTCATACCAGCAATAGCATCACAGTTTTTCTTCACCCTGCCAGGATGTTGTAGCTTAGGCTTGTGTAAGGTCTTTATTTTGTGCCTCTCTTGTACCATTAAAATTATGTCTGATCCTGATGCTTCTTTTACCACACCAATTTCATTTCTCATTGTAAATTGGGTGCTGGGAAGTTAAGAATAGGCAATATAAGACAAAAGGGATTTTCATGTATGCTCTGCCTTTCTTCTAGCCCTTGTGCTCCTCCTGTATTCCCTCTGAGCAGGGAACAGATCCATTCTAGGGAATGGAGGCTGGGAAGAGATGAAGGGCCACACTGTGCCCTTATAATTTTATAGTGCTTGTGGTGTTAGATATCCAAAGGTATTATTGAAACAGGGTTTTGGGAGAAGAAGGTGGTATGTTTTATTAAACCCACAGATGTAACTGGAAAAAAAAAATAATAGATGCTCTCAGAGACAGTCTGTCTTCAGGTCTGAAACAGAAGAAACAAAACCAAAAGGCTGGGAAAATTAATTTTGTGTTTGTGTCACCCAACTAGATAATTGACGAAGGAAGTCTTTGCTAGATGTAAAATTCAGAAGGATATTGCTGAGAGAAAGTGGTCATTGGCCCTTCTGCATAACCAGAGCTTTTCCTTCAGCTCCAAAGTCAATGAGTGTTTCTGGCCAGTAACCACCTGTGATAGGTGTGAGTGTTTCATTGTCATTTGCCACTTTACCTCTTGTCATGTGCTGTGCGATGCTCCATGTCCTGGAAGACCCTGTGTTTTCCTGAGGCTTGTAGGGGATGGGGCTGGATTCAGCATCATTGAAACAACACAGGGTGGTGAATGTTCTAAAATTGTTCTGTTGCTCCAGAAGTCTGAGGTCACTGAGGATGTGTTTGCATGTGGATTAAAACCCACAGGAGAACAATCTGGATTTCTAGCAGAGTAGACAAGTATGGTACCAAGAGGTTTTTTGTTATTAAACTTCAACTTGGCTTCTTCATGTAAGATTGAGGAGAAAGCTGTGGTTTAGTTATTTTCTCTGTAATGGTGAGAGTGCAAGAAAAGGGCTGGAAATCAGCTATTTCTATCTCTGCATAAAATGGCATTGCTAGTAGGTTTCTGTGTGTGGTTATTTTGTAATGTTTGCTGGTGTGGTGCTGGTGTGCTCCTGGAGTACTGCTTGAGAAAGCTTAAGTGGAAGCACATTTAACAGCAGTAAAATACAGTTTTCTCATTCATGTTCATCAAAGCCTCGCCTGTCTTATGGAAGTGTGGCTGATTGTAGAGTGACTTCCATAGGAGAATGACTTGCCTTGCTCTCTGGAGCTGTAAGGAGTCAAGCAGTTCAGTGTCCAAACACTTTAGTTCAAACACAAGGTCAGTTCTTGCAGAAAACAATTTATTTTCTTCAATGTATAAGCTCATGTTTGGTTTTAGCCACACAGTCCTATGCCTTTCGTGAAAACAAACAAGATGCATGCATGTTTTCAAGTGTTTTGTTGACCTTGGATGCAAATGCTGGCATTTGATTCCATTGTGAATTTGAAGATAGGCCTGTGAGAATGAATAAATACTTCTAGAAGTATGTATGTGTTTGCATTTCCTGAGAGTTGTCATGAATACAATCTAGTACATTGTAAGAGACGTGGAAACTTCTTATCAAGACTTGCATGAGAAAAGCAATTTACCAGTAAGGGTGAGAAAGATGAATGGGAAACAGGAAAGATCTCTCCCCTAATTGTTCCTGTTGCTCATTTTAAGTGTACACAGGCCTGTGCACTCACTGCATTGGCAGAGGAGCTTCTAACAGCACTTGGCACTTACTTTTGCTTGTTTTCTTTTCAAAAGGTAGTGAGGCAGTTCCTTTACAGTATTTACTGATAACACTCTGGGAAAAAAAATGCCATAACTAAACTCATGGATGTCTATTTCTCATCTCTGTTTTCTCTAATTCTCTATTTCTCATCTTTCTGTCCCCCTGAAATTTCAGGTGGTGTTAATTTCCAAAACAGGAGGCTTAAAACTGTATAAGGAATCCATTGGGCTCCTTACAGCAGCAGAACATGAAGGAAGGAATTCTTGATCCCTCACACAAACTGTTCCTGTGCTGGGTCAGCTAGTGGTGCATTGATACACATAGAGATATAATAGCCCATTGCTCTCTTTAATATTTTTGTCCTTATGGTAACTTCAAATTCACATGATGAAGGCTGCTTAAGAAGGTTAGTGAGAATCTGATTGTAGTGGATCTGTATTTCAGAGTGGATTCCCAGTCCCCAGGAGACAAAAAATAAGAGGTGAAATGCTGAAGCAATCACAAATTTATCAATAGATTGGGGTTTGCAAGTTTAAAGGGTTGTTTTGCAAGTGTTGCTATACAGATATGAAAACTGGATTCCACCTGTCCAGAGCTTACTGTGATGGTTTTTTGTGAGATTCTGGAGGCAAACATTCACAGAAAAATATCATTTCTTACAAGTCTTATGGTATAGAAATGATATAGAATTACCTGGAGTTGAAGCTGACCAGTTTCCAGCTGGCAAAAAGCCCATTTGCCTTGACCATGTAAAAGCAGAAGGTATGAACAAAGAAAATCATGTTACCTGTTGTAGTTAGGAAAAAAAACCTCCAACCAACCATAGACCCAAAGAATCCATACACATCCCATCCCCATCTTACACAAAAATGAGCCCTACTTCCATGAGGACTTCTTTTCTAGATGGGTAGGAATTCAAAACTAGATTTGAAATTTTAAATTTGGGTTTTAGCTTGTAATTGCTTTTTAAAAACATTGGAAGTACGAACGTATTTCTGATGCATTCCTTTAAAAATGTTAGTTCTGGGTCAAGTTTCTGCTTCTCCTACCACTTAGAGCAACTTCATCTAGAAATTCCAGGCTAAATAAAATAAAGTGTCTGTAATACCCTTTCTTAAAAACAGATTTATCAATGCTAATATGTTTTGTTGCTATGATAACTCAGTTATCAACATTAAACATTTGTTCAGTCATTTGTTTACCAATGGCAGTTTGTTAGTAGTTATAAGTAGAATTCCATCTGCCAGTTAAACTGTATTGTAAATTAATGCAGAAATCAGCAGCTCCTGTTTGTTGGGAGTGGGGGGAGGTGTCTCTTCTAATGAATATATGAACTTAATTGCACATAAATGCATCTGCAGAAGATGGTTGGGGGGCATCTCAGGTATAGTGCACGCAAGTGTGCCAGTCAGGCGCAAACAGGCACACACTGTGATTATCTCAGTTTTCAAACCTGGAAGAGACAAGAGTGTGTTGCTAAATGAGAGAGGCAGTATGTCATGCTCACTGAGATAAAAACAGAAGCTGCCAGACACTTTGGCTTTATTCTGCGAATTCTTTGCTTCAAAACTCTCCTCTTTTCCTCCGGCTTATTCTGCCTCCCATTCTCATTCTTCCTCCTTCCTTCGCTGCTGTCGCGATCTCTCTCTCATTGTTCTCTCCCTTTTCCCCGTCTTTGATGCACATACGTTGTCACATTTCATTGACTCTCCCCTCTTCTCTGTTCTTACACTCACGCCTAGTGGTGCTTCAGCCAGAGCTCGCAGCCTCTCTGCCGAGTTTTAGTCATGTGTGAAGCTCAGTTTGATCGAGCGCTCCTTTTCTGCCTTTTCACTCTCGCAAAAGATTAAAAGGTGGCGTCACATCGCTCCCCGGCTTTTTCCCGCAGGACGGACTTAAAAGGGACAACAAAAACTAATCACTTTCAATAAGCGTTTTCTTGCGAAAAAGGGACTTGGCTGTGCAATTCGAGGCCGGTGCTAAGGATTGGGAAGGCTGGAGGATGCTTCATACTGCTAACAAGGGAAGGAAGCCTTCAGCTGAGGCAGGTAAGAAGTGTCTGCATCCCAATGTTTGATGGAGTGCTTGGTCGGAGCGGTGGATTTTCAGCCTTCTCTAACTGAGGCAGGCAACTGCAGCAAGAGGCAGCAGTGGGGTTGTATCAAATTCCTTTTGTTTAAGATGTAAAGTCTGTGCTATAAATCGAATTAGAGATGGGGTTCTGAGGATGCTGGATTCACAATGAGTGCTTGTTTTTTTCCTCCGTTTTCTCTGTGTATCAAAATAAATCAGAGAGCCAGCTTTTGTGAAAGCTGGACTTTGCTTAAGGTTAAATTCAGTGCTGAAATCTCAGTGTAAGGAAAGCTTTAGAGTCTTACAACCCTCAGGGAGCTTGCATTCTGCAATTTGATTGCAACAGCTCAATTAAAAAAAAAATATTTATTTATTATTTATTGTGTAAGTTAAAATTTAGCATTGAATTTAGGTCTAGGTGAATATGGCATGTTTGCCTGGCATTTTATCAGATGAATAGCTGTACCATTTTAGACATACTGTAAAACCTATTTCATGTTTATGTTTTGTAAATTGAGATTAAGTAGCATCCTGAATGAAATACGTGACTAAAACTCATAAAATGCATCTGTGTTTAGTAAAGCAATCACCAAATTAGAATAATGGATTTATGTCAGTTGTCAAATGGAGTTAACTCTGAAAGTGCTGTCCACAAGTGCACTTGGATTACAATAAAGGGCTTTCTGTTTAACAGTTATTGAGAGGAGCTAATTTATCAGGCAAAGCCTATGAACTTAAAGTCTTGTGATAATATAAAATTCTATAGCCTAGAGGGTTTTTGGTTTTGGGAAACATGCCCTTTTATTCTCTGTAAAAATACATTAAGATTTTATAGGGATTCCAAAGGCAAAAAAATTTTAGTGAGTCCTTTTTATTCACAACTGGAATATTTAACTATTGGGACTCCTGTTTCTGGTTGTCACTGGCTTTGGTGCTTTTTTTTCTCTCCCTGCATTTTACAGTTGCTCTCTGTATCAGCAAACTGACTCAAAATAGGAGGAAGGGATTCTGAGCATCCGTGATGCTCTGAATTTTATTGTCACACTGAAGAGTGAACAAGCAGGCAAGGGTAGTTAGACCATTATTAGGGTTTTGGAAGAAAGCAAATAGTGTTGTAGTGATCAGAGTTATTTGTAAAGTGGAGCACTTGCTGGCTGGCTCTGAGCAGAGCTGGGAAAAGCTAACTTGGTAAGCTGCAAACACCGTCTGATAGGCAGCATTTCGTGGTGCAGACCTACAGATGAGCTCCCTGCAGGGTGAAATGAATCTGTTTCCTTGAGGACTTTGGTCTCAATGTGAGTTCCCCCAAAGGCTGGGTCCTGCTGCAGCCCCCCGAAGCTCTGGCGTTCCAGGCAGCGCCGTGTGCGCAGGGGATGCTCGGACAAGAAGGGCAGGGACCAGGCGCCCCAGCTGAGAGGGACCGAGCCCCAGGGAGGCAGAGTCTCCCCCGCTGAAGGGGCACTTCCAGCCCTTCCTGCAGTGCTAGTTAACTGTACACTTTCATCCTCATACAAAAGGACAGATTTTTAATCTTTTTTATTTTTTATTTTTTAATTTATTTTTTTTTCCTGAAGATTATAAGTCAGAACTTGTAAATGTTTCACTGTTTTGCTGTGGATATTTTTACTTTCTAACTATGGTTTTGCTGAACTTGTTTATTTTTTTGGCATTGGAATTGCCACTCCAGCTCTGTTTCACCTTTCAAAACCTTTCTATATGTTCTTCCAAGTTGTTTTTATGCTTCAGCTCATGTTGGATCAAACTGAAATTAGGAGTAACTTCTCTGACAAAAATGGAAGTCCTGGATGTAATGTGGTACTTTAAATGATATTTTGTGATTAAAATGAAACATATCTGAGTATAAATGGTAGATGAATTCTGGTAGGAATTAGTCATGAAGACTTTAGTCCTTATGAAATGGCAGAAAAGTGGAAGGTTGAAGCTGAGCCACCTTGATGTGCTTAAGCCCAGAATGCAGGATCTGAATTGCAGAGCATTTATCTCTGCTTTTGGCATTGCCTAACTCTGCCCTACTAGATGTTAAATGGGTGATTAATAGAAATAGCAGCATTTTACTGATGTTCCAGTAGATGATGCTGGAGAGCAAAGTTAAGATTACTTCATCTAGAGAAAGAAATGCAGTGAGATTACAGAAACCAAAGAAAAACTTCAAGGCTGTTGGTAGTTCCATATTATGAGATTAATAATTTTTACATCATTATTGTAGGTGCTATTCCATCTGAAAACCTGAAGAGCCACATGTGCTGGAATGAGGCACATGTAGATACAACCATGTATTTTTTTAAGGTTTTTACTTACCTCCTCAAATTTTATCACTATTACTGACATTGTTTGAGCTGTGTTTACTTAGAGGAAGGGCTGAATGAATATCCCTAAAAGTTAGGGGTTTGGTTTTTTGTTTTTTAAATAGAGACACAAAATACAGATTTTTAATTATAAATTAAGAAAATAAATGCATGGCACCTCAAAATTAGAGTTCTAGTACAGTGAAGTTGCTTTCCCTTGAGAACAGCAAGAGCTTACCAGATCAACACATAAAAGACAAAAAAATCTTCTTAATTTGTATGTTATTTTATGTGTACTTTTTTATCTATTAACAATTGTGAGTTACCATCTTCTTATGTGATTCAATTCTGAGAGAAGCCCTATGATGAGTCTCAGATCAATAAATTGTAAGCACCTAATGGCAAATGTGTGAATAGAAAACTGTGATGTTCTATGCTAAAACTACTGTTTTAATTAATCTGATAAAATGATAAAGCAGTCCCAAAGGAGAGGAGGATTTTAGTATACAGGCACTAACTGATGCAATTTCAGGCAACCACTGACCTCTATCTGTGGGAATATTTATTTTTGGAGATGATCACCAACCGTAACAGATTTCAAATTCAAAACCCTAATGTGTGTTGTGTTTCTTTAATCCTAGCTTTTCACGTAAAGCAGGATAATAAACATGCAAAACTTAGGCTAGTCATGCTAAAAATGTGCTCTCCCTGTGTGCAGCTGGTTTGTACCTTAAATATAAAAAGACAAACAAGAATTATTTGAAGACCTTTGAAAGAATTCAGTTTTTAGAATTAAAATTACTATGTTTGGCTGAATTTTATAATATATAGGAGGTTGCCTTTATTTTGTTTGCTACTTAATGTGTAAGAAAAATTCAACTTCTGCTTATAATTGGGAAAAAAATGCAGATAGAAAAATGTGTGCCAGATCTCTACAGTCATCTCTCATGTAATTAGCATTGTAGGCTATTGATGTATTGTGGCTCAGATTTAGTATTTTTATGGGTTTTTGCATGTGCCAAAATGTCTTTAATCTGACAAGGTTTCGGTTGGTTGAGGTTTTTTTGTTGTTTTTGTTTATTTGGTTTGGGTTTTTTTTCCCCCATATAGGTTTACTACTGCTAGTAGGGATTTCCTTAATTAATCCTTCTTTAATTTATTTGTGCATGCACACAACTGTGTACATGCTAAGGTAATTCCTTAACCTCCAGAAAGCTGTCCATGTACTTGATATGCAGAGGAAGTGAAATCTGCATTTCCTAAGCATATTTTAGGAAATGTAACTCTATATGTATTTATTGAATGGGCATGTAGATTTTGTTTTCAAACTTAGTAGTTCCTACTCTTTTAGAGGCCATTAGCCATGGCCACTGAATGTTGTGTCTCAGTTGGCCATGGCCAAAAGTTCATGAGCACTTTCACATTTTTAAAATTCCGTGTCATTCAGAAAAATAGGCTTTGCTGTTTCCAGTGAGAACATCACCAGAATTATGTTCTCATACCTTCCTCACTCTCAGACTTGTCAATTCAATGAAATGGTACATAATTTAGTTTAAAAGATTGTAATATGTCACCAGTTTCTAAAGAGAATTCCCTGTTGAAAACATTGGCAAATTCACTTTAAAGGCTTATGACACAATATAGCCCTGAGGAATAAACTTTTATCTTTGTATTTCTCAGTTCTCAAAGTCATGAAGAGAAAAGCAAGCATACTTGTATACTGGAATTTTATTTAGGAGAACAGTCCTGAAGGCTCAGAATAGCTGCACAGGGTCAATAATTCTGGCCACAATTGAGTTCAGTGCCATATTTCTCAGTAGCAGCAATAGTGTATTTCTAGGTTTGTCTCTGGATGCTTATTTATGTAGAAAGAATGACAAAATTCTGAATCTGTGTATTTTAATTGAAGCCCATTAGAAATTTAAAAATACTTAGTCTCACATTTTTGGAACTGAGGAGGAATCTAGGGGTCTGCAGTAAGTTATTGAAATATAAAGCTGGGATGTGTACATAGGAAAATGTACTGCAGATAATACTAATTTAATGATTTATTTGGGAGGCTTCCATCTATATCAGAGACTGTGATAGTACTGTTAAAATAGGTAAATAAAAATGTGAAAAAAGTAATTTTAAAAACAAAAATAGGATTTGGCAGTGAAGTTATCTTAAAAATCTTCTAAAGGAGGACATGGTTGTATATATTTTCCTCATTAATGATGCAGTAACTCAAAGCATGGGATGTAAGTTCTTTTAGCTGTATTGTATAGAATATATTTAGCTAGCACAGTTCTTACTCTATGCATGCAATTTTTGAAGATACGGAGCTCAGTTGCTATCTATAGCTTATATTGACTTAATAAAATTCAACCTGTAGTTCATAGCTGATTCCAAATCAAATAAAATTTATATTCTGTTATGAAATATGATTATAGCATGGTAAAACACTGCATTAGAGGGCCCCTGCCCTCAAAAATAAATTACTTTTAAAAAGTGAAAAAGCTTTTTAGAGAAATCTTTTTTGAAGCAGGATGTTGTTTTCAGATCTTCTCCTAAACTTACCATTTTCTGTGAAATTTCAGGAGTA
Source organism: Pseudopodoces humilis (assembly GCF_049639895.1). Classification (NCBI taxonomy): domain Eukaryota; kingdom Metazoa; phylum Chordata; class Aves; order Passeriformes; family Paridae; genus Pseudopodoces; species Pseudopodoces humilis. The sequence goes on from NC_142216.1 coordinate 13,472,769, forward strand.
AAATAATTTGAAAGTTTCTCATATGTGAACCTTCTCTGTAAAACATTGGAAGTGTTAGAAAACCCAATATATGTTTTCCAGGAATTTTTTTATGGAACTGAATACTGAGTATTTTCAGTTGGAGAATGTGCCTTTGAAATGTCACCTGTTAATTTTGTATATATTTTGTTGTACTTGTCCACACAGTCCCACCAAGTAATGGCTCTTAAGGATGCCAATTATTCTAACATTGTTAGGGAAGAACATAGTCTCTTCTGTGCTCCTCATTTCTCTTTGTTAATGGATTAATGTCTATTTTGAATAGATTTTAGTTGACAAATTCAGCTCCTTCAATCCTTTCTGTTTGGTCTAAATGTCAACCCAACACAAGCTTTTGTGGAGGTTTTTTTTTCTCCTGGCAGCAGAATGGAGACAAGGAATCTGCTGCAAGAACAAGGGCTGTACTGAACTGCGAGAGACTGGTCTCCTCTCCCCACATACAATAATCTCTACTTTTCAGTAACTCAGTCTGGCTGACCTGTAGCACTCCCTCCCCAGCAGATATTAATGCTAGATGAAACCTGGTTTATCTCAGTATTTGTATTGATGTTCATAGTTGTAGCCTAATTCTGTACGTAAGGGGATAAGGCGTGGTGTGTTTGTGTTGGAAGGACACAAAGAGAAGAGGGGGAAAAAATAGCAAGGGATTTCTGCAGGAAAGAAAATGTTTCTGAGAACAGTGTGGGCTTAAAGCCAAAACTGTAACATCAGATACTGAATGCAGATTCCTCTTAAAGTCAACCTATTGTAGTATTGCTGTGGTGTGTGTGGATGGACATAAATAATGTATATGTGCTATACATATATACATGCAGTCTCTAGAGGTCAGTAGAATGTAAGGAATGGACAGATGTTCAGTTTTCTAATATGAGACTTTGAGATGCAGCATATCATTTGTTGCAACCTAGAAAAGATGAATATGTTTCTAATGAAATTTGGAACTGAAGTAATTAATCAGAGTTAACAAAGAGCTGAATGGAGGAGAATTGTGTCTGTCATGTTGCGGAAATGAGTGTAAATTATTTGTTTTGGGCAAATTCCTGATAAATGCTCATTTGCGTTCTGAGAAACTTGACAGAGATCCAAACCATGATTATTGTATCATAGCTCATTATATTGCATCTCCTTTTCTACCTTTTCTGAGAGGATCTTGTAGAATGACTGAAATAAAATTTAAAATGCTGTTTTGAGATAGCACGTGTCAAATGCAAAGCAAATCAGGGCTTCAGTGTGGGCAGTGTATTTTCTCTTCATGTTTACCCTGTTAGCCATGGCCAGCCTTAAGGAAATTAATTGTTTCATCCTCATTCACCACCTTCTAAAATGAAATCTTCTGAATTAACTGATCACTTGTGGTTGAAGGTTGTGTTTTCTTTTTAAAAGCTGTTTTCACACAATCACATAATCATTTCGGCTGCAAGGGACCTCTAAGATTATTCAGTTCCACCCATGACTGATCCCCACGCTGTCAAGCAGCCCAGAGCACTGAGTGCCACACCCGGTTGTTTCCTGAACACCTCCAGGGATGAGGACTGCAGCACCTCCCTGGGCAGCCCCTTCCAAAGCCTGACCACTCTTTTTGTGAAGAAATTCTTCTTGATGTCCAACCTAAACCTCCCCTGTTGCAGCTTGAGACCATTTCTCCTTGTCTCCTTGTCCAGGGAATGATGCCTGACTGCCACCTGGCTGTCCCCTCCTATCAGGGAGTTGTGCAGAGCCAGAAGGTTCCCCTGAGCCTCCTTTTCTCCAGGATAAACACCCCCAGCTCCTTCACATGACTGACTTACCAGAACCTTCTGCAACTCTGTTTCCTTCTCTGGACATGCTCCAGCACTGCCTTATGTAGGCTTGAAGGAAATCCTGACTCCAGAGTCAGGCTGAGTCACAATGACACACATGTATTGTTGTATTGTAAACAATGTGGTTAGATTTAAGTGGAGTTAGACGTTAAATTTATATATGTGTATATATATATAAGTATGTGTGTGTGAAGATCCTTAGAAATTAATGGTTCATATGCTCTCCATTTCTGTCCCTAAAGCGGCTTTTTGGGTGGTATTTGACATCTTCTGCTCATGTTGTAGTTCTGCTTTGCATTATAAAATATTGATAGGACAATTCCTGTCATGGAATTAGTTAGATCATCAATTCCCTTTTTACTTGCCTTCTGGTTATTTTTGTTGGTTTGCCTGGAAGCTATGCTTCAAAAATCTCTGTGATCTCCCTAGATATTCTGGAAGGCATCTTTCCAAGTAGTTTACAAAACTTGTTTTAATAGTGAGCTAAACAGAGTCAATTATTGCAGGAGTCACTCTGGTTTCCTTTTCCCACTGTTCTTAGAGTGTATTGAAGACTTTCTTTAAGCATTAGATGTGACAAAATTAAGTTGTGGAAGTGGATCTCAAACTTCAGTGTATCTACTTTTGGAGAAACAAGAAAACTACCAGCTCAGTTTGTATTAAATTTATGCTTTTAACATAACATTGTGGTGGTAATAAAAGATGTACTTGGATTCATTATTAATACATCGTGATAAATAGTGAATATGCATTGATGTTCATGAAGTCTAATAGCTCTCCACATAAACATCACATAAAACTTTGAAGATCAGCCTGGTTCTGGTGTGTGAAGTTGCAATATCTGATTATATGAAAATAATCATCACCTCTGTAGATGGTGGAGGACTGGTTCCTCAATTTGAAATGATGGCAGGCCTTTGGGTGTAGTGGGTTTATGATGACATTTTATTTTGCTTTCCTGTTGTTTTTGTGATTAGGTACAAAATAATTATATTATAACAGCAATGGTCCATATTTTTAGATGCAGTGACTCCTATCTGAGAGAACTGTATTAATGTTTGTGGGGACAGAACTGAGCTTCAGAATTCTCATTTCTAAAAAACATCTGTTTTCATTGGGATTTTTTTTCCCCCTTTAAGAAGTGTGAGCAAAAGAATGGTGAAAAGCTGGGGATTAGATCCAACAGCATTAATGGTGGAGATGTTATTTTTGGTTTCAGGAAATGTAAGGAGTGGACTGATCTTTATATCCCCAGTCAGTTACATAAGGGAATGGGGAATGACTGGATACAGCAAAAATAGAGATAAGATGATTCTTTTTTAAAAGGACATTTGCCTTTCAAAAAATATATAAACCAGTGTTTTTAAAGAATTATAAACAGCAGGCAGAGTTAGTTTGTATTGTACAGCCTATGTTTCAAGGCATGCTATTAGAAAATGGTGGATTCTTTTGAGTCTACAGCCTAGTAGGCAATCCAGTTGTAGGTAATCATAATATTAAAGAATCGTCTATGTAATTATCTGTGATTGTGGAGAACTTGATTTCATTATTCAGTTGGCCCCATAGTTCTTTGTTGAGTGTTTTATTTCTTTGTGAGAAGAGGTGAATGCTTAGAAAACAGGACAAAAGTTCTTGGCTTCTACAACAAACACCACAGAACTCTGAATTATGTGCAAACTTGAGTAACCACGAGATCTGGATATAGAGAAATGTGAAATGACAGTAATAACCACTATCACTGTAAAATTACAAATTATTTCAATTTAAGTGATTTCATTTTTCTACACACATTTTTAAAGTCTGTCACCATAAGCTGTTGACTTCGTCTTGAATGCATTCTGCAGTCTTGACAGTTGAGGATTTGTTAATACTAAATCAGTAATTGTTGGCTTTGAAGAGGGATCCAGCATCTTCAGCAAGAGCTTATTAAACTGTAAAATATGGATTGCCTTTACCCTAATGGCCTCTGAATCCTATTACCATCCCATTAGAGAGTGTGGGATTTTAGTAATTCTGTTGTTGTTTTCAGTGGGCAGCAAGTACAATGGGAAAGGGCAGGGGTTAATGCAATTCATCTCCTGTAATAGTGTAACAGTGAGTCCTTTATCATTCCATGGGAGTCTTTTTCTTCCTGCAGGGAGAGTGTCTGCAACCAGAGCTAGTTCCCCATGCCCAAAAAACCCACCAAAACCCTTTGAGATTTCTTTCATTAGCACCACTTTGTAAACACAATAGAAGTAAGTTGATAAATAAGTGCCAAGTAGGCTATGGTCTAGGAGAGTTTTCAATTGATATTGTCGAGATATATTGCCAAGAGGTATATTGAAAAACCTCTTCAGACAAGATCATTATATTTTTATTTATTTTATTGCACCAATGCCATAATATTCTGAGTGGTTCTCAAAAATATGAACTTTTTCCTTATTTAGGAACCTTATTCCTTTCCCCATAAATTTAGTGTGAAAACTGTAAACCAAAATGCAAAGCAAACAAAGAGAAAACAAGTGCTGTAAGGAGTAAGAGTGAAACTTTTGTACATGAAATGATGGTTGCTTATTTTGATCTGTATAAGCTACCTCCAATGATAGTAATTCTTACTAGAGGAATAATTTCTTTAAAGTTTACACTAGAAAGGAATGTGGAGCATAAGTAGTTATTAAGAGGAAGAAGAAGAAGTCAGGTACAGAGGATTTGTCTGCCTTCAGTTGAGCACGAGGCCAATATGTAACTTTTTCTGCTCCAGGTATGATTTTTTTTTTCCCCAGGTGTTCCATTGAGATTGATTTGACAGCTGAATTCCAAATGCTAGAGGCAACTTGCTTCTGATTTCAGAACAGGATCAAAAAGGGGAAGATTTCAAACAGATACTGAAGGATCAGCTGAGAGGGTCTTGTCAGGGTAACCTTTCAGATAAACAATATCTGATACACTGACGTGCATACCCTATTGAGTTGGGGTTAGTTTGATTCATGAGATGCTTCTAGCTAATAATTTTCTTTTCAAAAAGAGATAGAATGGATTAGTTAGTTTACAATAGATTATATTGGTTATGGATTAGCTAGTCAGAGCAGTTACTTTACATTATTTATTTGTTTAAAAAATTAGAAGATGTTTGTATGGGTTGGAGACTTCATAACTAGTTTTCCTTTGTTTTCCAGTGTTTGTATTTAGTTCAGCTATATTGTTGCCTATAACTACGACACTTGGCTTTATTATGGATAACCAGGATCTTGTGTGCAAACAGTGAGAAAGGCTAGAGCAGAATCTGCTAGAAGAGAGAGGGGTGACTACCGCTTAAAGCATGATGAGTAAAGGTGAGCAGCTTTTTATGTCCTACCACCTGTATTTATGCCTTTTGCCTGTTTGGCAACAGAGTCTAAGAAAGCAAAAGAGAGACGTCTTTATAGAAGCAAGATCTTTGTGGTCAAGTGCTCTATAAAAACTGATCAATTCATCTTTGCAGTCTTATCTCATTAAGTTTGTGGGCCCCTTGCAGTTGTTGCACACACACACTTGCTCATGTCTGGCCAGATCTGTTTTCTGTCACAGGTAATGCTGGGTCTTGGGTAAAATTAACTGGTTACCTCCTGGTCTTTCTGCATTCATTCCTTCCCAAAATGGAACATCACAATTCCTCCCCCTTCCCATGTGTGCTGGAAAGAGAGAGCCTGGATTCATCTGCTGTGGGAGTTGCACATAGATAATCTGCTCTCTCAAACTATAAAATCAGGGACCAGTAACCCAGTTTCTTTCCTGTGGAATAGATAGGGTCTCTTTCACAGGCAGTGAAATTTAAATGCCTTGCAGTATGCTGTACAAGTAGGTCAGTGTTATAGCTGGAACCAAGTCAACTGATTTGTCAGAAAGCTATTTTCCCTCCTGAAAGCACCCTTCTCTTGACCCTGCATTGGGTAGAGTCCATGTAGGTCAGTCTAGTTCTGTTAAGTGCTGAACAAGTCTGTGGGAAGGTATGATCTGCTTCCTTGAGTTAATAATCTAATTATAGCCTACTTACAGAAAGCTATAGTATCTAAATATTTTAAGGGTTTTCTTCTTGCTTATGAACAAACAAGATTCTACTAGAAGAATGTGCTTACTTTATAAAACAGCTTTGTTCTGCAAAATCTCAGAATGAATCTTTGTTCTAATCAGTAGGGCCTTGGTGATAACAATAACATGAGACAGGATATATTGCATTTTTTTTATTAAGGTTTTGTTTCCATTTCTAAATTGAAAGGGTGAAGCCTTTCAGAACATCATAAACCAAAAATTCACAAAGTAGCTGTACTGATATGAATCCTAATTAATTTGCAATCTCTGATGTATAAAAATTATGGGGATCAATAAAGGTGGTTTGACAATAAAGGTGTTCTAAAAAAAATCATTTTAATCACAAAATTGTAACCAAGGGCAGTGTTGCAGTACTTCTGCTCACACTTTTGTGTAGACGAGGCAAATGTGTGTCCTGACCTGAGGAGTAGGGGAGTTTGACTGCCTTGTGAAAGAGCAAAGCACAGTGTGTGCTGGAGTGAACCAGGACCATCTGAAAAGCTCATTTTTTTCAGGGATGTAATGTCCAGTAGAGATGTGAATTACTCAGTGCTGGTACCTTCAGCCTGGCTCCATTTGGTTACTGCTGGTTTGTGTATCCAGCAGGGTGCTGCCCCGCTGTGATCGCTGAGATGGGGCAGTAAACTTGTGTGGTTCGCTTCCTGTACAACCAAGTTTTCATTTGAAACCCTTATTTTATATTAAATTATGTTTTCTAGTGCTACAGCTTGTTAGGAATGTAGTTAGTAGAAGGCTTTTTTTCACAGAAGACCTCTCATTGCTACTTTGTTTCTAACCTACACTGTTATATTTTGTTTCTATTCCTTTAAAGTGCTTGTGCTTTGAAAGACTTAGAATGCATTGTATACTGGGAAATGCTGGCATGGATTTATGGGGTTTGGGGGTTGTTTTTCAACTACAAGTTTTATTTTGCTTTAAATGTGTTGTGATTAAACTAAAACTATATAAAGAAACCCAAACTTCAAAACAATTAAGTTTATTTTAGTTTAGTTTGCTTTTTGCATCTGAAAGCTGAGCTTGTACTGTACGTACTAAAATTAATCTGCCATCAAAATCATATTGTTTAAACATTTGACATATGCCAGAGAGGTGGAGAGGGGAAACAACAAGCAAATAAAATATTTGTGCCAAAGAGCTGCTTTTTAAATTAGCAAACAACAATGGTGTCCCATCTCAAATAAGAGAGCAGAATATAATAAAACATGCAGTATTTTAATTTCAATCTGTAAAATAAAAATGGGAAAACACCCAGCAAAGGTGGAAGTAGCCAAACAGAGAGGTTAAGAACTGCTTTGTCAGGAAAGAAATAAATTTGATGCAGGTTTAGTGGTCAGTTGTTAAACCCTGGACTAATAACTTAAGTGAAAGGTTGCAATCTAGTTTCTGTAATGTAATGAAAGAGTGCACCTGACTATGGAAGAGCATTGATCTAATTAGTAATTGTTCTTTTGAATTCAAATTTGTTTCTCTCTGGGCTCAGTAACATTTTATTCTACTTTAAATTGGCTCAAAAGGAAATCTAAACAAGTAGGCTAGTCCTTTCAAACCCCCTGAAAAAATGTGATTGCTGGAAGGACCTTTCTGCAGGCGACGTGATTTTTCCGTATACTTCTGTTACCAAACAGTTCTTTATTTCAGTGACAGATGAGGAGTCTTTCCAGATGTGTTTTCAACTGCATGGGTTTGAATGGAGGCCCAAAATGCCTGGCTGCTGTGGGCAGTGCATGGGCTGTAAGCTGCTGCCTCCAGGTGCATTTCAGGAGCTGGACTGTGCTCTTCTGTGCTTGGCTGAGTCATTTGGTCTGCAATGGCCATGTGAGCTGAGCAAGATGATCTGTTGTTTGGATCACAGCTCTGCTCTTGGTCACATTAGAAATAACTTCTTTACAAGAACTAATTTGGGAAGGATAGAGCCTTGTTCTGCAAAGGCAGGTAACATGAAAGGTTGAGCTTATTATCTAAGAAACCCCCTGTAAATTAATTCTTGCTTTCAATTTTTTTATCCTGCATACCACATGGGGGAAAAGCCAATAAGCTAATTGAGTCAGGATTATCTTTGTTCTAGCTTTAAACCAGCAGAAATTTCTGTTATTTTTCTGAAAAGGTCTGCTAAGGTAACATCAGGAGGCCCAGGATTGAGAGGTGTCATCCTGCTCCTGCCTCCCACCCCCCGCAGTTTTGAGCAGCAGGAACTGCAGTTTCACATTGATCAGTTGAGAAGTCCAATCTGAAAGTTTAAGAGATCTTTTCCCAGGGATGTTTATTTGAAATTGATATTTCGAGGGCAGATAAATCACCTGCCCACCTACAATTCTGTTTATAAATAAGAAATGTTGATTAGTTCTTGAGATTTTTTGTGTGCTGGTGACCAGCTACCAATCTTTTTCACAGAAATGTGCAAATTGGAATCCTTCTGAGCTTGTGTTAACTGCCCAGTGGGATTGGGCCTTTCAGATATTTTGGCAAAGGACAACAGTCTCTGTTTATGTTTTTCCTTGTCAACCTCCAATGATTTTATACAGGATATCCCTTTTCTCCTTATGGGAGCTTTAGTGCTGTTTACCAGCCATACTTATCCCAAGGGCAACTTGTTTGATTTCTTGCTTAATTTTTTTCATGAGCTTGTGTAAGCAGGGAGCCTTTCTGGCCTCAGAGTGGAATTTTCATTATTTTTATATCATTCATGATACTCTGAATTCATTCTCAGTTGTGTAATGCAATATCCTTTTTTGTAAAGCAGAAGTTTTTTCTGTGCAATCTCAGCATTGTGTTCCAAACCCATGCTCAGCTGCAGGTTTTGTACAATGTGTTTGCAATATCTGTATATTAAACTAGAGCTCTCCAGATATCAATAATTCTGTGTGGTGGCACATGTAGAGTGTTTTAATATTTATTCCTTTTCTGCCTTCTAATGAAAAAAAAAAAAACAACCTTTCAGCTACATTAACAATAAGCCTCTCTGCATCAGAAGTTCTGCTTTTTTAATGAAAACACTGAGTTGAATTTGTGAATGAATTTGTATTCTGGTAACTCTGGCATTTGAGAGACAAAAGTGACACTGACTGAGGCAAAGTATTGCATTCAGACAGAAGGTTTGACTATTCCAGAGGGTTCTGACTGTGTGAAAGCCAAACATCACATAGACTTTTACACAACGTTCTGACCATCAGAAAGTGGAAGAGCCACTGTTGGCTTCCCCACTACAATCCTTCTATTCACTCCCTCAATCTTAAGCACAAATACTACTGTACATAATTGTAAAGAAATGTTCTAATATGTTCCTTTTACTTCCTTAACAAAATTGTCAGCATGAGTTGGTATTAACCACTTACAAATGCCCTCTGTGTGTATGGAGAAGGCAGTACACAGAAGTTAGAAACCACGTTTATAAAATGAGTACTGGGGGAACTGGTGATTCCTTTTCAGTCTGAATCTGCTAATTCAGAGTGATTATTCTGATCAGCACTATATGGAATTAAATCCCTCCCTGGATGTTTGCATTTTTATTCTTCATGGCAATTCTGAATGCACCTTTCAACTAGCAGAGAATTAATTTGTTCTGTTGTGTGTGTGGGCATTGGGATAATATATAGTCTTATTTTCCCACTGTCCCATTTGCTGACTGCAAAAGATGGAATGTACCAGTGGCTGGTTTGATAGCACAAAAAGGAAGAGCTGCAGCTCTACTGGCACTACAGTAAATTGGAAGGGAAGGTTCTCTTTCTGTAGCAGAGGTGTGCTCTGGCACCTGTTGGCATTGGTGGCTGCGTAGGACTTTGCCTCCAGGAAATGCTCCCGTGCTGCCCTGGCTTTTTCCCTGAGTCCAGCTTAAAAGTTGGGAGCAGTGCTGAAGTCACTGCAGCAAATTTGTTCTGCTGCCAGTTTTTGTGTGATGTGTATTAGCTTACAGATATAATCCTGATAAAATATATATCCCTTGTCTCTGTGACACAGTTTAGGGAGAGGGGAAAGAAATGGGGAAAAAGCCAACAAACACCAAATACAGGCACTGTGCTGTGCAGCAGAACTGCAGAATTTGGCATGTTGCGGTTGTAGGGAAAAATCTTCATCTCATGCCTGAAACTAAGATCTAAGGGGGTCTTTTTGTTCAGACTTTGTTTTCATGTAGGTTGTTTTTCATGCTCCTGTCCATTGACAACATTTTCCAATCCCATCCAGCAAACTGTAGGACCTTGCTTTTTTGTGTGAATAAAGTGGATTTCACCTTGAAATAATAAACACATTAGGAACTGTTTGTCTTTTTAGGAAACTGTATGCTTCTAAGGTTTTGGGAGCTTTTTCCAAGGTCTTTAAAATCAAATTAGCAAAAATAAAAGGTATATTAAAATCATTAGAGAGAGTGAGTTCCTGCTTTTACGTGAGCTCAATTTTCTCCTGTGCTAAGTCTCCTGAGATCTGTAGACAGTCAGTGCCAAGATAACATTGGCACCATTTTCTTATTGCCATGGTGATCTTCAGCTCTGCTGAATACTCAAGGGAGACTATGGTATTTTAAAGCAAGTAGAATTTTGGTAATTAAAAAGGCTGGAAGGAAGGATCTCTCTAAATTTTGCCAGCTTGGGTAAATAAGGATAATGAATTATGTCTGAATAGGGAAGTTATTAGTCTGCTTTGCTTGATTAGTACAGAGTATTAGTCAACAGAAAAGGCTCTGAGGGTCGGAGTGGGGCAGGAGGGATGTCCAGTGTGCCTCAGTGTTGAGGATGGAGCTGGGATCTGAAGCGATTGCCCCGAGCAGCGGCTGTGCCTGCGCGGGAACAGCGCTGCCCTTCGTGTCCTCCTCCCCCGTCTGCACTGGGAACTGAGGGCAGCAATACCTTCCAGAAGATTTTCACATTCAGGCTCTTGCTTGGAACCCGGACTCCTCCTTTGAAGGCTGTTCTGTTAAGTGCCAGTTTTACACTTTACTGATGGCAGTGAATTTTTCAGGCTCTCCATCATTTCTCCGTCATGGCCCGGTTTTCATTTCTCTGTGGCTACAGCTTGACTCAGCATTAGGGATTGGTTTATGATACTCTGATATTCCCTCCATGTTTTTTGTTTTTTCCTTTCTCTTTAATGACCCTTTCAAGCTCACCAATCAGTGCACAGAGGCAGTGTGAGGCATGCAGACAGGAAGGATGCTGAGACACCTGTCAGGCCAATACACTGGGGGCAAAATCTTGTATCTCTGTACTACCACAATTTCAACCCTTTATTTCAGGTCAAAATTTAGCCCTTCAGCCACAATAACTGTCTTTGTAAAGTTGTGTACTGCCTTAACACTTTTGCAAAATGTACTTTTGGCAAGAAAATAAAATGAAATTTAAATGAAACTACTTTTTTTTGTGTTAAATTTGGATAATTTTTACAGAGATACAAATTATTGTGTCAATTCTTTGTAACTCACTCCATCCATATGCTTTTACCCATTGTTATCTCTTAATACTGTTTGTGATTTGGTGCAGGGGACATTCTTAAATACTTTTCCCATAATACATGATATTTAAGTTTGTTAAGTTGCAAAGTAGAAAAAGCAAGCTAGATTCTCCTTCAGTGTACAGTTTGGTCATGGCACACCTGAAAGCTGCCCATTATTCTTATTTAGTGTTAAAAGGATTTCAGTCCATTTTATATGTTAAAAACCAATTTCCTTATCAAGCCAGATTTTCAGGCATGTTGAAGGAAGCTGCCCTGGTGACTTCAGAAATGTATAAATGTGATTCTTGCAAAACAGAATCAGTGTACAGTTCCATGTTGATACTGTGAGATTGTGAAGAAAACTTATTTGAAAGATTTGGGATTAAACAGGAAATCTGTATTTGGTGTCCAAAGTATACATGCATATTTACTGTTTCTCTTATTTGGATGTGCCCTCAAAATTATCTGTATCCATGTGACAGACTCTTAGTTCCTCCAGCGCTCTCCAGTTGCTGCTGTAGAGCTTTGGCAGCTTTGCCCAGTCTCCAGCACAGGCAGCTAATGAAAAAGCAGTAGTGGCATTTTGGGGGCAGTAGAAAGCAGGTGTTGTGCTTGTGCACAGACTCCAGGCCGGTCCCCCAGGTCATCTGGAGCCTCCCGATCCGCAGTGGATGCGGCTGCCTCTGCCCGTCTGTGCCAAGCTGTGCAGCACCACAGCTCCTCTGCTGAGGAGGTAGGTGGATTTGGACAGCTCTGTATCCATTCCTGAGGACACACAGTAACTTTCCCCAAATGGTTCAGTCTCTAATTAGTGGGCACAGAGCCTTGCCAAGAAATGTATTTCTGGCAGAGCTCCACTTCACTGAGCGGGTCAGGATTTTGCTGATTTTTATTGCCGTACTCTGTACGTGATTGATTTTGTTCAGCTGAAAGTAATCCCCTGGTTTGTTTGTTTTGTCATATCAGCATATGTAAATTTAATCTTTGATGGGGTAATCTTTACAGGGTTTGCTTTTTTTTTTGGTGGGATTTCAGTTTTCTGGTGGGTTTATGTATTTTCAGATATTTTCATGGAAGCATCCGTTTAGGTAAATTAGAAGCTTACCAGCTTTTTTACTTATTTGCATTGGGTTTTTGTTATTTAAAAACTATAGTCTAACTATGCTCTAAATTTACCTTCCTTTAAAAAGGATAAATCTATTACTTGCCTGGCTCTGAGCAAGGATTACAGGAAATAAACAAGCCCAAGTCTCTATCTAGTTATTTTTAGCTTAACTGTACTACTTTTCTTCTTATTTCAGTTCAAGATGAGATGAGAACTGCAAATAGCCTAAATTAGTCTGTAGCATTTATATCTTGTTAAGTTTCCTGCTTTGGAAAATATGCAGGAAAATGATTATACGTGGTATTCATCTAGAGGCTGATGAGTTTGTTATAATTACGCAGGTAGATGTAATGAGATGAAAACATCTTTCTTTAGGCTCTCTGAGGAATTCCTTCTCTCCATGCTGCTGTTGGGTTAACTGTTTTCTATCCAAAGTGTTCCTCAGCATTCACTTCACATATTTTGGGGTTTTTTTCAGTTCCAGTTTAGGAGATTGATTGATTGGCAGCTCTGACATTAGCATTTATAGGTGATAACTAATTAAATTCTACGTGCACATGAGTGGATAATAAAGACCCCTTCACATCTCATTTATTAACACAAATCTCCAGTGTAATTATCATTTTGCCATTCTTTAGCATGCTTAATAACTCTTTGTTGAGTAATTTTCTAGTTCCTTCTAAAAGACACTGAGATACAAGTTTATCTAAAATCTTCATCTTGCACAAAGTTATAATGTAATAGTTTGGGGTTTGGTTTATGCTTCCTTTAATCTTTTGGAAAAATCTGGGTCTTTTCAGCTCAAAGTTTTTCAAATAACAGGGAACAGCATTGGCAAGGAACTAATGAAAATGGGACTATGAATATTTACTATTTGAGGAGTGCTGAGTTTGCTTGATATCACTGTCAGAGCAGATTAGAAATTGCTCTTTTTATTTTGTTTGTTTTGATGATGCTGATTTTTGTTTGTACGGTGATAATATTTCCATCAAGGCCGTGTCCAAAGTCCTCCTTTCCTCAAAGGTTTCTTAGCTGTATGTTTTTTCCATATGCTTTTATTTATGTGTTAGTAATGTGTATGTGTATATTTACGTGCAATTGTCCAAACATAATCTGTGCAAGTGCTTATGTTTGAGAACTGGTCATGATGCCCTTCTTTTCATGTGAAGATAGCTCTGGACAAATTAAACTGAGATTGGCAAAAATTTTCTTTCAGTGACTGATAAACTTGTAGAATTTTTATTACATCAGTTGTCTGTGTATATGAATATTTCTAGAAATGCCTGCTGTTACTTCACAAAGGTTTATTTGACTTTTACATGGCAATACCAATTTCTAAGGAATGAAGGGGCTGGGGGTATCTTTCTGTTATTCTTTTGTTCATTTCTACTGTACCTGTAGAAGTGGTAATTTTTGGAGTGTCATACACTGAATGTTTTGGTGTAAACTTTTATGACAGCAGAAGTTTCACTAACGATTGCAGTTTAACTTTCTTGTAATGTGGAGGTATTCAAGACTTCAACATATGAAACAACACAAGTTTTTCCTTCACAAGAAGCTGTCTTTTCCCTTAACTGTAATCCCAGACTCTGCTGTCACAGTTTCCTAAAGCTTCACATAAATTTGACCTAGAATAGATTTTTTTCACAAGCTTAATTGTGTAGATATTTAGCCATTATTCATTTTTATGCATATAGTAATGCAAAACCACGTTTTGCAGCCAAACCCAGGCCTTCTGGCACAGAAGTCATGTTTACATTTTGACAGCAAGTTGAGATCACCGCCTGATCCAAATGTTAAAGAAATTGTCAGAAGGAAAGCAGATCTTTAAGGAGAGACTGGTCAAATGTCCTGGTGGGTTTTTAACGTGCTCTATATCAGACATCCACTCTTGAGCTAGACCAATTTCTGACTAAAGGTAAACTGAAATGTTTTGGTGCCCAATTTAAATGCAAGGGTTCACAGTTTACCTTAGGCTAGAAATGGATCTAACTAAAGATATAAACAACATCTACCTTTTTTTGGTTTTTTGGCTTTCCAATACCCCTTTTCCTTAATCCTTGAGTATCTCATGATGTGGTGTGATAATATGCTATAGAAAAAGGGAGAGGGCAGTTTTTCTGTAGTGACTAAAGCGGTAGACATGTATTTACTTTCCAGTCATAGAGTGAATGTCCACTCAGGCCAGGGACAGTACATTTACAGTGGGTGAAGGCTTTGTCAAACACCTCAGGTCTCTCTGCAGTTTAGGATGTGACTTTGCAGTAGAGGAGGCTTTCTCAGCTGTTGTCAGTTCTTATGGAGCTCTGGGGAAATACACAGCAAAAAAGCCGTGTAGCTTCAACATTTGTAAACTAGATTCTGGCTTTCATCTTTGCAGCCCTTGAAAACAGAAGTAATTGCCAATAGGATTGGGGTGGATGCAGCTGTGAGAGTAACTCGGGGCAGGGCTGCCCACCTCACTCAGGGTTTTGTAGCAGGCAGAAGATGAGTGTGGTTTGATTTCTCTCTTTTTCAGTTATTACAGCTGCTTTCTGCCTGTGTATCTTAGGGGGTTTTTATCTGAATGGTATTTTCTGTCGGGTTTTGGGTTTTGGCAGCAGATACTCAAGATCTAGGAAGGAGATGTGAGCAAGTGTGCGTGTGCTGATTTGTATTCTGCCTCATGGACTAACTCATGTTTCTTTAAGTGAAAGAGTGACTTGCGTACAGCATTCTGCCTTGGTCTGTACCAGACTGTTATTCAGGAAGCTGTTATTTGTTACTGCACAAATGCCTTTGGTATAACCTTCCTTTCACATAGTGCGTTAAACTCCTCAGCTAATTCCTTTAAATTCTTTACTCACTGAAGACTGTGCACTTGTGCAAGTGACTGAACATAGAGAACTTACTTTCAAAATGTGAAAGCGTCTAAATCTAACTGGTGTGATTACATTTTGAGTGCTGCTGAAAAAAAAAGGAAAATAATAAAGAAAACGGTGCCTGCTAAGGCTCCTATACTAAAAAAAGAGTTTTTTAATATGCTTTATATGCTTTTAGATGCAACTGGTGCAAAAAAAGTTGCTCATTTTCTGCATTTTAAATGGTAGAGAGTAAGGGTCCTACTTTTCCCTGATTTTCTTACGTTTTGTTTTTGGAAGTTCTAGTTTATTCAAAATTTCATGATGATACACAGATATATCTTGTAGATATGTCACTTTGATCTTTGAATCATTGTTCAGTTTTGTTCTGTCTATATATTTTAAGGTGTTCTGGTGACAAAAATCCTTGGAATGTTAAATAATTCTTAAATAAAGTATGTCTTGTGAGAACCTTACAAGAACGGGTTTACAGTAAACCTGCATCTCTGAAATTCCCAATTTGTGCTGACAGCCAGCTGCTCAACTTCTGATTCCACATGCTTTTACTTCCATCTTTTAATTTAGCCTTTGGTAACACGGACATTTTGAAAGAACTTTTAAAGACTGCTTGAAATAAACTAAATGCCTTGAAGACCAGGCCATTCATGCTACCAGCAAGGATGAAAATTTCGTTCTGGAGTTCTCCTGTCGCTGCCAAAGTGACCTTGGTGGGTGGAAAGATGACAGAGTGCTTGGCTGGCCGCGCCTGACAGCAGCGCGATAGCGGCACGCTTGACAAATCGCTCACATTAAAATGGGGGGCACTTTCGGCAGCACCAGCGTCCCAATCCATCAGTCCTGATTACTACACAAACGTCAGCCCTGGCACAGAGCACATTTGTCAGGGGGAGTAAAAAGCAGTTGTTAGTAGGAGCGCTCCCTGTCACGGTAATGGACTGAGGCTCGCCGCCGTGACGAGCAGGAACCAGCGCATTTGCAAATGGCAAATCTGAGCAGGACTTGGAGAAAAGGCTTTATTTACACTGTACTTTACAATTGTAAATTGTAATTTACAATTAAACAGGCAGTGTTAGAAACTTTACATAGGGATAACTGGAAAGTTTCTTGAGTGCTCAAGGCTACCTGAAGAGTATCCGAAGGAATGTGTTCTACAGAATGATTAATGCAGCAGGGAATCAAAATGCATTCTGTAAAAATTCCTTTAAATACCTAATTCAGATGAGTTCAGCTTTGTTTTTTCCTAATGCTAGTGAAGAAACTATACAATAGGAATTCAGTCAGAAATAGAAGTAATTGCAGAATTGGATATAGATTGATATTTTCAGTCATAGCTACTTGTGCATCTTTCACCCATCTTTCATAGGGGTTGTATATGTGTATAAATGAGGAATCCTACAGGAAGATCATCATTTAGAGTAAAAGAAACCACTGTAAATAGTGGTCTGTATATAGAAAAGCTGATTTTATTTTTATTGAAGAGAGTAGGACTATCCCATAAAGAAACAGCGTTACTCTAGTGTGACTTCTGTATTGAAAAGTGATATTCCTAACAGCTTGTTAGAAACAAAATTGTTCTCCTTTTTGCTCACTGATTAGTCAGTATTAAGTGGATAATAGATGTTAAAAACCTTCAGATAATTATTCCAGAAATAATGACTCATTTAAGTTCAAATGTGTTTACATTTGATTTGTTTTGGGTTTTTTTGGAGGGAATCAGTACTTTTATTAATGCCAATACTGTTTTCATCACAGCTTTTCTGTGGCAGAATTTCTATTCCTTATTTCAGGTTTTTTGTCTTGACTTGAAAAAGAATGCAAAATATGTGATAGAGAATGAAAAAAATACTGTTGCAATTGAGAAAACTTAAAAACCATCAATTGGTCTGTTTTTTTGCCCATGTGGACGTTTTGTGATTTTTTTTTCAGCAGTTTCCCCTCACAGTTGTGCTACCCTAATTAATACCAATGTATAAAACAAAGCCTTTTGCCAAACCCTGTAAATGCTGAAAAGAAGATGGCCTGAGGGAAAGCTGCATTTGGTTTTTCAGTTGAACTTAAGTACTAGTGTGGGAAACATTTTAGTTATTGTTTTATTTTTTAGGGGATGATTAAACTTGGATTCATCAGTAAAGAGAAAAGTTCATCTGCAGTGGTAGAAATAGGAGTATTTCTTTGGCTTTCTGAGATACTTCTGACTTTTGTAGTGCGTTAGAGTTTTATATGCAAAGATCAGTATATAGTTCTCTTAATGTTTTGAGTAAACCTCTCTCCTGCTAAATAGAAATTATTAAAGAAGTATTGCTTCTTACACTGCTTAAAAAAACTGGGAGTTTTCTTGTCCTTCCTCCAGCACTTTAAATTACATTTACATCTACATTTACATTACATTTTAGATCATTTGATTGAGTGCAGCATTTGCTACCAAGTTGAAACATTTGGAGATGGGTTTGAAACATGGGTGTTCTTCTTTGGGATCTCTGATCACCTTCTGCATTATCAAGAAATGTCTCAGCTGTTGCTGAGGCACTTTGTTGCTTCATTTCTTTACATTTTTTATGCTTTGGGAAGTATTAGTATGTTTATTCTCACTGTTTCAATGAAATTAAGAATGGACTATTTTTCCTTAAAAGGGTGATTGCAGTGTGCTTCAAAATGTCAACACTGTTCTTGGAAACGGGGATTTCATTCAAGCACTGTTGTAACATCTGCAGATGTGTGGCAGCAATTCCATTCTGATCCTCCTTCTGTGTGTGTTACTAGAAAAGTCCCATTAAAATCAAATTTTGGTTAAAATTGGTTACTGAAGATTACTTTTAACCTGAGAAATTAAATGAAAGATTATCTAGACATAATATCTTGCTATGCATGAAAATATTGGTTTCAGTGCTTTTGTATTGAAGAAACTTGAGGAGATAAACCTTCCTTCCATCATTATGGCATTACTGCCTTGCCATTCACTTCTTTTTTCCTGCTCAATAGGCACAATCAGTTGTATCTGTATTTGCATGGATGGCTGTAGGCCATGCATAGTTCACCAAGCTTGCTAAAGACTGCCTCTCTTATTTATTATTGAAATTTGCACACAACTGAGAACATCCAAAATCCAGATTTCCAGTCAGCTCTTCAAATTTGATCTTCCTCCAAACCAGACAGAAAAGCCAGGTTGTTTTTAAGTTTTCTAGAAAATGGCAATTTGTTACATTCTCTTCCCAAATCATACCAGATTGGGTAAGAAATGAAATCCCCAAGAGTTCCATGGCTCCTCAGCATGACCCTTGAGCAATCCCTCAGGTTTTCAGGGACGCCGGTGCCTTAGGAAGGGAGGCAGAGTTTGCAACCTGTGGGCATCTTCTGGAGTTTTTTCTGTTAAGGCAGCATGGAACAATTTGTAAGGCAAATTCTGGCAGGCTCTTGTGCAATCTGTTGGCAATAACGAGCTGTGACAGCTGGGTTTTCCAGCTAGCTCTGATCTTCTCCAGTGAACTCCCCTAACAATATTTTCCCTGCATTCCGGATCAGATTGGAATACAATGGCAGGGATCTGTGAGGAATGGCTAACTTAATGATTGTTCTGTGCGCTGTGCAGGAGGGCCTGAGGTTTATAGATTACAGCATCATTATGGCTCAGGAGTTAATAGGAGAGGGGTGTGATCAATAGAGCATTTCAGGGTTTTTGAGGTAAATTCAGTAGTGCAGCACCAGAACAGGATGTCAGTCTGCACCTGGGATTCGGGGCGTGACAACTCCTGCTTTGGCAGAGCCATGTAAAGCTCATAAAGGAATGATCCCAAATCAGAGGATACTCAGAATTTTTCTGCTACAGCAATGGGGGAGATCTTCACCTATTCACCCCAAAATACTATCAAAAAAACCACAAATTAAGTTTCTTAAAACTGAAATTAAAAAAAAAGTGAATAAATTATTACCTTAGCAAGACAATTTTTAGTTCTTCCTTTGCTCCTGTGAAAAATAGCTCAACAAAAGCATAAAAATACTCATTAAAGAACAGAAAATCTTCTAAAACATTTGAAAAAAGTAGTAATAAAGAAATAAATAACTGATATTGTACAATCTATAACAAACTTATATAAAACCTGTTATAAAAAAACCCTGACACAAACAAGAAAATTATAGAAGTAACAAAAACAAGCAATCTCCCAGGAAATTATTAGCAAATAGATCTTCACTGAAATACCACTCAAAGAAAAATGCAAATATATATTAATATTAGTTGACGCCTCCAGTGAATACCCTTAAACTTACCCCTGTAATACTAACACAACAAAAAAGTAGTGAAAACTTTGCTCAATCAGTAATTCCAAGATTTGAAGTTCCTTTGAGTGTATCATTAAATAAGAAAGCACATTTTATTGCGACAGTAATCAGAGAAATTAACAAAGTTCTAAGGCTTACCTGGGACGTTCATACATCATACAGGCTCCAGGCAAGTGGCAAAATTAAACATAGGAACAGAACCCTTAAAACCCAAATTAATAAAATCTGTCAAAAAACACCCATAACATAAGTTCAAACCTTGCCTACAGACTTACTGAGAGTCCACATACAACCAAGGCCAAAAAACAGCATAAAATATAAAATATTATAAATATCCCTATAAAATATTATATGGCAGACCTTTTCTGCTACTACAGTGGAAAGGATCTTCACCTACAATCCTTTGCGTTAATGAAGTTGCACTTTGTCTTATTAATGATTATTTTATTTATATGTAGTTATTGTTGCTTGCATACTTCATCCACTTTGCATGTGCTTGATGGATTTGCATACTCATCATAGAATGCAAATAAGATCATCCATTTGCACATGGT
Organism: Pseudopodoces humilis; assembly: GCF_049639895.1. Taxonomy (NCBI): domain Eukaryota; kingdom Metazoa; phylum Chordata; class Aves; order Passeriformes; family Paridae; genus Pseudopodoces; species Pseudopodoces humilis. Next base: position 13,492,894 of record NC_142216.1, read on the forward strand.
TTCTATGGATAAATATTTTCATTAAATTATCTCTCTGGTATAACCAGCAATAGTGTGCTAAAAAGTGAGAGACTGCCTTCATTCAAATGTCAAAAATGGAAGTTTAGGCTCACCTGATCTTTCATACTCTGAATCTATATGTTGTCTGCTTTTTCAGGCTTTCCTATTTATATTAAAATTGCAAGGAGACAGGGTAATACTGAATGTGTCAGAGTTCACTGCTCAAAATCAATATGTTGTAGGGTACAAGCCCTTTTTTCAATATACTCTATTTTGAACAAATACTAGTAGAATCATAAAAGTTTACACACTCACATTTGTACATAACTTTGTTATTTCTTTGAAAATAATGTCTTTTTCTTGCAGGTCTCATTTTTTTGTTTGGAAAATTCACTGGTTGTTTACCCTGCCAGTTCATTTCTGTTTTTGTAGAGGCTGCCAGAAAGTAGTGATACAATGGACATTGTCACTGTCCAAGTCCTCTTCAGGTTTTGGTGAGAAATACTGTTTGCATATCTTCAGAATTTCATGCTGTGCTCAAAATATTCAATAAAGAGCTATTAAACCAGGCAGAGAGAAAATTCATGAGACATTCCAACCATCAAGAATATTCTCTAAACCATTTGCATGCTTGTCCTTAGTCACACTGTATTATTTTGCCATTTCTCTCAGCAGTGTAAGTTTATACTTTATGAACATGGTGAATTAAGGAAGTTGGTCATGCTTGCTTTTCCTTGTACAGGTTGACCTCTCTGATCAGATAATAGTAAGCTATTGCTTCAAGGGGATAGAGAAATGAATACTTTATTTACCTGTGTTTTAAAATGTGTACATATGAAAGAATTCTCTCAATAAACTTCAAGCTGAGTGACAATTTTGCTCCATACCATTCTAGTTCAACCTCTATAGTGCATTTTGTTAAAAAAAACAGCCAGAGGAGGCAAAGAGATCTTCAGACATGACAATTGCTTGAAGTGGTGTTTGCAGTGATGGAAAAGACAGCAGTTCCCCTAGGAAGGAAAAACAACCTTGCAGTTATTTTATTTTCTGTATGTACACATCTGAACAGCTGTAGAGGAGCTTGAGTTGGGAATCATCACTTTTGTTGATGTTTGTTTTGTCTTTTATTTATCTCCGTCTGTCTTCCAAAACTGCTGCTAACTTGCCAGTATCTTTGGGTTTTGCTTTGTTTATTTAAATGAGATAACATGGAACTTTTTACTGGTTTGGTGGTTTTTTGGGCTTTTTTTCCCTGTGAAATAAAAGAGAAGATTCTGGACAAATTGAAATTAAATTTTGCTTGAATAGTGACTTTTAAATATTTTACTCATCGTTCCTCTGCAGTGGAATGATGGAACAGCCATGTCCCTGTGCCAGCAGCGTGTCCTTGTGGCCCAGGAGACCCATCCATTGCCAGCAGGACAGGGAGGTGATCCTGCCCCTCCTGCAGCCCTGCTGAGCCCTCACCTGGAATATTTTGTCCAGCTTCAGGTTCCCCAGTACAAGAGAGACATGGAGCTCCTGGAGCAGGTCCAGCAGGGGATTTGAAAGGTGATTAATAGAGTGGAGCATCTCAGTTGTGAGGAGAGGCTGAGAGTTGGATAAGTTTAGCCAGGAGAAGAGATGGGTGAGGGGGGACCTCATCCCTGTCTGTCAGTGTATGCAGGGAGTTCAAGGAGTCATTTCTGTCTGGGTGAGCAAACTGTGACCAAAGAAGACTTACACTAGATGCCTCTTTTTTGTTTTTTAATTTCACAGATTTACATCTCAAGAAATGGCAGATGTTTCAAATGTGAAATTGAAAGGGTTGTTTGGCTTTGGTTTTGTTCAACATTTGATACACTAAGGAGAAATAAGGAATAATAAATAAGAGAGTTCAGCACAGGCCTCTCCCTACATGAGCATTAACAAAATGATGGAAGTTTTTGCAGATGTGTTGTATTTTATTGGTTTGCAAGCATCTGTGTAGCCATGTAAAAAAAAACCAGTCTTTCTGTACCATTGCAAACCTCAATAGCCAAGTTAAATATTAATTAGACAATACATTGGTTATGAATGGGGAGCTTTGGTACTAAAATCTTTTGATACAGAAGTTAAACATAAGGGTTGAGTTTGCCTTTGGTAAGAGCCAAGTCTAAGGTGACTTGCTGCCAGCAGGGATGACTTCACTGGGAGACCAGAGTGGAGCAAGAGGACTTCAGATTGACTCATCTGAGACTGGGGACTCTGAAATGACACTCTTAATCCCTATGGATAAGATACTTGACAGTGCAGTTTACATATTCCCCCCTAGTAATCTGAAAAGTAGCCCTGACATTGGCTCCAGCGGGAGCTGCTTGGCAGCTTTCCCTGTGTGAGAGAGAGAGAAGGTGCTGCAATTACAGACAATAGGATGTGGAGCAGGAATACAGAGGAAAAGGCTGAATTTTATTAAATTAAATGTTTTCATCAACAGCTAAGCAACAACTCCCATGTAACACTGTGAATTAATTGTGGGGAATATTTGTTGTTCTGCCACACGCTCGCTGTGTGAACACCACTACCAGCGGTACAGGCAGCTCTGTGTTGTGTTTAACATTGCTGTGAAATACAGGTGTGTCACAAGGGCACAGTAAAATTTCTGCTCCCTTTCTTTCTCTCCTTGATAATTTTTCTTTCTCTATGAAGAGGAGAAAATCAGCTTGAGGCTCCTTGCTTTTCAAATGTGTGCACCACACGTGGTTGTTCCATGTATCGAGTCTCTATGTTTTGAAGGATTTGTGGGTTTTCGTTTGATTGCTTTGGGTTTGTTTTGTTTTGGATTTTTGAGGGGGAGGTTGTTTTTACTTTAGGTGTGCTAAATTGTACAAAGGTGTTTGTAAATAATGGTACCCCTGACAGAAGTGCTAAAAGTAAGCATGATTCATGATAAAAATTAGAAATTGTTTTCATGGTGGTAAAATAGAAATTACTTATTTGCTAATTTAGCATTAAAATATAATTATAAACTATAAATAATTATGAATTATAAAATAAAATTGAGATTAGAGGGCTATTAAAGCTGTGATAGGGACATCATTCCATGTGTGCTGAAATACTGTTTGGTTTTTGTGGTTTTGGGTTTTTTTTTACTGATTTTTAGATACTGAGTTCATTTTCTAAAGTAGCATCTGCAGGGCAGGCCATATATTTTTATGATGCTTATTTCAGTTCTCAGGCTTTATAACACTACCCAAAGGCATGCTGTGCTAACCTAAAAATTAGCTTTTTATGTCTTCTTGTGTCTGAATAACTAGATGAACCAATAATAGCCTGATAGTACATCCAAGGTGAGCTTAGGGTTAGCAAGGTAATGGTGTCTTTGTATTTTACAAATAATGAAAAGTTTTGATTTGTGAATTAAGCACATAAATAGCAGCTGGGATGTTTTATAGCAGGAGTTACGTGAGCTTGGAATGGGCAGACTGGGTGTAGAGCACAGTAGGAGCTTTACATCTGCTGCTGCCTTCTCAGTGCAGTAAGAAATGGGGCTCTCATCTTTCAGAGGAAGTGTCAGGTCTTAAACTTTGAAAGTAGCTCTCAAATTAGGCTTCTCTAGTGAAAAATAAATATAATTGAGTGCCTGATTCTGTGTGTGCGTGTTCTGAAGGCAGAGAGCGTTATTTGCACAGCGCTAAGTGCAAATGGAGATTGACGGGTTTTTTTCTGTGTCCAGATGATGTTAACCTGGAGCCAAGGTAGAAAATATAGCAAACAGCACTGAGAGTTTAGAGCCTTGGGATAACATGCATTATATCTCTTATTTGTACATTAAGAATTTACTTCCCTTCTCAGTCAGTCCCTTTTTCGCTCCCTGAGAAACCAGAGAAGTTCGTGCATGTGAAATGTTGGAATTGTCTCAGTTCCCTTCCACACCTGAAGTTCAGTTTCTGGGATTTCACATCCAGGCCCAGGTTACTATTTGGCTATCACAAGGACTTCCTAAATTTGTGACAAACAGTATAATGCAAATTAAGAACCCCTGAATACTGTTTTCCAAGTGTAGCTACAGGTGTGGAAGGAAGATTTGTAACTGATATTCCTGGAATGATTCTGTCTATGGCTTTTGGAAGGATTCATTCCTCTTCACTTGGTCTGTTTGCAAGCAGTTTTACAAATCTGGCACATCATCTGTTTTCCTGTCACTTCAAAATAAGTTTGAGGTGCAGGAGAGAAGGGATTGCTTCCTTTCTTATCACATGTATTTATTAAGACTATGGCTCCTCGAGCAAGTCTCGATTTTCTTTATGTTTTTCTGGAACACATTTTTATGCTTTTCAGCTGGAAATCACTGTAAGAAGTGTCATAAATAATATTTATATCATAATCTAGTATTGATAGAGTATTTTTTTAAATGTAGTGTAGCTTTGTTGTCTAAATGATTGAAACATACATCTGAATTTTATCTCCTTTGAGTTAGGTCAGACGTTTACTTGTTGATTTACTGGGTGATTTCTGAAAGACTTAGTGACAGTTCTTAAAAACCTACAAAATAAAACTACATAGCACTGTCTCTTAGGATAACCAGCTCTCAAGATTATGGTCCTAAGGGATAAAAATCCTCTCCGGTACCTTTCAGGAGTGACTTGTTAGTCCTCCATCAAACCAGGCATCTTTCCATTGTCTTTTCAGGTGAAGATTAAATTGCTGTGAAACATTTCATCTGATACACCATGATGAACTCCTTTCCTAGAGTGCCAAATCCCTTTCAGCTAAAGAAACAAATTTGAATTTGTTCTTAATTCGCTCATTACAAATTTATGTTGACTGTTCCTTATCTTCATTTCTTAACTTCACAAAACTCATGTTTGGCAATTGGTTCCATGTCATTTGATATCAGAGTTAAGCGGACAGGTCTATTAATTTCTTTTTCCTTCCTTTTTCCTCACTTTGCAAGGCAGGTATTGCTTCATGTTCCTCTGGGATGCTTCATCCTCTCCAGTCATTCTGAGATCATCACAAACTGGTTAGAGATTGGTGGTTTTTTTGGTTGTTTTCTCAAATATTTTCTCAAAAGTTGTAGGCTCAGCTTTTGATATTATTGAAGTGAAGATACCTGTGATGCCTAAATATTCTTTATTTGTTAATTTAAAAAAAAATGTTACACAGTTTATCTTTTAATTGTAAGTTCCAGTTATAATACAGTGCCTTTTTGAAGATAAAAGCAAAATCTCTGTTAAGAATTCATCCTGTTTTAGCACAGCTTTGCTTCTTTTTTTCTCCCTTATACTTAAGGGTTTTTTTTTTTTTATTTTTCCTCTTCCTTACAGTTTCTGACTCATGTTGTGCTTTACATTTCTAATGATCAGGAATAAAAGTACAATGTATAATCTTATTCTGTTATTAACAGAATTAGCATAAAAAACCCCACAAAGAAATCACGAAAAAATTAATATAGATGTCAAGATTGAAACGAAAAGTGTTTCTAACAATTAGAGTTCATAACACACAGCATGAATGTAGCAATTGTTCTGTTATGGCAGCTGACTCGATTTGATGTATATACAATTAAAACCTTGAAGAACTAATTTTTAAACATTCTTCACATATATGAAATACTTTACCCTCCACAGTGCTTTTGTTTGGACTTGCTAAAAAGCTCTCATATATAGCAAAAGAACTTTAATGGAAAGAAATAAAATGCAGAAAATTGTAATTTTTTTTTTTTTTAGCCAAGTGCCGAACGTGCGCATTTAATCCCCTTGTGATTAAAACACTTAAAGGTGCACTTACCTTCCTGTGTGAGTATTCCTATTCTCTGAAATTAGGCTGCTTATGCTTAAAACCTGTAGCAAGGCCATATGAAAGAACAGGTTTTGTGCATTATTAACTAAATAGTACTGATGACTCCATTAAAATGAACGTGCGTACAATATCTTTGAATTTATGCCCTTATTGCTCCCATTTTTCAAATTCGAAATATTAAAAGGAAGGCGAAGCCATCTGCAGCCTTTAGAGTACAGCAAAAGAAAAGAAGCCTCTCATCATAAATATCATTACTTCAATTGCATTTTTCCACCCAACTGAGTAATTCTGAAACTCTTAACTCATGCAAAGGAGAGGAGTGAAAAAGGAAATCACACTTGGTCTGTTGTGCCAGCCACACCGTAGTAGTTTTAAGGTTGTATTTTATCCACGTCTACTTGTTGTTTTTTAAACCTTACATTTGTAATAAGGTTTTCATTCAGCTTCAGTGAGGTGTTGCAAGGCTAGGTTACCTGCCATATTGTGCCTATTACAACTTGAAGTTTTTAATCCTTCTTTGTTTTTTTTTTTTTGTAAATGTATTGCCACTGTATACTTGCTGAGTTCCAGACAGGCTTTGAGACAGTATTTTTGTTATATACTGAATCAGCATAAGTTGTCATCACATCCTATCAGAATAAGATGTAGTATTGATTCTATATATAATCTTCCAGAATATTTACAAGGGAAATGTAAATAATCTCTTCTTGGTACTGGTGGCATGGTTAGACTTTTTTGAAATCCGTACACTGAATTCTTAATGTGTTTTTTCAGGTCTGTCAGTTGTTAGCAATTATTATGTAAGTATATCAATCCATGTCAAAGCTTATAAATCCAGTCTCTACACCTGCACTCCCCTGCAATAACTTTATACGTATGGATATGCTGGTAATTTCCATGTGATTTTTCCCTTAATTATCATCTTGAGTTAATTGTGTTTGAAGTATTTAGGGTAAGTCTTGAAGTGTCAGTGGCAAGAGAAGGCTCTGAGGAGATTTTACCAGCATTTTATCATGTGGCTATAAACAATGGCATTTTCTGCCTTTGTCCTATTGTTCTTTTCATTATGTGCTCTAAAGTTTTGCCCCAGCTAAGCCAGTTACTCTGTCTGATGCCACTCTGTGAGCTAAAGGACTGAGCTGGTCAGGTCTTTGGCTGTTTGCTAAAATCAAGTAATTTCTAGTAAGTTGTGGTTTCATATTACCAGTTAATTAATTATATGTGTGGATTACAGATCACAGCATTAGCTTGAAAATGTTGTCATTCTAAAAAGTTGCTTCATGACTTTTAAGGAAGACAAGCCCTAAATTTAAATATGTAATGAAGGTGTATAGACAGTAAAACTGTGGTTCTGTTGGTGCTTACTTTCCTTGTGCTGCTAGAGTCACACTTGGAAACCTTTTGGGTCTTTTTCTTGTTTTGCAAACTGAATTGTAGAAGCGCGTCCAGTATCCAGCAGCTTGTGGTTAATAGCTTTATCCCATGTTATATCCAAAAGAATAAACATTTTCCATCATGGTTTCGATTAGGGCATGGAAGTAGATGATCTTTGAGTCCCTTCCAGCCCAAACCATTCTGTAGCAAGTTGTGTGAAAAGAGATTCTTTCAGTTTTTCATCCTGATCTCATTTCTGTGAGCAAAGCGTGTAGAACTGTCAGGAAGGTGCAGGGCAAGGACAAAGGGCTTCACTCTCATAAAACAGGCTTGCTCCCTTATTTTTTGGTGTCAACAATCAGAAATTCTTGCACACCTAACAAGAATCAACTGGAAGAAAGAAAAGCACCATTTTCACTGTAAGATTTTCATCCCAGATGATAACACCCTAAACAGGAGACAGTTCACAGAAGTACAGAAATGGCCACAAAGTTGTGTACACATCTGTAAATCTTGTTCCTCTTTCAAGCCCACAACAGGTATTTAGTGGGGAAGTAACTTGCCATGCCTAGTGAATTTTAGAATCATTGTGTCATTTGGAAGAGTTCAAATGTTACTGTAAGGAAATAAACAGGTACTACAGAGAAGCAATATTGAATGGAAATGGGCTAAGAGGATATAAATGTAATTAGCAAAACACATTTTCATGACTAGTAAAATTAGCACCCATTTATACATGTTATACACTTGAACCCTTGTTGACACCTGAGGCTGGGAAAATATATCTGCTAATCAAAACATGTAATTATATCCTATGAAGCTGAAGTAACGCACCGAATCCTTGCTCTTCGTGGTGTTAATGATTTATGAAACTCATTTACCCAATCACCTCAGTTTGTGCTTTCTTGCTGCATTTCTGTCCCCCAAAATAGTGAGGTCAGGGACATTACAAAGCAATTAAATGTTAGATCTATGGAAGAGTGAACATTGCATAAATGGTTAGATAGTATTGATATTAGAGAAGAAGGTGTTCTCAATAGTGGGGGGAAATTCTCTGTTTATAAAATAAGCAAAGCAAGGCAAGTTATTAACTTGCTGGAGCACTAAAATTCCTGTGGAGCTGTAAGGTAGTGGGGTGGTCGGTAACTTGTAATTTCCCACTGGTGTGACCTTACTTTGCTGTCCTCAGAGCTCATATCTGCATCTAATTGAAGAACATTATGGTCTGACACAAACATAAAGGAAAAAAGCACAAATGATTGGTTTTTGTAGTGGTTTGGGTCTATACAGGAGAAGTACTGAGAAAAATGGGATATAAAAATGTTTACCTAAGTTTCATGATATGACAAGAGATGAATTGATTTTGGTTTACAACACAAATCTAAAGTAGCATTGTGGAGATGTAAGAACAATTTATTTATTCTGGCAATAGTGAAGTGTCACTTCAGTGAAAAGGGTGCTGCCATAGCCACGGACACAGTTCTCTTGAAGCTTTTGGTTTATGTGGGTAGGCAGCAAAAGTGAGAATTGGGAGGGTGGAAAGGGGCAAGGAGGGTTTAGATAGAGTTTTTTTGCTGATGAAAAGTACAGCCAGAAATTAACTTACTCACAATAGCATCAAAATCATCTTTAGTTCTTGCAGCTCACCAAAATCTTCAGGCTAGTTAATTTATAAGGATGATTGTAAAAGGGAGAAATGTTTCTGCTGTAGCAAAGGTGTTATCCATCTTGATTAAGCAGCTCTGGCAGGTCCTTTTAAATAACCAGTCCTAAATACTCTTTTTAAGCACTTTGGGTTTCTATATCTGGCTGTCTTAGATGAACAAAAGAAGAAGAAAACAAGAACAGTTTTTATAACAATGCTACTTTACCATTCTTCACTTGTACCAGTTTTACTGACATTCAATGGGGATATTTACTTTCCGTGAAAGCCAAGATAATTAAAATTTAAAACTGAATAAACATAGCATCCATAATGTTTATTAATCATGAGGTTCTGTGAAGAACAGTGTAGTATAAAAGTGCATTAACTAGTACAGATACATTGCATATTTAGTATTAAGAGATTTCTTAGAAAACTGGAAAAAAGCAGAAAATTTACTGCTTCTAATATCTGAAGGTAAATTAATTCAATGTATCATAGTTCTGTTGATATAATCTTCCTTTGTACCCTAATTTCATGTAAGGGAAATTGTGGCAATATTTGCATGTTATTTTTGCTATATGCAATGTACTTACTGTCCTAAATTTCCCACTTAGATGCATTGATCTCATAGTTTTAGGTGAAGACTCATGGAACACCATAGATGTTTTGAAACAACCCACAATTTATGTCAACAAAATTTATTTTAAAAAACTTGCTGTGCCTGCCTTGAGATAAGATTGGAGAGTCTAAATTAGTTGTCAAATAAATAGAACTGGTATGGTAATATATAATTCTGCATTGAATCTGTACATAAGGTATCTAATGCAGGAATGTTCTGTTAATTACTATTGTGCATTTACTGGAATTGTTGTAGGTGTTCTTTCAGTATGTTCTCTTTGTGATGGGATACCTGGCAAATCCTCTTAAGTTGTAACATTTACAGTGGAAGTTATTTCAATATTGAGATGATTATAGTTCTCCATTTAAAGTCCTTAGGTATGATTTTTTGAGTATTAAATTAAAACTTTCTGCCCCTATCTGCTTACCTCAAGCCAGTGATGTGTAATGGAAACTGAATACCTGTGCAAGGAGTGGACTGCTTGGACATTCCAAATCCAGGAGCAGTGCCAGAGGAATTAGGTGAAAAGTAATGGAAGCTCAATCACAGACCCTGAGTTCTCTTCAGAGTGAATTGTTACCTGGGCTGCACTACTCACACCAGCAAGGTTTGCTCATGCTTAGTGACATTTAAATTTAACATTTTTCCTTGCTTTATCAATTTATATTACCCAGTCATGCAAGAACTTGTTTTTTTAGGGAGGTTGTTTTTGCACTCTGTTCTGAAGATTAAAAGAGCAAAGCGTCCAACACGCAGCTTTAATCCGCTCAATTCTGTGCCCATCTTGTGCTTAATGAAGCCATTTTGCAACTGAAGTGCTTGATTTTCCTCCTGGGGTCAGTAGAGAGTGGTGGATGCTTTTAGATATTTTCCAGAGGAAGACCATTCTGTCATGAATTCACTCATTAAAGTTAGGTGGACAAGACCTCCCTCTGAACACATCTCAGGACTGCTTATTTCTCTGCCCTGACTGCAGAGAAATAGGTTTGGCTTCTCTGTAAAGAATCTTGTCATGGTCTTAGTGCCTAATTTAGGTAAAGAAAATCCCACCTATATGGGAGTTTTTAATGCATGCTGAACATGTTGACCAGTAAGTAACAGCTTAAAAGGGTTTTCTCAGTGCTAGATGATGAAAGAAAGGTCATAAAGATGAACTTTGAGATGCTTGTTCGTGGAAGGGCTGCTTCAGCTGAGACATTGCTCACTTGAACCTTCCAGAAGTGATGTTTCACCTTGTAGTTGTTCCTTTCTGAAGTACTGCCATTGGTGGGATTTGCCTGATGGCTTCTGTGTCCCAGGTGATATCTAGGGTTTGTCATGACTGACAAATAGGATTTGATATGTGGACATTTGAATAGATCCAAATGCTCATGATGAAGTAAGACCAGCAAGTAACTGGGAGGGACTAGTTGAGATGTCAGAGTGCCCTTGGTTGCTTCATCAAGGTTTGCATGATCATGATACCCCACTTGTGAAATTCTTGGTGAAATTCTTACATCCTGAGGTGAACTAGTGAATTTGCAGCTTCCTCTATGGCACAGAGGTTCTGCTTTGTCGTAATTCCAAGCTCTGTTTGCTGTCTCCTTCAGAAGAGTGCTGGTTTGACAGCTCAGTGTTTCTCTGTGTTGGAACAGGGTCAGCAGCTCTATGGATTTTCTCCATGATAAACATAATTGAGTCCAGGAAAGATCTGGGTTTAAATTCTATTTTCTAAAATGTGACTTTGCTCCCAGGTGACTGAATACAGCTCTTGGCCACGGGTGACTGGTGGCATGTTTAGTGTCCCAAGTTAATGACCCAACCTGCATCAGAGGTGTTGTGATAAAAGCAGTGACAATTGAGGGATCACTGGTGGGCTGAGGCACAGTCTGTCCACTTTGAGAAAACAAATTTCTGGTGACCCTTCACTTGACTCATCTCCCTCTGCCTTTGTGTCTTCTTCTCTTATTTGGCAGATATTACACAAAGTGAAAGCAGAAAGTTATTTTTTCTGACTGATGTAACTTGGTCCTATGGCTAGTACTAAAAAAGAAAGTCTAAAAAAAAGCTACTGGCATGTGAAAATTCTTATTATGTTCTTAAGTTTATCTCTTGTCATGTTTTTACATCAGCTGGCAAAGCAGAAGCTGCGTGCAGTGTTCTGTTTCCTTCCACCCTAATGCACTCAACAGGGATTGTTCAGGATTTGTGTCCTGCACAGAGAGAAGGAGCTTGTACAGACACTGCCATGGCAGGAGTGCAAGGAAAGGAAATATGACTTATGGACAGGGCCAGCCCCCTCTGCTCCCACATCCTAAACTGAGCCTTAGTGTTTGGACAATATCTAATCCTTCATCTGAAAGGCTGTGTGATGTGTCCAGTTTATTTACCTTGGAGGAATAAAATGCTCAGCTGCACCTATTACAGTCTGAATGTATTTCTTCAGGATAGTCCTCTGATTCTTGGTCCTTGGAGCTTTTGAGCTGCTTTTTTTCCCAGGTCTAACAGAATTGTAACCAGTTATGTTTGTTTTCTCACCTTCTTGGCTGTCTTTTCAAGTCTCTTACTCCAGCTTTTCCTGAAGGTTTTGTGGTTTGCTGCTCCGTGGAAAACTACTGCGAACATGAAGTAGTTTTTGTAGGAACATCTAAACTTTCTAAACTTGAGACCTGGATGTCTGTTTACACCTCAGGTCATTCTTGTGTTATTTGTATTTTTTATCTCTGACTTCTTCCTCTGCTCCTGCTCTTGCCTCCAGCTCTGTTTCTCACCTCTCCTGCTGGGATTGGCAATGAGACACTGTGCTAAGGCATTTTGATGGCTCCTGTTCATGTCCTAATGATTTCCCTCTTATTTTTGAGATTACTCTGACCCATTTATTGCTTTGTTCTTCTCTATATGACATTTATGGACAATGACGGACACTTTAAAAATGGACAACAATTGAAAATTTTCAAATGTCAGCCTGTTACAAATACTATTTAACACTTCTAAAGTTCAAGTCATTAATTGGCCTTTTCTTGCTTCCTCTTTAATGTAGACTGAAATTTCTTTGTTCCCAAAAGCAGAAGCATTTTATGTAGATGAACACTGACTATTTTTCAGACACCATTCTTCATCCCACAGACCTTGTATGGGATCAAATGGCATCATTTTGATCAACTAAAATATTTGGAGATAAGCTGTCTGTGAACTGTCTTAAGCTTTTGGCATTTCCATGGTAATGTATGTGGAGGAGGAGAAAATCTGGCTTATACATGTTTTCCCAGTCATGATTTATCATTATAAGTGAAGATTCCTTTAGGTAATGCAGTCAACACAATTAAAGCTGAAAGGCAAGTTTGGCATAATCCCAGTTTTAGCCTTTCTGAAACACCATTTATACAGAGTGAGATTACATGAAGTTCTTAATTGCCAGGATTTATAAGAAAATAGTTCAGTATGCACTGGTATTTCAGTATATGCACAAATAGTTGTGTATGATGCCATAATTTTGGTGTGTGTGTAACAGAGGACAGTGTTTTTCTGGAATATCTTGTGGGAAGTCTGGAGATTCTGTGTAATAGCACTGTCTTGTGCTATGGTTTAGATGGCTTTTATCTATCCACTAGAAGCTATTTCAGGATAAATTGACAGCCTACACTGTGTCTTTTTACTCAATCACCTCTGTGTGCAGAGTGCCAGTAGTGTTTTCAGAGCAGCACTTATGATAAGGAAAAAGTCAGCATAAATGGGCTGCTGAGAATTTATTGGGAGTGCTGGTTGTGTTGATCAGGGCTCTGTCAATACAGCGACTCCTCTGCCCGTGTAGTAAACAGGTAGAGCCTTTTCTAGCCAGAGTATTTCTCCTCCTCAGAGATAAAAAGGATAGAATGAACAGGAGCTGAGACAGCTTGTCACTGCTGAATCTTGTCCTGACAGCTGCCTTAGCAGAATGCATTTGATAAACTGTGATTGACAAAATACTTGAAAACTGCGGCTTAAAAGTGAATTTCTGGAGAGTGTGAAAGTAGACAGGATAAAGTAAGAATAGTCTTGTGAGCATACAGAGCTGTCATCACACACATAACTCTCTTTAAATTTGAAAAATAGAAAGCTGTAGGGAAACCTAGACTGTCCTAATATAATTATCAAGATCATTACTGAAATTGAGCCTTCATCTGAAACGAGGTCCTTATGTAGTATTTAGTGCTCGTTTACTACACAAAATCTAATGCTGTAATTTAATTCAGTGGTAGACAAGGGGCAAAATAAGCAAAAAGAAAATCAGCTATGGATTGCTGTGAACCTTTGGAGTCCATACATAAATTTTGAAGTTTTATGGTCCATTTTCATACTGAAGAAAGAATTGGCAGCAGTGAACCTGATTTCCTGGAGTTTACATTTGTGATCTGAGAAAATTAGTTTCCACTTACTGCAAATTAAGCTCATAATTTCCAAAAAAGAAAACGATTTTAATGCATCTTCTCCATGATTGGAAGCACTCAGAGGGCTCTTTTCTTAGGTGGGTTTTCTGCTTTATTTCAAATCAGTGTAAACTCCTTAATAGTCTATATAAAATGTTATATGTCATTCCACAAAACTCTGAAAATTAATTACATCACTCGTGTATAAATACTGGGATGATTTTCAGAGTACTTGTGTGTATATTCAGTTACAAACAGAGGAAAAGGTGACTGCCAGTGAGTGAGTGTGTGCCATGGCAGTGAGCAGGGCACAGACTCTGTTGGTTGTAGTCATTAAACTGCACTACCACTTGATGCATTTGTTGGTGTTTGTTCTATTTTTCATTTGCATTTAAATTCCTGTGAAGGAAAGATAAGATAGAAGTAAACAAATGATACTTATTTGCTCTTCAGTTGAGCTCCTACTAGACATGTGACTTAGAGAGAGAAAACATTGGGAAAAATTGCCTCGGCATCCTCTGCAAAGTCACACAATTCCATTCATTCTCCAGCAGACTTCAAAAGATGCATCCCTCAGGTTTTAATGAAAACATAAATCAAGAGGGAGTAACTAAAAATAAAGTTAACAGGAAACTAGGTCAATCAGCACATGACTCAGTGTTTGTAGCTTGGATAAAATACATTGCAATGTTTTTCACATCATAAATATCCTTCTGGTACAAGAGAAAGAATAGTCTATGTTTATTTCCTATCCCTTTTGAGTCAGGCAGTGGAATGCTTTCTCTGTAACCCTGCACAGCTTGAAGCTGTGATATGTTTGGGTGTGTTTGTCTTGTCCAGGGCAGTTTTTCTGTACAAACTGGGCACTGAGGGCTCCATTCCATCAGGAAACAGATGAGTGTGTTCGTTGTCAGCCTGTGTTGTGTGCAGAGGGAAGCAGCTGCCATCACGTGTGAGGTAACATATGTTGTTACAGAAAAGAGCTGGATTTATGTGGGTTTTTTTCTAAGCTTTACAACCTCTTCCTGCACTTTGTTGTTCTGGTCATGGTGCAAACTTAATTTTGGTGGTTGTTAGAATGAGCTTGAGAAACAGAAGCGTACTGAAGTGATTGATTTTTGTATGGCAGTGTAAGGAAGACAAAGATGTTGAAATTTTTCCTGAATAATCTCACAATATGAATAATAGGTGTGAACAGCAGGTGGAATGGATAAATATTGAGGAATTATGATGGGCTTTGAACTGTCTGTTAAGATTCAGGAAGGTTCAGGTTCAGTTCAGGTTACTACAGCAGTAGACAGTCCTGTGAAAGGGTATCCATGCAATATATAATGCAAAAAAACCTCTTCTTCTAATAAAACTAGGAAGCAGTGGGAAGTTTATTTAAAGAAGAAACCAGAAAATATTTTCACTGCCACTGTAGAAAGGTGCAGAAGGTTCATAAACATTGAACAATATGTTGAATTGTCATTCTTTCATTTAAAGAATTATACAAGTGAACTGCAAAAGAGAGAAGCCATTGAGATATACCCAAAGCATGGCATAGTTTCCTTGTGAAGCAGAACTTCAATATTCTTTAGTGTAAAAACAGCTGGTGATATGACTGGAGGCTCTGCTGCAGTGATTGACATAACAAATGGGAAAAAGGAATGATTGCTCACTGCCTTTTACCTGTGTGGAAACTACAGCATGAAATTAGCAAATGGCAGATCCAAAATGAGCAAAAATCCACCTCATATACATTCAGGACTTCTTGTCCCTGGACTTTGTAAATACTTAAAATTTACACTGGTTCAGAGCCAGACTTGAACTGATGGAAGAAAAATCCAACCAGAGCTGTTGAATAAAATTTTTAGGAAATTGGAGAGGGAAGCTCCTAGAGTTACAGAGGATATTCTCAAGTATTACTTTCATGTATTTATTCTAGTTTTATACTTTTCCCTGGGCTAGAAAAGTGATAAAATATCTTTGATATGATTCACTACAGGTTGTACTTACATTCTTTATCAAAGAGTCCTGAGAATAGTTTTGTTTCAAAGCTATAGGTGATCTCATTATAGAGGCTGAACAGATATTTGGTAAAGTTTGAGATAGAAATCTTGTTCTTCATATCTTTTTCCACAGCAAAAACCACAGAGTAGCAGTAAGCTTTTCTTGTTAGTTATGTGTCAGTTCTTCAAAATTGTTTACAGGCACAGATGACAAATAAGATCTTACCAACTAAATTACTTGAAAACTGTAATTGGTTTTTTTTTTTTCACTAGTAGAACTTGCTGTAGAACGACAAGAGAGATCAGTAAGTAAAAGTAGGTTTAAAGGTGGTTGAGGCTCATCAATTAATTAACTTGCCATAGCAATTTAAAAACAAACAATAATTCTTAACAGTGAAGAACATAAATGAATAATGAGGAAGACAGATGCTGAAGTTATTACTTCAAGGGCTTTGTTTTGTTTTGTGAGGCACTGCTATTGCTAGAACACTGATCTCAATCACTTTGTATTTTTAGGGGCTTCCTTGGTTTTAAATGAGCAATGAGCTACAGTGTTAGAGGCAGGACAGGATGTTGTAGTGTCTGTGGAATATTCAGGTAATTGGAAAAAATCAAGAGCAGCTATCTTTAGTTTTTCCCTAGTTCTACAAAAGAAGTAGGAAATTAATATGGTCAGAAAACTTTTACTGGTTGACTTATCCCTTCTTTACACTCTCAAACTGAAAAAATAGATATCCCACAATAAGGAGAAATACTATTTTTATGGAAATACTTGTAGGATTTAAACTGGTTTTAGTCTTCTCCATAAAGTTCTTATTTATGCAGTTTTGTGGGGTGCCAAAAGTGAGGAGAAAAAGCCATGGGTGCCTTAATTGAAGTGTTGACTGGTTTTAGTACAGTGGTCTGCTCTACATTTTAAACTTTGTACCTGACAGCTTCTGTTGTAAATTTTATTTGTGTGAATTTTGTCATTATATTTATGTAAGGATAACCAGTTTAGAGATTTAATTTTGTTTTTAACAGTACAGCTACTGGTCTTTCCAGGTGTTAAGTTTTTTATCTAAAAACATAGTCATTGGCACAGAGTAAAGTGTTACTTGTGAGAGGCTTGCATGGAAAAGGTATTAAAAAAAGATAAAGCAACCATAGAGAACCTTCAGTTGCTACTTGAAGCTTTTCTTTATTTTTAATAAATTATTCCCATGAGAATTGTGATTTATATCTCCATAATTATTAAATCACAAGTCATAGCTGAGTCATTGGTCTGTATGGGGCCACTGAACCATTCCTAACAGCATGAAGTAATCGTTGTTGCGTTGACCTTTACTTCAAAAGGCAAAGTGAAACCGGAAGGAAAAAATGTTGGGAAGTTTCAATTAGGGTTTTACTTTTTGTATGTGTCAAGAACCATGTTAAATTAAGAAGCAGTTATGAATATTTTAGATGTTAGGGTTTGGCTGTTCAGGGGAATTTGAGAAGATTTAACAAAATTACCAGATACATAGTGGCACGATCTTGATGTGATATTGTGAAATTGATTGACACTTCTATGTATACATAATCATTTGCACTTAATAGGACTTATTTAATTATTTTGGGAGATAAGACTAATAGAAATAATTTCATTTGACTTAAAGAATCTACTTGAAATTTAGGTTCAGTTAACTTTGACTTCATAGATATAACAGACTTTTACACAAAGAAATAGGCACATCTCTGCACACTGAGTGCTATCTGAATTCTGCATGTCCCTGTGATTCTTATGGTAGAAAGACATCCCAATGCTTTTAGTACTCCACAGGAAATGTAGACAAAAAATATCAGCATTTTTCATTTTACTTTCTGTGTTGTCTCTAGTGTAGCTAAATACTTGCATTATTCTCTATAAAAGACATGGAAAGTGCTTGGAACACCCAGCTCCTGGTACACTGGTAACATTTAGGAAGTTTTAAATTGCAGTGCAAGTCAAAACTTCTTCTGACTCCCACTTTTTAACCTTTAAGCTGAGGAAAGGAAAAATGGTGTATTTGCTGTGTAGTTCACTGAACTAAAATATACTTTCAGCTGTCCTTGAAGTGCGTTAGAGCATTTTCCTTTGTGGTGTTTGTCAATTCTGCAGGAATGCTGGGTGGTGTGTTAACATATTATTTTGTGGAAGTAGACTCTTAAATATGTCTTGTGGGTGTTTTGCAATGGAGAATAATTGTGCTTGAGAGCTGCCAGTACTCTCTGAAGGTAAAGCTTTTTAAGCCTAATTGAGTTGTTGAATGCGCTTTGGAGGAGAGAAAACCGAACACAACTTTCACAAAAGATCAAACAAAACATTGGATGTAAAATGTGCAATAGAACATAATAGAGTAATACAGCAGAGAGTAATTCTGTCAAGAAAATATGGGAAAAGAAAAATTGTATGGCCTTTTTGTTGCAGAACAGTTCTTATTCCCATACCTTTGTGCACGACTTTTGTATTACTGATTATTTTTTTCTAACTGGAGGTTGTGTGCATAGAGGCTGAGTACTGCACTTGTTACATCTGCCCACCAGGCATGGTCTGAGGTATTAGGGTAGAATGTGATGGGGGAAAAAAACCTGGTTTTTGAGGGCAAAGTAGAGCATTGTAGACCAGGACAAGTCTGGTACTGAGAGTCTGCTGCCGGTTGTTGCGGGGTTTGTCCTGCTCCTCACTAATCATAACGACGAGCAATAATCATTGAGCAAATTACAGTGAAAATATCCTGAGATACCCACAGAGGAGAAACTTCTGCTCACAGAAAGTGGTCAGAAAGGAGGAAATCAGAGATGTTTGGGACAGGTCTCAGCCACACAGGTGTGACAGGAAAGGAGCAAGGGTTTATTATCAGATGTTTTTGTGTAAATATAGAGAGGGAAAGAAGCTTGAGAAATTCAGGCTGTTTATTTGTAATGTTTATTTTCCTGAAGTGCTACTTTATAAAAATAAAATGGCTTTTTATTGTATATTACTAGTGAAAATTGGGTTATGCCACTTTGATAAATAGAAGAGGAAAAATGAGACCAGAGCTTAGGAGGATATTTAGGCTCTGGTCATATTTAATGTTCCAGTTATTTTCTAGATCAATGTTGACTGAGAGACATAAGACTTATGGGTGGAGGAAGCAACTCCTATAAAACATAAGGAAGTTTTCATATGTACAAAAACTCCCAAAAAACCCAACCATAAACAAGGTGCTGTCACTTAAAGGGTGGAGCACATCTTACATGGTTGGTTGCCAAACTTCTTGTGATGCTGACCGGAAAATGCTAAACAGCAAAATGCCAAAATACCTGTGAACTAATAAGATTGGGAAGCATCTATTTAAACTATGAAGGGGAGAATTTTAAAGGAAGAAAACAACTGGAGATGAGGGAAGAGAGAAAGGAGTGATGCTTGTTCCTGGATTGCTGGTGGCTGTGAGCAGTTTTAGGACAGCCCAAAAGAGGGACTAGGACTGAGAAGAGGAGGATATTTGGTGGACAGGCTCTTTCCCCGGACTAAGACCAGTCCTGTGGGCCCAGGTGTGCTCTGCTCTGGGATCCTGAGGAGCAGAACCTGTGGCTGCTCTGTCCAGAGGTGCCTCCCAGCTGTGGCAGGGAAGGGATCTCCTCAGGGCAGCTTCCCCTGGAGGTTGTTGGGCTGGGAGGGAATTTAGAGAAATATTTAAAATATGCAGAAGGCAAGGAGCTGCTCTGAAGTGCGTATTCCTCATGGGAGAGTGGGTCAGGAATTGCAGTGGCTGTTTTCTCAGTTTTCAAAAGGTGCTGCCAGGATTTGCACTGGTATCTAAAATCACCTGTATCATCACTGGCTTTTGGCTTAAACTGGGGCTTGAGACAGCAAACCAAAAACTGCTACTCACTCATCTTTGAAAGGCAAGGACAGAAAACAGGTTTCTTTCTCCCTGCCAGCTACTGTGGGAGGATTGTATTTTAAGGAAATGTATAGGAAAGAACAGGAAATTCACACAGGTTTTACCTTTCCAGATATAACTGTGGTGTCTGATAGGGACTAAAATTAACTTAAAGTTCTAAAGATTTACTTACAAAAGATTTTCTTTTCCTAATTTTTGGTAAGGCCAAAGATTGTAGGTCATAGTCTGCTCTCTCCTGTCTGATAATTGCAAAATCCATTACTATCCCTTCGAGATGCTGTTTTTTATCAAAGGCTGCACTAAATCTGAATAAAAGCCTAATAAGTAGATTAGTTAGAACAATAGTCCTCCTGAGGATGGTTGATTCCAAGTGTAGCTGCTAGAGATAACCCTAAATGCAATTAGGTTTAACTCCCTGTGAGTGTCAAAGGAAGGTAATACCCACGGAGACTTCCCTTCAGATGACACTATTTTAAAGTGTCTTAACATTTAAATATTCTTTCCTTTGGGCATTGCTGACAAATTTCTTTTCTTTTTTCTTTTTTCTTTTTTTTTTTTTCAACTGTTGGGGAAACACTGCTTGGCACCTTGGGCTTTAGCCATTAGTTCGAGGTGCTTCCTATAAAAAGAGGGATGGTTCAGCTTCCTTGGGTGAACAGTTTGTTGTCCTCATCTGTGTCCTTTATAAAGATCAAATATCCCAAGGTGGCCACAGACAGCTTAAAGAGAAAATGGCAGATTCAGTTACATACACAAGCTTAAAGGGTAATGTGATAAAATGAAAATAGATGAATTGTTGATGGATTAATTCTGGTTTTCCTCACAAAAGAGAAATGAAAGCTAAAGCTTTCTATGTCTGTGTTAAAACAGAAATATAGACATTAAGGATTTCAAAACTTTGCATATTATAGGATGGGATATAACAGAAATAGTATAATTGCAAACTACTAAAATGGTTTAATTTAGCTCTAAGTACTGCAGAAGACTTGCACTGTGTTTGAGTTTGGTTTCATTTTCACATAGAAAAAGAAAAGGGAAAAAAGCTTAGCAAAACAATTCCATGACTACTTCTTTGATATATTCCTGCATATGCATGTTTAGTTATATTTAATTTCTCCCATTTTTAAAATATTAAAATAATATCAACATCTAGTATTTTGTTTCAGGGAGAAATTGCTGATAATACCGAAGAAATTTGCAATAATTTTTTTTTACCAGCATTTTTACATTGATATCCATAATGTTCTGCTCTTCATATTTCTTGTCTTGATTTGTATGTTGTTGTTTGAATTATCTTTCTTGATAAGTGTCCCTGAAAATATTTTTTTTTTCCTTTCTTGTTTTTAAATCATAAGTCTGTACTATGAAAATAAAGCTCAACTAATTAGATGTGAGTCAAAGCACCCAAAAATGTCTTATAGTTGTATCTTATCAAAATTTAACCTCATGTGTGGCAGGGAGATATTGAGCCAGTTCAGTAAATTCTACCTGGTTTTTATTGTTTATAACTTGTCCCTTGCAATTCCTTTCCTCCCAAAGCCAGAGATGTAAGACTCAGGAGCTGTCATTCTTTCACATTATTCCACTTGAAGCAAAGTATTTTTGCTCCTAACAAGCAGCTAATTTGTTGCCTAGCATGCAAAGTGGTTTATTTTCTATTGTCTTGGTCAGTCCTCTTTTCATTTGTGTCAATGTGTTGCCTTTTTTCTTTGCATATAATAAATTGCTGTGTTTACAGAACACATTTTCACTGCTGATTTTTTTGAGTGTTGGGTGAAAGATTAAATTAATATCTCATAAATATTATGAAGGATTTGAATGTGAGATGCACTAAGTACAATTAGTTGCCAGTGCAAACTCATAGA
Source organism: Pseudopodoces humilis (assembly GCF_049639895.1). Classification (NCBI taxonomy): domain Eukaryota; kingdom Metazoa; phylum Chordata; class Aves; order Passeriformes; family Paridae; genus Pseudopodoces; species Pseudopodoces humilis. The sequence goes on from NC_142216.1 coordinate 13,514,423, forward strand.
CAGTGAAAAACCATAATTAGAGTGACCATACATTAATTACTGGGCTTCTTGTCTTGCTGGCTTTTGCAAGGAAAGTCATGTAAACAAATAAAAATAGGTTTTATGTTTCCTGTTTACTACATCTGAAAATTTTCCTGATGTTATTATGAAATTCAGTAATAATTTTCAATTGATTCTGAACTTTTCAAATGTAAGAGTACTCCCTGATTATGTCATGTTTTCAAAATCCAGGATTACTTTAGTTCTTTTCTATTTAGTCTAAGAGAGAGTAAATTCAAAAGTAAAGGGGCTTTTTGTATGTATGTATTAAAAGCTGGAGATTTTTTATGAGACAAAAAAGAAAAATCTTCTTCAAACAGCAGAGTTTCCCTGGTTCCTGTCTAGTTGAGATGAAGCAGAATAAGCTTGATTATGTTGAGAGTCAATACAAAAGTCACAATACTGCTGCAATAAACTTGTAAGAAATTATTTATTATAGCTGAAAGTGTCCATTTTTTCAAATGTATCTTAGGAGTCGGTTTTTAAGGAACAAAAATATCTTTTAGAGGAATGAAATTATATGTTTTTATTAGGAGTAATAAATAGTACACTGAAAATAAGTTGGTATGAGCCTAAGCATCTCCTGTATGGAAACTCTGCTGGGCTTTGGGTGAAGTCCTTCCCAAAGAGATTTTTAGAGAGATTTTTATGCACTCAGGCCTTTTTGTGGTTAATGATGCTGACAGTGGGTATGTGGACTCCCTGCAAAGCAAGATTGCACCAAACTACTGCTACTCAATCTGCTTTTTTATGTCATTGATAACAAGATAAAAGAATCTCTAGATAATAATGAGTAATGTATTTTACTTGCTATTGAGGAATGCTTTGGGTGGGAGGTGGTGAAACATTCTATTGGCTGTATTGCACCAAAGGTGAATGGAATGGAAGAAAAGAAGAAGAGCCATCTCTAAAATGTTATTTGTTTTATTTCATTTAGATTTTCACACACACCTTTCTGAGAAATTGAAAGACAGACAGACAAGCTGGCAGCAGCTGGCTGAGACAAAGAACTCTCTAATACGTAAGGTTTTTATTTTGCTTCAACTGTATTCCTTTTAAACTTAGAACCTAGTTTAGAACTTGTGTGTTGTGCTTGATCTTGTTCTATGTGTGTTCTGCTTATTATGTCTTGTGGGATTTTGGTTGGTTGTTTTTTTTCTTCCTGGGTATTTATATTCTGTTGAATAAACCTGATTTCTACTATTCATTTCTATCTCATTGTTGAGTATTACCTTCCTGGTTGGATTGAACTAATTTAGGGGTTTTTCACTGCAAGACTTGGCTGGGTAGTGAAGGAGCTGCTTTCCCTGAGCTGATCTTGGGTCATGGTGTGGAGTTCATTCCATGAGAGGAGGAGAGCTAAGACATGGAAGAGACACCAGATCTGGGTACTCACAGGCACAATTTTAAAAGAAAATGGTAGCTGCAGCTGCATTTTCACAAAGGCAATTGCACATGTTCTATTCCAGTGGTAAAGGTTTGCAGGAGACACAAATTTCTTGAGAGTTTCTTCCATCAGACTTATAAATGCAAGATTCAGTGATGACTCTGTTCATCTTCATTCTTGATTTGAATTTTTTTGATCTGATGAGATCAAATGTATGAGATTCAGACAGTCACACTTGATGTGCCCCTGAAGTTTTGTATATTAGGGCCTGTGCAAAACAATCTGGGAGTTTGTTGGTTTTTATGGGTTTGTAGGGAAATGTGCATTGCTAGACAGGGGTTTTTGAAGTACCACTGCTCCCCACACACATTCACACTTTTTCTCCCCTGAGAGTAAAACTCCTTTGGGAGGAATATGATGTTTGGGGAAAAAAAATCCCTGCAAAGCATTTTTTAGCAAATGAAAACATTTTTAGCCAGGCTGTAGTAATATAAATCAAAAGACATCTCAAGGAATTTTAGTACAAAAATAACGATTTAGTGACATCTTCCTTTTTATAATTCTTGAATTCAAAAATTATTTTCATTCACTGGATATGTACACTCACTACAGTGTCAGCATGTGCCCTTGCCAAATTAGCAAGGGCTGTTTTTGATAAAGCCTTTTGTCCTCAACTTGGCAGATTTTACCTTGTATTTGATTGCCTAATGAGATGATAGATGGATTTTGTTATTCTGCTCTTTTCTTCCACTGCACCTCTGACCTAGTACATACATGAAAGATAACTTTCTGTTTGGGCATTTTTTTTTAAGCACTTAAGCAAATGTTTCCAAGATGAGGGCCCTAACCAGGAATAATACTCTGCTTGCTTCTATTCAAGTGAGACCTAAAGCCAGGTTTTCTCATCACCCTCACTTTCTGATGTACTTCTTTCATTAATTGCCTGATTTTTGGTAAAAACTAGTGAATGGCATTATTCTTTGAATCTCAACCAGTGTCTGGGCAAATGCTGAAACAGTTTCTTAAATGAGATTCTGGGAAGCACTGAGCATCTGTGACCATTCCTGGTTAATGCAGCCTGTGATGTTCAGTGTGTTTTCAAACTGGAGATAAGGACTGTTTGTTGTGTTTCCATGCTTCTTACAAGAGTGGGAGCCAGAGCTATGGGTACAGTAATTCAATTTCCACAGTGCTGATGTACAGTGACCAAGGTGGTATGTGTATGGTTGGTAATAATAATGGAATTAATAAAGAACAGAAGTCATCCTGTACATATCTTTGCATTTCTGAAGCATTCATGATTATTGCTGTTGCAGGAGGATTTTGGCACAGGTGAAATGAGTGGGTTATGCTATTTAGGCTGCACTTAATCTCAAAGAATAATGCTTGCATGCATTTCCCAGGATCACAGAATGGTTTTTCCTAACAAATTGCATCCAACTGAACAATGTCTTTCCTCATTTGAAGCTTTGAGGCTTTTATAGAAAAAAAATACTGTTTCTCTTTGTTTTACTTTTTTTTCCTTGCAACCTGATACTGTTCCCAATTCAAACAAATTTTATTGATATATTGCTTTCAATTTTTGGTACTGTGTTTGTTCAGGGCTCTAGAAATTAAGAAGAATGTGAGAATGTATTAATAACTATATCACAAAAATGCTTGCTACTGGCTTGATTTAACATGCATTTAAGAAAATAATTGAACTGAGACAGCAGAAGATCTTAGTACCTTTTATAACTTTTATGAGTCTAATTTCTTGGACATGGTAAATCTGATCTGAGCACTGCCATAGTTTGTTGAATGCTCTAAATATGGTGAGAAAGGTGCAGTGAGCTTGTTGACCCAGATGTTCTGCCTGGCCATATCAGCCAAATCTTTGATGTTAATAATTCCAGGGACTTGACCAAAAGCAAGCTTTATCTCTGCTCCTTTTAAACAGTGCCATAGGATTTTTTACATCAATGTGGATGCTGCCAAAACCAAACAGATGGCACTAACCTTGGTTTAAAGCCTCAGCTGGCTGAGAATGCATCCAAATAGTGTTGCAAAGCTTGCAGTGTGCATGTTGTGTCACCAGAAGAGGACTCTTTGTACCAGTGTAAGCAGAGCCCTCAGACTTTGCATTTCAAAGGTACCCAGTTGTCATCTGTGCTCATCTAGAGCACGGATTGCTTGCAGGGCTGTAATAAATTGATAGGTTTCTTGATCTGCTCTGCCTTTGCTTTGCAAAGGTCAAAGGTGCAGCCACAAAAGAGGAGGTGAAGTGCTGAACATGGGTGTTAGAATGGTCAGTGGTTCAGAAGGATTGTTGTCAGATCCGTGTGCTGACTCTGGAAGGAAAGTAAATAAAAATGTCTCGCAGAAAAAGTACCTCCCCTCACTAGTATTTGGAGCAGTCCTAAACCTCACCATTTCTGAGTACTCCTTGTCTGGAAGGAGGATTTTTAGTAGATTTAAAAAACTGCAACTACCTACCTACCCCAACCCCACCCCCCCAAAAAAAAGTCTCAAATCTATGTCAAAATAAGAATTTAGAATTAAAAACAAAATCCAACAAACAAAATAACCAGACCAGACCTGGTTTCTTTTCAGAGCTCTAAAACAATGTAGCAAAATTTGAGTGATTTATCAAAATAAATAATGCTTTTTAAGCATTGCAGAAGTATGATGTTGAGTATATATATATAAAGAAAAGTAAAAGTGTGCTGCTTAAGGTATGATGTGAATAGGACACTGAGAGGCCTCATTAAATGGCAAAGGCAAAAGGGTCACTGGTATATATATATTTTATATATATATGTACTCCTGGTATAGTGTGTGCAAGCCAGCCTGAGCTGGAGTGCAGGAGAAGACTTGACAGGGAGGGAGACAGCACTGAGTCCATCAAACCATATTGCAGTGCACTAACAGGGGAGATTTAGGTTCAAATTCTACAGGATCTTCTTTCAAAACTACACTGCCAAGACCTGGGTTTATCATGGGATTTTAGCAGTGATTTCTTTAAGCAGCTGAGTCTGGGTTATGCAATTACTCTTGATGCAATTGTTTTGTTAAGAAACTGTCAGCCAGAGAAAGGAAACCACACAGCCAAAAGTGTGTGATAAAGTAAAATAGCGACAATGTAGGAAATCCTGAGGGAGAAGTAAAACTCTCTTGCATAGTGGGTCCTAGAAGGAAACAAGCTGACAGTTCTACCAGGTGCCTTTGCTAGGAGCAGTGTTCCAGAATTTGTCTGAACAGCACCAGTATTGAAATAAAGGATTTGAAATTTGCTGAAGAAACAAAAGAGGTTGTGTGATGAAAGGCTGAGCTGCTGGCAAAAGACTCGATCACCTGGGATTTATACGAATCAATCTCCTGTGTAATGCACCATTGTCCTAAAAACTGGAAGCTACAAACAGAAGACATTTTATTATAAGGGGTTCTGTGACAGCTTATCAAAAATAGCTTTTCCTCTTTTTGCATGAAGCTTCTACCTTAAAGATACTGATGAAATAGGTGACAATTTTTAACACAAGCGGTGACAAAATAAACACCATCTGCTAGTGTTGGCTTATTCCATAGTCTTCTCATGCTGGGTGATTTTATTTCACCTTTTTTCAGAAATAGTTAATGACACATCTGCTGTGTGGTGGAGGTGCATTTTTGGTAATTAAATGTGGACACAGGATCAGAGAAAACAGTAACAAAACTTTTCCAGGAAACTGAAGAAAATATTAGTGCCACAAGCAACTAACAAACAAACTGTTGATAGCTTTATTATTATTATTATTATTATTATTATTATTATTATTATTATTATTTTTACCTGTTTAATTGTTTGATCAAAAATTTCAAATTATACTTGTTCTTTCAAAATACATATTTACCATGAAAAACTTCTCATTTGGCCTTGATTTTACCAGAGCAAAATTTTTGCCACTATGACATTCGTAGTCCTCCAAGCAAGCCTGGTTTTGTAGCACATCTGTGAGTCTGGGAATGTGAAGTCAGAGCAGGTTTGGGTGTCCTGGAGGATCAGGGTGAGATTTGTCTACGTAGGAGAATATATTTAAGGGAGCATAATGTGTAGTGGGACCTGCAGAACAAAATAATCAGGTTTATCTCAAGGTCCAGTTGAATTCTGGACAATACAAAACCGTCCATCCATGCAGGGTTGTTTGCTTGTGTGGAGTTTGTCTTTATCCTGTGGAGCTCCATGAATCCATCCTCCTCCCAAGCCCCACTGCAGGGCACAGTGTCACTGGGACTTTTTAGGCAAAGTTGGAATTCCTGCTGCTTTGTGTCAGACTCTGCTTTCTTCCCTTTGGCAGGGCAGGGTAGTCCTGTGGGTTTGAAAATCCCTTCCGTGTGTCCCTGAAGAGGAATCTCCTCCCATCACCCCAGGATGTCCCACTTCTCCCTCCTCAGTCAGCGAGGAGAATTCTTTGTGATGGGAATGCCGATTTAGCACTTCGCTGCAGAGGCATTAGCATAATGATCCAGAAAAAATCCAAGCAATTAGGCTGTTAAACCTGTGTTTACTGTGCCAAATCGAACGTCCCTATGCTGTTATCAGTATGAGTAGATTTTAATAAATCCAAAAAAACTAAATGTCTGCATCTCCATGTGGATAGGTGGATATTTATTTTTAATATTTAATATTGAATTTAAAGATTGAGATAGAAATTAAAGCCATGGAAACCCTAGGGGGAAAAAAACCCACATTTGGTTATGTTGTTCTCTGGTGGGTAAAAAACCAGGATAGACTGCAAGAGATGTGAATTCTGACTCTGTCTAAAAGTTTCAAGTGAAAAAAAAATTCATTGTCTTTCCTTCCTGCCACCAAGGTCTGTTTAATGGTATGAAATCCTTGTCCTCATTTTATGGTTTCATAAAACCACAAAAACTAAGATATGTAAGTAAAGCTGTATACAGTCCAAGAGGAAAATTATGGCTGGGAAAAACAAACAAACAACAACATGCTATAAATATTTTTAAAAGGAATTGCTGGGATTTTTTTGTTTGTTTGTTTTTTGTTTTGTTAAGCCTTGCTTTAGCTCCTGATGAACACTGGCTAAGGAAATATTGATAGAAATATACATAAGGGTGAGCATCTGTACCTGTAGGTATTGTTATACTTTTGTTCAAACTTCATTCAATTTATTATTTTAATAATGAATGTGAAGTAATATGTCATTAATGTTAATTGTTCTGATAAAAGAAAAAAAAAGAGCAATCTGACTCTTGATTTTTTGTCTTTACAGACTGCATAGTAATTAAAAATTGGAATGAGAATTCATGCAAGTTGCTTTAAATGTGTACCAAGTAAATTCAGTAGTGAATATTTGAAGTCATCCCATGTTCCTTAGCAGTGATGAACAGATTTACATCCGTTAAATACTTATATTACAAACCTTTTGGCTTGACCTCATCTGTGTAAACATCTCATTTATGAATTATCAAACCTCTTTGAAAGACAGCCTTATGTACGTGTATTATCATTTATGGTAATCGGAAACATTTTTCAAGCTGCTGTGCATGAAGTAAGGGTGAAAAATCCCTTACTTATTCATACCCATATGTATGCTGTGAAACTTGACTAAGGAGGGAGACAAAAAGGACTGATTTAAAATATAAATTATATATGTATTTTTTATGCTTATGCCATATTTTGATAGTTTAGGTTCACTTAAATCCAGTGTTAAAGGTAAATGTGTGGCAAGTCAGAGCAGAGCTTTTTGATCAATACCCATAGCCTGCTTTTTATAAAAACTCTTTTCTTTAGATTAGGAACTGGAAGTGAAGGTGCTTTACTCCAAATTGGGTTTGTATCTGTGGCAAAACTTTAATAGTCTGACAGATTACATGTACATATTACAAGGTATTTTAAATATGGAGAAGCAATGAGGAAACGATGACTGTACATGATTTTAGATTATGTTGCCTGCAAACCCTTCTGCTTATTAAAGAATTTGACTTTGATAATGCAAAACTGCACCAAGAAGTTGTCAGTGAAAGGCCAAGCAATTTGATAGAAGTGTGGTGGATGGTCTGATTGCATCTGAAATCTGTTTGGGATAATAACAGAGGTGAAAAGCTGACACACACAGGCCATGTCTTGATATCCATTTCCTTACTGGGATAAGTGAGCTCAGTGTTTGCCACCCAATTCAAAGCATTTCTCCTGTTGTTAAGACTTACAGACACAACTGATAAAAGATTTTCATGCTTCTTCAAAATTTATGTCTTTAAACGTCGTTGTTAAGAGTTAGGATTTGATCTTGCATAATAGTTTAGATTTTGAGTGATGGTTCAGCAGCATGAATGTGTTTCAGAGATGGGGTTTTCTGTAGTGCTTATGCTCAGAATCTGCCCATGCTTGATTGTACTTGGTTCCTTTTTTATTTAGAATCAAAGCTTTGCTTTCTCAGGTAAAGTCTGGGGTAGGGAAGTACTGTGCCTCAAATCCCACATGGCCTGAACTACCTGGTCCCAGTTAATGAAAATATTGAATTTTCATTGAATTTAACTGGTGTTAATACCATGAGGGCCCTGAAAGGACTTACTGAAAATTACTGACATAATCCTTTTCTAAAATAAAGCAAGATTTTGATATGATTAAATAGCACGTGGAAAGGAAATTGAGTGCATTTTAGAAAAGTAAGTGATCTGCAATGAGGGAGAAAAAATCAGGTGCCTTGTTTCTCACTACAAACCAAAAACCTTCATCTCTTACCTATCCAGCCTAAAAAATCTTCAGCCTTCGAGCACTGTAGAATATTCATTTTTAGGGCAAAACTGTACTACTGCCCTCCCTTCTCTTTCCACTCAAAGGATAGTTAGTGATTCTTAGGATTGGTTGGAGATGTGGCCTCTGAGTTTGGATTCTGAATTTGACTTTGTGTATCCTGTGATGAGATCAGCATTTAGGTGAACATCTATTGGTTCTTTTTTCAGCAGTAAAAACAGCTTGTGCACCCTCCCTGACAGCTTCTTACACAGCACAGGCTCAGCAGCCACGTGCTGAGATTGAGCAAGTGCCTGCTTTAGTCTCTAGAATTGACGTTTCAGAGTAATAAAAGGCATCTCTTCCTTTAGTCACCATCACTCCTCATTCTCACAGGCAGCATAGCAAAATAACAGCGCTGCGCTTGCAGTCAAACTTCTTGTCTCCTGGCAGTAAGCATCTAATCCTTCCCTTTTGGATCTGACTTCACTCTAGCTTGGTTTCTGAACATTTTCTGATTTAAATTTTGTTAAAAACATGTGAGCTCCGTGTCTCACGGGCTGATATCAGCGTTTTTGCAGCTTAAAGTTAGGGTTTGTATCACCAGCCTCTTGAGTTCAGGGGAAAATTGAGGCTAAAGCAGGAAATCAAGGCTGTCAGTGCCATGGCTGTGCAGTGCTGCTGCATGCAATAAAGGCTCTAGGATGCAAATCCTGCCCAGGTAGAATTGAGATATTTAGGCAGATTTAGGAGTAAGATAGATAAGGATAGATTTAGATAAAGAAGATAGATAGGATCTGATGTGTTTTGTATCGATTTCTTCATTTTCTGAGTCACTTGTGTGATGTGCATTATTGGCATTCCATTTCAGGTGACTCAGAGTATGTAGCCTTAGGAAGCAATGTCATGTCAGGGCTGTGTACTTCTCAGAGTGGTTAATGCAATGCTGCTGCTTAGGTAATGAAGCAGTAATCATGTGAAAAGCACTGCAGATGTTAACAATTAGAAAAAATGTAAATTATATTTGCCATCCTTTACTGTGCTCTACTGTCCTTCCAAATCTGTGGTGATAGAAGAATTCAAATTGTCTCAAAGTTAAATGTGAAGTAAGGGAAAAGGATAGAAATATCTCTTAGTGTGGGTACATAGATACACAAATACTTATTAGAGATCTGTGTAGACAATATTTGAAATCACTAAAAATCTAAGCACCTGAGCTGCTTCATATGAATCAAGAAATGTTATATAAAAACAGCTGCTGCTGTTACACAATCTTTCTAGCTCTGTTTTCCTCATCAAATTAATACAGAAAAACGTGGTTTTGCATGCTGAATATGTGCATGTGGTTGAATTCCTTGTTCAGCTTTTAATTAATTTAAATGAAGTTCTAAATTTGGTTCCCTGTCCATTTTTATGCTTTATGACCATTGTTTTACATGACAATCAAATTAGCATTTAGAAATTCCTTTTCCTTCATTGTTCTCAATATAGAAATACCTGCTTTAATTCTTCTTTAGTTCTTGCTACTTTCTAACCTGAAGCTGTTGTTCAGCTGTGCTGTGTGAGCTTGTGCTGAGAGAAACCCTCCTTGCCTTACATGTTTAGAGAAGAGAAACACAGGCACTACTCTTGAAGTGGTTTCACTTAATAGTGACAGAGGAACACTTATTTTAATTGGAGGGCAACATGTAACAGAATTTCAGTTTTGTTTGTCAGATATATATGCAAAGAGTTCTATTCTTGTGTTATTTCTGATAGAAAAATGTACAGAATGTAACTTTCCAAATTCCCAGAAAGACTTCAACTTTTGAACCTGATCTCTGTCAGCTTTTCTCTTTACTCCATAGTAACTGCATGTCTCCTTTTCCTCTGTATTTTGTATGTGGCAATTATTACTGTCAGAGACATAAGGTAATTAAGTTGAATTTCATATTGAGGGATATCAGCTAAAAATAATTAAACTATTTGATTTCATATTTTGCATCTTGATAAGCTCCAGCCATCAAAATGGGGGATTATTTTTTTTCTGTTTCACCTTGCATTTTCCAGCTCCCCAGTGTGATCTCGGGGCTGGGTGCTGGTCCTGAGCAGGCAGTGCCTCTCAGGCTGTGAGTGTCAGCAAACCCTGGCTGAGGTTCAGTGCACGGGTAATTCTCAGTCATTAATTTGTTGAAGCAGTGGTTGAACCTATAATCTTAAACGTAAATCACTTCTCAGGCGTGAGGCACCAGAAGGTGCAATTAAAGAGGCAGTAAAATTAGATTGGGTTTAAACTGTTGATTTTACATAACTGAAGGATGCAAACACAAAGTTTTTAGTTTTTCCTCCGTGATGGGTAAAGGTTACATGTCCAGAACTACTCTGAAGTGTATTATGCTGAATGTGCTTCCCAAAGAGAGCAAGGTAGTTGAGAACGATAGCTTTTTCAAGCTCTTAACATTTCTGATGTGTTCTTTCAGTTCTTTGATGACTATTATTAAAATGTAGAATTCAAATAAGTTAGGCTCTTTAACAGGTGCTGTGGTGAAGGTTGGATAGGAATAAACTCTGTGGGAATTCTTTGCTGGCTGGCATCAGTGTGGTATCCAAAAAGCTGCCAAAACAAATTCCATTGAAGAAGAGCTAAGTTGTGGTTTTAGTGAACTTGTGTTGTTAAATATGAGATGTGCATGTCCTTTATGAATTGTTTATGCCCACCTCAGCAAATCCACTGCCTTAGCAGTGCTTTTCATTGCTCAGTGTGGTTCATCTGATCAAAGGCTGGTGTAGGGGGAGATGTCGAGTGCTCCCAAATGCCCGAGGAAGGGCAGGCAAAGGGCCCTGAATCTCTGCAGAACAAGTTCTGCTCTGCTGAGTGACCATGCCAAGAGCCACAGTGTGCAAGTAATCTGTGATAAACATACACAAGACATAAACTCAGTGCTCAATGTACTCCAGCACCTGTCTCAGTGTAATTCCTTCTTCAATAAACTGAAGAATTTGTTGAAAAGGAGTTCAGCATACACTTTGTATTGGATTCTAATCAGCCAGTTAAGGCACTCAACAATTAATACTCTAGAGCTGAAAACTAATCAAAAGTGAACAGAGCTGTGTTGAAGGAAAACAGTTTATATACTGATGGAAAGAGTATTGAGGGGTTGGGGTTTTTTGGGTTTTTTTTGGTTGTTGTTTGATTTAGTTTGGGTTTTTTGTTGTTTTGGGTTTTTTTTTCCCCTGGGAATATCATATACATGGTTATTTTAGTTTAGTGCACAAGCAAAGCACATAGATAATTCTCCTGGATGCTCTTAAGGACAGGGTTGGCCCTTCCTGGATAGTGCTGCCTAAATTAGCTCTGTCTATGCTGGTTTTTTGACCCTCCAGAAGCCCTGGAAGCATAGGATATTTGATCCTCGTGAGTCTTAACTACCTGCCAGATCTTAAGTTAATCCAGGATGTTTTATTCCTGCAGCTGGGTCAGGATATGGGTTTTTCTTGGCAGAAATTTTTGTGGGTTTTAGGGTTTTGTTATTGTTATTTTTTTTTATTTTCTATGTTGTACTGAGGTGTTCATACACTCAGTTATGTTGTTGACTGTGTACTACACTTTCAGCTTTCAAATATCCTCAGCAGATTTTTTTTTTCCTAGCATGTTGCTATTTACAATATTCCTATGAAGTTGCTTGGGTTGGCTTTTGACACTTTAATATGTTTTGTAGAAGTGTAATTATCATTCTTCCAAATTTGTCTGTACTTTAACATCTGTAACCCTGGTGTTCCATAGCTTGGTGAGGTTGTTGAATCTCATTTTTAATTTTCATCCTGATATATTTTAAATTTTACCTGGCAAATAATAGCAGGAGGGAGTACTTCAGGCACAGTGCATCCACTGATCTGTGTTGGTGTAAGCAGCACACATTTCAGTCAAGTCATGTGACAAATTACTATTGCTTCATTTCTTTCTGAAGAAAAAAAAAATCTGACCTCAAAGAAATGTTAGTATTACAATTTACAATTCCTTGTAAATGTAAGAGTTCATTTTGAAAAAAATGCAAGATTTGTATTTAGATACCAATAGAAAATTGAAGACGGAATATTAGTTCACGTGCAAGAGTTGCTAAAAACATAATAAATGGAGAAGGCAGATCCTTATCTGTAAGTCACACTTTTCAAAGATATTTTATTATGTGAAAATGGCAACTATTGCCTTTATATATGCTCATATGCATATATGCTCACATTTCCCTTCCTTCCCCTCCATGTCACACACAGATTGGGAGAGTCAGGATTGGCAGCAGATTTCTTGTTAGTGATAAGTGGTGATACTTCCTTTATGTTCATTAAAGGCTTTCTTCTGATGGAGATAAATACATAAATGACATGCTTGGGGTTACCAGGAAGATGTAATTTCATCATCCAGTAAACAACCTTTGAAACAGTGTTCCTGATTTACAAGTAAGTCATGATCACGCCAGATTTGACAAAGAGAAACATTTATTCCAATGCCTGAAGCTCTGAGGCTGGAGTCACTTGAACATTGTGCCTTGCTGTCAGCCATTTCAGATAGATTTTGGTAAATAACAAATTTTAGAAATAATCTCTATTATTCACATAAAAGCACATTGCACAATTTGTCTGAACATAGAAATGTAACGTACAAAGAGTAGATGACTGATTATTGCTGAAGTCTGCATATGTTAGAGGGCCCCATGTGCTTGTGACAGCAAAATTTACACCCCTTATGTCATCAGTAGTAAAGGTGGGGGCTCTCAGCTCATGTCTTCCTCTTTCTTCTCCTATTTGAGGCACCAAAAATAAGTATCTGAAGTTGCAAAATGTGGGTATTCAAGAATGAACTGAGTGAAGGGTTAACCTTACGTAACTTCAAGATTGGTTTTTGAGGTCAGAGCACTGCACTGGATGACCTCAAGAGGTCCCTTTCAAACTTAATTGTTCTACAAGTCTGTATTAATCATCTCCCTGTGACATGGAAAGGAGATAATTAATTGGTGTGAGACCTGTAATTTGTTTCCTGAAATCCTAATAATCTTGACCTAAGTATGGGCACTTCTGTTACTGAGCTTTTTGATACCAGTTTTGGAACTTCTCATCAGAACCCAGATCATTGCCTGGTCCACTGTACTTGCTGCAGGTTGTTCCAGCAGTGGGAGTAGCAAAGAACGACAGACCCAGCATTCTGAAATAAATCCCAAATTTAGAGTGTTTCCCAGCACTGATCTTTAGAATCCCATCAAAGCCTCTCATCTGGTCACTGAGTGCTGTGCTGCACATGAGACAGCAGCACTGCAACTTTTGTATTAGTCAAAGGTTAAACTGTGTGAGGATGCCAGATGATAAACTGCTGGTTTTTCCTAGATCCACAGGCTCTAAAGGCAGCACTGTCAGGGAGCCTGTTGCTATTTGTAGCAAAAGGTTCACTGCCTCAGAAGGTGATGGCAGTTCCATACATAAACAGGATTAAAAATACTAGAATTCACCCTGTAAGTAAGTAATTAACAAGCTGTAAATGTTCCCGTCCCTCCCACGTTGTACTGGGGGGAGTCAGCTGATGTTAATACACGTGCAAGGTGCGAGGGAAGGTCAGCAGTGATAATTGCTTTACAAACTGGCAGCCTGCCAGCTCTGGATCAAAATTTGAGCCTCGCAATGTTCTGTGTGTATTTGCAATGGAGAGCTCGGTGCTGTGCTGCGTTCCACAAGACACTAACACACTGTTTATCCTCCTTACCTTCCGTGTCAGAAATGTTACTTTACACACCTGATGTAAGGGGATTATGGCAAAGATTGCTAATTTCTTGTTATTTCTCAGACAATAGCAATACACAGCTGGTGAATCCTCCTCTTGGTGTCCCATCTGACATGGATGGCCATGTGTATTTTTGGGATGTGTTACTGAAAAGATAAGTAGGTCTGTGGGAAATCAAGCCAAAATGTTTTGCCTATGTTCTTTTCCCATGCATTAGGAAGGTTTTCCTAGCTTTCAGGATTTGCTTTGGCTCTTCAGAACATATTTTATTTCTTTCAATTGAAGCAATTTCTTTCCATTGAAACGAGTAGCTATGGTTACTGGATGGCTTCTGCAGCCCCATGCAGGGAGGCTGTGAGAGGGGTTAATTGTTGCATGATGTATGTTTTCAAACTGTAGTAAGAATTCTGCAGCTTCTAGTCTGAGCTCTTACTTCTTGGGAATATAAAATTTGATCGTATATGTTCCATAAACCTGCCTGAAACAAGGGAATTTGGTAAAAGTTGGTGTTTCAGTAATGATGTTAAGCCCTTTATCAAGAAGCATGTATACTCTTTCCATATTTCATTCCCTTGATAAAAAGAAGTTGTTTTAGTAAACCATGTCACAGTTGCAGGTTACCATGAGAAACTGAAAACTTGCTCAAAATAAATGCAGTAGTGGTTAGACCACAGTGTTTGAGAGAATTCATATTTGTCTGATGGTGAAAGGACTTGAGAGAAAACTGAATTAACAGTGCCCGTAAGAAATTTCTCACTGCTTTTAAGCTTAAAAGATAAAATTGAATTTAAATTGTTAGGCCCATGTTCACCATAATCTAAAGCAAACCAGCTGTTACACATCCTGTAAGCAAAGGGTTTGGAATCAATCCTGTGAGCCCCTGTGTTCTCTCTTATATTTTGCCTACAGAGCCAGGAGATAGACGTAAAAAGAAAATCAGGAATATTATGTAAACCACTAGGGTTCCTCTGCATTCCTTTGTAAGCAAAGCAGCAACAAACATCAGCATCCACATGGGGTGCCTGATAACACCAGATATTTTCCAGGATTAATCGTGTTCTGCCATGGGGAGTGCGAGGCTGCCGTTCTGTGCCGCACAGTTCTGTGGCTTCTGCTGCAAGGTGGCATGACATGGAGACAGGGTGTATCACAGGCTTGGTGAGACCATGGTGTTGTCTCGCTGCCAGAGCACTTTGTTGGAGCTGCAGGAGTCTGCATTTAAATCTAGGAAGTCATTAAGCTATTAAACACCAGAAGATCAGCAAATAATTTCAGTGAATTTTTTATTTTTACATGTGTGGATGTACAATTATACAAAACTCACAATAATCTATCTGGTTGCTTTTATGTTGTTTTTATACATATCTCTGATTTTTATTGAAAAAAAAATCCTGAGTAGTTAGTATACATAATTACATTCTTGTTCATTGATTACTAGCTAGAAAACAGCAAAAGTAAACAATGAGATTTCTCCTAATGACTATCTTTTGATTCATTGGCAATTAGCAAAGCAAATAATTAGAAGTTTAATTGTTGATGAATAACCTATATTATAGTTTTAATGCAGCAACTGATGTGTAGTGTTTTGCTGCAGGCTGCCTGATCAATGCCTTCACTGTACATTTAGTTTTTTAAACATAGATGATGATAAGGTAAGAAACTGAGGAAAGGAGATACACATATGCTGAAGGGATATAAATAAACTTGAGTTCAAGGGAGGGGTGACAATTCAGAAGCAGAACATATTGGATGTGGGACATTTTGTCAGAGGTAACAGTTACAGCAGTTACTGAACACAAAGCTGCCTGGGACAAATAAGAGTTTTTATGGTGTTAGAAAAATCTTCCCATTAACTGAACACAATATGCAGGAGCAAACATATGGATTGGTCTCATTAAGAACAAAGACATTTGTTTGAGATAAGCCTCAAAGGGAAGAAGAGAAGTGGCATTTCTCTTTGGGAAGAACAAAAGAATAATGAGATTAAATTAGAGCAACATCACATTATCACACTGATGGAGTTCGGACAAAGACAATACAATAGTCTCACTCTGTGTGCAAAAAAAGCAAGGATTAAGTGTTACAGGCACAATAAAGTTTTGGTTGGTTGGTTTGCAGAAAGCTTTTTCCACTTTGTTTGGTGCTGTCATTCTGTGCAGTTTGGGCAGTCCTGGTTCCACGGTCAAGGCTGTTTCACAGAATATCCAGAAGAAGTCCTGAGCATTGAGTGTAATGATTCTCTTGCTCCTCTCACAATTTTGTTTTTCTTTTCAAACATGTTGGTTGTCAAAGCCTTTGGTGCTCCTGATTCTTGGAGCTGAATGCCTGGACTTTTCTTTTGGCGGACCGCAGGTGTTTTTCCTGGCTGTGTTTTTCAGTCCCAGTGGCTTGGGGCTGTTGGTAAGCTGTGTGTCAGAATGTGTGGGCTGTTGTGGCTCCTGTGCCTGGCTGAAGGCACATCCCTGCAGTGTGCACACACTGCCCAGAGAACCAGTGCCTGGAGCAGTCTTTAAGTGGCATCTTTAACCTGGAGCACAAAAAAAAAGCATTTGCCATCTGAATTCCCACTGGTACTAATTCTGTGTGACTTGGTTATTTATTTTAGTGAATAAAACGGGGAAGAGCAGTAATAAAATGAAAATATAAAAGAAGTTCCTGTGTTGGCTTTGTCTCCTTCCCTTCAGCAAGTCTATGGGTGCTGTTAGGTACTTTAGGGGCACAGCAAGACAGGTTTGTTGTGTCTGATATTAGACAGAATTTCTCAGCCAGGTAGGCTTGTGTTTTTCACATTGATCCCTGAGTCAAGCAGACAGGTGCTCTTTATCATCCTCTGGTTAAAGCAAATAAATTAGGCTCAGCTTTTCCTTCACTGTGTTTTTTAGCTCCCTTGTCAACAAGTCTGGGTATCTTATGTGCTGTGTTCCTTTCTTTTGCTGAACTCTCCAGTTCACTCCTTTCTCTCCTGCTCCCCCACGGTTGTATTCCCCTGCATCTTAAATAGTTCATTTAAGGAGTAGCAGACTTACAGAGGAATTTTAACATGATCTCCCATTATGGAGATTTCAATCTGTTCCACAATCACGATTCAATCTGTTAGCTAGATAAGAGTTTAAGAATTTTTTTTAGGCTTTGAGAACTTTGTAACAAAATGAAGGAGTTTAATATGCAGTTAGCAATAAAGTATAATATTTACAGTAATGTAAAGATATTGCTCAAATTGAGATAATAATTTAAAGGTATCAATGATATAACTTAAAAATTAAAACCAAATCAGTTATATTTAAACATTATAAGAAATATATGCCTTTAATATTCAAAAGAAAAGAGAGGAATGGAGGAAGAGAAATTAATTCCTTTAGTTCCTGAGAGTCCTGTGATGTGCAAAATCTCTTTCCTGTAGCTGGGATACGTGATGTAATACTGTAATGCAAGTGCTGCAATATCATGCTGCATGCAGCAGGACTAGACCATGCAAAATAAGGCAGAAATGACACCTGTGCACCAGTGTAGTGCTAGTGTGGGATCTACTACCTGGCCTGAGACTGTGGCCATTAGGAATAATAAAACTGATTTATCTGTTTATGTATTTACAGAGGACAGTAAGATGTGTTTTGGGATGTAGTAAGCACAGCAGGAGACTAATGAAGTCAAAATTTATCAGAAAAAGTCTCTGAAATAACTTCACTTTTTATCTTCTGCAATTATATGATACAGTTCACATATGATGGTGTTTGAATGTCCTGTGTATTATGAGGTGAACATTTGATCATTTTGGTAGCTTCAGAATTAGTTGGAGGCGTGGTTACACTGTCTCCAGCACACAAACAGATTGATGAGACAGATCAGATAAATAAACTTTACTAACCTCCTGTCAGTGTTAGGTTATTCACCGTGCCAGAAGTGACAGAGAGCCTGGAATCAGTCAGTTATGAAAATTTTGTTAAAAATTAAAACTTTTGGTAAACTTCTAAAGCAGGTTAATCCAGAAGGTATTTCTCAGGATAGAAAGCAGGAATAAAAAAAATCCACAATGAAGGCTAAGTCCTGGTATCTGTAGCTAGGAACAATCAGAAGCTGAGTCTAGCTGTGAGTCAGACTGCTAGTCTGGAAGGTGGGCACTTCAGAACAGGGTACCAAACATTGGATCCTTAGAGGGGAAAAAAAGGAATTCAACTCTTGAAGAGCACGTCTTCAATGTGATGCTGTCTTGGTTTTGAACCTGAGGCCAGTCTGACCCTGTCCTTTCTCACATTTGCTTTTCTTTCAAGGGCATTGAGCTGGGTTATCTTCTGTTAAGTGGAATTACAAACTTCATCTCTTTTATTGATTCATGAGAAATATTTTGAAATATTGTGATTTCAGTTCAAGCGAGAAGTATTTTGATGACAGTGTTTGCCATCCTCCTCATAACTCTGTCAGTGTCTATTGTGGGCTGGGAGGAAAAATGAGTAGTTGTGGCTGGGTCAGGTAGCAGGAATTCACAGAGAACTCACTGTTCTGTGTTGCATCCAACAAGGTCTGTCTTCCTTTGAAACAGGGGTGACCTCTCTGACTGAATACCAAGGAAGTTCAAAACACCCTAATTTTCCTTGAAATCTATTTTTATCATGATCAGGGACAGGCAAAGTTAAAAAGTACAAGACTGACAGTTCAGAAAGGAAAAAATGTCCTTAGTGAATCGTGCAGGTATTCTATAGCAAAGTTGAAAATTCTTCTGGTTTTCTGGGCTTTGTTGCTTTTATTGTGTACAGCAGGTTTCTGAGGATTCTTTATTTATTCAATTGAATGACTAAAAGAAATTATAGTAATTAATGAAACCCACTGCAAAATTATAGAATTTCAATAACATCAGTGACTGTCTGACAATATCATAACTATTGGGTGAAAAATATATATTTAACGAGAAGATATTACTTCAAACTTGAATTCAAAAGCATATATAAACCATATATGTAAATGTGTATAGATGTCTGAATGCATATTAGAATTATTTTACATGAAGCCAGGTGCAGAACAAGGATGTCTCTGGATGACTTAGATAAAATCCCTTTGTGTGATTCACATTTTGAAGCTGAGCACAGACCTATTCTCCAGAAGCACTTTAGAAGTTCTGAGATAAATTAATACAATGCCCATTGTGTGTAATGCCCAAAGACTTCTGGAAGGTATGCACAAAATCTGTTCAGCAGGTGTTAGTGCTGCACTCTTGCAAATTCTGTCTGCTGCTCTTAAGAAAAATTGTTGTGGTTGTGGTCAACTACAGCAGCTGATGCACCAGTTCTGTGTCTGTGCCAGATCCCCCTTTGGGTTTTAAAATTCCCAACCGGGAATTCATACTGGCATGGGAAAAAAATAGAAGTAGGGAAGAAATACTTTTAACATTTGAAAGTTTTGCTGGTTTTCCCAAGGTCTCCTATTGCAAAGAATAACAACATTAAAGAAGGTAGGGTGTTAAAATATTTTCAGTGCTACCCATGTTAAATGTGTCAATCATGTTGAGTCTTCTCAGCTTTTCACAGTTCTGTTTGTTTGAAGAAGATCAAATTTGCACTTTTTATACCATCCATCAACTGAAATGTACCCATCGATTCCAAAAGGGTATTTGACCCTGAAAAACCAATTACTTCTACTCAAATCAAAAGACAAATGTGGAGGTGTTTCCATGAGTAAAATAGCATTTTAAAACATTATAAAGTGGAGATAGAAAGGTAGCAATAAAAACACTTTTAAAAAGACATGTATTTTTAAGCACTTGTCAGAAACATGAACCTGGTGAGATGTGGAAATGTCAGACACATTACATGTGCAGGACGTGCATTTGGCATTTTGCTGTCAGCAGGGGAGTTCTTCTACAACTAATTCCTCAGGAACCTCACGCTGAGTCTGTCTGCAGGGAGGAAGGAGGGCTAGGGGTAGAAGCATATATTGTTTATTTTGTGGAGGTGTATTAACAGGATTTTTTTCCTCTTTAAGAGAAGACCATGAGTTATGTCAGTCACGCTGTATGATAATTTTCTGGAGTTGGAATAAATTCCATATTTTATGCAAAACATGAGTCAAGCTGTGCAGCTCACTAGTACAGGTACAAATGGGCACTTTCTAGTACACTGCATGTAAAATGGATTAAAAATCCTATCTTGCAATTCACACGTGTTTAATAAATATTATCTGCCGATGAGCTAGTGGCTTCAGCAGGGGAGTCTGTATGGCAGTGTTTTATTGGGGTCCTCTCGGACATCAGGGAGGGGTACAGGGACTGATTCTCTGTAATCTAAAATGGTTTTGCCATTTTAGTTACCTTCTCTCCTCTCCCCTCCACTCAGTTCTGCCAAGCAATAACCCCTGTTTGCTGCACTATTGATGTGAGCAGCCACTGTTGGCCCCCAGAACACGTTCTGGCCCAGCAGGGCTATTGAAGATTCTCCCATTGTTGGTTCCAGCTGTGGATGTTTAATTTGACACAGCTGGTACAGCACATAGCCTTAAGAGCATGGTGAGGGAAATGCGATTTAAGTATCGCTGTCAACTCCAAACCAAATTTCCTGCAGGACAGTATCACATGAAACCAATATACTGATGAATACACAGAATATAGGGGGTGCTTACAATATTTTTATACACTGTTTCCCATAGAGACCTTTATAAGTACACCAAGAATGCAAACAGTTACGATTTTTATCTTCTTTTAGGCTGTAAAATCTAAAATGATGGAATCAATAGTGTCCAAATTTATCAGCAGTATTAAATAAAGAACCAACTGTGACTGAAAATTCAGATTCATATGAAATAGTTTCCTTTCCTTATTGCATTTTTTATTTCAAAATTTTAATGTTTATTATGGTTATTTCATACGGTCACAGTTGCCACAGGTAGATGGGTTTTTTGTGACATGGTCAGAATGCAGTGAAAAAATAAGACCTAGTTTATGGTAACAAAAAATTAGTTATGGCATTTTAAATACTCCTTTGGTTCAGGTAGATGTGATTTTAAACTGCGCGAGCAAAAATTATATAGACTTTAAAGCTGAAAAAAAATGTCCTTTTCAAGTTTGTGAGATGTTTTATTACTATTTTGCTATCATTAAGACAGTGTTTTTCTTATGTGAATAAACTGCAGGAATTGAGTGCATCTTCTTGTTATGAATCCAGAGACAGCAAAAACAGAAAGGAAAAAAAATCCCTTTTTGTTAACTCTTTTTTTTTTTTTCCCAGGATTAGGCCAAAATTCTGATTACTGTGCATTACAGCATCACTGACATCAAATAGATGCAAATACTGAACCACATTTACACCAGCAGTAATCATAATTTGACTTTTCATGTTCTGCAGCAGGACTGGTTTTGCTGTATTTATAGTTAATTGCATAGGGAAAATACAAGTAGGAGACAGTGGAATTTTTTTAAGCTTACAAAGTAATTCATTAGTAGATGGAGGAAAAAATTTTTCTTGCAGAAGTTTTTAAAGGACCTTTAAGCAGATGCTTGTAAACATTTGTAACTTCAGATGCTTGTAAACATTTGTAACTTACTGGACTCATCATTGTCAAAGGAGGATAGAAAAACTGAATTATCCCTGTGCTTTTCTTGATACAGCATTATTGGTCCATGTTAGTAAAAATGTTTGACATTCCTTGTAAAGTCACCAGTGCATCATCAAGCACTGATGTTCTGTTCTCTGGTCCCTGCACACCCACATTCCTGATCCCATCCCTGCTACACCAGTGTGTGTGGAAAATAGCAGGGATTGGGATGGTTTATGGGGCTGCTGTGTCAGCTCCTCCTCGCCAAGCTCATTCTGTCATTCCCCTGAACATCCCTGGGGACCTGGCGAGTGCCAGGTCAGCGTTCCCACTCCAGGTGTCTCCTCCAGGATGTCTCTGGGCTTCATCTGGGCTGCCCTTCTTCCCATGTTTGTACCTTGGTGTTCTTGCTATCACTTTGTGCAGCAAGGGCTGCAGAGGGTCTGCGCCTTCTACAGAAAAGGTGACTCAAATATAAAGATATACTGAATTTTTATCCAGTGTTACAGTCATAGATCTCAGAACACCTGAGCAAAGAGAAGTGCAGGGTGGTGAAACAGGACCACACATTCTGTGTAATGCAGTAATTATTTGTATCCTTACTCTAGAGTAGAATTGGATTAATATTCTTGGGATTAGTTTTAAGTTTTCTTAAATGGAAAACAGTAGCAATTATTAATACTTTTCATTTTTATGTCACGTGAGGATGTAAAACATGAAGTGGATGATTGTGCCCAGACTTTGTCCTCTGAGCAGAGGGCATGCAATGACACATAAGAGAAGGTGGGGAGAAGATTTGGTGATTATATTTTATAGATGAAATTGTCATTTCATGGAAACACATTATTTTTTATTTTTTTTTAATTTTAAGCTGCATAATTTTAGTTTGGTTTGTAGTCTTTCCCAAATGGAACCTAAGCACAACTCTAAGTAATGCACTTATCGAGGAAAAAAATTCACCAGCTGTAGTTCTTCAGTGTGCTTGGGGCTAGCCTGAGGACCTGACTATTCCTTTGAGCCATACTTTGATTCCCACTCTGTCTGTTGGGTTCAAAAATTAAAGCAATTTTTACCATTTAAAATTCTGGGTAGAGAAAAGTCTTTATTCTTTGGTGTCATAAAGAAAGGAAGAGCATTTGATCATTTTTGGGATACTTCCAGAGAATTCCAGTGACACCTTCAGATCCTTGCAAATTCTTTATCTGGGTGGTGAAATTTTTCATTGGAATCTTAATATTTGTTACAATATGCAAATATGCTCAGAGTAATATTAAGAAATAAATGGCAGTGTATGGGGCTGGACTTTTTCTGCACTTGGTTTTAGGTTTCTTTTTGTTTCTTATTTTTGAGAAAAACAACTAGTACTCCTATACTGATACATCAGCAGAGAAATGCACCTGTAGCTATATGCTGGTAATGGACACTGAACACCAGTGAAGAGAAGGAATAAATGGAAAAGTGTTTTGAATCCTTTAATGTTTAAAAGTAGTGTCATTTTCATGAAGCTTTCTGTAACTTTTCTGAATGATGGTCTGAGTCAGCGTTAATGGGATTTGAAGATGCGATTTCATGGTGCTCTAATTATTTCAATCCTCATTTTCAGACAATGTTTTATTAATGGCATTGTGTTAAAAGCCTGATAAGTTACTCTTAAGTGTTGCAGGAAGAGGGGCCTAATTAAAAAAAAAAAAAAGAGAAATATTGTTTGCACTGAGGATTTCATGGGGGGTTGGTTTTTTTTTAGTGGGAGACATTACCATTTAAGACATTTGGTATGAGAAAAAGAAAAAGAAATTCAGTGAGCACAACTTAACCCTAGTGCTTGATCCTTCAGTTGCTCCTGTTTATGTCTCAAGTTATTTAATGGAGTGCTGGAATGGCTGCTTTGTTCCTCCAGCCTCATGGTGCTGCTATGTGTTCTTTTCCTTAGTTTTGTCTTTCTGCAACTTAGAATTTGCAGTGTTGAGGTTACCAGATGATCAGCAAATGTCAAACAAATAAAGTGTTGCTGCCAGCAGAGCTATTGAAGTGCTGCATTCTGAATGTGACTGTTTTTAATTGATTCCTGAGAGGTCAAAATAGAAAGTGCCAATGCAGGAGCATCAGGGATTCATGGAAACAGGTCCCAGCAGTCCAACTTTTCTTCCCCATGTACTTATCCATGTCTCCTTACCTTGAGCAGATGTGAGCATCTGCTTATGCTCAAATATATAACCAGCCTAAGAAGTGCTTAACATTGTAATAAAGCTTTAATTTTGCGGGGAATTACGTTATTTCAAATTTGGGAAGACAATTCAGGAGAACATTCCCTAAAACTGAGAGGGGAAGACATTTAGCTGAGCAGCACCCATCCTTCAGAAACAGCATGCTGCAGGCTCAGAGCTACCAGCATAAGGTGTCAGTGGTGTTCCTGCTCTTCCCTCTCCTGGATCCCCCCTTCATCCCAGCGATGGCAGCTTCCTCTTTGCTCATCTGCTGGGATGAGAAGGATTGCATGTGCCACATGGGCCATGTTTTCTTCTCCTTGCCAATCTGGAAGTGTTTTTTGGTAGGCCAGCTGTCAGCAGAGCACTCTGGAATGTGGTGATGAGATTGCTGTGTTCCAGCCCCTGGGTGCCAAGTGCAGTCCCAGCAGCACTGCCCAGCCAGGAGATGTGTGCTGTGAGTCAGCCCACTGCCCTTCTGCAAAATGTGACATAATTATGGCTCAACAGAGAAACAGGGGCAAGAAAGGGGTGGTATTTACTATTCTTCACATACAGTGTCCTTTGAAGTGATGGCAAACGGCTTCCGTGTTTTTTTCGAGTCCTTTCAATCTTTAACTCCTCTGTTGGCTCTCTCTATCCTTTTTTCTCTTCAGAACTGTGCATATAATTTTGCTTTTCCCAAGATTATAAAAAAATTGGTCCCAAGAATTTCAATTTAAAAAGAAAAATTTTTGATCCTCTGTGCAAAATACGTTTTTTATGTTTTGCATCTCCACTTTGTAACCTGTAGATAGCAGATAACCACACAGTCCATCACAGATTCCTTACTAAAAAAAATGGTCAAATCAATTTAAGCTGAAATACAACTTTTTGTATTTTGATGCTGCTTCCCACTCTGATTTATCAGAATAGTTACATTTGCATGTCAGATGTAGAAAGATGATGATCCCAAAAATCAGGCTTACTCATCTGTGTAATCATTTTTGAGCATTTTTTAATCAGAGATGCCTTCTGCATTAGCATTGGTGATTTTCAGTTGCACTGATACGTTTGTTCTGTATTTGTGATTAATAAGCTGCTTGGAATATTTTTCCACTTGACTGTGTGAGTTTTCACCTGTACAAAAAAAGGCATTGTTACAGAGGCTCCAGAGTATGCCCTGTGTGTGTTTGTTCTTAGTGATTTCATATTCCTGGAAAATACTTGGAAACTGTGGTTTCTGAGGGTCTGTTTCACTACTTTTTGCTATTCTGGTCTCCACTTGCATACTGGGAGGGAGTAATACATATTTATGATTGCTGGATAAATGTTCATGCTCGGTGTGTCAATGGAGAGGTCTACCAATCCTATGCTATTTTTTCCTCAACTGAGTGAAATGTGCATGCAAATAGATATGTAGATGAATTCTTCAGCTCCACAGTAAACATCCACAGCGAGCTTTATCTACTACAGGCATAGAATGATAAAGCTTTGGCAGAGGAATTTCACCCACAGCCTGAGATTACCATCTTGGCACTCGAGCGGTGCCATGTGTATTCCCAAATTCCAAAGGTGGTGGTGAAAGGAGCTGGGTTTGTGTTTACTGGTGTAGCAGAACAGCCTTTGTGAGCAGCCAACATGCCTTCAGTGCTCAGCAGAGTTTGGCAAGTGGGTGGAACTGTGCCTGTAAGAAGCTTCCCCACACAGGAAAACAATGGAATGAAAGAATGGCCTAAAAATACCTGGAGCAGTCACTAATATGCTCTGGCACTGCCAGGGAGGTTACTGGGGAGAAGAAACCCTCATGTTTCAATGTATAATACTACTAAGCATGCAAATTAGATGTTGGTGTTTTGTCTAGATCATTCTGTGGCTGTCATATTTCTTTCCATCAACAAGGTTAAAATATATGTACAGTTAAATAACAGATCTAAAAATAAGAAGAATTTTGAAGTGCAGGTTATGGACTAAGTCTGACAATATCAATGAGCTTATTTTCTATAAATGGATTATTTTTAGAGGCCTTTTAATTTTACATCCTTAGGCTACACCCGCATCCTTTCTTATAAAGCCTTTTTGTGGAGTTTGGGGGATTGTAACACTGAGGCTTTCAAATAATCAGCCCCTTCTAGGAGTGGGAGCTTGAAGCAAAATACCAAATAAGGGGGTTAGTCATACTAACAGAACAGAACATACGTGACTCAGTAGATGCAAATAGCACCAGATCCAACAGGGTAATAAGGACTGGCATATGCTAATGTTTTAGAGATTAAAGGAGGTGGCACAAGTGACATGCTAAGGCAAATTACTTTGTTCTGCCATTCTATAGGCTCCAAAGAACCTCTGGCCTGAGGGCTTAAGATTCTTATTACTTGAAAATAAGGAAATAAAGATAGAATTAATCTTGTCTTAATTTGCACTAATATAAATGATATGCTATTAATCAAAGTTAATCATCAGTAAAACAAGACAAGCACTTCCAGAGTGACCCATCCTGCATGCTTCATCTTGGGGTGGCATGGGAGGAGTGTCCCTGCTTTGGTGTGCATCTCTGCCCATGAACTGCAGAGGTTAACTGGACTACTTAGGATTAGGTAACTGTTTTTAAGTAGCTTGGATCAGTAGAATTAGTTGAAACTCATCCTAAACATCTGAGTTAAGACAGAAAAGTGAACACACTATTCTGTTTGGAATTCTCTCACAAGTTAATTGCTCTGCTCTGTCCTTTGGCAGCAGTTGTCTTCTTGTCACCTTGCTTCTCCATGGAGGGCACTGGGAGACCAGAGGTGCTAATTTTTCACTGCTGTCACCTGAAGGCTCTTTGGATGCACAGCCTAAATTTGGATATTCCCAAGACTCATCTCACATTGCAGATATTCTCAGGAAAGTGGATAAGAAAGAGTAACCCTGCTTGTAATCTTCTTTTGAGTTAGCTTTTATGGTAAATAAATTTAACATTTGCAAACAATTTTCAAAGCATTGCTAACCTAGAAATGGATTTCTTAAAGTGAAGAATTAAAATACTTTTGGACAACAGCATTAATTGTGGTTGTCATGTAAAGATTTTTTTGAAACAAATCTAGGAATAGTATCTTGGTAGAACTTCAAGAAGTCCTGTGCTGAGGCACAGTATCCACAGCTGTACTTCTCAAAAGAGCACTCAGGCTAATGCAGGAGAGTTCTTCTGAAGAAATCTTTTGAGGCTTGAAGACAACATAGACACACATAATCATTCTTGAGTTTATCTGATGGTCTGTCTCCTGAACTTTAGCTGGGAATTCTTTGAAGAAATGTTTTTCATTGTTGTCTGGGGCTGCTTTGTCTTTCAGGTGTTTACACTGGGGACTCAGATTGTAGTTATGGGCTCGCACTGGCTGCAAAGGCTCAGGTCACAGAACAGAGCTCTAAGAATTTCATAGAACTAAAGAAAGTAGGCTTTAGTAGGGCTGCCACTGTTCCCTTCCCAGGTTGTGCCTGGCAGTGATTTCTCCCAATATTCATATGTTTTCCAGCTGTCTTGGCAATCCCCATCCAACGCTGTGCATCCATCCCTGCCTCGCTGTCCCCTCCCGTGTGCCACAGCTGCTGGGCATCGCTTCATGGCTCTGCCCAGGGACGTTCTGTGCAGCAATTCCCTGTCTACACCAAAGCCTACACTCAGGAGTCCCAAATCTTTGCCAGCTGCTTTCCCAGGCTTTCTCAGGATCCCAAACTCAGCCATTTCAGGATCTCTTCAAGCTGATACTTTGTGCAGTCAAGTGGAATTCCCTCCCTTTCTTGTCTTCACTCTTTATCTGTAAATCTAGGGCCCTTTTTTCCCGTCATACACGTCCTTCTGATCATGGTCATGTCACAGATTACTGAATTTACTTGAATTTCTTCCTGATTATTGCCCAAATTCTGCACAGTAGTAGACAGACACCTGAGGAAGGTGTCAGAACACACTTCCTTAAGAGAAGGAATGTGCAAAGTGCCTCTTGTTTTACCTTGTGTATGACTCCTGCACTTGCAGCTCCTCCTCCTTTACATTTGTTTCAGTCTGTGTTGTGTGCTTGTACCCCCGGGGCTATGTTATTATATTTACTGACAGCAATGGTAAAAATGGAGTTTTACAGATGTGCATGAGCACATATGCACGTATAACATTATACTCTATTACTTCAGTTTTTCATTTTTAGCCTTGTATTATCTACAAACAAACACACAGCTCGTACTTAGTTGCTTGACAAATTTGAGTTACAATTATAAAGCATAAATGTAATTGTCATATAATCTTGG
Source organism: Pseudopodoces humilis (assembly GCF_049639895.1). Taxonomy (NCBI): domain Eukaryota; kingdom Metazoa; phylum Chordata; class Aves; order Passeriformes; family Paridae; genus Pseudopodoces; species Pseudopodoces humilis. The sequence continues at coordinate 13,542,286 of NC_142216.1, forward strand.
CTATGAATTTTTAAGGCAGGTGTCAGGCACTGCTAGTTTGCATTCCTTCCCTCCACCCAAACCAGCCATAGTTCTTGGGTTGGAAATGTGTATCAGAAACAGTGGCAGCATTTCCAAATGCTTCTGTGGAGCTTTTTAGAACTTGGAGAAGTTTTATCACTGGAAATTAAGCTTTGGGAGAAGAAACTGTATTTTATTTGAAAGTCTTTTAGTGCATTTAAGAGTCTGGAATAATTTTTTGCTGTTCAATAAAAATTAAATATCTCTGCTTTATAAACCTACTTCAGGGTTTGGTTTTTTTTGTGTTTTTTTTTCCCACCCCAACGTTCCTTTGAAGCTTACCACTTGATAGATTATCCCAGTGCTAAATAAAATGCCCATTTTTTATGTGTGGAAGCTTGGTAATTATTGCCAAAAGATTCTTAGTGGCTCGTAATATACATATAATCAGATTAGTGTTGAATTCTGTCTCAGCTGAGGCTGTAGCAGTAATCCAATTGGTGCTTGTTTAGCTCTGCTTTTCCTGCTGCCTCCAAGGGTGCACAGCCTGGGAGGGAGGGCAGCAGGGGCTGTGCTGATGCTTTGGAGTGGCCACCTGGATAGAGAGGCTAGAGAGAGTTAAAAGAGAAAAGTGTGTGTTTATTAAAGGCTTTAACCTTTATTTATTTATTAAAGGCTTTAATCTTAAGGCCTTGGGCATGGCAGAGGCTACACCCAAGATGGACAATGGTCATGAGTTTCTCAGGCAGGTATCTATTTGCATATTGGAGAATAATTGTCCAATTATACCTTCAGGTAATGAAGTCACATTCCCCCAGTTTGCTTCCCCCCCAGTTTGCTTTTGTTTCACTTCTCAGGGCTGGGGCTGTGATGGTGACCTTGGATCTCAGGCCTGGAAGGATTGTTTTGTCTGAGCAGAATGTGCAGAGAATTGCTGACACTGTGTGGAGTTCAGAGCTATCCACTAATGCAGCACAGGGGCTGAAAAACAGAAAAACTAAAACTTAAGGCCTCGCTGGGGCAGCAGTGACATCCCTCTGGGGGTGGGGGGACGTGGGACCAACCCCAGAGAATTTGGTGTCTCTCTCAGAACTCCCAGGCCTGGCTGGGCAGTTCAGCTCGCAGGTGTCTCACAGTTACAGTGACAAACCCTTCCCAAAGCTGGAAATGTGTCTCTGATCCCATGGGTCCATCAGTAGGACTTACAAATGCTGCTGCTCAAGGGAAAATGTCCAATGTGTGGGTTTCCAACATGCCCCAGCAGGGATTAAACTGCTGGAGGTTTTGGACACTCTGTGTGTAACATGGAAGCTTGAGTAGAGCAAATCCATGACATCTTTGGGTTTTTCAGTAACACTTTTACTGCTTTCCTGGGATTTATGCCTTTATGGTAATAATTAGGAGATTGAGGGGAACTCAAAGGTCAGCTATAGCTTTTAAAGTACTCCATTTTCTTCTCCAACTCCTTCAAAGAAGTCCTAGACTTCATTGTATATAAAAGAATTTAACAATTTTTTTAGTAATTCTCTTGCATCTTGCCCAGACTTCATGTTTTGTTATAGACTCAGCTTCATCTATTGTGGCACAACCTTGATTGGTTCAGGTGCTGATCTTTTAATTAAGTGAAATTAGGATTACAGCAGTAGAAGGGCAGACAGGAAATAGCCATTTTGTTATGCTAGTAGGTATATATAATAGATTTAAATGAAATTCAAACTGTAAATATCTAGTCCTCATTAATGATTCAATCTGCCTTCATTAATAATCAAATGTACATATATTTATTAAATGTAATATGTGTGAATCCATATGCATCAGTACATGTGTACAGTGATGTTTAATGCCTTTTGAAATTTACATATTGAGCGTTTTGTTCCCCTTACCTCAGGATTACATCTGAAGGAATGTATGTATGAATGGTGTTTTTTTATAAATTTCCATTGTTTGTTAGTTTCTATGAAATTTTTAGTAAAAGAAGAGTTCTCCTGGCTCTCAGAGTGTGAGGTGTGATAATGAGGTCCTAGAAAAGGATGCAGTAGAGGATCTATTAAGATTTTTGAAGAGCAAAAATCTTCACATAGCTATTTGTTAGAGCCCCTTAAGCTTTAATATGAAATTTTTTAATTTTTCTTGAACAATGAGTTTTAAAACATGTAAAATTTTAGCTGCTACCAAGTGTTTGGCAGTGTAGAAACTAAAATCACAAAATGCAAAATTAAAATGTCATGGTATATATCTGCTTCATTGTATTTCATGTTCATTAAGAGATAAAATAGGTCTTGTTCATAAGGATAAAGGAATTCATTGTTTCAGTTTACTTGTTATGCTAGGCAAAAAAAATTCAGCAGATATTTGAAGCATTCTTTATAATACTTGAAGAGGGATGTGTGTTTTTTGTAGTAGAATTTGGGTTTTCAAACTTGGTTAGGCTTCTTGCATAATTTGAAGTTACTTAAATTGGATTTTAAAAAATACAGAAATTTATATTATGCCTATATGACTATATTTTAAAGATACCAGCACTTCAAAGGAAATTACTGTAAGGTGCCAACTTGTATCCATCCTAGTAAAATTAGTTCAAGGTATCCTGGGGTCATGCTAAATGAAAATGGTATTTGTAGTGTCAGAGCTCACAAAAAATAGTTACTAATGCATTCTTTCTTTTAGGAAAGATGTAAAGGTGTTTCCCTTTAGGTAGGAAGATAACAGCCAGTCTAACTCGATAGATGTTTGATGGAGATGGTGTAAGATTCCTGTCTGACTGAAGATGTGCTGATCCTCAGCCTGCTGGAGCTGCTGTGTTTGACACAGGGGGTCTCTTTTAGCCGTCCAAAATCTCTTTCCTTACTGCAGGATGAATTAGTTCTCAGAAACAGTGACGTATGCACGAGTTCTGGATGTGGGAAGCATTTTGGGGGTGGGGTGAGGAGTAAAGTTCTGTGGGGTTTTTTTAATGAAGCCAGAGAGATGGAGAGATCTGCTTGATAATAAAGCTTAACTTTAGTGCCAGCTCCGTGCTGTTACAGCATATTACTACACAGCAAGAAATGTGGCACAGATGTTGTGGCAGCCATATTTTACACCCTCCAAAAGGTCATGTCGCTTGTTATTACATTCAGAATCAATATTAAGTGAGCGTTCCAAATCTCAGCTGTCAGTTGAATTTATTGCCGCAAACCAAGGCTGAAAGGTTTTCAACTGTGATTCCAGCAAGCTAACAAATTAATAATACAGAAGTATGCGTGGTGGAGCAGGTGATCCATGTTCCAGCAGAAAAGGAAGTTTAATTGAAAATCATAGAAATCAGAGCTGAGATGTTTAGTTCATTCGCCGTACCACGGGGGACGTGTCGTGTCTGTGAGGACTCGTCTGATGGGCACCGGCAGGGAGGGTTTGCAAACAGAGTCAGTTGTGTGCTGCACACTGCCTGTGTGTGTGTGTCCTGGAAAATATTTTCATCTCTGACATGTGGAAGTCATGTGCACATTCCTGTGCTCTGTGCACGTGTGAAAATTCTGCCTTTTTGTCGCTGCCTCTGGTAACAGCAACAGGGAACAAGTCTGGGTGGGGAAAGTGGTCAGTGGTGGTCCAGGAGAGCTGCAGCTTTGAAGGCTGAGGTTGTACCTGTGTTTTCACTTTCTCCAGGGTAAAGATAAATTCCAGCACCAAAACACTTTTTGGAACAGAAACGTTCCTGTCACTCAGTGGGGATTGGCTCCTGGGATGGGGTTTCATGTGCTTTAGTAGCCACAGTGCTACTCACAACATCTCTAGTTTGGTACCGTGATGGAATTTTTTAAAGCTTCCAGATGTTCTCTATTTCTGGTGCTGCTTTCGGTATCAGATGGTGAGAGATCAGAATGAACAAAACCCCTCGCAGCCTGGAATGTCTCGCTTGTTTTCAGTAGGTGTAGAAGTGACCTTAGCTAGATGAACAGCACGATTTTCATCTGATCTTTCTCATTTTGCTCTTTCTTCCCTATATTCAGATAGTTTCATTCTGCCAGTTCACATTTGCTTAAAGACTTTTCTACAATATGTGCAGTACCTCTGTGGCTTTGTTGCTTTCCCTCCTTCTGTTCCAGAAATAGTGGATTTTGCTTCACATATCTGTAAAGGGTTTTCCTCCATTTTAGAGTACAACTGATCAAAATTACAGCTAATCTGCAGCAATTCTCTTACATTTTGCATAAATTCAACATTATTCATGCTACTTAATGTAAATTCTTCAGATAGAAGTTTATGGCTCTTGAAGCTAAACATGTGAAAACAAGGAAAAAATTGCAAAGGAACTGTCAAAGTGAAACCAGTAGGAGAGACAGCATGCCTTATTCACATCTGCCTTTTGTGTACTTTTTTCCCCCCCTCAAATTGTGGGGGAGGGTGTTTCATCCTTAATTTTTAAACTACCTTCTTCTCATTTGTGCTAGTGCCAAGAGAAAAGCAACAATGCAAAACTGTAACTTCTGTTGCACATTTCTGGCTTTAAGGATATAAACAATAATTTTTCCTAACAATAATTACCAGATATAAGGAAAGCTTATTATCAGTTTATTCAGTACAGAGTTTTGAGAAATAAGGGGTTAATACGAAGGAGATCAAAGACTGACGGGGGGAGCAATGGGGCAAATGCATTCATATGCCAAAGGTATTTTGCTGCACCACTGTGCACTACTTTGGACAAAGCATAAATCATGGTTATTTAAAATTGACTGTGAGGTTCAGAGAGCTGATTGAAGTTACCCTCAGTGTTACATGGCTTACTATTGCAAAACAGAGCTGGTTCCAGCCTTCCTGCTGCAGGGAAGATAATTTCTGTCACCACCACTGCCATTCTTATTCTTCTCATTGTTTCTGTTTCCTCAGTAACAACTATAGCTATTTGCATTTGCAATGGTCTTTTGAGACTACAAGCCCTGAAAGGATCAGGCATTTGTATGTATCTCCAGTTTTAGTGAAATGGCATTTTCAAACCTTTGTATAAAAATCCACATGCTTGTTTTCCTCTAAAATGAAGAAAGGAAGTTATTGAGACATCAAGAGACAATCAGGGTTTGGGGTCTTTCATCAGAACATCTTTATATAGATGAGAAATTTACTTCAGTGCTTAAGTTTAAATGGTGAAACTGTAGCATAAACTGATTTTATCTAGTGCTGTCACTTAAATCTAGATAAAAACTTCTTATGTCCTTTTTTTCCTTCTGTGTACCTCAGTGAAGTAAATGCTTTAGGTTGCATGGCAGCCAAAATCTGGTACATTAAAATTTACAGATGGTAAAAGGCATGTCTTTTCATCTGCCAATGTGTGATTCAGATAGCACAAGCAGACTTCCATCCACTTGACCGCAATAGAGTTGGCACAGCCTTCCTTCTCACTCCCTTCCCAGGCTTGTTTGGTAAAACAAAAGCAGTGATTCTGTGAGAGGAGGAGTGTAGCTTTTAGATCTAAGGTCATTAAAAATACCTGAGGAGTATTTATAGAAAGATTAATTCTTGTGTGTTTTGAATTCTGTGTTTTTGCCAGAAGAATGCATCGTGACTTGTTTGAATCACTGTCTTTCTTAGAAGATAGTAACATCTTCTAAGTAATTGACATGTCAGAATCTGAGGTCAGGTACACATTAAAGTAGATAGAACATCTTAATTCCACTAAATTAAGTCAAAATTGTAGAGCTAAAACCATAACAATATCAAACAATTTCGTTTGTGTTAGTAGTTTATAGAATGCATGTTTAACCCTATTAGAGTAAGCAGAGACTGTAGTGACATCCAGTTACAAAACTACAAAAATAAAAGTTTGGTTGTTTTTGGTTTTTTTGTTTGATTGCTCAAGAAATTGATAAAAATATTGTGGGAAACTGTTTTGTGGTGTAGGATTTTTTGTATGTTCAGGAAAAAGGTGTTCCTAAGCACTGGAGGGTAAGCACATGGATTATTGTAGTTCCAAATGACCCTGCACACCATAATGCATCCTTCAAACCCTGAAGTTCTTTTCCCAAAGGTCAGCTATTCATTCAGCAATACACATCAGTCTCTGTGGTCTGATTTGTGTAAGGAATTGAGATTTCTAAGATGTAGACTTTTATTTGATGGAGCCCAATGGGGTGCTTGTATCACGTAGAGCAGCCCTTATCAAGATTTAACAATCAGCATGCCACATGGAAAATTCAGAAGCACTTATTATACCACCTGTAAGATTTTGATTAGTTTAATTATAAATCTTGTTCTGATTTTTACTTACTTGCACACAGGCTGATTGCAGCTCACCACTAGTGTGTGTAACACAGTGATTTATTGTACTCTAAATTCTGATAACCTCGTTATATACCAGAGGTTTTTTGCAAAAAGACCTGTCTGCCTCCTTTGGACAATTACACATGTTGGTAATCTGTTCTTTCTGGTTTTCTTTTTGTTACTTAGCTAGCTCTGTGATAACAAGGAATTTTTACTAGATCAGAAGTGTACCTAAGTGATAGTAGAACCATGAGCAGGAAATCTTGAGAAAATGAGACTAAATTGAATTTGAAAGGTAAAAAGCAAAGGGCCTGTATCATCTGCAGTCCTGATCATGTCAAATCAGATTCCTGGGTGCTTCCTCTGTTCATAGAGTTTTTGGGGACAAAAGTCTTCTCCTTCCTCCCGCCAGCCAGTTCTGCCTTCCTGCCTCTCCTCCTGTGTAGGAGAGCTCTTTGGTCAATGTCTGCCCTCACACTTCCCAAGCAAAACTCTCATTTCCACAGGTTTGTACACAGCCTCAAGGCCAGTAATTCTGCCCTTTGTGACAGAATTTGGTAGAGGTCAGTCTGTCCTTTACAGAAACCATTTGGACTGAAGATGGAATAAACACTGGTAACACTGAATTGTCATTGCCAGACTTGAGGCAGGAATCGTGCATTAACAGTTGGGTTTTTTCTGTTCTCTTCTAAACTTCCTCTGAAGAGAATCCAGGTACTATTTCCCACCCACCTCATTCTGGAAGCAGTTTGGTTTTATAGATTTCTCTGAGAGTTAAGGCTTTAACAGCCCAGAAGCCCATTGTTCACAGTAGCACAGACTGTTCCACGACAGCTTTTCTTCAAGAATTCTGTGATTAAAGATAATCAATTCTTTAGGAAGACTTGGTAAGTATGGTCCTTATAAGTAGGCTCAGATTTGCACTGGGCTTTCAAAGAGGGGACCCATAGAGTTTTCAGAAAAATTGTTTCATTTACTGCATGCCCACAGGCTACAGCCCCCAAAAGTGTGGCAAAACAGATTAAAAAAACCCACTCTTTCTCAGTAAATGTAATCACATGTGATTCCTTTTTAATTAGAATTTTTCATCTGTTTTGTGCTGGCAAGTTTGAGTGTTTAGGCTGATCTGCTGTGAAACTTGTGTCTCTTGAACCTTGCTCTCCTGCCATTGACTGGCATCATTATTACAGCATGTGGTGAAGGGACACCATAAATTTATGGAAACTTGTGAACTTTCTGGGTTACCCTGTAGCTAATACATATAAATGATTGAAAGAAAAAGTTTTAACTGGATGATGTCAATGTGATGTTCTGGAAGTTCCTGTGTTACTGCATTTCCATGCTAATTTTGAAATTCGGGGGGAGGGGGTGTTCAGTCTTTTCAGGTTTTTTGTTTTGTTCTCTGTTTTCCCAAATTCACTCAATGTTTTCTCAACGAAATCACACAAACATTCTGCTTTTGACAGTTCAGCACTAGACATTCACCTCATTTCTTGAGGTGTTTATAGGCAACACTCCATGCCAAGCTTCTAGCAGCCTGTGTTGTGGCAGTAGTAGTTTTGTTGCCAAAAAATTCACCACTGTCAGCCTGTCGAGAGCAAAATGAGATTGCTCATGGTTCCCTGTCTGTAGAAAAGTCAAATGCCAAAGATCACCGGCAGGATTTGGAAGGAGAAAGGAAAGCAAATGTGGTTTTTTTCAATTATAATTTCACAAAATAAGGGTGTGAAGCAAGATACTAGAAACAAATTTCACTAATTGAAAATGCAGTTGTCTCTCTTCGTGGGGGTGTAGCAATCTAGTGGTAGCTGTGACACTGCATCGAGAATGGCCAGTGACCATTGGTTGCAATTAAATAGAAAATGTAATAATGTGGTAGTAAAAATGTACATATATCTAGTGTACAGGGAGAGGGAAGGAAATTACCAAAACCTCTAAGAAATGTCTAGGGGAAAAAAAGGAAAAGAAATTAGGCTTGCTGCCAGTAATGTTATTATTCAGAGACAGTCCAAAATTCTTTCTGTCCCCAGATTGCATTAAAGGACTCATAAAAGCAATTAACATGTAGACTATTTTTCTAAGTCACTGGAATTTTCAGCATCTAATTACCCATTATGTAATAGCTGGAAGCCAGCAGATAATCTCAAATTGTTGATGCCCTAGGATAATTTAAAGTACTTTGGTAGTAGTTGGGTTTAAAAAAAAAACAAAAAAAACAAAAAAAACCACAAAAGTTGTTTTGGTTTTTTTTTTTAATGTATGGATATTCCTTTAGCATGAACATGTTCATTTGAAATTATTTAGTCTCAGGCTGAACATGAAATGATTCTGATTACCTTGATGTTATTGCCTTTTGATCTTGTTCTAGTGAATTAGGACTGATGCCTTGTTGAAATGGACTGTGCCTAGAAAAGGAGCAGGAAAAACCAGGGCTTGTTGAAGTGATATCAGAAATGATAGAAGACAGCTGAACAAAAAATATTCTGTCCAGTGCACTCTATTTAGTGCCTGAAACAAGGTGAAAGATCTCAGTGGGTTCTTCCTGCTGTAAATTTTGGTTTAGTTGGTATCATCATCATATGGTAGGCCTTGACTGTCTGATGACTTAAAGAGAAAGAAATGATTTAATGATGAACTCTGTAGGTCAAAAAGGTAATTGAAACGATAAAACTAATTTTGTGATCTTTATCAATACTCATAGGCCAATTTTTCAGCTTTCCATAGTGTACTTTTGTTATAAAACTGCTGCTCTCCATCCTCAATAAAAAAATCAATTTCTTGGTTCCATTCTCAACAGCAGTTTTCATCTCAGTGCTTATAAAATGTATTTTTGAAATCATCTATAGTTTTTCTTAGTTTTATCAGTGTTGCTATTGCCCTCATTCACTGAACTATTTAAACATCATAAATATTCCAAAAGTTTAATAAGTGCTTATATACTTGCTGAATATGACTGAAAGCTACACTTGCTTGTTAATTTATTACTTAAAAAAAACTCATCCTGAATTGCCAAGAACTCTGTTTCTTGGCCTTGATATTTTGTTTTGCTTTTTGTTTTGTTGGTTTTTTGGGGTTTGGGGGTGCAATATTTTAAGTCCTTTCCCCCCCCCAAATAAAAGTAAAGTTTTGAAAGTAACAAAGATTAAGCCTGATAGTGGTCATTTACTTTTCTGTTTAAATCCTTTGTTTTCTTATTAGATTACTTTCTAATGGAGTACAATTAAGAGGTTGTGATGTCCAAAATTAAGATGCTTGTCTGGGAATGTAAAAATATTTTCTGCCCACATGTAAGGTTCACTAATGGAGTGATGCATGTAGAGTGTTCCAGCACATCCTGGGGTATGGAAACCGGGAGCTGGGCTCCTAATGGGTCCTTTAAACTCAGCATATTCAGATTCTGTGAGGTTCTGCCACCTGTGTTCTCAGGTATGAGAACAGTTAGCTGTCAAATACATGATAAGCATTCTTTTCTTCAGTTCTAAAAGTGAAAATTAGGAGCCTTTCGGAGTAATGGCTAATGGATTAATATTTATTGTAACACTTTGTCACTCTATATTTAGAACTTTGGCTTAGTTTGGATACTGAATGTCAGTTCATGAAATCAGCTGTTTCCTTGCTGCTTCTTATTTTTCTTACATCTTCACACAACTGGCCTCCCAAATGTCAGAATGCTAATGGAAATTTCCCACTTCCTCGAGTATGTGTCACCCTACATGTGATGGCACATGTAGAAGAGGTCCAGAAGAGCATCTTCAGCCTCCCTGGAGCAATGATGTGTGAACAGTGTGGTGTTTTACTTGCTGATCCAGTGCAGTGCTGGTGGCTGTTGTGAAGGGCAGCATTGCTGCACACTTCGTGTGGAGAGACACGCGGAGAGGACACAGTCTTGGAGGAAAGAGGGCAACAAGATGTACTTGTGAAGCACCTCACCAAGGCCTGAGTGAATCATGGAACTATTACAACTTCTCATTCAGGAGCTAAGGGATGGGAATCAGTGTGAATATTGATTTATTATTTGTTTTTAAACCATTACTCCTGAAATGTGTGATGTTCACACAGCTTCCATCTTGTCTTGCTGTTTTTTCATCATCTCTGCTTCATGAAGGTAACTAAGATACAAACTCCTGTGAACGTTCCTCAGCTGTATCTTGTTTTCACCTCATGACCTTGAGAGTTGTTGTATTTTTTTCTTCATCCTGTACTAAGAGCTTTTCAGTGGCTGATCCCTGCCCTGGTGGGCTTGTTGGATACATCAGACACAGAAACTACAAGAGCTTCCCAGGAACATCTGTAATTGACTTTCACTTTCATAGCTGAAGGTTTCACCAAGTTGATTGATTTAATTCTCCATCTCTTTGCTTTTGATGGCTGTGTTTTGTAAACAGTTGTGAAAAGACAAATTAAAGAACAGAATTATTTTTAAAAAAACCACAGCCATTGTGGCAAATGATTAAGATCCAGTGGAAGAAATGACTATTCACTTTTCTGCCAGAATGTGAGTTGCTTTCTATGAAGCAGAGTAATAACATTTTTTTAAAATATAAACTGCAGTTACAGTGTTGACAAAGAACATGGAGTCGTGTTCCTCATTTGAAACATTCTTATGAATATTACAGTAGTTCTAACACTTTAATATTAAATTTCTTGAGTTGGATTGATTCAAGGTTGTCATAAGGGTTTATGTTTTCAGGGTTTTGAGAGAAGCAGGTGAATTTAGCTTAGCATTTGCTACTTTCTGTAAGTTCCAAAGATTTTATTTGTTCTAAAAGAAAATCCTAGTGATTAATTTAAGCCTAGAACAGTAAACTTTCATATGATTAACAGTCAATTCAGAAATTAAATTAATCTCCGTATTTATAAAATGGGAATATATCCAGCTAGAAACATACCAGTAATTGTTCTGTGCCTTGCTGGGGCTGCAAGGTGCTAGCATGGGTTAATATATCTCAGTCACACAGGTTCACACTGACTATGGTATTATTATCAAGGTGTACCCTGAGCTGTGACCTGTTTAGGGGAGGCAGTGCTGCTCCTATTGAGAAGTACAAAATTATGATTAAAGCAAGAGAGTTGTACTTGAGCTGGAAGCTTGTAGTGCATATGACACCAAATATGTAAGGAGAATTTAGAAATTAAATTTTGAGTTGGTAGAGGGAGGTTGCATTATGGAGGCAGTAAACATTCTAAGACATAGACTGAGAAAGATGCAAAAAAAGAGAATAAATCCCTGGAAGCAAACTAAAATGCAGATTTGAGAAGGTTGGGAATTTCTGCGTTATCCAAGTGCCATGTTTACAAGTTCCTCTCCATCTGTGAGTGGTGGATGTAGGATGCAGGTCAGATCTCTGGCAGACAGCAGCTCTCAGGAACCAGTAATCCTCTCTGTCACTCTTTTCTAAACGCTATTGTTCATCTAAACTAAAATGGTGCTAAACTACAGCCTGCCGGCATTTCAAATATAAAGATTATCAAAAGATCTTAAGCTAAAGACTGGAGAAGATTGACAAGTGCAAAAGCACACATCATTCAGGATTCGTTCCTCCAGGCGTTCACTCATAAACTATTTTCTATTAAAAGAATGAAGCATAAGCTGACAACTCATGAAGACAGGAAATGGCACGGGTGAGCACAACAAATGAAGCCAGAATTACAAAGGTACATCCACATCAATAATGAGATTGAGAAGAGGTGTGGCAGTGTTTCTGTATCAGCTCAGGGGGCTCCAGTGAGAACATTTAGAATATTCATCAGCCTCTCTGTAAACAGATACAGAACCTGGCTCTTCTGAGTTTCAGGTCATGATGGGGCTGTGACAGCCAGGAGTTTCTTCTACTCTTTATCATGGTTTCACCTTGAGGGAGGTGGAGAAATGTTATATTTATCTGTGCAAATCTTCTGCAGTGTCAGTGAACAGCAGGGTCAGTGGAATACAAGTTTGGAGCAGAAAACAAGAAGCATGCTAGTAGAGTGAGAATAGAACTTACTCATTGAGTAGGAGGATGTAAGGGGATAAACAGGGTAACAAGTATCAATCATCTGAAAGGAGGAGCAGCTCTGTAAAAGCACTGTAAGGCAAAGCCCAGAACTGGGCCCAGTTTGGGTCATCATATCCGGACTTGAAATTCCTTGCTCAAGCCCTAAGCACACAGGAGGCTGTGCTTCTGCCCTCTGACCAGGATGAGATTGACTGCTAAATGTCAAGGAAGATCAGAGGCTCTTGTGCAGGTGAAAAACACTGTGATGGTGGGCTCTACTATGCTCTATAGGTTAAGTCCCAAATAATACAAAGCCTGGGCATTTGTAGATGCCCCATATTACTGCTGCTTGGAATCCACTTAATCCACTGAATCCACTGAAGCTTTTGGTTTACTTTGGGTTGTGTTTGAGCTGCTTCAGGATGGGGATGCTTTTGGTGATGGTGATACCTTGCTTAAGCTGTCTTTATTTCAGAATGGTTTTACATGAGCCCAGAATACTTGAACAGCTTCACACAGGTTTAAGGGTCTCAGTTTGGAGAATCATTTGCTGATTAATGGGGAAAGGGAAGGCAAAGAAGGGGTTACGAGCAGAGGTTGGACAGGGAGGGCTGGATGATATGTGATGGTCAGCTGTAGTTTGCTTTTCTATCACCATCTGCTCCATGAGCTGATGGAATTGGAACTGAAGAACTCAAGGTGATACCTTCTAAGTGCAGAAGGTTTTTTATACTTCCACACAGCTGTGCTGACAGCACCACTACAGAAACTGGCTGTGGCTGTGAGCACCTCTGTGGAGGTGAGCAGGGTGAAATATGTGCATATTTCTCATGATCACATTGCAGAATAAAGTCTTGGAGAGAAAAGTATGCCCTGTGGATTTTTTAGGACATTATGCCAGGATCTTTGAAGAAATGGGTAAGTCTGCTTTCTGTTTCCTTCCTGTCTTTCTACTAGAAATGTCTCTTATGTAATACAGGCTTCAATTGACAAAGTAGGGCTTCTTAAACAGCTCATTGTCAAAGTTTGAACTTTGATGATTAAAATCATCTAATCAAAATCCAAAGCTGTTTGCTTCTCCTAGAATACACAGGGTGAAATAAAATAACACCAATTTTTCATGTTTTTTGTTTTTTTTTTTCTAGTTGGGACACTACTAACATTTTGTCATTAATACTTCTTCTAATGAAAGGATTAGATTCAGTGTTTACAAAGGGAATTTCCTCCTGGGGGAGCCTTTCCATTATCAATTCACATGCTTTTTATTATGCTTCTAACAAATCCCTGCCATGCTAACTATGTTAATAGACATGGGATTAAAATCAAGTAGTCTTACCTCTTGTGCTACCCCTTAATTTGGGATAAACAAGGAGGAGCCACAAAAAGGCAGCAGAACTTCAGAGCAGATCCAGTGAAATACCTGGTGCTCCATGTTGCCTCCCCAGTGTAAGCTTTGTGCAGCTGGGCTTGTGTCTTCCCCTAGTTTATAGCTTTGAACATGTTTAATAATACATGTGGCCAGCTAAGAGTCCCCTTTGGGGTGTAAAACATTCTAAATGTGAGTTTTTGCTCAACTATGTGATGAAATCAAATAGCATGGTTGCAGAAATAATGATATGATGTGCATCCTTTGAAAATTTGATGTAAAAAGTTATTTACTTTCAATTGCTATTGTTGTAGGAAGTTGCATTTCTTCCAGGATATTGTTTGGCTATTTTTATTTTTTTTTTTTTAGTCTGAGCACATGTATGTGTGTGTGTGTATATATTTATGAAGTAAAAGTATGTTATTATGGAATAGTGTGATATTAGTGTCAAACTACTATTAGGATAAATGATGAAGTTCATAAGCAACACAGCACTAAAAGGACAGGAGTGGTCAGATCTCTTTGTCCTGCCATTGGGTGGTTTTGCATCCTTGACCTAGTCTTTTTTCTTTCCTATACAAAACTAGAGTAGCAAACTATACATATTAGAGGGATACAGAAATAGCAGCACTCAAAAGACTTTTTAAGGCAGGAACAGCCTCAGTACCTTTTAAACTAAAGTACCATTCTACTGCAAATCTTCAGCTGAAGAGAAGAAAAACAGTTTTCTTTTTTAAATGGGAAAAGAAGAACAATTTTCTTTCCTGGGCAGAGTTGGTTGGAAAGCAATGAAACCTCATCAGTTGGATGCACTTTATTCTTTTGAGTAATACTGTACAATTTCTTTATTCCTGTGCATTTGCAAGAGCTGCAACTAAAGGGCAAAATCAATACCTCTGTCTAGCATTAACTTGTTAATAATTGCGTGGAAATACTAATTAAATCCAGTCTAAATAGCTTATTTTTCATTTTGCACACATCTATCCCTTTGTGGGGTTTTTAAGGCTTTTGGTGCGAGTTCTGTGTGTGTCAGCAGAGCAGCGACCTCATCACTGGTGTGAAACTGGGTAATTGTTGGTTTGTTTATAGAATGTGTTTCTGTTTGCAGGTTTTCTGGCAGATATGTATTGGCCTTGTTATGCTTTGACCATGAAACCCCAGATAATTGTTAGGTAATGAGAAAACTACAAATGTTATGAACCCCACCACACACACAGAAAACAACTGTTGTAATATGGTTCTGTGAGTGCTATTGTATCGTGTCCTTCACCCACAGAAAACAGGTTTAGTGAATTTGACATTGCATTGACTCACAGCTTTCATCATCCAACCAATAATTGCCTTTCAGATATTCATGTTTTAGTCTGCATTACTTTGAGCTTTCTGACTCATGGACAAGAAGTGGGATGGAAAGCTGGGATACAGAGAGGTTTCCATGCAGCATGTCCTGGGGGTGTTTTTCTGTGAGAGGTCACGAAGGCAGAGCTACCAAACTTAAATCAGAAGTTGTGCCATAAACTCATGATGAGCCATTGCAGTTCGTTTTGGAAGCATCTTCTTACATCTAGATTTTTCACCTGCCTTACTGGCCTGGCAGAATATGCTGTATTTTGCAGGAAAGCTGCACATGATATCCTCTAGCAGAAACTTATTGTAAAGGAGGATTTCAGGTTACTGAAAAAGCCAGGAAAACTGAGGAAAACAGGTGACACCAAAGACAGAAAGCATCTGGTACATACAGGCTTTTCCTTCCCAGTCATGCCATCTCTCTTTAATTTTGACCAGCATTAGCAAGAATCTAGATTATGCAAACAGTGTAGCAGTTAGTTCTAAAATAATAAAAATAATGATAAATCAGCAATTTCCTTCTTGAAAATCAGGTTTGAGACATTCTTTACAGGAATGGGAATGGTTAAATTATTCAGTGGTGGTTTGCAGAGGCATCTGGAGGAAGACCACGTTCCTCCTTTTCAGGTTTCAGAGGATTTTGTGTGAGCAAAGCGCTCACATGGTATGACTTTAATTTACTTCAGTCAGCTTTACAGATACAGAATGAGATATCTAAGTCTCAGGGGTGGTAAATATCTGCAGAAATGTGGCAAAGATAATTTATTGTTGTATCTTAATTAAAACTATAATTAACAAATAAACATTTTGCTAATAACATGCTAACAAATTTTCCGAAAGGTAATATAATCACAGACTTGATTCCTATTTTTCCTTCACAGTCGTGTGTTTCCGTTGGCGTAGATTAAAAGACTTGTACATTTGGGTTTGAGTTTTTTTCTTAATGATATCATAGTTAGACTCTGGACCAGAATTTCTAATTAAAGATCTGAAAGTTTCTTGGACCTGGAGGAACTATTGGCTTTTTTTGCTCTCCAGTGTGTGTTTTGAATGAGTAGTAAATGTTCTGTCTGCAGCCTAAAGTCAGAATACAGCCTTTTAACATACTTTGAACAGAAATAGAAGGAACGGGTATCTGTTCTGCACCACAGACAGTGGGAAGTATAAAAATAAAATATTTCAAAGTAGCTCAGTCAACTGACAATTGGAAATTAGCAGTCCTTTATAAAAATGGAAGAGGGTGTATTCTAAGATATTTTTACATAAATTCTATTGTGAAACAGTAGAAGACTTGGATGAAATGGTGCATTTGTACACTGGCTGCAAAAACAAGTTGGTAAATCAGATTTTTTTCATAGTACAGTATTATCTGATTTTCACAGATTATTTAGTTTTAAGAATACAAGTGTTCAATTAAGCCACTTAGAACTGTTTATTTTGAAAATCTTTTACATGAGTAAATGGCTTTGTGATTCTAAGCAAATTAGAGCTCTGGGAATGTAATGCATATTTATTAAACGTTTTGGCCTGTAGAAAATGTTTTCAAAGGCCTTGTTCTCCCACAACATTCTGAAAGTACACACCAATAAAAAGAGCATCAGCCTCTGACTGTGTGAAGCTAAGAAAAGAAGTGACCTGGAGGAATTAGAAGAGGTGATAGAAGGACATATTTTGGCTGGCAAAGTCAGGGCTTCATGTTTAATTTACAAAAACATTCAACTTTTCATGTTTAATTGAAAGGAACAGTAGAATGTTGGGATTTATAATCCCAGTGATGCTATGTCAGAGCTGCTCGGTGGTGGCACCGCTGCCGTTCGGGCTGCAGATGTAAAGAAAAGTGTTACTAAAAATGCCTTTATTTTTGTTTCTGAGGGGAAAAAAATGGGAAAACAGCTAAGGCAGCAACAGCAAAAACAACACATTAGGCATGCACTACTAGTCTAGCTAATTCTAGCAGTGCTATTAGCGAACATTTAGGCAAATCTATTAACATTTAGCATCAGCACAAATGCATTCCGGCTTTTCCTCTTTCTGGCAAAATATGCATGGCTGTTCAAGGGAGAAAAAGGATATTGGAGCTGTTTCTTAGGTAGTACAGTTTAAATGGGGAAAGAAGGTCTAGGAAATGGCTGCTTTGAGAAAGAAACTTGGCTCAAAGCTGTTCCTTAAAAAGGGAGTGAGATGTCCTAAAGAATAATGCTGATCAGGTGTTTGGTTGGCGTGTTCTGTGCATCACCACTGGTTTTAATTTTTAAACAGGTCTTCGGCTTTCAACTTTTCTAAATCTTCTTTATTTTTATATACCTGGAATTTGGGAATACATTTTTACAGATGTCTACAAAGTAGTGTTTTTTAATTGCATCCATTGGGCAGTTCAAGTTAAAAATATTTTTTAAAAAGTTTGTTTTCTGAGATATACCAGCCGACTGTACATCATGACAGGCTGAATTGGTAGCTGCAGTAATTGTCTTACTTTTGACAGTCACAAAGGGCAAATGCTTTATTATAAATCATAAAAAAATCTATAAAGTACACGTATTATAATGTGCTGCTGTAAACAGGAAAATTCTTCCTAATGCTAGCTAAGGTGTTTTGTGAGAATTATATGTGAAATTTTAATTTGTGAAAATTATATGAGGGAAAATTCCTTTTAAACTTTGCAATTAAAGGAAAATATTTTTTAAAAATGTTGTCATGAACTCTACATATTGCAATTTTTTTTTTTTTAAGGGCTGAAGTGCATATCTTTTAGTCAAAGACTCAACATTTTTTAAATGTCTGGTTGTGAAGCCCTTATAAATTTATCGTAACTGATATTATATTTCCTATTTAAAAAAGAAAACAAGCAAATCATCATTATTCAACTGTTGATACTTCTAATAATTTCAGTTTCCATTTTGTTGGTTATCTTGTTCTTTGAGCTACCCAAGTAGCCACTTGACATCAGGGCCAAGAATTTGTGAGCCAAAATAGAAGAGTCTCAGCATGTACTGAGTTATTACAGATACTTCTGTTTCCTGCCCTGCCTGCTCCTCTCCTCAGTGGCTGTAAATAGTGTTAATTCAGTGTGACCCCTTGGTCTTTTGGAGACCCCAGAGTTCCCAGGGATGTCCATAAATCTTGGTGCCTGCTCAGGCCCTTTCCTTTTTTCCAGCTGCGTAAAGCATTAATTTATAGAGAAAAGATTCCTGACCAAGTGTGCCATGTATTTTTTCTATAGTGAGGTACTCTACATTAATTTCTGCTGGTTTTCTCTGTCTCCTACTCCAGTATGTGGGCAGGCCTGATTTTTCTCCTCATTTCAGTTCTGTATATTGAGTCTAATCAGTGGAGGTGCAGCAAATGAAATGCCAAGTTTTTTATTACGCTGGTTTAGGAACAGGTTGTGTTGTAGGACTCGGCTGTTAGAAAGTCTGGGGTCTACTATAGCAGAAAGTCATGGATTTTGGCTGATTTTATACCTCCACACTTCTGTTTTGTCCTTTTCACCTTTCCCACTGTGCTCTGCAAGTCTTTCTCCCACACAACCTTTACCCCTTGGCATCCTTCAGCCCTGCCCCAAGGAACATTTCTGATTGAGGGCAGCCCGGGTGTCGGGGCCAGGAAAGGGGGATCCCTTTGGAGCTCCATCACCTTCTGCCCCCCTCAGACCCCTCAGGGTCAGACTGGGCCCCAGCTGCAGGAGGAAGGGCTGGTACCCGGTGGGGAAAAGGAGCAGGAGCTCAGGGATGGGAGCCCATGGGGGTCTGGCATTCCCTGCAGCCACTGCAAGGGACTTTGAGCTGCACTCCCTGCACCTTCTTTCACTGACTGCTCTCCAGATGAGTCCTTTGCTTTGGTCCTCATTCACCTTTTTCAACTCCAGTTACTAAAATTCTGCCTGACTCGTGGGTATAAGATGCTGTAGCCATTCTAATTTCTTTCTCAGTAAATATGCTGCTTTTGCTTGTTTGGCTATTCAATTCCTCAAGCCATGGCTTTGTTTTATAATTTTTTTTAATAGTTTCTTCTCTTTCAGTGAGGAAGGCAAGAATCACATTTATATGAACCAGATACTTTGTTATGCTAACACATATTTTGTACTTAACAAGTACAGATTTAAGTGATTATTTATATAAAATGTGTGAGAATAAATTCTTTCTCTGCTTGTCTCTTGAGACTGAAATTCACGATTCTGAACTTTTCTACATCTAGCAGCTAATGATTTAATTTGTATTGGTGGCAGTTTAAATCCTGTCACTGCTCAAATGGCATTGACTGCTGCTACAAAAGTACACAACCATCACATTATCCCAGATTGTTGTTTTTAAAAAAAACTAAAGATCCAAATACTTAATTTCTCAATTAGATATTAATCTTGTAAAGTGAACTGTTTAAATGTAAAAGAAGAGTAAATAAATTATTCTTCTACAAAATCCTTCAACGTATCTCAAAAGTCAAATTTGTTCTG
The DNA here is from genome assembly GCF_049639895.1 of Pseudopodoces humilis. Taxonomy (NCBI): domain Eukaryota; kingdom Metazoa; phylum Chordata; class Aves; order Passeriformes; family Paridae; genus Pseudopodoces; species Pseudopodoces humilis. The sequence goes on from NC_142216.1 coordinate 13,561,658, forward strand.
CATTGCTAATGTTGTATTTCTGGGTTTCAGAGGATTTGGGACCTTTTAAGCTGTCTTAAATTTTCTCTGCTCCTTTTTGACACATTTTGGAAAGGCATAATGAACTTCTGTTGAAGGCAGAAGAATATGAGTGTTCAGCAGTGTCAAGCATGATGCCAGAAAGAGTGCAAAATCTTTTAAGTGATCATAACAAAAGTTGATGTAGAAGTCCCCCCAAAGTTTTCTGATTTTCTTTTTTTTAACACAAATTTCACATAGGAGCTGATTTTCTCCTAGCACATGTATTCCATAGATTGTTCTGACACCATCACAGAGACCCCAGAAACTGAAGCCCACCTTAGAGCATGGAATGAAGTTATTGCTGGTTTTAAAATATTTGAAGAAGAGGAGATTTTGGGGGAAATCCTTATTGTGAGAAAGCAGTGCCTGCAGTCCTCCCCACGCTGCTGAATCCCAGCACTCAGTTAAGCCTCTGCATGTGGGGTGATCGCGGGCAGAGGCAGCAGCAGCTGGAGTCACCACAATGTCATAAAGGCTTTCAGCTGCTCATCTGAACCTGCTTGTTGTCTGCAGGTAGAAATAAAAGTTAAAACACCAGTTTTCCTCTGTAAGATGTCAATGTATAAAATTGACCACATGGAACGTTTGCAATGTCGATTTGATTCCGTTGTTCTGCTCGGTCGGGACAGAGCAGACACAGAGAGGGGAGAGTTACCCTGGGTGTGCCTGTTCTCCTTGGGGTGCCCAGAGCCTGGAACATCTTCCTGGAGAGGGGCAAGCCTGGCAGTGCCCGGGGACAGTGACACAGTGCCTGGGGCAGGGGACAGTGGCACAGTGCCCAGGGCAGGGGACAGTGACACAGTGCCTGAGGAAGGGGACAGTGACAAAGTGCCTGAGGAAGGGGACAGTGACACAGTGCCTGGGGCAGGGGACAGTGGCACAGTGCCTGAGGAAGGGGACAGTGACACAGTGCCCTCAGCAAGGGCTGTGACTCCAGCCCCACGTCCCCCAGGGTCCCTTCCCATGGAACAGCCCCGTCCATCAGAAGTTCCTTCTCTTTGGGTCACCTTGCTCACAGTGACAAGGCAGTGTCTCACCTGTGCTACAGCCTGGTTTTAATTGCTGTCCAGAAGCAACAGGAATGAGCAGGTTAATGAAGGAAGGCATCCTTTTAGTTACTTTTAGGCTGGGGAAAAACTGTGGATGGGCTTGTTTCAGGAAAACGTGGCCAACCTGTTTGTGTAGATACTTCAGTGTGAACACTGTTCTGTTAGAGGTTGTTGAGGCTGATGGAACAAACTGAGCTTTGATTTAGGTGAGAGGCAAACTCTGGCTGAATGTCACCAACCTAAATATCAGAATAGTTCTGCAGTCACAGCTGCCAGCTTTTCCTCAGCGATGTCCCTGTACCATTAAACATAATAATAATGAAATCTCTTTTCTGCCTGCTGCCTTTGAGCTGGCTGCTGTCCCGCTCTGTGGTGGTGGCACAAGTTAAGTTTGTATGGCTAAGTTTTAATAATACTGGGCAAGGAATGAGCTGGATACTATAAACATTTTCTGTGCTAATAATTTCTGTAGATAGGAAGGCCATAGCTATTGATGTAGCTGTTAATTACTTTTGTGGTTTTTAAACCCATATCAGGGGTATAGTTACTTTAACAAATCTTAATGAAGTCTTTCAGTGGCAATATTGAATTTTAAAAGTAGTAGTTACTGGTTGCAGCATGACTTCGTTAGTATACAGGAAAATCATTCCTTGGTGATTAACATCTATTCACATTTTGGAATGCATTATGGGCTCTAAATTATCATAGAAATTAATGCAATCTTCTTAAAAGGGTTTAAAATATGGTAATAGATACAGCATACCAGCACCTGCAGCTCAAGGTTCCAAAGTTATTTAAGTTGGATATAATTATATTTATTTTGCAAGCATCTAAATGAGGGGAGAATAAGACACAGAGTTTAATAAAAATTGAAAATACAGACACTCAATTAGAGGTCAAGACTTTAAAAAAATCTCTTTTATTTAACCAAAATATTGCTACTCCTGACGCATATGAAACACTTAGTCCATTTTAAAGTTTGAAACCTATGGCAGAATTGTGACATTCCTTGTACTAACTTCAAACTAGTGAATTCAGTCACCTGGGTTTCTTGTGATTTTCACCATTAAATCAAGGAGGAAAATCTATTACACAAGTTTAATTTTTCAAGGCTGCTGCTTCTCACCTGTGCAGCGTGCTCATATTTTTTTTTAAGGGTCATTTGAAGATTAATTTTCTAGCAGTCTAAAAGAACTGGATGTATGAAAATAAAATAATAGAGTAGCTGCTTGATACTCAGCTTCTGGTTTCTCCTGTTGGAGTAGCAGGGAGCAAACAGTGGTACCTGAAAATGAGCAGGTACAATTAACCTGGGGCTGATGTCCTGTAGAGATGTGGTAGATGAATGCATGAGTAACTTGATCTTAATTTGACTTCAGCTCCCATTCTGCAGTTAAATTAACAGAGCTAGCAAAGAATAATAGTGGTTTGTGTTTTTACTTGCAAAAGACTATGATTATTTCCCTGGTGGAAAAGAAAAAAAGAAGTATGTATATGTGTGTGTGTGTTTCTGTTAAATATTTGTGGTATAATGAGTAAATATCTCCTTATTTCTGTGTCTTACTCTCCAGATATTTCATTGAGTGAATCCCTGCCTATCTTTAAGATAACAAGAAGACATGCTGACATTTGATGGCAGTGTTCATTGTGCATAAAGTGGAGCATGTACAGCACATTAAGTGCAGAGCTGGAATGACAAGAGAGATTTACAGATAACAGAAATAAGCAGAAAATGCTTCTTATTACCAGTAGAGAAAAGCTGTATTTTAAATGACAGCCAGATGCTTGTTTACTGTGATTATAATGTAATGATAATATCCTGTTCTGTGGGCATGGCAGCCACTGAGGGCATGGGGAATTCAGGGACACTTCAACCCTGGCCTTTTTTCTTTTTATTTTACTTTTTCTGAAGTGAAATTATGAACTCCTGTTGACAGTGCCAACATAAAATGGTAGCTGTTTAATGACAGGTTTTGGCTTTTGGTGGAGGGAGTGTTGGGATATGTGTGTTTTGCTAAATGTAGTACAGAAAAGGAAAATCTTTGCAGTATCATTAGATTATCATTCATAAGTACTTCTGTTTCAATTTTCTCAACATTTCCTTCAGCACTAGAGGCTTTTAAGCATCTGTTGATATTGTATGATGATCTTAATGAGATAGAAAAACAAGTGTTTTCTGCATAGGAATGAGTTCAGAATATTTTTGTCCCATTTGGAATGAAGTTTGAATTACAATATAGTCCTTATGTAGATATCTTTGTCCAGCTGTAACACTTGAGATTGACTTTAGCTGTAGAGTAAAAGTGAAAGAAGTGAAAGAGAAAAGGGAATAAAAATGAAGGGATTAAAAAATACCAACACACCACATCCTACAACAAAAGGAAAATCAAGGCAGGTCAATAAAGAGTATAATTACTAATTCATTCAGAAATTGAAGTAACTTTTTTTTTAAGTGAAATGGCTAAAACCAATAACTAACAGTTCATTAGGACAATTTTACTAGTATTTGTATCTCTTTTAATTGGTTTTAACCTTTCCCTTTGTGTGGAGCTATTAAAAAATTAAGGGAGAGAATATTTAGAGAGACAGATTTATGTTAGCTCATGGTTTGCACTGTTTTAATGAGGCCAAAGCAATAAAGACTCTCAACAGATTCTGAGGTCGGGATGATGAATGTCTCTCTTCCACTGATGAATCATGGTGTCGTGCTTCAATCTTTGAGTTGCTGTTTAAATGTGAAAACATGAATTTCTACAGTTAGGAACTATTCTCACATGATTTACTCTTTCTCAGAAATATGTGTGCAAATGTATTTGTGTAAAAATCAAAGAATTTTTTCTTCTTGGCAGGAGGAAGGTTAAGTGGCTGGATTAGAGAAAATGTTTTTAAGGTGTTGTTGATTTGGAAATAAATAAATGAAACATATGCACACGTGTGTTCAAATACATTTACTCAGGTAGTTCAGGCATGTCTCCAGAAAACTGATCATTAATCATATCCAGTAAAGTTACAATGAGAACTTAGCAATTTGCAGCTGTGCTATTTCCCTAATGCAAGGTTAAACATGTGGTGGATCAGTAAGTGCTAGTTTTAGTGAAGTGTGGATAGTAATTATCACCAATTGATCTTTCCTTAATGGCTTCATTTTTTATTTGTTTTACTTGATTTGGTAGAAAGCTATTGTGAATCAAGCTAATAATTGAAAGATGATGCTTAGGATTTACCATTTCATGGTCCTCAAGATTTCTTATTTTAGGCCTTAGTTTTTCCATTTTGGTCCATTTTATTGTCTTGAAAAATATGTGAAATAGCAATCTGAAAGTGGGCAAGCAGTGATACCTCTGGTTCACATCCATGTCTGCATTAAAGTTTCTATAGTGAGCAGCAGGATCTAAAAATAGAATTGGTAAAGACATGTATGATTGCTGAGTGTATTCCTAAGGGAAACTGAAGTTGCTTAAGAAAGAAATATCACTCCTTTTCCATTTAGGAGCGCTGAGAAAAACAAATCCCATGTAGTTACCTTCCCTTCACTCACAGCTCACATATCATTCACAAGGGAAACAGCACCATCAAAATAAAACAAGTATTACTTTCTGTGACACAGCTACATGGTTGGTCTGAAAGTTTTATTAACAACTCACATTTATATATTTTTATGATACTTTTAAAATAGTGAATTATGAACGATTGAAAATACCCTCCAGCTTAATTGAGAACCATTATGTCTAGTAATTGCCAGTGATTTCAGAAACAGCCGTTGTTCTCTGGCCTATTAACATAATTTGAATTTTTTATTGCACTTCATAATTATCTGTTGGAGTTAAAAAACAGACCCATTTACTGAAGTGTTTAAGAACAAAAGCCCCAAATGGGCTGGATTGTGATGTATTATTTCTATTAACCAACCTTGCTGGAACCATTTTGTACATCAGTTTTTGATGGGGTCATGACTTCTGGTAGAAGAGGAGGGTGGATTCTCTAGTTTTCATTTCACTAAGTGTAGGTAAAACAGCATCTTTTAAAATTGTCTTTGACTCTTTCTTACACATCTACTCCATTTAGTCCTCTATCCCATTTTTAAATGATCTCCCTGAAGCTGAGAGAAGCATAATTTCAGCCTTACACACTTAACGAATTTCATCTGTTTGCCACAGCAAGTTAGTAAGGACAAAAGAAACTTGGCCTCTTCTTAGTTCATAACTGTTTTAGATCAAGACTTTTTTTCAGGTCTGAGATCTGTAGTGAAAACAAGCTCCTTATCTATCACCCTTCTATGTACTGCAATAAAATAAATCACTGAAACCTGCTGTGTTATTACTGGTGTTCCCAACACATGATAACATACAGCATGCTCTCATTTGTGATTGTAAAAACCTGCACTGACAGGAAGATCGAGTTGTTCCTATTTCTGTCAGTGTTCTTTGTAGAAATCTTTTTAAGCAGGTTTTTCTTTCTTGAGCGTTTAGACCTCAAGCCTTCAGGTAATCTTCTCAATTAGTCCCTGGGGCTCTAAAGAGACAGGAAAGTGAAGTTCTCTTAGCAGCTAAAATTGCAGGTTCTTGTTAAAATCAAGGTTTTAAGCAATCTGGTATTTGGGGCGGGGGAAAAGAGGGTAGGAACAGATGAAAGTCCTGGACTTTTGTCTAATGGAAAGGATAGTGAAATATGTGATCACCTTTTCAGAGAGAATTGTAACTAACTCTGAAACCCTCTGGCAGTGAACACTGGTTCTCTGTATTGAGCCTCTCTGTCTTACTATCTTCATCTACAGTCCCCTAAAATCCATCAGACCTTGTGTTCAGCCTTTGTAGGCCCCCAGTGGAAAGTCTGGGAAGATTTGAGGATAGAGGACAAGGGGATGGGCAGAGAGGGGACAGGCTGTGAATTACTCTGGCCTGAGCCAGCTGCTTATTGAGAGCATTCAGTTAATAAATAACTCCACTCATCACATTTTGCTTCCTTCTGTGGCAGAAACATCTCATATTACCTTTTATATTCAAAGTCAGAAAGCACATACCAGAAAATTGGTACAACTTGTTGGGGAAAAATCCTACTGATGAAAAGAGAGGCTTTGCTGTGAGCCGAGAGAAACAGTTTCTGTGTGTAGGGGGTTGTTTGTTGTGTTTGAGATTATTTTGGAGGAAATGCTTTTCCAATAACTTGACCGAGCCCAGCTGTAAACCTGAATTCCAGACACGAGCTTTTTATCTGAGTAGCATCCATGTAGCTGAGAGAACTGTAAAAATCTCATGCATGCCTTGGCCTGTGACAAAATTTAGATTTAAAGACACCCAGAGCTTAGGTATGTTTTAGACAGGTGCAGTGGAATTAAAGGGAAATTTCGTGATATGTAAGTGATCTCCTATCATTGAAAATTTTAAAATAAATGTTATGTAAGTGTGGTTCTTCGTGCTTTAGTGTAGGAGGCATCTTTTGGAAGAGAGCAGGAAAATCACCCTCAATTAAAACTGGGAATCTGGAATTGTTATATTACTTTTATGATAGTTTTTAATCTGGGCTCCTGGCTGTTGTTACTGAAGCAGATTTTACATCATATTGGTATAAATCAGGTTAACTTGTTTTGCTTTGCAGAACTTACTTTTTAATATCTGCAACTTGCTGGTTTGTTGGGTTTGGGTTTTTTTTGTTCCTTTGCTTTGGTATTTTTTGTTTGCCTGCTTTAGACATTAAATATCAATGTCAAGTAAATAATATAACTACCTTCTCATGAATAATGAGAATTTTTTCTGGGAATAACTCAAAGACTGGCTCTTGGTAGTGTTAGGACCCCATATATCCCAATGTGCATTCACATATACTTGTGTGTTTATGTCTATATTTGTATGTGTTTATATAACACCCATACAGGTATGTACCCCTAACTCATATATTAAATGAACTTGAGGATATTTGTTTGTTTGTTTTTCACCTATTACTTGCAGCAGAGTAAAGGAAGAGCCTTAAATTGGGCCCTACCTGGGAAGGGTCACCTGCAAGAGCCCCTTGGGGAGGATAAACAGCAGAGATTTTTTTCTTCCTAAGAGCCTAGTACTCTAAACTGTGTAACATTTATTATTTTATAATTAATATGGAGATCTGGAGCATTCTTTACTCAAAAGACAGTGAAATGCATCCCATTTGAGTTGTAGCATTAGTTATGCTGGCATAATGTTGTGCTGCTCAAGATGGTAGTGGTGATTGTATATGCCTTGTAATATACTTGTTTTATTTTTCACTCTGACTCTGTTTCAGGTATTTTATCTATTTCCTTCTGTGGGCTATAGATCAAGATGATAGTAGGTCTCATACAAAAGTACAAGCAACTGACCAGGGATCTTCTTTACGAGGTGTTCATTATAGGCAATTTTGGGAGATGTTGGAAATTTTTAAGTTGCTGACCAGAGAAGAAACTGAAGATTTTTTTTCTCTTTCAATGGCCATTCATTTTATAACATAAAGAAGTGATGTATTTACTCTCTTACATGCATATATATATATAATATCTATAAAATAATATGTATTCTATGCATGCTAACATATGTATATGTGATTGAGCCTGTAGGGTTTTGAACTTTGCACTTCTCTATCTTTTAGAATTAAAGGCAGGAGTGGATGATCCCAGTAATAACAGCAACATAGTCACTTTATTTTTAAAGGAATATGTGCTGTGTTACCCATAAGAGATCACTACTTTGGGGACCTTAGGGCTTGGTTTGACGTGCATTTTGGTGCTCTTGTACACTGTTGGATTTAACATATGGGATATAATAAATAATGGTGTTAAACTTAATAAATTGATGCCGGTCTCTGTAATTAAAGCACCTAAATGTAGTTGTAGCACCTAGCGGGTGTTTAATGGCTGCTCTAACTCAGAGGACAGTAGTTCTGTGTGCCACTGGTTTGAATTGTTGTGGGGTTAATTCTGCAGTCCATCATGAACCTAAAAACTGTAACAGCATTGAGCACAGTGCAAAGGTTTTGTGGGTTTTGTTTGTAGAAGCAAGCTACTGTGCAGAAGCAAACTCAAAGTTGTAAAAATGTCAGGTGTTGCATACTGTGAGTGCATATTGTTTCAGTTGTATAGCTGTAAAATTATATAGTGCAAAGGATGTTCTTTCTGCCCTATTTCTCTGCCTCACTGCTTACAGGTGATGCCAAGGTGGTGCCAAAATTAGATGTGATGTGACCTGGGATTGTTCTGCGATTGTTTCATCTCAGTGTGAGAGGGAAGCTGTTGGTGTGTTTAACATGGGACCAAGTTCTAAGTTGGGAGAATTTCTTCGTATATTTATTTGTAACTTGCAGCTATAAACACAGTAGTTGAGCTCCCTCTTTCCTTCAAATACCAGCATAAATGACTATTTGAAATATTTATCCAGAGTTAAGAAATTCAGACAAGCTAGAAGTTGTTTTTCTGATGTGGAGACCTGACTTCAAGCAAGGGTAAAAAGGAAACAATCCCATATTATTTAACTATTTTTTAATGTTCTCTGTTTCCATTGATAGCCTGAATTTTTGACAGCAAAAGCATATACAGTTCTATGCAGTTCATCTTCCTTGACTGATTTCTCCATAAGCCTTCGGCTGAGTTTAGTTATGACTTATAGCTTGAGCATGGCATTTGGGAAAAACAGAAAAAGTAGTATAAATGTAAATGTGAAGAGCTACAGCTCATTCTGTTTTTGAAATTGTTGGTGTGAAAAGAACTCAACAGTGTTTTATTTAAACAAGGTCTGCTTCAACCTTGATTGACTTGCAGTAAATTGCCTGGTACGAGAGGCAAAAGGAAGTGGATAGAAAAATGGCAATCAACACCAAATGTTTCACATATTGATTGACAAGCACCAGAGATGTGCTAGAATAAGATAAATTGGCTAACAGAGCCCATCTTGACAGCTCCTGAGATGGGAAAATTGTTCCTGTTAATTTGCTGCTGGGACCTTGTCATTTATGGGGATATATATTTGAGTGCCTTCTAATGGTGTAAACAAACTTTGGATTCCTAAGTAGCATATTTCAGCTTCAGTTGCTTTAATTTCTCTCAGTCCATGTATTTCTGGGCTGTAGTTTTAAAATGCTTTAAGATTGAAAAGATGAGAGAAACTGTCATTACTTTAAAGATACAGCTTGTGCTGAAATACAGAATGGTACATTCAAGCTATTCTGTAGCCTGTTTGATTTTCAGTGGGGTTTTTGCTTTACCAAAAAGCATAGAACAGAGCCCATTTGTTGCAGGGGAAGGACATGTATCTTTATTCCTTCATTCTGGCAACTTTAACTGTAACTATAATGAAAAGATTTCTTACCTTTTTAGCACATCTAGTTTTGTGCTTCCAAATGCCTTTTAATCAGGTTACAGGTTATTTTAGTACTGCAGAATCAAGATCCATTTTTCATGTAGTGGCCTTTCATGTCTGCAATTTCTTTTCATTAAAAGGAAATTTTAATTTCCTGTATTGGTCTCACAGAGTGCCATTAATTATGGCAATACACAGCAGTGGTAAAATAATTAATGGTCTGACCGCTGTTGTGTTGCAGTCTGCCACTCAGGTTTTATTTTGGCTAAATCTTTTCACATAACGAGAAATTTGACATAAACCCTCTCACTTAAGAATAACTATTTTTCAGTTTTCATGTAAGCAAAGTGAGAAGATTCCAGTGTTCAACTAAGGTGTGGCCTACAAACTCTAGTTTATATTCCGCTTCTTTATTTGAGTCTACTTCCCAAAGTCTGATCTAGAAATCACCTTTACGAAGATGAAAATATTTCAAACCTTATTCAATACTAAGTGAGAGCAAAATTTTATCTGCTTATTTGTAAGTGATTTGGGAGGTTGTCCACAATCCTGTGCTAGGGTACTTTGTGTATTCCTTACCATCTTCAGAGTGGAGCTAGCTGTACCATAAGACATTCCTGTACAGAGATTTTAAAGGGTTAGTTAGGCCTAGCTCATCATCTGTGATGGTATTTCACCTCCCCTTAGATTTTAAACTGCAGTTGGGGTCCAGACTGTATTCCTAGACCTGAGCACAGAGGATTATCCTGCACTGAATGAAGACAGCAGCCTGGTATTCCAGTCAGGAATACACTGTGGCTGCAGGAGCTTCTCCCTGTTCAGAAGATTTTCAGGACTTCAGAAAACTGCAGAAACCCTGGCTGTGCTGAGGGCAAAAATTGAGTTTGCATTGACTGACGTGGAGGTTTCACTGTGCATTGCTGTTAAATGCTGGGATGATTGTTCAGTCTGGAAGGAGGATGTGGTAACTTCTGTAGGGACACACAAATTCAGTGTGAAATATCACAACAGTCTCAAATACCTGCAGCACCTGTTAAATGTTTAAGGAAAAAAAGGATAGCTACCTGAAGTGCAGTAAGACACTTAAGATATGTTTTTGTGCTTTGGAAAATCCCACCAGTGACAGAGAGGACTGAAATGTCAAACTTTTGTTTTCCTTGTGCACCCAAAACTCCCGCTAAGTAAATATTGGCGTGTAAGAAATGCAAAGCTGGATGTTGAGAGAAGAAACCAGATGAACCAAGGAAAATGTAAATCTCAAGATTATGTCATTTAAGTATCAAGAATAATTGACGAGTAATTCCCATCGTCCTGATGCTGTACTGACTGCGCCTCCCTATCTGCTAGCACCAAAATACAAACACCTCTGGAGTGTGTCACAGCAGTGGGATAGCACTAATTCAGAAGTGTGTGCACCACACATTTAGAAAGCAAATAGCAACACCATATCTTAACTGTAGGTGGAACTAAGAAAAGTAGACTTTAATAGCCTGAAGCCGAATTAGCCAGAATATAGCACTGGCACATGATAGAGCAGATTTTAAGCATATTATTTAAATTATTTGGCCATTTACATAATGTGGGTCATGTGAAGCCTTGTTTTCATTTCTCAGTTTTCCTCCAGAAAATGGAGATGCTTTTTTTAGTAGGCTGCAAAGAGTTAACATAAATCACATAATCACTATCCAACTCCCACCAGTTAGTACTATGTACCAGTCTCACAGAGTTTGTTAAATAATTACAGGTTGGAGTTTTCTCATGTTTGTTCAAGACAGTGTTATTTATCCCGTCTATTAGTGACTCCAGGCACTTGAATTGCTAAGTGTTGCAATGTTCCTAGAAATAAATTTCTCAGATAGACATAAAGCCGGCATTCAGGGGGATATGCAGTGGAGATGGTGTGAGTGGTTGTTTAACAGGGCTTAGAATTTCACTAAAATAAGGTGCAGGTAAACAGAAGGTGTTTGGATAGTGGAAACAGGTTTGTAGCCCAGCTTAGTCTGAATTCCTGGTGTCCCCAAATAAAGATCAAATCAAGTACTTCTAGACTGATCCGAGAGGGAAGATTTCACAGGGTGCCTGCTAATTACCTACCCAGGGGCTAATTACAACCCCTTTGTTAGTGGAATTCCCTGACATGAATGTTTAGCTGGTAAGATTTATAAACAGGGAATTTTCTTTCTTCCCAATTTTTAAAAGCTGCACATATTGTTAAGTTACCATAAAGTTCATTCACATATGGTTGTGGATTTTCCAATAAGTTTCTTCTAAATACGTTCCTAATCTTAGAATGTTATTTTTGTCCCACAAGGAGCAGGCAGTTGATAAGTTGTTACAATTTAATGTTAGTTATAGTTAGTTCAGTAGAACTTTTTTTTAGGGAAGTTAAATTAATTCTTCTTGGTGTGAGTTTTGCTCCCATGGATTTGTCTCTGTTTTTTCTGTCTGAATCAGAGGTAGGGTAATATTAGAGGAGACATTTTGACTTTATGAGTGATGGGAAAAAATCATTGAAACAAATTACTGTTTTCCAGCTATGAAGGTATCAAACATATGCCAAGTAATCAGCTTGCAAGTGTAATAGGTTCATGAAGGAAAAGGGTTTTCTAATCTTATTCACTGATGTTTTTCCCGAGACAGCAACAGCTTTTGTAAAATGAGGCTTGTAACTTCTCATTACAGAATCTAATCTGCCCAGAAGACATTGAACAGCTGCAGAACCCTAACATCTTCTAGCTGTAAATTGCTTTTATTATTTATCTTTGTTTAACTAAAAAAGAAAGGGACATCAGATGATTTAACAAGACAAGAATTAAGTGACATTAGCTTTTGACAGTAGCAAATTATTCCTTTACATACTGAATTGGTTTAGATAATTCTGAAGTCATGACTGTCTCCTTATTTTTAATATCCAAATTTCATAAAACTGATACATTTTGTAGATGGATTGCTTAGAAAAATTAATTTAACTTTAACACTGGAAGTCAGAAGTGATTGATTTCCAAGTTAGTCTCATTCTCAGAGTTTTTGCAATGATAATATCTTGCGTTGGTACAGCGATTTCCATATTCAAAGATTACACATGCGCAGTAGTGCAGAAAATATTAATCATGTACAGAGGTCAAATGGTTTAAGGAAGATAACAAAGCTTAAACAAGCTTCTAGAATGGATCTTTAATAAAAAAAAACAGAGATCAGGACTTGCTGGTGGTTCTTCATCCTTCCCTTTTATATTACCTACAGTTCTCAGACTGTATTCCTGGGTGTGCAGTAGATGGTTTTACTTCAAAGGAGAGGGAGAAGAAATATATTAAATTTGAATATATTTTAATGGTTTGTTGTTTTATTTTTTGTAAAATATATAACTTAAATTTTTTTCATAACAAGTGTTGAGAAAACTAAGCAAGATGCAGAAAGATACTAATTTTGTTAAATGGGGAAAACACAAACCTGTGGTACTGAATTGCCTTTACTGATTTGCTGTATAAATCACAGATGATGACATACTGTGTCTAAATCTCTCTTTTGCCATTCTCTTTTAATTGTCTCAGAGCCATTCTCTCTTTCCCTGGTATGATGTGATGGTATCAGCTGAGTCCTTACTGACCCTTGCTATCTGCTGAGATGCACAAAAATACCTAAACACATCAGAAAACATGGGGGGTTTTTGGGCTTTTAGAAAGACCTTGTTTCCTCCTTTGAGTTCTGTGAAATAGACTCTGTGAAAATCTTTTCCTTAGCTTGGCTGGTTTTGTGCCTGATTGCTTTGGGAGATTGGAGCTTCAGGAGGGCTGGAAGTACCTTTCTTCAGTGATGACTCTCTGTCATCCTGATTTATATCTTCATCTTTTGCTCTTTTGAATCCTGTTTGCCTTAGAGATGAAGTGCAGCAGTTTGGGCAAGAGGAAACAACTTGGTGCTGAAGAAAATGATCACGGATAGATTCCTTTCCCTCTTTTTCTCACATACTTCATTTGGGGCTTTGGTTTTGTGTCTCCGCCTTGAAGTGTGGTCTGCAGTCGGGGTTCAGCGAGTGCCCTGCACATCTGGCTGAGCATTGCAGCTGTCCTGGCTGCTGTCCTGCCTCTCCCAGAGCTGGCAGAGCAGGATGCTCAGCCCCAGGGGAAGAACTTGTTCCCCTGAGCACAGCTTTGCCTGCTGAGGCCCTGGTGAGTGGAGTCACAAATGCCAGTTTAGCTACAAAAATCACACGTGCTGCTCCCCCACCTGTGCCAGTTAACTGTAGTAATTCACTGAGTACGAAATATTTATGTTCCTTGTGCCAGTTAGGATAACATGTATTTAATTTATTAAATATAACTCTGCTTGAGAGTGCCCAGGCCAGTGGTGAGCAGTGTCATGCATAGATATTAGGAGAAGATATTTTTTCTTTTGCAGAAGGCAATTTTTCTGAGGAGGAAAGGGAGAGTCTGCTGAATGTGCTGTACCTCAGAAAAGTTTCACCTGCATCATCTGCCTGCTTAATTTATAGTGCTTTGCACTGCAAAACGTGCATCTTACTTATCTAATTGTTTCCTGACACATTTAGCAGCTTTTCTCACTCTTTAAAGTGAATTTAGCAATGCTGACAATGTAGGTGCTTCAGTTTAGGCTGACTTGAAAACACAGTGTGAATGTGTTAAGTGGAGGAGGGCTGTGAGCTGTTCCAGGGTCCTGCCTGTGGTCCTTGTTCTGATTCTGTCCAGCTTTCATGATGGGAGGGAGCAAAGATCTCGTCCTTCTCTTTTATCACCTTTAGTTAATATCCCCCCAATTCCATTGCCAGACAGCCTTCTGTGTATAATTTTGGTATAAATGAGCAGTGCAGTAACTGCAGTCAATGATCCTGTCCATCATGTAAGCCACTAACATAATTTTATGGGATCACGTTGCACAGGGTCCTATACTTTGTATTGGTGCAACATGAACATCAGCAGCTTCAATCAGTAAATGTCAAAATCTTAATTGCCAATTAAGTGTTTTACACCGTGTTTCTGATGCCATCAGTTATGGAGAAACAACTCTACTGCTTTCACTCTTTGCTTCCTTAGCTTCCTGCATTAATAATTGAATGCTGCTACATCTTCCGAAGAGCTGTTTTTTAAAACAGTTATCTTAAAGTTTCTCTTCTTTCTGCAATCTAACCTGCCAAGGATTGCACAGGGAGACAGTGGCTTGTGTGTGCCATTTCTGTCTGAGCTCTGATCCTTATGACCAGAGCTGTAGAACAAAGGGGCTTTATTGATAGCAATATATATTTGACTAATTTAGCTATTACAGGTCATTTATGTTTATTGGCTGCTTGACTGGCAGATATCCTTAAAGAAGAATAGAACAGTTACATCATAACCCCTCGATTGTGAAGGTTAACAGCTGTTTAAAGTTTTGAAAGCTGATCTTGCTTATAAAAGCCTGTACATATGGGAAGATTTTCTGTCATTAATGGAAGTTATCAATGAATATATGCTGCTTAGGTATATGATATTCATGATGAAAATGCATGGGGTTGAACAGTCTACACAGATGTTTGCTACACATGTCTAATCTTAGAAGAGAGATTCTGCTAATGGAAAAAGCTTGAGAATTCCATTACAGCTACAATAAGCTTTGAGATCAGTATTTACCACCCCTGGGACTCAGATACTTTCTAATGACAGGACTTGCTGAAATGAGCAGCTTAAGAGTGTGAGCTGGCAACACACAGGTTGTGATCTTCCCTCCTGTCCAAATTAATGGCAAAACTACTATTTAAGGAGACTGGATTCATCTTTAGACCTGTAAAAATAATGTATGTTTTTGGATATTGTGCATGTCTATCTAGAGTTGTGCAGGTAAATATACTTCAGTATACAAAAAAAAGTATCTGAATATATGCACACACATTTTGGAATGCATATATCCATGATTACTGCTCAAAACTGTTATCCAGGGGGATTTTTTGGTTTCCTGTTTCCTGTCATGCACCTTGGTGTAATATAGAGGCCAGGGTTTTACACACACATGGGCTTTATTTATCCACAAAACTCTATAGGTCTTTTAAAGGAGGAGGAAGAACAGAGAGTATGAAGAGTGTATCTCAAATATCCTTCAGTAACTGAATGAGCAGCTTGCACCTCCTCTTTGATTGTGTCTCCTGTTTATATATATTCATGCTGGGAGTGATTGCAGGCAGTCTTTTTTCCTTTGTATTTTTTTTTGTCCTTCTGGGGATGGTGTGGTCTTTCAGGCTAATAGCAACTGCAGTATCTTTTTTCCCGATGTGTTACTGTGATTGAGATGAACAGGACTCTTCTTCCCTGGGCTTCTTCTTCTTTGTCTGGGCTTGAGACATTACCAGCTGTGAGCATGGCCTGATTTCTGAATGTAGGTTCTACAGCAGATTTTAAGCCTTAAGGATTTAAAGTGTAGCAGTAATTGAGGAATGGTTTCATAAAAATTCCTGGGCTGGTGAAGAAACACGAGACTGATTTAAAAGGAAAATGGAAAATGGAAGTGATAAGAGGGTAAAGAAGGCCCTTGCAGACTGAGGTGCTGTGTAGTGTGGAAGCCCAAATCTGAATGAAGAGTTACCACATTTCTTCCTTCCCTCTAAAAAGGAAGATAAGATAAATGACAAGAGAAAGGGGTGGGAGGAGAGGAAATTTGTATTTTCTTCTTGGCTGCTTGCTTTTTTGAAAAATGCCTTACAAATGCTGTATTCAGTATCTGTACAAGTCTTTGTCATGCATGAGTATGTGCAGTATGAACATGCATATGAACAGATATTGGGAAAAGAACTGATACAATTCCCTACTGAAAATGTAATATATCAGCTTTAAGCCTGGTTCCCTTTCTAGCATTTGTATCTGGTTTATGTTTCTTTGACTATGTTACACAATTACATTATTGCTGTCACTTTAAATATCCATTACATAGGTTTCTGTCAATGCTTACCTAGATAAATACTTATTCAGAAAAACTTAAATGTATTACTATATGAAGACAAATTTTAGGAACTTCTGTTATGATTTAACTTTTGAAAACAGCAGTGTAATAGAATATGATGTTATCATATGTCACAGTATTTTTACAGACTAGGGTATTGCAAATCCCATTGAGAAGCAATGGAAATTTAGAATATTTTAAAGAGCTGGCAAGTTTCAAAATATGTCTGTTGAGTTATCTGTAGACACATGAATGAGTCTGACAAGGAGCTCAGGTTTACAGAACCTGCAAAGCTTAGTCTGTTCTTTTAAATGTTACATTGAACTTATTTGACCAAGATATTCATGTAAGTATGAACCAAACCCCTTTTTTCCTTACTTAAGAGTGTATAGTAACAAATAAATGTTCTTTATAGCCTAACTGCATTCCCACTCTTTGGGACTTTCACAAGCCCACCTGACTGTGGTACTGGAGATAGTTACCTCTTAGATTAATTTCTTAAGGCAAAAAAAGCTTAATGGTGTATTTCTGTTCCTGTTCAGTAACTTTTTTATTCATTTGCTACCAAATTTTACAAAAGGCTGGGTGTCTTGAGAGAACCTGTGTGTTTCTCAGGGGCTGGGAATGGAGAGAGAGATGTTTTTAAAGAATCCATCAACGAGGGTAAGGCTGTAGTGGGAGTTTGATGTTTAGTAGATACAAAAAAAATCAACTTGATAGCCCAAGAATGTCCCAACCAAAAGAAAAGTTTGAATTAAATTTGTTTGTTGATTCGGCAATCTAACCAGAGGATGGATTGGCAGTAGGTTCTGTGGCTCATAGATGTCTCTGTTTTGCCATTAGCACGTGATTGTGGGCAGATCTTCCTCAGGAGCCAACTTCTCACCAGAATGATGCAACATTTTAACATTTTAACAGCTTCATACCTATTGTTTCCTCTCAATTACAAACACAGCTGTAGTAATTAGACATTTTGCCTTTTCTTCAGGGATTTGGGCTGTATTATTTCATGATGGTAACAATGTCATTAGCATTCCCGACAAAAGAATTCTTAAGGTTTGAGGAGTTTTTTCATTTCTCAATTTATTCTGCAAAAATGTACCTAAATTGCCCTGAAATACCATATGTAGTTTCCACAAAAGTATAAAAATCTTTTCCTTCCTCTCATACCCTCACACATCCAACAGTTTTATGGTATAGTAACATATTTCCATATGATACATGCAGTCAATGCAGATTTAGAATTTATAAAGCTGCTTCTTTCAACTTCACAGCGTTGAAGCAGAGCCAGAATATGTGAAAATTAAATGCACACAGTGGGCACGAGTGTCACGTTCCTGTCAGAGGTGTGTCAAACCTCAGCCTCTCTGCTTCTTTCCAACACATTGCAAAGAAATAATTAGAAGCTGGTCTTGCTCAATCACTTCCCTGGAATGTTTAGGATATTCATGGTAGTATTTCATAAGAATAGCATAATCATGAATAATAACAGTAATTACTCCTATCATCAATATTAGAATTATTTCCTCACAAATGGAAGTCCACAATGAAAATACTCAATGCATATTGAATTTTCTGTAGCATAAAAGATTGCAGATGGGAGTTACTATGGAGTGGCTTAAATCCATTTCTGTCATCTAATAACTTGGTCATTCAGTCTTACCAATTTATCTAGTGCTAAAAATGTAATAACAAATAATCATAAACATCACTTGCCTGTGTTATGACATTTATTTTATTTCAGAAGTTTTTGAAGGGATGAAAGTACTTCATGCTATTTGCTGGTACCAGGCAGTGCAAAGTTGATGATTTTCAGTATCTACGTGTGCCTTTGGTTGATTGCTGCATTCCAAATATAATTTATATGTGGGAGCTGGAACTTTTCTTTTTGCTGCTTTTTTTTCCCCCTCATTTGGAATTTCACGTGTGATTCTGTATTTTTACCTAATGGTACAAACCTTAGGGTAATTCATATAAAGTGTAGGGTCCTTGATTTAATGAAATGAAGGTATAACCAGTGAGAAAAATCAGTGTGTATTTTCTCTGGTACTGTTTCTTTAAGAATTATGGGAATAAAGATACACCATTTTTATGTAGTTTTACTGTGTTTTAACATTTGTAGCAGATCTCTGCCTTACAGACTTTGGCAGTATCACAAAGGTCATATTTTCTTACATTTAAATTATTCATGAAGAGTTTCTTCAATGCACTAGATAAACTTGCAATGCCAAAAAAAAAAAAAAAAAGCAAACAAAAAAAAGAGAAAAAAAAGAAAAAAAATCAAAAAAAACCCTGTCTTCATCTGTGTGCATTTGATGGAATGGATTAATGTAAAGTTATGGGAGTCCACAAAAGAATAAGATACATAAGTATGAACCTTTTTGTTGTTGACTTGATCACTGCTTTAGGTGACCAAGACCATATTGTTGCTGTGGGCTGAGATATATCATACCCATTAAGGATTGGGCTTCAGGGTTGGAATTAACCTGGCTGAGCAGGAAATTCTGCTCCTACAGCTCTGGTGAAGAAAGCAATGGGAGAGGAAGGACAGCAGAGCTGAGAGCTGCCAGCCCAGATTCCAGCTTTAGCCCATCTCTAAAGTGGAATAATTGCCTTTCAGTCCTGCTGTCCCCTCACATCTCTCACTGGGATCTGGGAAGATCCACAGCATTGCAGGAAGAACCTTGGCTTGAAGAAAGCCCTTGTATGGTTGTTTCATGCTTCTGAGAGATTTCTGTGCTGAAGCAATTTTCCTGGTTAAAAAATTTAAAAAAAAAAAACCAATCAGCCCAGTACTATTATTTTAAGAGATTTACAGATGTGATGCAATTTCAGGAACTGTGATAGAAAGGGACAGGTTGGTACCAGTGGGGAGATTGAGGGGCTGTTCATGGCAGTAATTGAGTGTAACCATGGACAGTTACAGTGCAATTACTTGGCTGGGGGGTTTCTCATTACATTCATGGCTGATCTTTGATCCCTCTGTCCTCTTTCCCAGGTCGTCCCATTCCACCTACATCCTCGTCTAGCCTTCTCCCATCTGCTCAGCTGCCCAGTTCTCATAATCCTCCACCAGTTAGCTGCCAGATGCCATTGCTAGACAGCAACACGTCCCATCAAATCATGGACACCAACCCTGATGAGGAGTTCTCTCCTAATTCATATCTGCTGAGAGCGTGTTCAGGGCCACAGCAGGCTTCCAGCAGTGGTAAGAAAATTGCAAACATATGGAGTTTGTTTGTGACATGTTTGTGCCAGTTTTGTGCATTCTTTTTTAATGTGCAAATGTGTTCTTGCATCAGCAGAAAACTGAGAGCATCTATGGAAATGGGGCAATGAAAATCTTACTGGTTTATTTAATGGAAAATTCCTGGAAACACAATTCATCATATATGGTGTTCATTTTACTATAGAGAGATTTTTAGTTTGAAGTATGGTAGAAGCTGTGTAAAAAATATTATTGAATTCTTGTCATCAGAGGGATTTATTTTTCAAAGTAAGTTTCCTGCTCCTTGTTGCATCTGGTAGGAGAGAAATGTACACACAATGGTTCTTTGTTCTGCATGGGCTAATCTAATATATCATTTGGTGATGAGGTTTTGTATCTTAAAATGCATGTGGCTTCTGCCAGTCTGTGTCTGTTCTTGTTTCTGAATCTGTCTGATTCTATACTTACAATGTCACATTTAACTAAGATCTGCTGTTTTTCAGCAAATTAATTCTTGTCTTTCAGGCCACTGTTTTAAAACATTTGCAGCTCTATCAGTCACGGAATCTGTAGTGCCTAGGGTTTTCTTTCTTCTTTTTTTCCTCTTTTTATTTTTTTTTTATTTTAATTTTTATTAGTAGGTGCTCACTTTTCATTTTGACAGCCAAAAACTGAGGAGTGAAGATGCAATCCCTTTTTAGAAATACCAAAAAATCAAAAGAAGCTATTCTAGCACCTTTTTCCGTTATATATATAGATATGTTGTATGTTATTTAACTGAACACAATAGGTTTTCTGTGCAGTTTCTGGTCTGTGCTGTGAGGAGGCAGCTCTGAGCAGCACTGGAGGTTGTGAGGTTGGGACTGTGGGGCGCACACAGCACACCTGAACACCCCCCTCTAACAGGGGCTGGGGGCTGGGGGGTGATCAGGGAGCTGGATTTGAAACAGAACATTCTGAGTGGATATTAGGGATAAATTTTCCCCTAAGCATTGGGTTAGAAGAGGTGGCCCTGGGAGCCTGTCCAGTCTCTGTCCTTGGAGCTTTTCAAGAACATGTTGGCTGAAAGCCTGAGCTACTTGCTCTGACCTCAGAGCTGCCTTTGCTTGGCAGGGCACTGGACTGGGCACCTCCTGGGGCTCCTTCCATCCTGAATTATCCTTTAACCCAGGTCAGGAATGCTAAAATGTAATTGCACAAAGAAATAATAATTCAGAAATTGAGTGTGCTTCCTTGCTCCTCAAGTGTATTGTTATGGAAAATACAATGGCGCTTTTGAGGGGGTTTCAAGAGATTGGGAGTGATCTGGGAGCTGCAGGTCTCAAAATCTGTAATGGGCAACTCTGCAGAGGCCGTGGAAGTGGGGAGGGGGTCAGGAAGGGATTTATCTTTGAGTCAGTGTAGTTTCATGCCTTAGAAACACTCGAGGCCTTTGCAGGACTCAGCCATTTCTGAATAAGGGTGATCCAGCTGATTGAAGAGTCTTCGTGTTTTCAAAAGGTCTCAGCAAAATTTGTCAGAAAATGCTTTCAAGGAAGCATTTCACCTAACATGGGGTAAGAGGGAAAGTTCCTGCATGGTGAGCAGTTATCTGAAAGACGGTGAGCAGAAGTTGGAGCTTCCCAATGAATTTTCACAGGACATTAAAATACTCAGATGGTGGGGTAGGAAAATAGGTGATGGCAGGGTGCTAAGAACGAGATCAGCTTGTATAAAATCACAAAAGCACCTGTGAGTCCAAGTAAGGGGGAAATAAAATGACAGGGGACCTTAGGGCAGAGAAATGTAAAGGGATATCATGGAAAAAGCTGCTCTGGTTCCTGGGTTGGTGATGGATCCTTACCTGTGCAGGGAGGAATGCTTGCATCATCTCAGAGCTTAGGAACAGGGAAACTTCACAGCTGAAGAAAGGAATAAAGAGTGAGAGAACTCGTCTAAAGGGAGAGGTGGATCAAGCAGTTGATGAGATTTTAAAGGGGAGTGGGAAAAGTAAATGGGAGAGGAATGAAATAAGGAGAAGAAAATCAAGGTCAGGGAATGTGAGCTAAAAGGAGACCTGGTGGATTCTTGAGTACTTGGTAATTACAGCCACTGCTGGGACTGAGGGAACCAGCATGGCTTTTCTTAGAAAGCCAAATGAAGGAAGTGGCAGTAAAACATAGAAAATTTGATGGAAGAGCTCTTTATGTTTCATTTTAAATCATAATCACTGTTTCTTTGTATCCTTAAAAGCTTTGTGTTTGATAATTGTTACTGTGGGCTGACCCAAGGAATATTTTCAGCATCCACTGATTGGCTTTGCTTTGTTCGTGCTACATTTTAACACTTTTTCCCCCACATATCCCATTTGCTTCTTTAATAAACAGCCATATAATATATAATGACTTTTAATTTTCAGGGTATAAGATAAAGATGTCCTTTTTTTATATTTTTTCCCATACACACATGCATAATTGCTTGATCACTGCAGAGTGTTCTCTAGCATGAGTTCTGGACTTGATGCATCCTCTGGAAATTAATGAGCATTTCCTAGGGGTGTCACTTTTTCTCTTTAGTTATCACAATGTTTCTTTATAGAATTTATAAGAAAATACAACAGATTATGACTGATATGTTAAATTGGAGAAAGTTATTACTTTTTTATCATTATCCTTGAAAGATTTTCAAGATGGCTTTTGCCATCTACATGACAAGAAGAGGTTAATCATGCTCTGGTTGTGTTTTTCTTTTTGTTTTTGTTTTTGTTTTTGTTTTTTAAGTTCCTTTGGAAACTTAGCAACATAGACATTTGAGAGACAGTAATTAAATGTAAATATTTTGCTTAAATTTGGGCTTGGGTTAAAAAGGAAGATTTTTAGATGCTCATATGTAAAGCTTAGATCCAAGATAATCTTCAATCTTTCATGAATTTTTGCAAGCAATTTCTAGCTTCTTCTTTAAATTTTCCAATCTTAGTCTTCAAAGTACATGCTGAATATTAAATATTTGCCAGTGTCTTCTACTAATTACGCTATAGAAGTTTCCTCTTGTTTGTCTGATTGGATACTTCTCTTGCTTCAAGCTCTGTAATTACAGGGTGGCTCTTCAACAGGTTTAAGATTAACCTTTTTGGATATGAGGAGCCACTCATCCATGTGTGCTGCCCTGTGCCCTTCACAAGAGCCACGCTTAATACATATGGAAAAAATCATTTGCCTGAAAAAATTACCTAATCAAATATTCTATCAAATGAGCAACCTATTGTTGATATTATGAAGGCCTTTAATCTACAATAAATCTTTGTTAGAACTCATCAGAACTCCCAGTTTGAGAGAAATGTGATTATAGCACTCTTAAAATGACATTACATCATCGGGGTGATTGGTTTATCATTTGGAGAAGCGACATCAATCATAACTAGCATAACCACACAGTAAATGAATTCAACCTTTCTACTGCAGAACAATGACACAATAATTGCTCAAAATCAGACTTGAAATGAAATCAGAAAATGCACTTTCTTTAAATATGATGTTAACCTAATGGAGTATATTATTAAAAATCATGTTTGAGGTAGTTCTATGTAATTAAAAATATGTGAAAATGTATTCCTTTTTTCTCTCATTAGAACCTGTTTCAGTTGCAGAATCATTTTCTATGCAACAAGATATTATGCTGGTTTTAATTGAACTCACATCACTTACGTTCCTCTGCTTGTATTTCTTAATATAATATGCAGCACAATTATATGTGATGAAGGACAAGAGGTTTGTGAAATCTGGTGCACCTGCTGATAGTATTTTGAAAAACACAAACATTGTAGAAGGAAATGAGACCTTTTACCTGTGAAAAGTTAGTGGATTTTTTTTTTTCCTTTTAAAAGAAGGTCAGTTCCTGCTATACCCTTTCCTGAGATGGTTTCTTACAGTAGGAATAGGTTTATTTCTTCTTCTTGTATGTGTTTTATCTATTTTTTTCTGCTAATATAAGGTGACTCAGCTTGTTGAAATGCCATTTTAATGGCTTCAGTCAAAATACAATGTAACAAACAGGCTGGTTTTCAACCTTATGTGAAAAAAACAAAAGAGTTTTTGTTCTATGCACCTTTGCCTTTACTGGAGTGGATTTATTGCTATTAAACCAAATTTTGAACTCACAACAATTTGTTTGTTCATTTGTCAGTCTGAGTAAAAGACACAGGATAGACCTACTCACACATCAGGTTTTCACATAATGGATCCATAATTGGACACATTCATCAGCTTCAGCCACTCTAGCTGTGAAAAAGCAGAAGCACAATGATCTCTGGAGTATTTTGATTTGGGGAAAAATTCCAGGCTGTGGTTTAGATACTGTCATGATTCCCAAGAACTTGCTGAAGGGGGATAGTACCCATTTTTTCGGTGTTAAGGTGTCTTTTTGGCTCAGAAACAATGGCACAAACCATTTGCTCAATTTAACAATAACTGCCCACAGAGTGGTTTGGATGCTGCTTAGAGGACAGGGTTTGATTTGATTTTTTTCACAAGCAGTTTTTGTCAGCAAGGAGAAAAGAAAAGAGAAACAGGTTGGCTTGAAGGAAACAATTGTTGTTCTTTCATGTTGTCTGTTAGTTAGAGTTGAAATAAAGAATAAGACTGCTTATAAGCCTATTGTGTGGAAATATCATGTAAAATATCAATATACATTATATTCAGTATAAATATCTAGATGGATCTCCTGTGTTCCACAGATACTACCTGTCTATAGAATTTCATTATTATTAATGTGTAATTACCACCACCTCCATGCAGTTTAATCTAGTTTGTAAAAATCTTTTCTGAAAGAAGCCAGAATTTTCATTAATGCAGTGTTGCTGAAGGACTTATTTTAGATCCTGTGCTGGGAGTGCTTGGAAGTGTTTGTTTTATAGCCCTCTTACAATCTGGCATCAAATAAAGAAGTATTTCCAGTTTCTACTCTATAATGCAAACCAAAATGCAGAAGTATTGTCATCTTTAAGAAATAGTTACATCCCATCAGGTGATTAAGCATCACCCCCTACTGAATGGAGATCTCAATTTTCTGTACCTATCAACCTACAGGACAGAAAATACATTGGCAGCCACAAAAATGGAGAATCCACAGCTTCTTTTTTTTAATTATCATTTTTTTCTTAATCCTCATGAATGATTGTCTTGGGTTTACTTAAAAGTCTAAATAAAGGAGTTTGGCTGGCTCAGTAGGTAATGAGGAAAGAGCAGCAAGAAGGGAGGAAAGGAGCTGGAATCTTCCTCCCTGTGTCAGTATTGCAGCTGGGGCCAGGAGAGAGGGTGTTGTTTTACTCTGCTGCATGTTGTGTGTTCTTGCGTTTGTTTACTTTTGGTTTTGTTTTGTTTGATCTCTGTGCATCACTTCTGAGATCAGGTAGGGGGATAAGTAATCAGAAAGAAATCAGAAAGAAAATTTTGAAGAAAATCCTCCTTTGAAGGAGGCCATCACTTTCCTGTCCTAACTGCTGTATGTGATTAAGATTTCAGCAGCATCTTTCTGAATCTCTTTCAGAATATTGTGCTGTAGAATTTGTCAAGTTATGCTTAAAGCAGCAACAGTTAAAATCACTTAAGGTTCCAGGTTTCTAAATTATGTCCTATACTTTCCTATAACTTTCTCCAAAGGGCAGCCCTGCATTACAGCTGTGTACACAATTCTCCCGAGAAGCGGTGCTTCTTACTCAATATATTCGCAAGGAAATGCCATAAGGAGCTTTCTTCTGATGTTGTTATACAGCAATGCAGAAAAAGGGTGGTAGGTTGATCATTTTCACTTCTGTTTCCAAATTAAAATAATTTATGTGTTTGTTTTTGCTGTGGAGCCTGGCCTAGCTTTGAGGTTGTAAGCAAGAGTGTCTTTGTACACATATTGTTTAAGCAGTGTGTGGATGTAGCAGCAAGGCCTTTAAATAAATACATTTTTTCCAAATTTGCTTCTAATACTTAAATTCTCTAAATCATTAATGACCAGTTACATTCTCATTCTGTTGCATCTCTTGAGCACTGAGTCTAATTTTAGGGCTTAGAACTGGAGTTAGAAATGGAGGGAACAGCATGAACAATGTTTTCCCACTGGAACCAAAGGGTGCACTTTAGAAAAAGCATCAGCTCCATGTTGCTGCAACTATTACTGATATTATTGCTGCTGCTAATCTCTGTACCCTGTGTTGTTGATGCCTGCAGATGTCTGAATTTCAGCCAGAAGACGTGATTCTAGATATTAAGATATTGTAGAAACATTCTGTTTATTAATTTATGAATTCATAATAACAACAATCAAATCTCAAACAGAAGGTTCTATGGTAATAAAAATTATAATGAATTATGAAAAGCTATAGAATTGAGAACAGACTTGAATTCTGTTGTTTACGGGTTTTTTAAGCTCACCATGGTTTTGAGAGTTGGGGAGATTTTTTTTCTTAGCTGCTTTTAATTGTAATTTGAAGGTTTGTAAATGTGTTGAAATGGGAACCCCTGTAGCAATAAAAGCCTCCCAGCAAAGCAGCTGCAGCACAGACTTCCCAAGTTTCCTTTTCCCTGTGTATTGATGTTTTCTGGCAGCTCCCCTGATGGCTGGGCCAGTCAGGCCTTTTCTCATTACCAATCTTATTCTGCCTTGTTGCAGCTACTTAGAGATCACCAATATCTGGGAAACTTTGGAAAGCTTTTGAAGCCTTCCAAACTTAAAGGCTCAGTATTGTTGCTCTGTGTCATTGCACCAAGAAAATCAGTGCCTAGACTTGGTACCTTGCTTGAGAACTGAAGGGCACTGAGGATACTGCAATTATAAGCAGAAAATTATTATTTTTTTCCTTCCTTTCGTATGCTGAGTCCAGATGCTGCTTGTGTGTTTTTACTTTGTGTGTAGAAAAGGCTAAAACTGTTCTTGCTAACAGTCTCTGCTGTAAGTCATGCTGTGTGGGAAGAACTTTGCAGGCTTTCTAATAATTTTGTGTTTTGATACAGAGTTTTTAATCTTCTGAACTGCATCTCCCTTTCATGGGCAGTGGTACAGTCCTGACAACTTCCATCATGGGTAGTGCTGCTGTTTGTGTGAAAAGGCAACATTTAGAAAACATTTCACGTTTTTAGCTGCCTACCAACACAGTTTGGTAGCTGACTGAAAGTGAAGAGTTGAGCAAATGCAAATTGTGTTTCATGTGCTACAAAGTAGAGAACCTAAAATTTAGGGTATCATTTTTTCAAAATATTTTGCAATATTTGCATGTAGAAGGTTCTGTGGGTTGGTTGGTTTTGTAATAGCAGAAAGTTTAATAACTTCCTTCTTTCTCCCTATAAATCCAAATAAGTGCCATTACAAACACTTGAAAGCAAGGAGACACTTTCCAGGAGTCAATATCTTGTCTTATGGATTTTCTGATTTTGATATGCCATACACTTCTGGTTTATTTAAATGATAAATTGTGTGTTTATCTAGTGCTTAATTATTACTCCTAGTTATAAAATTACATTAATGGATTTACAGTTTTGATACCTGTTTCTAATATGATTATAAATATTAGCATCTTATCAGGCAAACTGTAAATATATGTCACCTATTTATCACATTACCATCTCTAGAAACTGAGTTTGTCTTCATATAAAGCATGATGAAATCAATCAAAATTAGGGCTTTTTTCTGTCAGAAGATACTCAGTCTTATTTTTAACAGTGCAGGAGATGGGGAACTTCAGTGCATCACTGGAGAAACATATCAGTGGTTACTAATTATTCTCAGTATTATTTTTTTTCTTGCCCTACTAATGCCTGACTCTTTGCCTGGCAGTTCTCCCATGCATGTCTGCAACATCCCTTCAGCATTAACAGAAAGAGATCTGGACTCTGTCATTTTACTCTGAGTATTTTTCCCTTTGTGTCTCCCTGCCACAACCCTGTTGCCCTCTGGGAGCACGTGTCCTGAAAGGGTTTGTACATACAGATTTATTGATGAAACTTCTGCTGAAAACAGAGCTCAGCCAAGCAAAATATCCTTTCCTGTTACTTCCTGATGCAGCTCTTCAAATGCAGAAGAATATATGGTAAGGAGGACTCCTGTGCCTGCATCACTGCATCTTCTGCTGCTGAATGCTTTTGCAAGCCAGGATTTTGTCTTTCCTACAGTCTCAACTTCAGCTGCCTTGTGGGTAGCTTGTGGCACTGCTGCAGTGGGAATGTAATAAAAATCTGTGGTTCCTCCACTAAGCAGCTGCTTTATTTTGGTGCAGGGTTACACAAATTTCTCCTGGGAGAAGAAGCAGATGTTGAGATGGGCTGCAGTCAGAGCTGAGCGTGGTGCTCTGGTGCTGCTGCTGCTCACACCGTGTGTGCCCTGCTGTGGAGCTGACACTGCTCCAAGGAGTCAGGAACTCCAAGCAAGTCTTGAACTGATCCAGGTCCTGTGTAATTTCCACAGTGTTTGAAACAATTGCAGACTAAAACTACAGATGAGGGTTTATTTTTTTCTCATGGAAGCAAATCAACCAAACATTGTCTTTTTTATTACATTGCAAATATGCATAATTTATGTTTCTGACAGATCATTACACAGAAAGTTGAGGACTTTGAATGTTTGTAGAAGTTAATTACTGGCCTGAGCAAATGCTTAATTTTCAGATCGATTCACATCAAGGCAGAGAGGGAATCTTGTTCCATTTTGTCATCTCCCAAAATGATTCCACAGCTCAGTCTATCACATTCACAGGTGACGGAGATTTTGTCTCTTGCTCTGTTCCATTTGTTTGGATTTTGTGTTTTCTTCCAATCTGTAGCAATGCTTCACTTGCTCCCAGTTCCCCAGGCTGCTTTTATTGCAGTGACCTTTTCTATCCATGTAGGATGCTATTTGTCATTCCCCTCTCCTTGGATCCCTGCCTGGCCCCACCAAGGCACTGCCTCACGCATCGCCCCCGTACAATGGCTCCTTTCTGTCTAATGCACTTGTGCTGGGTGTCATGGGGCTGGAACAGTGGGATCTTCAGAAACTGAGCTTTTCTCTCCTTTTATTCATGTCAGGGGTAATGATTTGTGAAATAAATAAATGAATGCACACCTACAAGCAGAGCCATAACAGCATCCCTACAACTGTAGTGATAACTGGTGCTTATCTTGCGTAGTTTGGATCTGAAATAAAACAACCTAGTAAATCAAATGGAAGGAAAATTGGAAACTTGGTATGGAAACTGGGTTGTTTTGAGATGACTCCTTGTACCTGATGATCTGCTAATTTAGGAGCATAACTAGAACACTGTAGAAAATGAGAATGACTTTTTATAAATGATAAAATACAATGTGTGGGCATAGAAGCCTATATACCCCAAACCCCTAAAAGTTGTGACTCTTCCTGTGCTGTTGGATCTTTCAAAATCTGAAAAAGAGGGATTGATTTGCTGTGAACTGCCATGTCCCAAAAACTCCATTTGTAATAACAGAAAAATTCAATATTGTCTTAATACTCCCTAATAAAAAATTTCTGACCCTGTTATTTTGAAAGTTCCCTCTTGGTCTTCAGATCTGGAGAACAGTTGTTAGTATGGAATTAAATGCAAAGTCTCAACTTTGATTCTCATGATTCAGGAAGAACTCAGAAATCTGGACTTTAATATTGTGTAGTGAATTAATTAAATCTGTAATGTATACAACATGGTAATTATTTGGGGGTGTACAAATAGCTTATTCTACTGGAATCAGCAGGAATTCTGTACACTGAACACCAGGCTAACTCCTCAGTTAAGTAATGAGGTGTGAAATGTTCTGCCTGACAAAGCAGTGTTGAGTATGTTTGTTCATACTTTTTTTCCTGCAAACAGGTGGATAATTGTTTCACTTGACAGAAACCTGTCAATTATAGGGACTAGCAAATATGGAAAGGTGTAAAATCTTGGTTAGCTTGTGAGCTTCAGGTTTCTGAAAACGTGATTTTAAAAAGTAAAATAATTATAATAATTTACAACAGTTGAGAGGAGGGAGTTTGGGGAGTTGGAGCTGAAGAGGCAGAGGATGGTTCTGAGTGATTCTTTCTGGGGCTGAGGCTGAGAACAGGGTCTGGGCAAATAAAACCTTTGTGACCCTGCCATGAAGGTTTCATCAGCTCCTGGCACCTGCATTTCCAGCTTACCTGAAAAAACTTGCTGCAAAGCCATGAAGGGGTAACGTGGAGGCCAAACAAATTAAAATGCCAGTGGTAAGACTTGGGAGGGATAAAAGAAGAAATTTGGACTTTTCCAATCAGCAAATTTGGTTAGGAAGAGCAATATGAGACACTTCAATCTACAGGAGAATGTGGGTTAGCTTTTCTCTCACTCTGTTTCAACCTTTCTGTTTTACTTTCAGTGTGGGTGAAAATAAAGGAAAACACTTAAATTGTCAAAATTAAAGGTGAAAATATTTTCTTAAAAGTGTTAAAAATGAAATGGTTCTGAATTTCAAAAACTAAATCCTTATTGTTTCTGCATTTTCCAAGTCTGTCTCTTCATTCTCTATCCTTTTTCAGCTGAAAATGTAGCAAAATTCAGTTAGATATTTGTGAATGGGTTGTCTCCTTATGGTCTGAAGCAGGTACTAGGCAGAAACCTGTTAGAATACAGCTTTTATTCTAAAATCCGTTAACTTAGTAGACATGTTAAGGTCAGTCAGTTATACTTGTGAGTGCTGTCTGCTTCTGGAGAAGATGGCAAAGAGAAAAACAGGGTGCCTTGAAGAAACTGAGGAATTTCCAAGACTTAAATTTCCAGTTTGAGACTGACTTGAAATCATGATGGGATTCAGAGGTTGTGGAGAGTGAGCTGTATGGACAGGCTGGGAACTGGTGGTTCTGGTACTGCAGAAAGGCTGGTGAGGGACTGTCCTTACAGAATTGATCAAAGGAAAGGGCTGGAGACTGGCTGGAAGCTCACCTTGCCGAGGTGCCCTGCCAGCAGCTGCAGACCAGCCCATCTCCCAGGTGGCACAGCCATCCTTCCCAGTGACTTACAGGAGAAAGGCAGATCACAGAATCACAGAATCACTGGGTTGGAAGAGACCTTCATGATCATCAAGTCCAACCCATTCCCCAACACCTCAACTAAACCCTGGCACCCAGTGCCACATCCAGTCTGTTTTTAAACACATCCAGGGATGGTGACTCCACCACCTCCCCCAGGCAGAACATTCCAGTATTTTATCACTCCTTCCATGAAGAACTTTTTCCTGACGTCCAACCTAAATTTCCCTTGGTGCAGCTTGAGGCTGTGTCCTCTCATTCTGTCAGTGGCTGCCTGGAGATGATACAAATCACTAGCAGTTGTCATCCAGATGTACATAGATGGCCACAAAACTTTCTTTGCAACTACAGGCCAGTTCTAAATATCTTTTTCCTTCTCTTTATTTTCTATTGTTGACAGCTGGAAGGATTCCACAGCCTTGATTCCTTAGTTCCTCCGAGACCATGCTAGAAATGCAAATACATTAGGAGACTCTTGTTTCAATTTCTTTTTTTGGAACAATTTCCATTAATATCCTGCTGTCACAAAGCAACTGGTGCTGTTTCTCAGCTCTTTATCAAGGCAGTTTTATTCTGGGGAGCTGCAGCAATTGCTCATTGAGAGCAGGAGCCCCCCAGGGCAGCTGACTCTTCTGGGAACACCCAGCAGTCCTGTTGGGTTCAGCTGATGCCAACTGCTTCATGTTTAACATTTACATGTCTTTGAGCAAATTACTGCTGGTGGATCCTGCTGGATCAACAGCCTCTGCATCCAGTGGTTTCTTCACAGCAATTGGATTATAGAGTGGTATTTTCTTTATAGAACAGGCAGATTCAATTTGAATTTCCCAATTCCTAAGGGATACAGAGGCACAAATTCAAAATCTGGATGGCTGGTTCGATGTTTGTTTGGTTCGGGGAGAAGTGTAGGATACCTGGGGGTTTGTGTTTGGTTCTTGGGGGATATTTGAATATCCACCTTAAATACTTTACCTTTTTTCTGAGAATATTAGATTTTGAACAGGTTTTTAATAACCAATCTGTTAGGTTCATTTGATTAACAAAATTCTGTCATTATATGCTTATACTGAGAGGATCTACAGATATACGACTGTTAGGTTTAAATCTGTGTAAAAATTTCGCTGCTCAGTTACTTCTTATTTCCACAAAAAAATTCTCAGCTGATTTTATGAGAAAGTACCTAAAATGTTTGAGAAAAATGTACTGAGATTGTATTATTTCACATTGTAGTTTCAATGTAGTATTATCAAAACCAGAAAAATAATAGGTAAAGAAAACATAAAATGGAGAACTTCTCCCTCTAGTTTTTCTAACCCCATCATGTGTTTTCTAACCAAAACTCTTTGTATCTCCCTGTTAGTCACCAGTCTCAGCCACTGTTAGATTTGTGTTCCTTTTCCCAGGCCTAAGCTTTTGTTTTCTCACTGCAGGGCAGAACAAATGTCCTGGTGGTTCCTTAAGTTTTAGTTTTTCTGTTTTTCAGCCCCTGTGCTGCATTAGTGGATAGCTCTGAACTCCACACAGTGTCAGCAATTCTCTGCACATTCTGCTCAGACAAAACAATCCTTCCAGGCCTGAGATCCAAGGTCACCATCACAGCCCCAGCCCTGAGAAGTGAAACAAAAGCAAACTGGGGGGGAAGCAAACTGGGGGAATGTGACTTCATTACCTGAAGGTATAATTGGACAATTAACCTCTGATATGCACACAGACCCCACTGATACCTGCCTGAGAAACTCCTGACCATTGTCCATCTTGGGTGTAGCCTCTGCCAGGCTTTTGCACTGCCCAAGGTGTATCTGTTAGGGCCTTTAAGAAACACACACTTTACTCTTTTAACTCTCTCCAGCCTCTGTTCCTGGTGGCCACTCCAGGGCATCACTGGTGGGAGCAGTGGGAGCTTCCCACAGCAGCCATGAGAGCAGGTCTCCTGGGGAAGCTGCCCACTTCATATTTTCATGAGATTTAATGCCTTCTTCCGCTTTTGATTTGCACTTTGGGATCTGTTGAAGGTATGAGACATGGTTAATTTAACAGTATCACAACAATATGTGAATGGTGCTGAATATTCCCTTGAGTGAAGCTCACAGGGATGGAGAATGTTCAGGGCAAATTGTTCAGATGGGGAAGGAGCTGTGGCTGGGCTCTGACAGGCTCCATGAAATGAAAGGGAACTGATTTTCTTATAGCTCTCCCAGCTGCTTTTATTAATCTGCATTATTAGATGATGGTTAAAGGCTCTCTAATGATTTCTTGTTTGTGCCCTATTCATCAAAATTCACATAATGAAGCTGCTTGCCTGCTTTTGTTTGTTCTTAAATCTTGTTTGAGGCTCTAACTCGGTGCCTAGTGCTACTTTTGGCACTTTTTCATGTGGCAATCTCTGTTTCACAATTGCAAAATGTAAACCAGTGGAAGGATTCTCCATAGCTGAATTCTCACTGCTAAGCAAGGTGACATAAGGGTATTAAACTTACTCATATTTACAGGTGATGCATATCAGGATATGGATAGTTTTTGTGTTGTCTTAATGCAAACCTTAAGATTTTTTTTTGAGAAATTTTTGTGTCAACTTTTTTCAGCTGAAAGTGTTAAAAGCTTATTACAGGACCTTAAAATGAATTGATGAGTGAGCCTGAAATAGCAGATTTACTGACTGGTCCACTGCAAACATTATATATTAGTCAAGACAGAGACAGTGTTATGAAGAAGTTTTTGAATTTAGAAACAAACTTCAGGTTTCTGTACTTCCATTGAGCTTGGTTGAATCCTTTTCATGAAACATTAGAGATTCAATATGGATTAATATTAAATCACCAGGGGAAAAAAAAGTTTAATTTTCTCAAAGATAAGACAAAAAAAATAAATATAACGCTGTTGTTTTTAACGACAGCAAAGTTAGGTCCCTTTTTTGAATACTGGAAGAGCTCCAAAAAAGCCATTGGCACTTTCCCTGGGAATACTTAAATATCAGTGGCCCTGAGCAACACAGAGTTCTGCTCTGTCATTATAGAGGACTGTTATGCCTCACATAGGCATTACTGTACTAATCAATTAAACAGGAATTTGCATATAATTAAAACTCCATCATAAAGGTTTCTGACAATAAAATTTGTGTCTCCACTTATAAACACAACATATATGAGGGAAAACGTTTTGTGTAATGAAACAAATTAAAACAGCAGTGGATTTCTAATTGAACTTGGAATATCCATGTTCCTTCCTTTTAGAAATGGAATTTCCCAAGTGAAATTTACTGGCATATTTCATGTGGACATCAAATATGACATCACCTAGCATGTCATATGATGAAATGGACCTTTTTTTATCCTCTGGAGATATTAGTGGAATATTCTGATAGCTGTCAGTAAAGCAAATATTGTTGTCCAATAGAAAAGGATGATCATTAGGAAGAAAAGAGCAATTAACACCTGTGCTTGCATCTTTCACTGCTCCAGAAAATGAGTCCAGCAGAGATGATGTGCAGATAAACAGGTGCACATCGAGATTGGTTTTGTTTCTTAAATCTTTTAAATCTTGAAGTCATTATTTTTTAAAGTGATCATTTTCTTAAAACTTTTATCTGTAATGTGATAGGAAAATTTTGAAAGAATGGGGAAGAATTACACCATAGGAAAAAAACAAACAAAAAGAAACAAAAAATAAATACAAAATGAAAAACAAAACAGACAAAAGCTGTTCTGTAGATTTATTTTATTGAAGTGGTTGATTTTTATTTTTTTATGAGGAGTCTTTATTTGAGTTTATTGTCAAATATGATGGATTTTAGAGCACTGGTCTTATATATAGCCAATATCTTAGGATGAGAATAAACACCTATTTATTTCTTTAATCTGAACACATTTTTTCTCATGAGGTAAATAAGCTAATCCCTTTTTTTAAACCACTAAAGACTATTTTTAACCCCTTTGTTGAACTATTTCAAGACTACTATAACATTTGTTATCAGTAATATTCCATCAGATATTATTAAATAGATATTTATATTGCTAGATGTGTTTGGTTATTGTCTATATCAATATCCTGGAAACCTGTATAGTCTATAGGTGATTTTCATATAGGGCATGTACATATAGAAATATACATAAACATAATCCCATGGTGGTGTTCTCGTTCCCATCCATACAGGTACAAAAATGATTTTACCCAGAGTGGGAGAAACACATTCCACTGCACAGTTTATGTGTCCTGTATTTTGTCAGTGCCCAGCAGATGGTGGATATTGTGTCTGAAGCTAAAGGAAACAAAAATTGCATGAAAATTCTATGTCCAGAGAAATAAGTCACGTAAAACTAAAAAAAAAATCAATTAATATGAGCCAAGAAATGATGGAAAGGTGGGTGATGACAGACATTAGTGATGGCAGGACTTTGAGGCACTCTTAAAAATTATATTCTGTGCCAGATTTCTCATGACTTGCAGCTGTCATTTAATCACTCAAATCAGCTTTTAGAGTTTCAGAGGGTCAGAGGAGAGAGAGTTATAGTTCATTTTGAAAATGTGCTCATTGTTCAGGCAATTGCTCTTTAAAAAAACCTTACTCCACAGTATTGAATAAGCTGAGATTTGCAATTTTCAGATTTCTGCCTGAAATGGTCTTTGGAGGAGTTTTATTTAAGTCTTATGTTGCTCTTTATTGAAGGGAATAAGGAGTCATGTAAAGTTGT